>NW_028232752.1:33722651-34972651 GCF_057557595.1 Rhyacophila brunnea
GAAAGTTTGCGGATCTGTTAGTCAATAGATTATTGTCAACATTAGAATTGCAGGCAAAAGTACTTGCTTTTTCTCATAACTATAATCCCATAACCCAACATATTACGCCTCCACCTCCAGTGTGAGTTTAAATTATAATATTATCTCTTTCCTACGCCTTTGCAATTATGTACTATTAATTGAATTACTCGTGTTTATATCGAAAAACTTCACGAGAAACTAAAAGCTTTAGTATCAAAACAGTTAACATAACAAAATCTTGGGGATGAATCAGTTACGAATTGTTGTTATAAAGTGAGATGTATAAGTACTCCCAAAACAAGTCCTCAAAGAAACCTAGAGCTACACATTTCCCAAACTAAATGACCAAAGATCTGGTGATACAAAGGCTCGTTTGAAAGCTTAAGCCGAAGATAGGTCCGACTTCAAGTACTTATACATTTTTTATACTTAGGGTAGTTTCGGTGACGCTATTTTAGTATAAGCTGGCACTTGGCAAATGGAAAACAGAATCGTGAAAGCTATAATATGTAATATAACGAACGCTTTATAGCATTCACTTAACTACAAAAAATAAATTGGAATCTTTCCAAATATTTCGCATTGGGTTAAAATAGTGGCGTAAGCCAATCGTTGCCGCAACAATACAAAAGCATAATCTATCGAAATAAGTATATAGTTGGTGGCTTTTTGATACTCAGTGAAAATCAACCAAACAAATGTAAACTTTCAAAACATAATTAATTCAACGCAATTAGCTTTTATGTGAAAATGGAAGCAAAAGTCGTATAATGCTCAAGGATGCTATGATAGAAAATGTTCTGTATCTTTAAGTTATAATTTCAGTACACGTTTATACTTTGAGTGCCTTTTATACAGTAGTTCTACACGAATGGGAGCAAAATTTATGGTTGCACTGGTGCAGAATTTGTGACATACACGAATAGCGGTGAGAGAGTGGCTTTTAAGTACTTACCGCCTTGCTGGTTACTGTACGATAATGCACGTTGAACGTTACGCTGTCCAAATTGCTCTGAAATGGGCAGGCTGAGGTCTAATAATGGAAACTTTCCGACGACGATGTTATTTGTATTGATTCGATGGCCAAGAAGAGCTTGATCTAATCAACTTGAGATCCGGTATTCCGGTGTCTTCTAATTTTAATAATCTTCTGAGTGGACGGCGGTATACCGAGGTTTCAAATGAATAATGAGACACGCCGGAGTGGAGGAAAACAAAGATACGTCGATTTATTTCGGCAAGATGCTTTCAAGCTCAAGTCCTTGATAGCCTATGATAAATTTCCTCTGAGCTACGCAAAAGTTACGATTTCAGAGATGGTGGAAAATGAGTAAAACTCGTGGTACGAATGTTCTTACCGTCCATTTCAATATCACAAAACGTTATTGTGCAAAAGGGGCTATGTTTCAAGAGTTACGAAGTCATGCGAGCCTGCTTTAAACTAACACAAGTACCTACCCATGCAAAAGAATCAATCAGCAAGGCTATTCAACTCCAAAATTGATATTTTTAAAAGTTATAGATATGCTGTATCGTATTCAGACAGTTAATCCAGGGATGTAAACTATCAGGCGTGATGTTTCTTTAACGCTCATGGCCGTGTTATTTAACTGGTTTTGAGCGAGTTAGAGTACGACAATTATTACATAATATTAAGAATTGAAATGCAGGGATTTTGAATATTTACCGCGAGCCGTCAAGTGTGTCATTGGGTATATCGCAGCATATATTTAAAGACGTCATACTTGATGATAATCAAATACATTTGGAATCAAGTAAAACTCAGAGCCGTGTGTATTAGCCCTATTTATACCTACTGTGTTATCAATTACTGTAGATAACCGCTTTGAACACGTAATCGCCCCGAGTGAAATCCGTGTTATTTTGGATCAATTAAAACAACGGAAATGTGTTACCGTGATAACTAATTAGAATAGCACTGCAAGACGTCTTCTATCTACTTACTGTCTAATTTTCAGTAAGTAGCGACACAACTTAAACTCTTTATTACAGATCGCAGAAGAGGCTGAGGCCGGAAGATATGCGCTTTTTGGTTTCTGTATTAATGTAGGTACTTAATAAAAAGAATGTTAATACAAATACCTAGTTCACTCTTTTCAGATCGTTTTTTTTATTTTTCGCAAACGCTATTTTCACGTTTATCACTTATGTATAAAGTAACACATTACTAATTTATATATTATTATATGAATATGTTATTATTAAAAATGTTTTTGTACTGTTGATTTCATTAGGTAAACTATTATTTTCCTTTCAGAGCGGAGCAAATAGGCCTCCGCCCACCACAGAGTCATAATATGTCGTCAATATTATATTTCATTATTACTTACTAACGAAATTAATAATTGCCCCAAATAAAACAAGTAAGTAATACAATACATAATGATGACAATACCGTAACAGAAATTCTTTTCAAAAGATCCTTTGTATTTTTACAAGCAAGAATTTTCTAGAATTACTTATTTATTTCTTTTGTTCCAAATATTTTTCCTTGCGCTATTCCAAGAAACAATTATAATTTTGTTGCCATCTCCTGTTAACATATTTTCTTCAATAATTACAGCTAACAATGGTTGAAGTAACATTTAACTAAAAATGCAGAATGTCTGAATCCAAACAAATCCTGCCTATTAAATGCTTATATTCGATGGACATACTGCTTTACGGTAGTGAGTCATAATCAGTTTTTTCGATTATTGAACCAAGATCATGCTTACAGGAAACATCCCTTGAATGATAAAATATTATATAAGTTAATATCTATCGGGATACCGCATTATGCATCCAATGTATACCAACTTTGTAGTGTTTTCTTCTGTGAGTATTTTTCATCCTCGACAACTTTGCATTTCTAGCAGATAAAAAACATACGCCTGTACACTCACATTTTTGAAAGCTTTAAGTTTTGTGACTATTTTTTGTGGGTATCCACGCATCCACTCCGTGTAGTAGGACCGACAAAACATAATTATAAGTACATAATATTTTCCTCAGTTATGTAAAAGCTGTTCGAATTATCAAATACTCAGGTATTTATATAGTTTGATGTGTGTCAACGGTTTGAAATATCTATGGAGGCACTTCATGATCAATAGCACTTTGCAAAGAGAACAGATTATCCAAATGGTGAGAGTACAATGCGATTTTTTTTATAATTTACGGTTGTACTAAGCTAGAACCTAATGAAAACTCTGATTTACGGTAGAAAATCATAACAGTTTACGGAAGGACAAAGCAACCTTATAATCAGTTTTCAGAATAGAAGCTTTACTTGAATTATTGGTGTTTGTTGGGGAGATATGACTTTGTCAGAAACGAGGAAATAAGAAAGTGAGCCATATAATGTTTCGTAATATCCAAGGTAAATAAACGATGTTGGACCTTTTTCAGCCACGTGCTACAAATGTACTGATATTTCAAGGCTATTCTAACATATCCCTTAACTCCAAAATCAATAAAAAAGTGTTTAAGATAATAATATGTCGTATTCAGGTAGTTAGATATCCCGGGAAGTTAACTGTAAGCGATGGTGCCCACAGAACGCGTCGAGCGGACGAAGTCAGCGTATTCATAACCATAATCACACGTCTCTCGCCGCGCATTACCCTTCACCTATGTAATAAGCGGCCCAAGCAGCACAAAACAATTATTTTTACAGCGACTCTCATAACAAAGCAATAAAAATATTATATTATTTCGGGGCTTGTAATAAATATTTACGACGACATTATTCAACCAGCGAAATATAATGACACGGAATAAAATAAAACAATGGGTTCTCTGTTATTAAATAATTGCTTTTGGCCCGTCGATCGACGACGCCCCAAGCAGCGTGATTTTGGTAGCCGTGTTCAATGAATGGACTTCTTTGTATTTTCATTAAATCGTATCGCCGAGAAGCGAAAAACGGTGACTCATGCGGCAGGCGGCGCGCAAGGCATCGTTAAGTCCAGTGGGCGCTGGCGTTTTTGATTACGTTGTATTTTTGATGATTTACGCGCCACTTGTAGAAATTTTGCGCGAGCGCCGCACTCGCTGCGTCAATGGGCTTTATGCCTAAGGCGTGATGTTTTTTGACACGGCCGCCTATTACCGCGTTAACCGCGAGCTGTCAAATTAATGTCGTTAAGTAACACAGTTAACACGTTTTACTTGTTTCCAGGTGATTTTTTATACAATTAGAGATTCCAATCGGACCTATTTGGAATCAAGTAAGATGCAGTTCCGTGTGATACCAATTATTGTAGATAACCGCTTTGTATATGGAATTGCTCCGAGTGATGTCGTTGTTATTTTGGATCAAGAAATATAACAGAAACATATTACCGTGTTAACTAGTTAGAATAGTCCTGCTGGTCTACCTTTATGTTAGTTTGGCATCCTGAAAGAGTACTAAATACCATCTACATCAGGGGTAGTCAACCTTTTTATACCTACCGCCCACTTTTGTATCTCTGTTAGTAGTAAAATTTTCTAACCGCCCACCGGTTCCACAGTAATGGTGATTTATAAAGTAGGGAAGTAACTTATTTTATAAAATTTATAAAGCAGAGTTACAGCAAGTTAAAGCATGTAATAATAATTACTTACCAAATACTTTATGTCAGACTTTCGCTATTTTTGGCAGAATAAATCTTCATAAAACAACTTACTGTAGTTAAATCTATCTTTGCATACATAAAAGCATGACGTCTGATGAAATTAAATTATTAATGGGATCCCTGAGGCTGATGCTGCGAAACTAAATACTGGATATCTGGCTCAATTTTTGTGAGGAACAAACGAATTCTGGAACGAGGATCTTTTGTTTGCGGTCACACTATAGCGCCATTTAGTTTCACTTACGTAACGTGAACTAAACTTATGCGAGGGCGTACAAATAGTATATTTTCTGAAATTTGAATTGTCACGGGGAATTTTATGAAAACATAATGAAAATGTTTTTAAAACCCCTACCACCCACCATGAAAGCTGGAACGCCCACTACTGGGCGGTAGGGACCAGGTTTACTACCCCTACAGTGTAAAGGATTCTGGTGTAACCCGAGAAGACGCAAGAAGTCTGTATCGTCCTGGTATCGTTTGGTGTATATAGTATGCTCTACGGAGAGGACAAGGGCGAATATCAACCTAACAATATGTAACAAAATAATAAATAATTGTTCAGTTCTCATTGCATACAAATGAACCCGAAAGTTGAAAACTGGAAAGTGATAAATTATCTTAAATGAAGTATGCAGCGAATAAATTTGTCGATGTCGCGACAGTTAAAATTTATTGCAAACTGAATTTAATCCGACTAACTCGGGAAGTTTATCAATTCTGTCGCTAGAGAGTCTTTTGCAATTTTAATGTAGTTGAACGTCTTGATTTATTCGCCAGCAAGTTGGAACTTATTAGTTTTCTAGCAAACTCTCAAACCAATTTTCATACGGAGCGTCGTTTTCACAAAAAGAAAAATTTACGAAATAATAATAAAAGCAAACTCCAAAATATAAACCTTTACTGAAGACATTTAGTTCAGTATAACTATTTGTCAATAAATAACCATTCACTGATTACAGACCAAGTTTACTAATAATAAACAAGGTATCGATCTAGCTAGTGGAACACTCTAGCACAGAAACATTTATATTATATTAATTTTCAAATTTCAAATTTTTAACAAGTATATTATAAGTTTCTGTAAATCATATTTCTTTTCTAGCATGTATTAATCAACATATTATCCTAATCATATATCAATACAGCCACATCTTGAAGGCCTCTTATTCATCTGAACGTGCATGTTTTGATTCCATTGGTAAATTAAAAATCAAAAAATTTTAATTAATTTAAATAATTACTAATACAATGTATGTATAACTTTTATTTAAAGAATATATTTATAAAAATGAGTAGTTTAAAAGCAAAAGAGCTTCACTCCTTCAACTACACATTGAGAAATGCAAATATTTATATTATATTATATTAATTTTTATGTGTATATTAATTTTTTGTTAAGCGGAAAAATACGAAACTTTCAATTTGAGATTTTTTTTTGATAATTTACAATTTCAACTGTACTAATTGTGTATCTGAAAAGATTAAAAAGAAAAATATTTTTTATTTAAGTCAATTTTTTGTAATTTGAATTTTAATTTCTTAAAGGATCCCATATTATTATTACATATTATTTTATGGTCATATTTCTTATTAAAATTTTGTTTATTAAGTGTTTTAAATTTTAATGAAGAGAATTTTGACAAATTCAGAGTTGTATTATTTTTTATATTTATTTAAAAAAAAACATCGTTTTTTCAATCCACATATGCGGTTCGAATTCCGTGTCAGGCATATATTTTGACACATGCTATTTTTTCGTTGTGTGTTTGGATGCGTGACAATAAATTATGATATATGTATTTAGTTATTTTTCATTTTGAAGCCACATGTTTGAGTTTTACTGAAAATAAGGCTTGGCACTATTTATTCAACACAATGTATTTCTTATACAGGGATTCCCCAGCATATACAGCACCAAAAAACATTAAAGTATTTGGTACTGTTTGGTTATGAGGAATACAGTGGCAAACGCATTTTGAAAATAGCCGATCTACTGGATTATTTGTTAGGTTAACCTAACCAAACCTAACCTAACCTAACCTAAACCAAACTAACAAATAATCCAGTATATCGGGTATTTTCAAAATGTGTTTTCCGCTGTATTCCTCATAACCGAACAGTTCCAAGTATTTTTATTACATTATAACGTCTAAATACCTACAATTTTATTATTACACGTATATGTGAATTGCTAGGTACATGTTCAAACACGCCGTTAACATAATCTTACTCCCTATTTCATTTATCGTTTGTCAATTTATGGCTACGGCCGTATGTTGTAGCTTACCCACTGGGAAATGCCAATAAAAAGGGCGTGTTTCAAAAAAATACTACTTTATTCTTAGGTCAATAATTATTACAAAACAATCATTATTTGTAGGATGGTTATGAGGTTTATCACATTTGAATGAAATAGCTTATAATCAGTATCTTTAGAATTATCTTCAAACGCGTTAATCGTGCCCATTTTATGAATAATAAAATGCCTAATTCTTGTCAAATTTGGGATCACAGAGATTATAAAATATATTTTTTTATCGTAAATATTTCATTATATAGTGTTAACATAAATTTTACTAATGGTTTTATAAATGCGTTTAAAAATTAATAAATCTAAAAAATCTTAACACCACTGCACATGGATGTACTGAAATATGCCTGGGTATATTATAAAACATTAGATCGAGAGGTTTAAAAGAATACTATTTTATGTAATAAAAATACTCTATGCAATCATCAAATGTTTAAAATAAATACAAAGGTTAATAAGGCTTCACAATTAAATAAATAGATTATCTATAACGTTTAAGGAATGTTCAGGTTAATGCTTTGAAAATACCATAAAAGCTCCATTTTGACCTACGTTGGGCATGTGGGCCGTTAATAATAAAAGTGATGTAGGTATGTTTAATCAGATGTTATAATCATAACATTTGTGAGAATTAATAATACCTTTCTCCAAGTCCCGCTATAGTATGATAAGTGTAGGTATAATCGATTAGTATAATATAACTATTTTACAGTAGTTTTGATTATAATCGTGCACTCTCTTATAACCACATTACTTGTATACTATTGTCATTCGTTTTGAAAGTATGCACATACTTTACTTTCTAAAAGTTTTTTTTTATTTTTACAAATCAATCTCGTTACAGCCTTTCACGCTCTGTTTGGCATTGAATAAAATTCTTTAAAATTGTTTATTGTATCGGCAATATTTATAACTCCAGTAGCCGTGATCGTCTAGTGGTTAGGACCCCACGTTGTGGCCGTGGTAACCCAGGTTCGACTCCTGGTCACGGCAGTGTACCTCACTGTCACGGTGGAGTGTTTTTTTTTCAATAATATTTTAAATAGTTTTTCTTTTAATTACAAGTGGTTATCGACAAATATTACAAAATCTTTTCATCTATCGACAATAGTATAAAGATCAAAGTACATATTTTTTTTATAATTAATATAATTCTAGAGTACACGCTTCATAACTTTGCATCTCTCTCCATAATGAAAATGAAATAATATATTCCAAAAACATATTATTTACATATATTTTTATCTATTTATTTATTTATTACTACATTATATTAATACAAGTGAATATCATTTGATCTAATTTTATGCGAGGTTATCAGGCAAAGGCGTATTTATTTATTAAGAAAAAGAGTATTACGGCATTACAGCGATTGGCCAATGCGCCATGATACATAATAAATACAACATTATAAAAATATCTTAATTACAAATAACAACTAATATATTCTAGGAAGCGATTATCTGTCTATCTTGGACAGCAGGTGTCCATAGACGGAAGCATGCACGATGAAATTGCTCGACAAACAAAGCTGGGATGGAGTGCTTTCGGACGTCTGAATAGTATCTTCAAGAGTGACCTACCATTGTGTCTTAAGCGTAGGGTGTTCGACCAATGTGTGCTACCCGTACTCACGTATGGCTGCGAGACGTGGATCCTCAACACGAGAGATCTCCAAAGGCTAAGAGTCGCACAGCGAAGCATGGAGAGGTGTATGTTGGGCATCATGCGAAAGAACCGTAAGAGAAACGAATGGGTTAGGAAGCAGACAGGAGTACGCGATGTAATAGACGTTGCCAAACAGCTGAAATGGAGATGGGCGAGGCACATTGCTCGCCGAGAGGACGGCCGCTGGACAAATGCCGTCATCCAGTGGTACCCAAGGGGCACGAAACGGCCACAGGGTTGCCCTAAAATTCGCTGGATTGACGAACTGGTAAAGTTCGGCGGAAATACGTGGCAGTGAACGACTCAGGACCGAGAGAGTTGGAAGAAGCTTGGGGAGGCCTTCATCCAGCAGTGGATTGACCCCAGCTGATGATGATGATGATAACAATAAAGTAGAAAAGACAGCATGTGTAAAAGTAAATATTAAAGAAACATGATAATATATACAATTATAAATTTAACCTATTTAACACGTCCACAAACATTATATAGTTAATAAAAATAAATCAACCTTTATGGTGCCATCAAATAAGTTAATTGCACGACACACAGCATCATGAAACATAACATCTGTCCTGCGACGAGGTATCTTGAAGACCGTAGAGCTACGAATGATATTGTTTGGAACATGAAAATTAATATTTACCAGTATATACGGAGTAAAAATTTCAGTTATAAAACGTATACCTAGGTACTCTACATGCGGCCATATTATTTATATTTAATATCCCTACAATAAATCACAAAATAGACTGTAGGCAAAATACTCAATATTTTATGTTGCACAAACGACACTATAATTTTAGTAGACCGATAAGATATTATTCAAAGCATGCTGCACGAATACCACGAGTAGAGTAGGGTATTTCCCGAGAAAATCTCAATCTCGAGATTCGGGATTTCCCGAAATGATGAAATTTTGAATTCTCGAGATTCGGGATTTCCAGACTTTTTTTTTCGAGATATCGGGAAATTTAAAAAAACCTGTAAAAATCCTAAAACCAGTCTAAAAACAGACAGATTCTAAACAAAATATGATTTTTTTAAATTTATGTAAGAAGATAAACAAAATAGAAGTAGGAAAAAAAAATAATTTAAAACATTACCTATTTATTAAAAAAGAATTTCAAAAAACACAGACTGTCAATCGCTGTGTCTGACAATCGCGTACGCTTTTGAGACACATAATTTCCTGCTGTTGCAAAAATTGCGCTCATTTTGAGTCGCCGTTGGCTTAATTGTATTTAATGCCCCGACCAGTCTTTGAACGTTATGTGTTTCCTGTCCACTTTTTTTATATAGAAAATCGTTTTTTCACTTAATATTTGATACGTAATAAAGAAATCCCGAATCCCGAGAAAAGATTCTCGAGACTCGGGATTTCCCGAAATGTTAAAAATTTCAATTATCGAGATTCGGAATGGAAAATCTCGAAAATTTCTCGAGAATTAACGTCGGGAAATTCCCGAAACCCAACTCTAACCACGAGTAAAGAAATACATTAAACATTAAAGCAATATCTATTATAAATACAGTGTCTTTGAAATGACTGCACCAGGGTATACATCGGGAAGACCGAAGGTGTGAATGGCGTGAACTAGGCAATGAACACATTATATATAAATATAAAAAGAAACAAATTTTCCAATCACTAAATCGAAAACTATCATAACTTTGTCAAAAATGGTAATTTCAAAATCTTTCACCGAATGAATACAAAGAGGTTTGAAAAGCATAGAAATATATAAAACCATTAATAACAATAACATTTTAATTAACTTTATCCAAATTGCTTCCCACTGTTTGGGTTTTTCTACTAAAAATTCCCACCCCTCCACTCAATTATGACTTACAACCATACCACTATCCTTTTCCTATAACACACCACCTCCTTTTATACCCCCCACTACATAGTAGATAGGTACTAACAATATTAATTATAACTCTGGATAAATTTTAATGTAATTATCGATCCCAATACTTGAAAAAGTTCACTAAGTGAACAAAATACGTATTCATTTTTTAACATTTTTTTTTGTATTGGTTATAATATATTTTCTCAGAAGTGCTTTCAAAGTTATGTATGTTCAATAATTAAAATGTTACATTCTTAAATCTTGTGAATTATTCGTTGAATAAAAAAAATGTTAATTAAAATATATGAATTTTGTATGTCATCAGCCAAGAATGACACATTTAGATGGTTTATTATGTATTCTCAAAATCTTTATAGGTACTGTCATCGTTATTTGGTGTAATATATCCAACAGGGGGATCATTCTAGTATTCTACCATATACCACAGCATGATACTGTTTGAGTAGTAATTTTCAACTCGCCGAGTAGCCGGACCAACCCATTTTCATTTCAGTGACATATATTATTTCATACCACGTATTCCTTTTATATTACTTGTACAAAATATAATTAGTAATGAAAGAATACTGGAAAAAAATCTATAAAGCTGAATAATTGCTAACCATCTGGTTTCTTTAAAAAGCACGCCATTGCTATGCTCTGAATAAAATATAAATAATATTAGTAGGTGAAATTAATTTTCTTCGTAGTTTTCCAGTTTCATTGATTAAATATTCACCAACAGCTCGGCAAGCATGGCTGCATTCTTGTTTATTTGTTTTCCTGTTTACTCAACTCGGTGAACATTTTCCAACCGCAAATAACTTCATTGGAAAATACACTACAATTTTCCAGCACTGAAAATTTTACCCACAATACTAACATGCATAACATTATTATTTTAAATACGAATTACCTTTTACGCTCTGGATAAAGCATACCATACAATTTGAAATATATTTTAACATACCTACATATTATTATTGTACGTAGATTACTTGATAGTCATACGTTTAACTGCTAATCATTATTTCTAAGTTCCCTTGGCTTATTGGCTTGTCCTAAAATCTCATCATTGGTGACGTTATCAGCCCAAAAATTTCTTACAGTACACCGATACAACCACATTTATTCTGATGGTCCATTGCTTTAACATCATGTATTTCATCAATAAATGTTAATTATGATTCTAATGTAAATTTTCTTCGTTATAGGATATCTTAGATTGCAGTAGGTATATCTCGCTACCCTGGATTTTACGTAAAAAATCACATACGACTTGAACTTTAAGTCACTCATAAAATTACGTATTCAAGGATATCTCTTGGTATATTATAAGTTTCTGTAAATCATTTTTCTTTTTTAGCATGTCATGATCAACATATTATCCTTAACAGCCAAATCTTGAAGGCTTCTATTCATCTGAACGTCTATGTTTTGATTTCATTAGTATAATATTAAGTTTTCTATATTTTAATGAAGAGATTTTTGACTAATTATTCCTAGTTTTATAATTTTTTTTTTAAATGAACCTAATGATTTGATCAAACGGTTAACAGCTACATCGTCATATAAAAACTTTAAAAATAAAAGATAAATCTAAGATCCACAACCATTTTTTTTTAAATTACCAATAAATTATAATATATTATGTAACTATGTATTCAAGGATAACCAGAAAAAAAGTATTTAACAACCAAAGGCAAAATATATGTTTATAATAATATCTATTATATACCTACAATAGATTTTTCATTTATACAAGACATGAAAAACTTCAACATGTATTTTATTTTCATATCGCATACAAAAAGGTATGTATTTTCAACACTTTAGTTATTTTTCATTATGAAGCCACACGTTTGAGTTTTACTGAAAATAAGGCTTGGCACTATTTATTCAACGCAATGTTTTTCTTATACAGGGGAATTTATATAGCACCAAAAAACATTTTTCTTACATTATAACATCTAAATACCCACAATTTTATTATTACACATATGTGTGCATTCAATTATTATCAATCAAAAAACTAAGTAGATACATACTAATATTGCGGCTTAACGGCTCATGCATAGTTATACTTTTACGGCGTTTTGTAGCTAATTTTTGGAAGCATAACACATCATGCATACCGAGTGAGAGGTGTCAAATAAACACGTATTGTAAACAGAAATTACATAACTAAATTTAGTTTCAAATGCCATCTACTCGTTTCGGATAAAGCGAAATTGAACCTATTGAGTCGGTACCAATTATCTAGATACTAAAATACGAAAGACTAGCAATATTAAAAATGCCAGAATATTTTATTCAGACTACTGAAATAAGTTTGACGTTTTTGAACGGTTGCAGCAACTGAACCAGCGTGTTTCAATGGGGACACTGCATTTGCTGTAAATGCATTTATTCAAAAATAAACCACTGACATACCTACCAGTGATTAAATTATTTAAAATTGACTCAACTACCTACTTATTTTAAGCTTTTTAATAAAACAACCTACCGAATGTAATATAATTCATTTTATAGTAAATACAATAAATATATTAATTCGTAATATTTCTCTTAAAATGGCTTAAAATTTGGGAAAATACCGAAAAAAAAGAATTAAAAAATGGCAACTTAAACACGAAAAGTATCACATGATATTAATTTTTTCGTTAATTTGTCAATGTAAGCATAGAGGTCATTATTTAGTCAGTTTTACATATTGACGTCATAATATTTTGGTTGTAAGACACGGGGCGCTGCATGATTTTTAGAGTGAATGATCCGCGTAAGTATCAGAAACACTTTGCGGGATAAAACGAAACTTACGAATTTGAGACTGAAAAAAATAATAAAAAAAATTGATAAACATAAAAAAAATATGTAATAAATAATACGGTGCGATGCTTAATAATATTATAAGTTTTTCATCTTTGACTTTCAATTTAAAAAAAATAGACACGAATTAATTAATTAAAACAATTTAAATTGTAAATTATCAATAAATTGTCTCAAATTGCAAGGTTAGTATTTTACCTGTATGTGACTTCGGTAGGCGGAGCAGTCATATTAAGGTTCGGTAGGTAGTGCAAAATACCAATAAAAAAGAATAGTATCGTACAAGTTAATAGGCTAATAAAATTATTATATGTAATTTATCTATAATATAAACCATACAGGTACACCCTTTCTCTTCTGTAGTATGTATATCGTGGCAGAGTGAACGAGAAGTGGTCTTTAGACCAGGGGGGGGCAAACTTTTTGGATGGAGGGCCAAATTCAAGAATTCAAAATGAGTGGCGGGCCGCAAGTAAAATACCATTTTTAGATATACACTATTTATTATCACGAAAAATAAACATTACAAAAAAATTAATTAGAAGAACGAGCTGTTTTTTTTAACATTTTTTAAATTCAGGTGTTAATTTTGTAGTTGATATTCTCAAAACTGCTTGTAAATGGGCATCGGAGATATTTGATCGTAAAGAATTTTTATTGAGGTTCATGATCGAAAATGTTTGTTCACATATATAGGTTGATCCAAAAATAACGAACATTTTTCTTGCATAATCTTTAAGTTGGTCGAATTTGTCTGAATTAAGGGCTTTGTAAAATTTGGAGATTTCTTCACGACGATGCAATTCTCTTAAATCAGTGTCACACTGCAGATCAATAATCTTAAGTTGTAGCTCTGTCGGTACACCATGCCCCCCACATCTTGACGCGGGCCCCGAAGCCAGGGTCTTGGGCGGGCCCCCTACCTATCGCTATGGTTAAAGGCAGTCTGACGCTCTCCAGTATTGTTTTTCAAATGGTGTTCGAGGTCAAATAAAATTCAGTGTAATTTAGCGATTTTTTAACACAGTATTTCTCAACACGTCCCAACAACTATATGTTTTAAAATGGTAATAAGTTAGAAGTAAGCTAGCGCCGCAGGCGACTTTTTTTTGCTATTAGAGCAAAATTAAGATGTGTGTTTATCTCATTTATCTGGTCGACCCGTCACGCTGGGCCCCCCTGAGCCCGGGCCCCTAGGCTAGAGCCCTGTCAGCTCCCCCCTTGTGGGGGCCATGCGGTACACTATCAATATCTATTGAAAATGGATTGCGTACTATTGCTAAACTTGTCTCAATTTTTTGGAAGTCACCAAATCTTTGTGAAAAATCGTCATTCAGAGCTTTAATAATTTTACCATATTATTCAAATTTATATTCTGGTATATTCAGCAACTTCAAAGTTGGAAAGTGGTCCACGTTGTTATTCGATATTTGTCGAAGGATTAACTTGAGTTTTAATTGAAATCCAATCAAACTTTTTACCATATCATGGGCATATATTTTTTTTCCTTGCAACGCGGAGTTAAAAGTATTTAAATATGTCACGATGTTCAACGTCGAAAATATTGGTTACATAGTGTGAGACGAGACGCAAGGAAGGCGTACCTACTGAGATAACACATTTACGAAACAACAAATTCTTCAAATTTTAATCTATTGTCAATATTTCTTAAAAAATTATAAAAAAGTTATTCGTAATCAGAAGTACAATTAATGATGGCGGGCCGCAAAAAAATACCCGGCGGGCCACATGCGGCCCGCGGGCCGCAGTTTGCCCCCCCCCCCCCTGCTTTAGACTAAGAACATAAAATAAACGACAGTAACATGAAATTTTGAAGGGCTCTCGAGACCTATTACAGCCATTTTAAGCGAACGTCTTCTACATCTGAGATAAATAGCCATTTTATATTAAATCTGGTGTGATAAAAAAAATATAATCATTTAGTTATAAGCCAAGGGTGTACTTAAGTGACAATTTGTAACTTTTTTCAAAAGAGAACTACACCCCTCTTATTAACTAGGAAAAGTTTAAAATGTACGCATGCTTACATATTATAATGTGAAAGAGTCACTCGATTTTAATACTTTTAACATGACATTGAATGTTATATTCCGTAAAAACACTAAACACATTCAAATATTCCAACGAATTGGTTTCCCGCAAATCTGGATAATGTCTCTAGATACAATATTTTTAACTTTTACACTTTTCATCGTTTATCGAGAACATAATGAGCTACCGATCCCGCACGATCCGATATGAGCACTGATTTGGACAGTGAAATAGGTATATGAGTTCGAATCCTATTCGGTCCATTATATATATATTTTAAATTTAGATATGTTTATGAGTTTTCTAATTAAGTATAAGAACAAACTTTCTGAAATTGTGTTCTTAAATACTTATTTATTATTAAAAGTGATCCGTATATAGAGGATCAAAGTGTTGTATTTTGTATTATTGTGGTTTTCAGTCTTGACTATAAAAAATATAAACACAAATACTATATTTCTGCTTTGAAAACAACCACTCTGTACAGAGTATTACAAGCGCACCCACATACATTTCACAGCTGCATGCGCAAAGTTAAGAAAAAAAACGGAATAATAAATTGAGCTTGCGAATTGACAAATATGTACATATCAGCAACAAGGTGCGTTTATGTTTACCTCACAACTTTATTGACCACACTGTGTATACATATCGACACTGTTAGTTTATAATGATTAATGTCACAGAGAACAATGTTGCTATCTTAATTTGAAAACCATTTTCGCATATTATGTTTGTCAATCCAATTATATCAGTAATGTACGTTTTGTTATGTTTCATTTTAATCAGGCATTCTTTACTTATGGTTTGCGACCAAGTCGATTGGGCATATTGAGTGGGCCATGAAAACTTTTCGAGAACTCGACTATTTGAGATGACAATGTATAATCGTAATTATTTTAACAATCTTATTGTGGCGATAGATGACCGGTAACATTGAGGAGAATGCAGTTTAACTTATCCTAGCTTGTATAGGAGTATAGGATAGGAGAGAAATTGAAGAGTGTAAAAAATATGTATTTAACTGTTTTTTTATTCAAGACTGGATATAATATATAGGTAGGTAGGTACACAAGGTTTACGGTGAATGCTCCGCCAAACAGAGGAATCTATCGGGAAAAAAATTAAGCTTGGAATGTGAGACAATATTTTACATTTAATTATTTATTAATACGCATCTAAAACATAAAAGAGAAAAATGTATATTTTAAGTCAAAGATTAACTTATAATAAAAAAAACGTTATAATATATATATACTTAAGTACGAGGGTGGGTCAATAAGTCCTTAGAAAAGCCGACAGGTGGCGCGACTAGTACTGTAAGCGGTTTGTTTTCATGCAGCGGCACTACCGATTCAGTATGCTGCGAAGTTTCAATCAGATTGGTCGGGTTGTTGTGTGTTTCTCGTACATTTAAAAAAAAAAATTGCTTGTGGAAAATGGAAAAATGGAAAATGGAGAAAATTGAGTTTAGAGCTGTTATTAAACATTTTAATATAAAAGGGTTAACAGCAAAGGAAATAAAAAATGAGTTGGATTTAGTTCACGGCATATCTGCTCCTTCACTTGCAACTATTTATAACTGGTTAAATGAATTTAAACGTGGTCGTACATCAACAAAGGATGAACCACGCTCAGGACGTCCTGTAGAGGTGACTACACCAGAAATGATCAATAAAATCCACGATATGGTGTTAAGTGACCGAAGATTAAAGTTGAGTGAGATAATTGAGGTTATAGGGATCTCAAAAGGTAGCGTCATTTCTATTTTACATGACAAATTGGGCATGAAAAATATTTCTGCAAGATGGGTGCCGCGTTTGCTCACAGTCGACAATAAACGCAATAGGGTGGTGGCCTCTAAAGCCCTGTTGTCGCTCATGCAACGCAATCCGGATGAATTTTTTCGTCGCTTTGTGACTGTAGATGAAACATGGATACACCACTATACTCCCGAGACGAAAGAACAGTCAAAGCAGTGGATTGCGAAGGCAAACCATGTCCAAAGAAGGCGAAAACCGTAAAATCAGCTGGTAAGGTTATGGCTACTGTATTTTGGGATGCACGTGAAATTATTTTCGTTGACTATTTGGAAAAAGGAAAAACAATAACAGGGGATTATTATGCATCTTTACTGGACCAGCTAAAAAACAAAATTGAAGAAAAACGGCCTCATTTAAACGGGAAAAAAATCCTCTTTCATCAGGACAATGCCCGTGTTCACACATGTTTACGATCAATGGCTAAAATTGAAGAATTTAAGTTCGAATTGTTCGACCACCCACCGTATTCGCCAGATTTAGCCCCCAGTGACTTTTTCCTATTCCCAAACTTAAAAAAATGGCTAAGTGGACAACGTTTTTTTTCAAATGAAGAAGTCATCGATCGGACAAATGCTTATTTTGAGGACCTTCCGAAAATTTATTTTTCTGACGGTTTAAAAAAAATTGAGAAACGTCTAACCAAGTGTATTGAGCTCCAAGGAGATTATGTTGAGAAATAAAAAAAAAATACAAAAATAAAAACTGTTTTAATGCTTTTTTCTAAGGAATTATTGACCCACCCTCGTATATTATTTTAAAATGTTTCAATTTTATTAGTACATTTTTATGATTACGTTTATCGTTCAAGACCTCCCCACTTTTCTCGGTCCCAAGTTCTTCGCTGCCACGTACATCCACCGAACCTTATGGGTTCGTCCATCCAGCGGGTTTAAGGGCATCTTAGTGCCCCTTGAGTACTACTGTATGACAGCATTTGTCCAGTGGTTGTCCTCTTGCCAAGTGATTTATACATCTCATTGCCATTTCGTCTGCTTAGCGATCTCATTGTTTTAATAATTCATATTTTTAATGTATGTTATATTAAAATTTATTCTTAAAAAATGTGTGTAACTTGAAATCCATTTTATTTATATTAAGTCTTGCTTATTGTGACTTGTGAATTGATTCTTTTGAATGTTTTTTAGATACGTAGCGATTACTTAAAAAAACTTATTATCAATAAATTGTTCCGAATTTCAAGCTTTATATTTTCCCGCCAGGTAGCATTCATATTCACAATCCATAATAATATAATGTACATTCCACCTAAGTTATTTGAGATTTTTTCCTAAAATACCATAGTTATAGGGTAATTATCTTCAATTATCTTTGTACCTACCTATTTGGGTTAGTATCTTAGTGGTAATAGAGTAGCAATATTTTTTCTAGGATTTTTATAGTAGGTGTATCTTTTCTGAGGCTATTCGAAATTCTATCAAAAGCCAAGAGAATGTGAAAAAGTTGAGCAGATTTTCATATATAAATAGAAATATAGCGGGTGTTGATGTTGAAGATCATTACTTTTTTACGAAGCCTGCTATTATGAGATGAAAATTCTAAATATAAAATGAATTTAGTCCAAAATTCGACAATGAAAAAGGATTTTGTGATCCGAAGCTAACAAGCAGACTTATAAAGGTCATTACTGTGAAAGGCCAGTGTGGAAGCGCAATTCTTCAAAAAAATAAGAAAAACTTTAACGTCTGTCGCAGGTCTTTTGAAGCTTTTTTGGAATGGTTAAATATATAATGTGACAAAACATCTATGCAACACCAATAAATTGAACTCTACTATATTAATGATATTAAATTATTATCAATTTTTAATGATTACGTATTTTTATAACAGGAACATGATACAAATATTGAAATAATCATTGAGAGTTAATTCAACGTAGAATTATTATTGGACCCATATTATGCAAATACAATTAAAAACCCCATTAAAAAATCAAAGATTATTTTAGATTTTTCATCGAAAAAAATACTCAATGAGCTTTTTTAGTTCGTTTCCAAAACAGATAGATTCCAGTACCTACGATTTGCTTTTAAGTTTTTTTTAAACGGTGTAATACTATAAGATTAAAAATTTGTCGACAACTATCAGACTGAGATTTAGAGTCGCTTGTGTTTTGGTTATGTCACTGTGTTTTACTGGTCTGTAATTAAGTTTGTCAACAGTCCCGAAATCATTCAGGAATCGAAGCTCTTGTCCAGGATCCCGGTTGGAGTTTACCCGGTACGCATAATAATCCGGGATTTTTAGAAAATTACAAAAACCAACCAATAAAACTCAGGAAATAATCGACTTTCATCATGAACGTAAGCCCCTAAATATCTCGTAACATCTATTTTGGCCTGAGCTAAAAAAAGTTCTTGACTATCATTTCGGAAAAATGTCACGGAATTTTCTAAAAATAAATTGACTACCCTATCTGGAACACGTAGCATTTGAATACCAAATAAAAGGGTACACGTAGTAATATCTTTGTGTATTGTAAGTATAGGTAGTCGTTTTTTAAATAACAATTTGTATTAAAACCGAATTCATCGAATTTAATGAATGACCCAGTATTCGAATAAATCAAATAAAATTTATTATTTATATTTAAAAAGTACGTATCATAATCTTAATTTAATTTATTTTCAGATTGTAATATTTGAGAAAATATTTCATTTACCATAATATTATAAAGTCTTACCTTTTTGGTTTCTTAATCGTCATTTAAAGTTAATTGTTTTCGGTATTATTTATATTCCTAAACTGTTTGTTATTCCTAATAATAATTAAGATAAATATTACTGCTATAACAGGATCATTATCTATACTTAAGTATAACAAAATTGAATGCGACGAATTAATACTATACCAACTGTATTGTATTAATTATTATGTTAACACTTTTGGCGTAGTCAATATGTTCTAACCTACACCATTCACACACAGCCTCTGTGACCACAGCGTACACATTCAAAAGCCCTGCTCACAAAGCGCTGTTTGCGGACTTTATGTGGGCT
This sequence comes from Rhyacophila brunnea, assembly GCF_057557595.1. Classification (NCBI taxonomy): domain Eukaryota; kingdom Metazoa; phylum Arthropoda; class Insecta; order Trichoptera; family Rhyacophilidae; genus Rhyacophila; species Rhyacophila brunnea. The sequence continues at coordinate 33,742,854 of NW_028232752.1, forward strand.
AATGGTGTCCGAAGCCTTCTGAACCGTTCGTTCTAGTAAACGGGCATGTTCATTACAGTCATTAGTATAACTATACATATTACAATCACATCCACTGGCATTCGTAAATGTCTTTTTGGTATAAAGGAATAATCAAACATGTCGAATAAAACTTTTCTTCAATGGAGATGGAGCCTTTGATATATGAAATTGAAGCTGTAAAACGCTTAGCCAAATGCAAAATATTTTATTACAGCAGTCCTAATCTTTTTGCAACAAAAGATAATTAATATTTTCGAACGAGAGTATTTCATGGAATTTGAATTTAAATTCTAACTGATTTTTTAAGTTTTGTACTATTCCATTTGAGTTATTTTTTGCAGCCCCCAATTCGCCTTTCGCAATCTTCAGACACTCTCACCGTGGCAAAGACACACTGACAACAAAAAGTGACCACGTCACGTAACCACATTGTGTATTGTAAGTGAAGATATCGAAGAGAATATAATATCTATTAGGTTATAATGAGGTTACTACGAATAATGCTTAATTTAACTGCATGTCATTTCTCATTGTAAGTTATTATTTACAGAACTTCTACACTAATTGTATTGTTGCTGGAAACACTTTACTGGGAAACACCGAGATAAAAATGCCTTGCATCAATGACGCAGGTTGGTTAGAATACAGAATACGTTATGTTATGAAATAAATTCATTGTTTACTATGATCAATTTCATCTTTAGAAAATAATACTATATACTTAAGTTAAACGTTTGCAACGATAACTTTTGGTAGGTATCTGCTTTAAAATTAAAATAAATATTATTCTATGTTGACAATTCAATTAATTCATATCAGCCAGTTAATTAATTCATTCCAGCGCTACTGGGAAACCATGATTTATACAGATTGCGCAGAAAGATACCACAAAAATACCAGTTAGTGGGATGAGTCAGCATATTGTTCATTAACCACACAGTTTCTCAAATTTTGAAATACATCTACCTGAAATTCTGCCTGAAAATTCCATCACTCACTTACACATTAATTATTGATGTAAACCCATTAGTATCTAATTCTACAAAATTTGTGGTTTCTCGTAATAATGCTGCTACTTTTCATCGAACAAGATCCACATCGGATTATGTAGACCTGATGAAAACAAAAAGGTTTCACACTTGGGTCTCATCCACCCCTGGCCGCAACCATATTAAAAATGCCATACTTACAAGACTAAATTAGTATACTTAAAGCTAATCCCAAGTGCTCTTGTATTACATGAAAATTATTATCATAATTTCGTAGACTTCAGTAAGTATTTTCTTGTATGTAGGTATCTTTTATATAATTTATAATTAATCTGCTTATTTATTTCCCTCTACCCAGTCTTAGTAAATAAGATAAGCACAAAGTTGCACCACATACGTTCCGAGTCTCTTGAAATATCACCCAGCATCATGTAAATCTCTTATATATATATATATATATATATATACTTAGTCTTCTTCCAGGATTAGGAACGTTCATCCACAATGATAGTACCTACCTCGTCGAAAGAAATTTATAATAAGCAGAAAAAATGCATATAATTTACAGAAATTTCCATCTCTGTCTTACAAAAGTATGCATACAATATAAGAATGTTTTAATTCAACACACCAAATAGATTACCTATAAGAGCAAACAGATTACGTGGGTGGATCGGCCCCGTGGATAGAATACTGAAAAATTGTCAACAAGGCAAATTATGTACGCATTCCTCATGACAAAAGAAGACCTTGACGGCCGAAACTGAGATGGCTGGACTGATCCATGGTAGATTAAGGAATGATCGGCATAAGCAACTAGAAAGCATTGACGCTAGATCATTCAGAATGAAAGAGGTCAAGACTCGTCAATGGTTGAATTGCTAATATGATAATGGTGAAAATGGCTCGATTTATTTTCTTTCCCTTTTTACTTTATTTTCCCATTAGCCACCTTTTGTTGTAATACCATTATACAATACTTACTATACTGTTTAGATAATATAATGTATTTTGGCCACGCGATCTTCGAAGATCGTGCCTGTCAAAACGTTACGTTTGGGTTGGGTTTAACGTGCAATGTGAACTTTTCGCCATACGAGAAAAGTTCGCAGACATTTTGATTGCACGCTGTCTTCGTCGATATCATCGGCTTTACGCTCTGTTCGTTCAATTCTGGATTATGGCCTATCTTGATTGTTAAAATAATTAATCACAGTAATATGTATATAGGTAAAACTCGGTCACTAAATAAAATTGTTATAAATATTAACAAACTTTAGTAACTTAAATTATAAAAGCATTTTATTACAAATGAAATCTCGATTTGAAAAGCTGAATGAAGTCTTTATTTACGTCTTTAATATTTTGACTGCTTCCTGGCTTGAATTTTTAACAAACGAACAATTATTACGAGCATGTGCAATGAATCTGGCCAACATAATACATGATTTGATAAAACTGAATTTGCATGCGAAATGGCGAACTTAAAATATCAAGTAAATTCTCTTCTGTCAGATTTGGACCACCGCATCCCAAATAGAACTTTTACAAGTAAGCTATACATATTTTCATCTTGAAGACAGTTACCCAAATTCTGATATCACTGTTCGATTTTTGTCCACACCAGTCACTGAGGGTTCATGTGAACGAAGTTTCACAAATTAAAAATGATAAAAAAATTATCTTCGTTCCTCCATTGGGCAAGGAAGTTTATCTGGCTTAGCAATTATCTCCATTGAGAACGCTATAACCGAAACACTGAGCTATGAGCGTATCATCACGAAAAGCACGAAAAGTTAAATTTTAACATGAACATATTAATTCTTTAAATTATTTAGTTGAAATGAATAAATAAATAATTATAATAATTTATGAATCGCTTTCTGTTATCAATATTAAAAACCACTGACCAGACCAGTCATCGTGATCTTGACTGTGCTGTGTCTGAGGACTGTAGCAAGCTTGGGTCTTTTGGTTAATTGTTATTTTCAGGAATTACGTTTTTAGTGTTTTCATGGGGTTATGGGGGCGCAAAATCTACCCCTTGCCCTGTGCCCCAAAAGACCTTGCTACGGCCCTGCAAGACCTTTTTTCTTTTTCACATACTTACTTGTAATGTAGACGGTGTCAAGAGGTTGTGAATAATATCCGAATGAGTGTTTTGTAAAAATAATCTTCATTATTGATAACAATTTTTAATGCAATGATGAGTCGTAGAATGACTTGTCACCGGGGGGGGGGGGGTAATTTGAATGTTTTCGGGGGCAAAAAGGTCCTATTGAAAATCATTTGAAGACGAAGTATATATAGCACAAGGATCGCACTCATTTTTTGAAATGTTGAAGTGGGGCTTGGCAGAAATAAGATTGGGAAACACTGTTCTAGATCATCGTAATAACGATTTTTACACTTAACTTATTTACTTTTAACTGTGAAAGTATTAATAATTATTGTCTCACTAATTTTTGCTTTTAGCAGTTACCTATTTATTTATTTATTAAACCTGCAATTTCAAAAGAAACATTATGGTCATTTACCCAAGTATACCTATAATATAAGAAATTGACGTTATGAATATTATCATGGCCATAAAAGACGTCCAGAATAAAGCCACCCACACAAATGCTGGGCAGCTGATTATGGCTTATCACACGTCATTAGAGGATTCACTCATTACGGGGAGTGATTTATGCCTATACCTATCTAATGAATGGATTTACCAGGAACAGGACCTTTGAGCCTGGTAAATTGTATTGACGAGATAACATAAAATAATTAAATGATGTGCACCTACTATGTAACGGCATATAATTATTAAAATCTTCAAAATTGACCAATACTCACGTCCTAAACTAAATATGAAAGGAATGAAAACTATAAAATTGCAGTACCTCGGCCACACTATGAGCAGTGATCCCTAACCTTTTTTTTGGCGGAACCCTTGGGATATTTTCTAGAATCTCGAGGAATCCCTACCTGGCCAACAATTATTATTAAGGTCCAGATAGGATAATTATTAAAAAATAGACGTGTAAATCAATGGGCAGTGACATACGTAAGTGTGTAGACTAAATAATAATATATGCTACCTCTTACTATTTTCAGTTTAAAAAGTCTACAGTTTATTGGCGACGCAGGGTTAGGGTAAGATAGTTATTTTACATATTTTTTGGCGAAAACTATTGCACAGGATAATAAACACACATTTAACATTAAATATTGGGTACAGCAATACATTAAAACTGCGCTGTAACTCGGTATAACGTTATCGTAAAAATTTAAACCCTTGACAGAAACAAAATGAACGGTGCATAGTAGGCGGTGATGTTCATAACTGACAACAGGAATCCTTGATTATTACATTAAACTTAAAATTTCTTTGTTTAAAAAATAAATACTACTACTTCACCATGTTCGATCCTTAGGGATGATATTTGTGGTTTTATCCGACTGAAGTTCTATTGGTTAGCTAACATACTATGGTTTCGAATCATTTATGTTAGTTCTCCGTGCTTCTCTCTTCCATGGGCACTTTTGATTCAAGTAAGCAGCGTCAAAGTAAACTTGAATACGTGGCAACCTCAGTTTTGGGCATCTACTCCTAAGAAATTCCCAAGGCGTAAACCACTGCAGATGTTTCACACCAAACATACGGTCTTGTGATACGCTTGAGTGTGGTGCGGGTGGGTTGGTTTTGATGGAACCATTAAATAGTCGGAAGAGATGTTATTAATTTTACCATATCTTTTTATATGATATAAACGAAAACTCTGCCATTCTTACTAGAGTTGATGTGAAAATTTCTGAAAACTTTACTATCTGATAAATGATAAGTTATTTGTTTTCCTAAGGTGCAGAACCTAGCATTGATGATTAAGAAGGTAATAACAAAGTATGTATAACATAAATAGCGATGGTAATAATTTCAAATAAGATTTTATTGGTTTCATCATTATTTTATACTGCCATTCGAAAAAATAGTTTGAACTTCGTCACGGAAATAGATAACTTACCTTTCACCAAAATATCTCTTACTTATATCTTTTTGGCTAACTTGAAATGTATTATAATATCATTTTTTTGTTACCTACTTCTTTTTATTTATCATGTAAATTGTAATTCGTTGTAAATGTCATGATCTTGTAATGTTTGCTAATGTAAGTAAATGATTTTGAATTACACTTTTATTATCCAAATAGGTTGTCAATTTCCTTATCATATAATATTGAAATAATAAATTCACAGTATTGAAAAACACCTTGTATTTTATCTTTTTGCAACTAACTGCAGTGATTTGTATGCACAACTGCCAGCATGCTTTAGAAAACATTTTCTTTATATTTACTGGTTCTATGCCTTCAGCAAGTATTCTCGCTCTATGAGGCCGTGATCGACAGGCCGCACATACAAATTTTGCGAGTTATCTCGTCTGACTTAAAACTCAAAATACTAACCACTGTCGACTGATGTATAATCTAAAAAATTAAACACACAGTGACATCTGTTAGAATAATTATGAAATACGAAGCAACAAATTATCGGTATTACAGAGATTTTATAAGAGCTTCGCTCTACATTCCACGTGTGTCATTAAAAATGTGCGGCCTGTCAGGTACTGCCGTAGTAATATTGTGAGGCAAAGAAAAGGTTAAGAGCATACATCAGTGAAACGGAAAATAATTTTCAACAATAGGTGGGACGTAATTTCGCACTCGTTGCCAATCGGAGAGCGATGTCGAGCTGTGAGCACATCTATTTGTTTTGTGATGGCGTCGGAGGAATATATTCTTAAACCGTGTAAAGATGACTAAAAAACGTTACACATTTACTCGAAAAAGAAAACATGTCAATGTTCATATTATTACTAATATAACAATAATCATAATATTGAATAGACACATGTTGAATTTTTATGACAAATTATGTTTTGTTCGTCACGCGTCGTTTGCACAATCTGCGCGTCATGTAGTCACGATCTTTTTAGACGATGCCTTAGCTGAAGATAGCCTTAAGGGGCAGTGTATAGCAAGGCTTAAGGGTCAACTTGTTTGATGTAATGATCAACATTTTTTTTATATAATTAATATAGTCACGAGCTATCTACCAAATTCATATAATAAAAAAGCAGACATCGCATTCCTCAGTATGTTAAACTTGATCTGTTTTCGGACTAAGTCTCAAGTATTTAAATTTATTTTGCGATCAGCTCTTGGTTTGGTGTCACTCATAACATTTATTTTTCATATACTTATGTATTCATTCTAATTAATACTGGTATGGGATAGTACCATATTATATTAAAATCTGAGTGCATTGTGACGATCCACAATGAACAAGAATGAAACAACTTGATTGTTACCATTAAATTATTTTTATTTCCATGTATGGTAGAACATCAACAAATATATAGATTACTTTAATAAGAACAAATATTTACAAAAATTGTCTATGCATTACATACAATACATACAATATACACAAAACTCACTCTTTGGCCTATACACAAAGGAAAAATATTACCTTACAAATATTCTACAAATTTATTTATCGGAAAGAAAGTGAATGCTGAGAAGAGTATTTTGTACAAAACTAAGGATGTTGGATGAAGGTAAAATATACAAAGAGAAATACTCTGTATCTATTTATCATACTATTAACATATTATAAAGTAGTTATATCATAAATATTTATTAAAATTAATTTAACAGCTTAAATAAAATTAAAATAAATTTCGACTAATCCAAGATTTAAATATTAAAAAAAATTGTGTGATAGAATGTTATCAGATTCTTGTGGCCAGTGCAGGTGATTCATTTAGGTGTCGGTACCGAGGCTTTCAAAGGACACCAACACCGTTCCGAAGTGATTTCGTCGTGGCCGTAATGCCAAAAGAATCTGTCATTCCTGTAGCTATAATAGACAGACCCTATTTTAAATTTTGAAAGAGTATGATGTTTACATTTTTTTTAAATATTTTAATTATGTCTTTACTAGATAGATGGAGATCTGTCAATTTGATCGAAAATGGTTGTAAATAATAAATAATTCACGATATGTGAAATTAATGAGGTTAATGCGAAATAAAAATATCATCAAATGATATACCTAGATAATTTAAAATTAATAGTGTCATAAAAATATGTGCAGCATCATTTCTATCAACGTGATATGCAATGTATTATTATGTATTTTTGCAATAAACTGCAATAAACATTTGGTTGTAGATACACAATATAGATAATTGCATACAGATGTGAAAATAAATTTAATTAAAAATAGTATAATTAAATGAAGGGCAACAGCCATTTCTTAAGTCCCATAACCAAGTCACTCTAATTCTCATAGCAAAGAGTTAATGTAGGTACAATTTAAATACTATTCAACAAAATATTATGTAGATAATCTGTCTATTGACAAGCAGATGGAGAAAAATAAGTAGCATATTATGTAATCTTTGTTTGATTAAATTTGCAGCAATTTTTTTAAAAATCCTTATTATACCAATAATCAACTGAATAATGAAAAAGAGGCATCTCTTGAAACGTAGATTTTGAGAATATTTACAGGAATTGTCATTTGTACGTATTAAGTTTCAACAGGTTGCGATTATTGGTAATATTATGTAACATGACAGAGTAGAACCTCAATTATCCAGATTTTATTATTAATTTATCAGTTTAATAAAGAATTGTAGGTATGATGAAATGTTCCAAATGAAAAAAGCATTTTTTCTTTATTTTTTGGACAAACCTTTTCTTTAATTATTCTGGGAAATCGAGGTTCTTTCGCTTTATGAAAGAGATATTATTGAATAGCAATTCCACGTAAGTATTCATAAGAATTTTATATTATACATAATATGTATTACATAAATGTGACGTTTACAACATGATATATTATAAAATTGGAGTTCTATCGTAGCACGAGAGTTGTTTTCAATAATGATGTCCTGCTATAACTATCACGGTAAATTATATATACTCATAACACAGTCGATTAAACATCATAAAACCACTAAAACCAAAAATTGGTTGGCTAGAAATATATATTATTATGAAATTATTGAAGACTCAATTAAATTTTATGACAATATTATAGAGGTAGGTACTACACAAAATAGGAAGGTTTGAATAATTAACCTTGACATCGGTGCTACAATTACCTAATTAATTACGTATTTATATGGGTGACTGATGACTGTTGGTGAAACATTTAGATTCACTTTTCAATGACTTCTCTTTAAATGATCAAAATTATAATAACGTTTATAGTAGGTACAAATTGATTGCGATTGTGTAAAAGCTCATTTTGAGGAATTATTAAGTAATATTATGTGCTAAACTAATACAATCAAGGAGTGTCATATTGAAATGTCTTCCGTAAATTGTTAAAGTGTTGCCACGCTTTCATTTTATTATGAATTCTTTTGCGTACTATGTATGCGCAGAAGATTGAAGAAATTTAAAAAAATATATTAATGGTCATGTTAAATGTTTTGAAAAAGTTGTAAAAAATATTATTTATGGTAGGTAAGTGCAAATCGTAAAACACCTTTCTGCTACAAGAAAAGAGCATTTATGGACTTTGGACAGTATGCAGCAGTGTATCCAGTACGGGAGTGGACATGACAAATACCACACATAGCCAAATTGAGTTAAAACCCCAAATGAAATCTTTGAATCGAAAGTTATGTTGAGACATTATTGATTTCAGTATTAAGACCAATCGGCAAAATTACATGTAGGTACATATTATTATGAATAACTATCTCTACAGAGTTGCATATCTAGCAAATTATGGCTCATAAATTCTGGCTTTTGCCTATGTTAACCATACGAGAACTGTTTATAGTATACACCCAGAATTTGTTGTGCATATATACAACGTAAAATTATTAGTGGAAACAGTAGTGTGGTGGTAAAGAGAATATACTATTTTACGAGATAGTTTATAAGATTCTTTCGACCAATTCAATCGCTGCATGTGTTAACCTCAGTTCGAAAGTATAGAGATTACAAATTATTTGACAATAATTCAACTCTCAAGATCACAACAGAATTATGCAAATGCACCATCTTCTTATAAAAACGTATCGGTAAAATTTGATCTTCACTAGTTATACGAAAACATTAAATACATACATAATTCAGATAATATGTGTAGCATGTAGTACATATGACATAGGCAACTAGATAATAATTACTACCAGTGGATGTTTAAGGTTTTTTTAAAAGTAATTTTAGTTTTACTTGAACGGTGACATCTTACCATGCAAGGAATTATTAAATCTAATTGTTAATCAACCGGTGAATGTAATTCTAAACAACGCTTACATAACATTTTAACCCAATAACGGTGCAGTGACTTATGAATCGTGATAGATATTATATTTTAATAAAATAAAATTAAAGTGTGACAATTATGTCAAAGCTCAGAGGTATATTTATTATACACATAATAATTTATTTTAATACCATACAGTAAAACCCCGTTAATACGAACACGGTACATTCGAAATTTTCTATTTCGTAATTCATTCTTTCATTCATTTTTTTTTCAGCATTAGCGGCATTTTACTGTACTTGAAATTACAACTAAACAGCCTTCAAATATAATAATTAAATATCATACATCCTTCCACAATATAATATGTACTATCTCTATATAGTAATAATTATATGTATTTTTAAAAACTACAAAGGAGAGATAATGTTATAATGGTATTTGTTTAATTGGATGTTTTAATTGCACCAAAAGAAATCTGTAAGTTTTGTAAGTACCTACACATTATGAGATTAAGTATCAACATTGTGATAAAGTTGATACAAAATAAATCCTTTGTTGTCCATGAGTGCAATAAAGTGAAATAAATTGATGTGTTTGAGTACATGAGACTAGAAATTAGAACAAATTTAAAAGTTAATTTTCTATATATTCAACACTGAACCACAATTCCCTAAAATGTTCCTATATAAAAATTTAGTCAAGTCTTCAGTCTGAACTATAAACGCAGCATCAATTGTGCAATACGTATTATTAATTGATCAATTTCTTTACAATAATCTCTATAAAGGACACCACTATCACGTTACTACACAATTAGTAGCAATAGCAGTCGTTCACTGAATTCAATATTTCTCTAAACTAATAATTTAGAAAATAATTCAATTAACATGGTTTGTGAAATTTTCATTCATATAATAATTTATTATAAGTGCAATTTATTTAATTATATATGTAATGAATATATGACATTTATTTTTCATTGCACTCTTTTAAAACTAACAGCTATAAAACACTTCAGGAAGATTGTAAGATTCTCATGAAATCGAAGATTGAAATGAACTAAATAAAAATATGCATCAGACAAAATTCCTATTATTTTCATTTATTTGGACAGTTAAAAGGAGAAAGATGCATTTAATTCATTAAGAACAATTTTATGTTTATCTAGTCATCTCGTAATACAATATTGCTGTAAATCTACCACTCGAAAAGGTCACCGGATTTGCTGCTTTTTTCTTCAATTGAATCTGAGCGAAGCTGCAGTGGATTGTTTGGATTTGGATGTTATTGAAAAAAAAAAAACACCACAGTCTGTTCTATTATAGTTTTGATAGTAGCTGATGCACAGTTACAGTACACCCACGATGGCCGCGTGGCTTAAACGCCGGCCTATAGAGTCGAGGGTCCCAGGTTCGAATCCTGGGTCTGGCAAGTATACGTTGTTTTTCAATTTGTGTATGAGTCAGAGTATGGACCTAATAGGTTGAGCAAGTGGCTGACGTCCATTTCTCGTAAAAATAAAATCTGTTAATACAAACCTCCACTCTGTGGAGGCCCATATGATCCTATCAGGATCGGACATGGTCGAAAGAAGAAAGAATAACGATCTACACAATAACAAGTCATGTAAAATTGACAAATGACGGTTATTAGGTGATCAATGCTATACCAAAAAACAAGTTGATTTGCTAGGGAAAATTATGATAATCTAGGCGACATTTTCTAGGCTTGTAGAAAATCATTCATATACATAGTTTAATATTTGAAGGTTATTTCAATGTTTGGAATGTTTAAAATATAGCAAAATGGATGACACAGCTAAGTGAAATAATATATCACAATATATTGGGATATTTAATGAATTTTATTTATAATTTAACAATTTAAAGCATTCAAATGGTATTTTGTTTTTAGAGTTGAGATTCATACCATTTTGCACAGTAAACTGCACATAAATTTAGGGGGGGGGGGGTTACAAAAGGTTATTTTTACATAATTTAATTTATAAATAAATATAACTGCCTAATAATTTTTCATAACCTAATATGAATAAGTTCATACTCTAAATCAATATATAAAGAAAATATTGCATTTTGTTCAAACAATATGCTTAAAAATAAATTAAAAAATATTTCAGAAAATACACAGAATCACATAACCTTAAATAAGCCACGACGTTAATGATTTTTGACACTTTAACGTCGTGATTTTCGGCTTGTTCAGTTGACAACGTGTAATTAACAAAAATTAACAAATAATACGACCTAAGGAATAAAAACAATAGAATTTATATTATTTATCACATAAAAATAATAACACACAACAATTTGCACAGCAGGTATTCATTTAGAATCAGTTTATGAAACATAAATATTGTAACAATGCAGCTGCACGGGTTAACAGTAACAGAAGGGAAATCTTTTTAATTGACTTGAAAGCAATAAAAGTTATCCAGTAATGCTATTATACTACACTGCCCCCGACAGGCGGCTGATGACATCTACCGTTCCCTAAAGTTAGATTATTACCCTGTGAAGCATGCCTTCCGATCGTACTGTTATTACTGGGAACCAAAAAACCGACAAAAGCGCCATTGTTACTATTTAAACTCGTGCCACTTCCATGGGAATCGTTACCCATCCCGAAGAGAGTATTCTGTGAAGCGTTAAGAGGAGTATTTGATACTGCTAAATTCTGGCCGGCGAATGCATTATTAGATATTGAATTGGCTATGGAATTATTTTGAAGCGCTATCAATAGGTCTATGAGGGATTTGGCAGAGTTAGCGGGAGATAACATCTTGAGTAGGGAACAGATGCAGGTGGTTAATTGGGATGGCGAAGAGGAGGCTTGCTGGTTCTTCGTGGATCCCGTTGAACTGCTGGTGGAGTTGGTGCCCGACATGCTCTGGATGTGATGCACGGGACAGGTCACTTGCAGGTGGGACGGTCGGTGGGCAGGAGACACTGTCACTTGGGTCGCCGCGATTCGAGCTAACTCCAGACAGGATATATTGTCTGCATCTAGTAGGTTGGGATTCGCGTTATTCTGGAAAAATAAATACAAAAGTGAGTTATTATAGACACATTATGTAAAAAATGTGGAGTAATTTTATAACATGTACATATTTTAAGACATGATAAAATTTTAATTTATATTGTAATAATTGATAAAAGTTTAGTATTATTATATTTGAATTGGTTTTACCAAACAGGAATTCATCTATCGGCATTATATACATTAAGGTTACATAGTTTCTGAAGATACCAAAATGTGAACCCCAGGTCGATAACAACAATTCTTTTGGGACAATACAACTATATAATAATATTATATAATTATGTAACATCCAAAATGTACACTAATATAACACTGAATCAATGAGATAGTTAAGATCCGTGGAAGTACATGGCAATGCAACACACAGAACCGAGAGGAATAGAATCAGCTAGAAGAGGCCTTAATCCTGTAGTTGATTGATCTAGGCTGACAATGATGTAATATATTATTATACGAGGGTGGGTCAATAATTCCTTAGAAAAAAGCATTAAAACAGGTTTTATTTTTTTTTTTTTTTTTTATTTCTCAACATAATTTCCTTGGAGCTCAATACACTTGGTTAGACGTTTCTCAATTTTTTTTAAACCGTCAGAAAAATAAGTTTTCGGAAGGTCCTCAAAATAAGCATTTGTCCGATCGATGACTTCTTCATTTGAAAAAAAACGTTGTCCACTTAGCCATTTTTTTAAGTTTGGGAAAAGGAAAAAGTCACTGGGGGCTAAATCTGGCGAATACGGTGGGTGGTCGACCAATTCGAACTTCAATTCTTCAATTTTAGCCATTGATCGTAAACATGTGTGAACACGGGCATTGTCCTGATGAAAGAGGATTTTTTTCCTGTTTAAATGAGGCCGTTTTTCTTCAATTTTGTTTTTTAGCTGGTCCAATAAAGATGCATAATAATCCCCTGTTATTGTTTTTCCTTTTTCCAAATAGTCAACGAAAATAATTTGTGCATCCCAAAATACAGTAGCCATAACCTTACCAGCTGATTTTACGGTTTTCGCCTTCTTTGGACATGGTTTGCCTTCGCAATCCACCGCTTTGACTGTTCTTTCGTCTCGGGAGTATAGTGGTGTATCCATGTTTCATCTACAGTCACAAAGCGACGAAAAAATTCATCCGGATTGCGTTGCATGAGCGACAACAGGGCTTTAGAGGCCACCACCCTACTGCGTTTATTGTCGACTGTGAGCAAACGCGGCACCCATCTTGCAGAAATATTTTTCATGCCCAATTTGTCATGTAAAATAGAAATGACGCTACCTTTTGAGATCCCTGTAACCTCAATTATCTCACTCAACTTTAATCTTCGGTCACTTAACACCATATCGTGGATTTTATTGATCATTTCTGGTGTAGTCACCTCTACAGGACGTCCTGAGTGTGGTGCATCCTTTGTTGATGTACGACCACGTTTAAATTCATTTAACCAGTTATAAATAGTTGCAAGTGAAGGAGCAGATATGCCGTAAACTAAATCCAACTCATTTTTTATTTCCTTTGCTGTTAACCCTTTTATATTAAAATGTTTAATAACAACTCTAAACTCAATTTTCTCCATTTTCCATTTTTCCATTTTCCACAAGCAAATTTTTTTTTTAAATGTACGAGAAACACACAACAACCCGACCAATCTGATTGAAACTTCGCAGCATACTGAATCGGTAGTACCGCTGCATGAAAACAAACCGCTTGCAGTACTAGTCGCGCCACCTGTCGGCTTTTCTAAGGACTTATTGACCCACCCTCGTATGTACATACTAAACTTGATGATTTACTCAATTTACTGGATTCACTTTAATCAATACAGATTAAATAGATAAAATATATTTTGGATAATTTATGTGTACTTATATTGACAGAATATAAAATCAAATATAATGATAGATCGACTCTTTTTGGCCCCAGAGGCCAAATTTGAACAAAATAAAAATTAAATCTGGATAATTTGAAATGGAAAAATGTAACTTACCCAAATTAGTAGTTGCGCAACAGGCAAATCTCCAGCTGCACAAGCCCGGTGCAGCGGTCTCGGGTGGTTGACGTCTGCCGCTTCAGACCTGGCAAGCGCCGCCAGTAATGGTTGAAGTCCCCCAGTCAGAAGAGCAATGTTACAAGCGTCCCCGATAGATTCCTCGCATTCTCCTGAACTTAAGAAAGCTTTGGACTGGTATTTGAGTCTGATCCACCTGAAATGATAATTATAATATTGAATATCAATCTAATTCCTTATTTAGTGCAAATCATAAAAAAAGTAGAGGGGTGATTTAGAATAGCTATGTAAAATTAAAAAAATAATGAGAATACATTTGAAGCTTCAAAATCAGAAATACAAATCTTCCAATGGCCATCCGGACATATTTAAATGTCATATTCTCTTCCCGCCTTTAAAATCTGCGCAGATTTAAAACAACACTGAGTCAGTATAAGAATATTAATTTACCTTTCTTTATCTTCTCTAGGTGATGCGGGAGCAGGTTTACAATGCCCTTTGAGGTCTGCCTCCCATACTGAATTAGCCAATGAATTTCCAATAGATAGCATCACACTAAGATGGCCGGCTCTGAAATTAAAAATAGAATTTATAATTGATATAAAAAGTAAATATAAATAGTATTTAATGATGACTTCACAAATATCAACATTTAAGTGAATGGAATATAATATTAATCTAAGTTTATATCTTCACAAAGTTTTGATGTATACTTGAAATCATTAGTGTGTTATGTAATCATAGTATGATTGTTTTTACAAAGAGATACAACATTTAACTTACGGCCACTCATCCAATTCCAGGGACCTCACTCGGGAAATGTGCGACCCTAAGTTTCGATGAACGCCCGAGCACTCGATGCACATCAGAACACCAAGATTGAGGCTTGCCCAACCAGGATCTGAAATTTTAAAAAAGAATTATTATCAAATACAATGTTATAGAAAATTAATAATATGGACCGAGGGCACTTGATGGAAGTAGAATTTAAGTATTTTCAACCCATATCATGTCGACTGTATTTAGGAAAAAGGGCGTAACCATTGATTTTTCGAAAAGTGCTTTTATTAGATATTAACAATGTATACAACTAAATACACGTTTTGTAAAAAGGAAGTAAGCCGCAAATGCCGATTTATTATCTATATTCAGGTTTTAATTGAGCTTTAATTAAGTTTTAATTTAAGGAAAAAAGTATTTATCCTCAATTTAAAGATTTTTCTGTAATAACTTCTTTAATTATAAGTAGATCGAAAAGATATTACACCAAATCATCAATCATCATGCACCCAATGTCTGTGCCTATTTTTTTTATTAATATTGAACCAAAACCATTCAAAAAACGTTCTTTGCCTCTCCTGTAAAATTTGTTCTGTGTGGGTTACGCCTTTTTTCCTAAACACAGTCGATATGTTAGGAGGTTTTTGTGGGTTGACTTTTGAAATGATTAGATATGTTATGAGTGCAAGAATCTTACACAGAGATAAATATATATTCAATACTACCAGCAAGATAAAAATGACTTACATGATTATCTAGATTTCTATATGATTATCGGTTAGGTACGAGGGTGGGTCAATAAGTCCTTAGAAAAGCCTACAGGTGGAGCGACTAGTACTGTAAGCGGTTTGTTTTCATGCAGCGGCACTACCGATTCAGTATGCTGCGAAGTTTCAATCAGATTGGTCGGGTTGTTGTGTGTTTCTCGTACATTTAAAAAAAAAATTGCTTGTGGAAAATGGAAAAATGGAAAATGGAGAAAATTGAGTTTAGAGCTGTTATTAAACATTTTAATATAAAAGGGTTAACAGCAAAGGAAATAAAAAATGAGTTGGATTTAGTTCACGGCATATCTGCTCCTTCACTTGCAACTATTTATAACTGGTTAAATGAATTTAAACGTGGTCGTACATCAACAAAGGATGAACCACGCTCAGGACGTCCTGTAGAGGTGACTACACCAGAAATGATCAATAAAATCCACGATATGGTGTTAAGTGACCGAAGATTAAAGTTGAGTGAGATAATTGAGGTTACAGGGATCTCAAAAGGTAGCGTCATTACTATTTTACATGACAAATTGGGCATGAAAAAAATTTCTGCAAGATGGGTGCCGCGTTTGCTCACAGTCGACAATAAACGCAATAGGGTGGTGGCCTCTAAAGCCCTGTTGTCGCTCATGCAACGCAATCCGGATGAATTTTTTCGTCGCTTTGTGACTGTAGATGAAACATGGATACACCACTATACTCCCGAGACGAAAGAACAGTCAAAGCAGTGGATTGCGAAAGGCGAACCATGTCCAAAGAAGGCGAAAACCGTAAAATCAGCTGGTAAGGTTATGGCTATTGTATTTTGGGATGCACGTGGAATTATTTTCGTTGACTATTTGGAAAAAGGAAAAACAATAACAGGGGATTATTATGCATCTTTATTGGACCAGCTAAAAAACAAAATTGAAGAAAAACGGCCTCATTTATACAGGAAAAAAATCCTCTTTCATCAGGACAATGCCCGTGTTCACACATGTTTACGATCAATGGCTAAAATTGAAGAATTGAAGTTCGAATTGGTCGACCACCCACCGTATTCGCCAGATTTAGCCCCCAGTGACTTTTTCCTTTTCCCAAACTTAAAAAAATGGCTAAGTGGACAACGTTTTTTTTCAAATGAAGAAGTCATCGATCGGACAAATACTTATTTTGAGGACCTTCCGAAAACTTATTTTTCTGACGGTTTAAAAAAAATTGAGAAACGTCTAACCAAGTGTATTGAGCTCCAAGGAGATTATGTTGAGAAATAAAAAAAAAATACAAAAATAAAAACTGTTTTAATGCTTTTTTCTAAGGAATTATTGACCCACCCTCGTATATCAAAAGAAAATTTCTCTCTCAGTAATCCGCCGCTCGATTATCCGACAACTACTATAATCCGCTTTTTTCTTACAATCACAAAATCAAGCTCTATAATTCGCCGGTATTTGTATGTAAAATTCAGTAGTCCGCTGCGTGCCTATATCAGAAGTTCGCTGTTGTATTTAACGTAGCTGAGGCATGGAACAACCTACCGGGACAAGCAATAATTTAATCGTGAAAAAAGCTGTGGCGCTCCATGAATCAATATGATGAGAACTGGGAACCGGAATACTTAGTTCCATTAGAAGAATTGATTCAGAGGACGACTGAAAAAGCAAAATGTTTTAAAAGAATGGATAGCAGAAAGTTCTGAGGAGTATGCGCTGCTTTCGACAGAAGACGCGCTTACAAATACAACAAGAGGCTTGGATTCAGAGGATGCAGGCAATAATTGTCACCCGACTGCAGCTCATACAGTCAAATCAGAAGATTCAGTGGCTGGGACTGACACGTTACCATTAATTAATGGGCAGAGGAAAATAATGCAACCGTCAACACATTCATCATGTTGCATAAATTACGAGATGACACAATCTTCCAACAATATTTAGAAAAAAACAAACCACACTGAACGTTGTGTTACGTGATTTACTGTTTAATATGTATGTAGTTAATAAACTTAGTTTATAATTAATATGTATAATTTAATACATAATCGATTTTGATCATAAAAAAGGTAGTACAAATTTCTCAATAAAAACTATGTCTTAATTTTTACAATATTTTGTATTTATGCACTATAATCCACCGTTTTCACTAATTGGACACTTGTCTGCTTTTTGGGGTGGCGGATTACTGAGAGAGTACCTACTGTACAAGATTTTAAAAATATCGTATCATAAAAGAACTCAAATTTATTTTATATTATTTAAGCCGAAAGTCCATTCCATTCCAGTATTCCTGGGAGCATTCTTTTTGGATATAGGATATGATATACTGGCACTTAGATACCTACAGATTTAATAAATTTAAAATAAACATACCAGCAGCATCACAGTCCACACAAGCATTGTTTCCGGGCACCAAGTGGAAGTGTCTAGAGAGGGCAGCTTCGGCTCCTCCGGGCCCTTGGAGCGAAGCAAGGATTTGTTTCTCCACAGCGGCCACCCACGCGTCCCTCTCTTCGCAATTACCCGCGTCGAACCTCCATTTCTTGCCTTCCAAGGATACAATGCAGAACTCGTATACTTCTTGGTCTGGAATTAACATATGCTTTGATTAGTAAAAGTTTTAATGACATAAGAGTTTATTAATTTCCTTTACTGTCATTTGTCATTGAAAAGTTATGATAGTTAAAATAAACAACACAATTATTACTCAAATTATCATTAATAAAATGATCGGCAACCATATACAGTCAAATTTCACCGGTAGACAATTTTGTTTAGTATGTACTGTAACTCCGAGCATTGTGGAGGATGAGGATTTGAGGGTCCTGTAGGATGGAGCCATCGTTTTCGTTTTGGATCATGTGAGAGAGACATGGGTGAATTGATCTCGTATTTATAATATGTCAGCATGTGATATTAAGAACACGGTAATTAGGTTGACTAGTGGTCCGCGCAGACTCATCTATCTATTTGAAATACACAATTAAACATGGGTGGTGATTATTATAGTCCACATTTAGTTCTAAGAAGCGTTTGATTGTCGTGAGATATTCAATGTCAAAGGGAGGTCGATTAACCTTCAACACATTATTAGGCTTGCACTGCACTTTTCATTTTACTATCATGTGGTTGACGTTACAAATTATTTATTATTAACACCGTAGCACTAGGGGGTACGTCCATAAGGAACAATTAATTGACCGTCTTAACTATAGTTATCTGTCCCCCGCAGAGAGTGACCTTAGTTTCGCGGACAATAGCTTCCAGACAGGTATGTTTTGTTTCAAGCTTTGAGAGCGCATTTACTTATTTTTGCAAAGCATTCGAAATATTTCTTTGTGGGCAGGGCTTGTGAATTTGCAGGGTTCAACGTAGCGATTTTAAATTAGATTTTTGAAATTGAATTGGAGAGATTTTTATGGGGAAGGGTATATTTAGTGTTAGTAGGTACATAGATACATACATAACTATTAATTATTAACACATTCGCGGACACATGTTAGCTAATACATGTTGGTGATATGACAAATATTAAAAATATTTTTTTTTTAATTTTCGATTTAGATTTATAGAAATGAGTTAAATCTTAAGATACGACACTATCTAATGGAAATATGTTCGCACCGTGACACAAGTAGCCGGGAACATATTGTTTTAATCCAAAATACGACTTCTATAAACGTTGTGTCGTATTCCGTTAACCCGTACCCTGTGGCTTACGTTTAGAGAGGGTTACAGCATTAGGCTGGAATATTTTTTGGCCAGTTACGGTAAGAGTATGCAATAAGTCCATTACCATCAAAATGTCGCTTCGGTGAAAAGTGAGGGTTACGGCAATTGGTCTGTACAGTGACGATATAATAGTTGTAACAGTAAGTATTCAACAATAAACCTCAGCATTGATGGGGTACATACATAGGAAAAGACAAATGGACAAATTTTTTTGCTCAATTCTGACTATAGAACACATTCATGAAAATTGATTTTAATACTAATACATGAAGGTATGTACATACTGTGTTATTATTTATTTAATATCCATTTCCTTAATTTTACATTTTTGTTACTTATCTATTTTTTTAGACCACAGAAATTGGGAATTTCAGAAAGATATATAATCCTAAAAATTTGGCTTTCCAGCATTTATAATTTTTTGATACATAAAGCAGGAAATTAAATGATTTAATTACCATCTCCATCTCCGTCTTTCTTCATCCCACTGCTCTTCATTCGCCGATGCCGTTTCTTAACGTGTGGCGTCTCCAACTTAGTCCCTGAGGAGACCGCTTCCCCATTAGTGTTGAGGACGAGACTGTTGGCAGACGTATCATCCTGCATCCCGTTGGGTCCTCCCAGCAGGCTTCTGCCCCCCGGTTCCTTCAGCACCTCGTAAGCTGTTAGGAGTACTTTGTCAGTGAGTCTTTGACATTTACCATCTTTCGACTGATACCCTGCAAATTACAGAAGGCCGCTTTCGTTTGTCTCAGTTTCGTCAATGAAACTTAGAACGTGATGAATGCATGACATGCGGCTTTTGTACGAGACATGCAACTAAACGAAAGAAGTATTCTATTCTACTTATTTCATTTGCAAGCAATACAGTAATAAACAATAATTACATAATCATTAAAACCAAATAGTAGCATCTGAGCGTAGGTAGCTAATAGAAAGTGAATTAAAATTCTAATTGATAAGAGTTTTATACTATTCCATAGAGATCAGTAATGAAATAGCTGATGCCTTTCATGACACCTAAAGGAGAAACCTGGATACCTAAAAAACAATCTTAATCGAATAGTTCAAAACTCATTGCAATTAAAAAATTTATTAAATATTACTAAATTGAGTTATGAATTAATAATATTAAAATTATAGATAAATAAAAGTTCATGTTGTAGTACATAGTAAAAGTAAATTACCATGTTCCCTTCTAAGTGGGCCTACACAGAAAGGAGATTATATTATTAACAGACAAATGAAAAAATGTGTATTATAAGAAATTTAATGGTTGTTAAACAATCGGCAAACCTATGGGTGCATCAAACCATTCATTTGGATTCTATTTAGATATGATTTTATTATAGTTTTTAAAATATTCGGAGCCATTCAAGCCAAGCAGTATGCAATCAATGAGGTATCGCCTGATTACATATGTAGTATGGAGTGGTTTTCAGCCAATGAGATTCAATATTGGGTTTGCCCAACTGAAGGTGGGTAATGTACGATTTTCATTTGTAAGAATGTTTCCATGGGTGCAGCGAAAAAATCAAAACTCATTGCTTCAAACACACGTTGAAAAAAACATGCATATTTTGGCAGCTGTGGGATTGTACCCGTGATCTACAAGTTTTAAAGGCGCTCAACCAAGAACACCACTGTGAGTGCTTTTAGAACTGTACAATTTTAATATCAATTACAATTAAAAATGCATATGGTGAACTTATAATATTTAAATAATAGATATTTAAAAATGTTCGTTGTTCATACAATTATTACTGGTCATAATGATTATTTTGATAGATAAGACATTTTTGATATGATTAAACTAAAATAAATTAATATACATAGAATAACCAAACAGTAATACAAAAAAAAAAAATTAAAGAAATAAAATAAGCGAAATTGTTTTTGATGAAACCTTATTAATAACTTGTTCCAATATAAAGATATTGAAGAAATACTAGTTGTTAAGGGGGATCCTATATGCCAACAGAGAACCTAGCGGAAAAATACAAAGGTTGCAATTTGAGCATTCTTTTTGATAATTTATAATTTCAACTGTAATTAATTAACATATATGTATCTGAAAACATTAAAAAGATTTTTTTTCCCTTATCACTGCCAGCCAATTTTTACTAGGTGGTCACTTGTAGGCCAGCTATTTTCGGAATAAAATAAATCCTTTAAGAAAAATGAAATAGGAATGGAATGATAAATATTTGTGAAAACTTACCAACACAACATGTTTATCGAGTTTATCGTGAATATTTTCACACTAAAATGATAAAAAATATTGTTTAGAAAATATACACAGAATGTTTATTCAGAAGTTATGACGTTTACAAGAACCCGCGAGTTAATTGACATACATGCTTTAGTGAGTTAATTCATCCGTGGCACGGATCAGGTAAGTCAAAGATAAACTTACAATTAATTGTAAAAAAAATGTGAATGTGAAGTTTTCAATTTTTTACCGTTTAGATTTTTGACTAATTCATACCTAGTTTTAATATTTTTTTATCGATTTTTATAAAAAATATAAATATGTATAACTTGTAATCTGTTTTATTTATATGACATCTTATTTAGGTATGGTCCCAATATTTAAGCTCAATTTGATATAAATAAAAAGGATTTCAAGTTATTACAATTACAAAAAGAATTCTCAAATTGCAAGCTTCGTATTTTTCCGCTAGGTTCTCTGTTGGCATATAGGATCCCCCTTAACATCGTACATTTTATAGAGAAAATTTATAATCTTCATTTACAGAGAGAAAGATACATTTTTAATATCTTAAAGTATAAACTGTTTCTTTATTTATATCGACACCTAATATGGCAACTCTGTAAATGAGGATTATGAAAATCTGTGATCATGAAAGAGCTGAAACACTTCTCTCACCACTTAGTGAGAGTCCACCGATGCTGTCATGCAGACTGCTACCATTGTATGCGTGATGTCCACCCGGTAGGGTTGTGATGATTGATTTTGATCCTCTAGGTTTCTGTCCCGGAACCTTTACTGTCACATACTGTAGTGATATTTCCTTGCCATGCACGTTTTCCATATAATCCTGCAACAAAGCAAATGCAAATTTTATATTGCACAATATGGACATATGGATGAGTTATGTTAAATCAACTGCGCTTATCAGTAAAAAAAGTTGCATGTTCAACTAAATTGGCACTGAACGGAAGCTTGAAATTACTATAATATGTGAAATGCTCCATATCATCGTGGACAATCATGATCAAAAAAATTGAAGAATACCCTATCAAATAAAATAAACACACTGCATTCATTATTATCTAAAATTTACAAATGCGTTCAATATATCTGTATTCTTCTTATTTGGAAAAATCACCGCTTCTTCGTGTGATCACATTTTGTTTAGCCAATCCGGCAGTTGAATTGATACTGACGATTTGACTATGGAATAATGCCCTGCAAGATTGGTAGAACAATTTAAACTTTTTTAAATTCAGATTCAGTTTAGTTTAGAGCAGTGGTTCTCACGTGGAAATTAACTGTGGCTGCACAATTGACATTGACAGTTCTATGGAAACGTCTGGTGGCCGCACCAAATTTCACTTTTATTGTGATTTAAAAAATTAAAGCTAAATTTTATTTACTAAAAAAATGGATTAATATATTTACATATAAGTCCATTTAATAAAAGACATTTGAACAGTTTAACACTTATCTATTTATTTAAAAATAATGTAGATGAAAATTCTTCAATACCGTAATAATAATTTTTCCAATGCGAGCCGCATGGCTGCTTTTAATGTCAAACTGGCTTCGATATTTGTTTTTTATGAAGTGCATTACACTGAATGATCTTTCACATTATACAGTAGTAAGAAAAATTGACAATATGAATAAAGCAAAGCAATTGTTGCCAATTCTTCGAATTGACTTGATTCTTGGTCAACACGTATAACTTCGACCAAAATTTTTCAACGATGGTATTATTAAAATGGTTTTAATTATATGGACTATTTCACATAATATGATCTGATCACAAGAACACATTATGGATCATTTGAGCAAAGAAAGAAATTTAAGACAAATCATGTGTATTCCAACCAGTTTCATAATTTTATAAATAAATTCTTGAAATATTATTCTATAAAGCGCTGGTGGCCGCAGCAAAATCCTCTGGTGGCCGCATGCGGCAACCAGGGCCGCACATTAGAACCACTGGCTTAGAGTGTCAGTTTAGATTTTAATCGTGAAGTTTTCGCTATGCAATTGAAATAAAATAAATATTGTATGTAAACATAAACAAATATACTTACATTAATACTGGGGTGGTATGTGAGCTTTCCATCATCACAAAGAGCGACATACTTTTTTTTCCACTCTTTATTCAGAGCTTTACTACTCTTTTTATGCAAGTAGCCTTGCTTCAAAGGAATTGCCCTGCCGGACCCCAATTCTCCATTCTTAAACTTATCATCTCCTTTCTTGGATGGTGTAAACAGATTCGATCTTCTCCGGGATTTCCGAGATGTTGTTGGTGTCGATGAAGGAGTAGGTAGATCCTTAGGATCTTTAAAGACGGTGGTAGGTGCTTGTAAGTTGTCCAAACAGGCAGGAGCGGCAAATTTTGCAATGTTGTTATTTTCTGTGGCGATTGTGACGAGGCCTTGCGTTGAAGCGTGGCTAGCGAGGGTGTGACCCCATCGTGTATGATCGGGACCATTCAGGCCGTGCACCTCCACTAAGTGCGATGATGTAGAGCTGTCGTTTGAGCCACCCGTCGTCCTGTGGAGGTGGTTGGATGACGCTGACAGCGGATGGCTTCCTCTTGACAATGTGTCCTGAAAATTAATGAAAATTTGTTGGTGATTTTACTTACCCACTGTTATGATGAAAGATTTTTCCATATTAATATAATAAGCTGGCGATTAGCATGGCAAAATTAGTGAATGTGCCAATTGGTAAATGATAATATAAAGTCGACATAGGTCATTGGACGATGTAATAGGATAGAGAGATTAATCCAGCTACTTAGCTCATGAACAATAATATAATATGTATGAATAAAATTAGAAACATAGAGCAGTCTGTGACTGTTTGAAATGTAATTCAATAGTGGATGCCATTATATGACTAATAATTTTAAGGACAATCATGCTGGAAAAAAAATACCAGAACTCATAGGATTTATAGTCTCAGAATTTTTTAAATAGGTATTCTGACTTTAAAAGAATAATTTTATATATTTACATGTATTTGTCAATAAACATATAATATAATTGCTATTAGTAGTGCAAATTGATTTATTCTTCCATATGTACGCATTGAAATAAAAACATGACACGATCAGTGATATCACTATAGCATTGCAATGGTAACAGTCGAATGTATAAAATTATTGTCCACGAATCTTACTAGATTTCAACATTGGTATTCATGACAGATTAGAAGTTTTTGTTATTTGATTTATAATTTGAGAGTTGTGTTGTTATTTTTTTTAATGAAACATCCATTGGAGTTTAAGATTAAATATATCTTAAAGTACCTAGATCAAATTCATATTTTTAATGGACCAGTTGAAAAATATTTCAAATAGAAGTTTCTTACCTTATGGCCAAAAGTAGTGTGATTGTGACTTGGCGAATGTGTGCTATGCAGGGTGGAGACATTGGGCTGCGGCCTGAGGGTGGGTCCCGGAGGAAGCCCGAGAGGGGTTGAAGGTCGAGAGTTGCTCGGGGTCAGGCAGGAGGTTGACGATGATAGTCTCTGTTGTACTATTTTCTGACACGCTGAAATGTTTCAATATAAGAAATAAGTCATCTTAAAAACTTCCGGACAAATATCAAAAACTTACTTTATTTGTATTTAAAGTGCAATCAATTTAAAGAATCGAAAGTCTATTGGATGTGGTTGATTACCTAATTATTAAAACTAAATTTATAAATCCAATTTTATCATTAATTTTAAATTCAGAAATGGTAATATAAAACAGATTAGCCTTATCAGTTAAAATCATAGGTAATCATAATAAGAAATGAAATCACCAATTTCATCCAAATAAATTACTTAAAATTTTACTACATAATACATGAGAAAATAAAGGAATTATGAGGTAAATCAAATTCGCGTCAAATAGAAACTACCTATTATAAGCAACAAAAATTGAAAAACAAAAAACAGAACAAAGCATTTATCAAGAACCAATAAAACCGAAGAACAAAAATACCCCAAACGTTCAAAAATCGCTTTAAAAATCGAGCCCGAGTATTTTTAAATCATTACGAACTAAAGTAATATATTGATTTGTAATTTATGTTGAGTTACAAAATTGTATGTTTCGCTTGCTAACATTTGTACTTGGATGAAGTTCGTCGGCCTTGTCCTTCGGCTTTTTGTAAATTATAACAGGAACTTCTCCTTCGCAGGCTAGGTAAAGGTGACATATCACTAAAAACATTGATTTTGTCCATGATTTCATTCAAAATTCTCTTTAAAATCAAGAAAAATTCATAAACAACATTGAAGTAATACTCGGAATCGGACAACGCCACTACCAACTGTCAAAGAAGTAAACAACATACCAGAACCAGGGTGGCCAACGTAAAAAAACCCAACAAACCTAGCGCGGTCCGTAATAAAACAACGCAGTAAAATAGTAAAAGGTCGTTGAAAAACACACGGAGTACACACTCATGCTCGAAAGTGATACTATGACACGCATTTGACGCGAAGATGATTTAATAAACTTCTCACCATCTTGGAACACTCTTTCTACATTCAGTCCATAGGTAGCGCAGGTTTCGTAATAGGAACATCTTTTCAAATCAGTGGCGAGTTTTCGCGCCTTCACGTCGTCGATTACGCGGGGATTGTTTTCGCTGATTGTATCTGAAAAAATAATTTTATTTATATGGCATTATAGAGATAGGCATTTAATTAAAATAGGCGGTAATATTTAATTTACAAATTAATAGAAGTCAAATCTGTCAAGCAACGACACTGGATAATATTATTATACCTTGGGTCCCGACAAGAATGAGAGGAATTTCTGTGGAATTTCTCAGGTGTGACATTTTGTTGTAATATGCGTAGATATCGTTAAAGCTGGTTTCGTTTTCCAAACTGAAAACAAAGATGACCGCATCTACCCAGGCAGCAAACTGGAAAGAAAGAAATTTTCATAATTAGTAACTATCTAAACTTCTGGAAAGCGCCTTTCGGGTTGTAAAAAATGTTTCAATAGTAAAACATAATATGGGGTGATAATAATTGGTCCAATAAGAATAAATACAAAATACAAATATGTAATCACGTAAATAAAATCTCAAGAATAAAATTACCAATTTTATTTTAAATGTAGATGAGTTCAGCAAAATAATGTCAGTGCAATATAGGAACTAGTTTTGAAAATTATTTTTTTAATAAATTAAGTAGGTGGTAGGTATTTCCAATTACAATATTGACATTAAAATGAGTAATTACATAGGTGGATAATTAAAAAAAAACAAATACACTAGGGAAACAGATATATTTAGGGGCAATAATAGTTTTTGAAAAAAGCATTGCTATGGTAGTGTGTTGAATAGATGCTTTGGATACAGAGCTTCCCCAGAAATAATGGATACATTATGTACTACGTATGTTGGCATTTGTCGTGCAACTGTATCGTAATTTTTATTTCTTCTGAATGTTCAATCTATACCATTAATATTTTTAGAATATACTTACACTTTCAAGATACTAAATAGATAATATAATATTATTCTGTAGCAAATAGTAGCAGGATTTCCAGCAAACGTTACTGCACGCCACTGCTAAGTACGGAATTTTTAGTGTTTGGATAGTGTCACGGATTTTTTTTTTTTATTAATAAGTGATCTAAAAATATAAGAACCTACTTACGTTCCTACACAATTCTCTAAAGAAAAACCAATAACAGATTTCATTCCAAAAGGCAGTCGCTGGGGAAAATGGGGGAAAACGGAAATAAGTCAGATAATAATATGGACGACGTACTCCCACACGAGACTGCAAGAAAATAGATTCCCCGGAATAAAATTGCATATTGCGCCACGCGGTAAGAAATTTTCCCTATGTGTATCTTGCATGGCTTCGCGCATGGCAACACTAAAACATGATAAGCACAGTAGCGTATAAAGTATAAACATAAACAATAAGAAAACTTTACAGCATATAAGTAAAATCATACAGATAGATAGATAATAAAAAATAATATTACACAATAGCAAATAATATACCTACCTAGTAACTTAGTATTTTTTTTTTTTTCAGAATTATTAATAACCATATCCTTGCTTTTTCGTACAAGGTGGTTGTTAGTAATTTTGAACAATCACAAACACCCAGGCTTTGAGAAAAACACATAAATGTTTTTGTCATGACCGGGAATCGAACCCAGGAACTCTCGGGTGGAGTAACTTAGTATTAACATTAACCACATTTACCGAATAATAATTATACGATAGGTGTTGATATTTAAAGCTTATAATATGAGGGAAAAAGGTGTCATTAATGTATTTTTTTTTTTAAATAATTATGGTGAATACCTAGATACATTGTATACAGTATCATGATTTAAACTAATGTGTAAATATATTATGTAAGATAATATTCTAATTGAAAACCGAAACAATAAAATTCAAACCCTTTGTTCTAAGGTTTGAATGTTGTAGAAAGTAATATAATCTTGCAACAACGCTAAATAACTTTATTGATGAATGAGCCAACCTAGACGTTGCGAAATAGAATTAAAACCACGGTTAACCTCAGCGAACCTTATTCGATTTTATGACTTAACCAAGAGTATTTTGAGTTGTTATTAAAGTATGTAGGAAAAAACTTATATATTCTACCTACCTACATCAAACCATGGCTATATTAAGTCGGCTTTGCTAAAAATCATAAACTGTCGAGTTGTCATCCTATATGTATAAGCAGTGTACCGATATGTGATTTCTCCCCACAATAAAATATAAAATATCAACTGTTTCGAGGCCCCCGTTTAAATCTTTTGACGAATCCATTGCGTCATCTACGTCGACGAAACTCGCCGCTAACTTAATCATTGAATTAATTATAACGATATAGGTATATACCTACTACGAAAGAACGTCAGTGCGGCACTGTCAATATTATTGCGATACTATGATATTTTACAAAATTTTAGTTGAAATGCAAGTTCGGCGAAAAAGTATCTAGGAAAATATTTTCGTTAACTTCTGCCCAGAATCAATTCAAAATTCGATCACGTTTACCATACTACTGGAACCGTTATTGGTCTTTTGATGTTATTCAGTGACGGCATTAGATTTTATTGGAGAGATATCAAAATATAAAAATCAAATGATGAAAAATGCCAAAGAAAATCACGGCTCAAAGGAATATAAAATATGTATCAAACATCGAGGAAAATAATGCATGGCAAGTATGTATTGGCATATTTAGCTTTCGTAAATACCTACGTAGGTAATACTTTATTTAATGCTAGATAATACACATTTAATAAAGAGTGTGGCTTCCGCACACAGATACCGCTGTGTCCAATCTTCGAGTTAAATAAATCAAATAATAAGTAGGTACAACAATACTCTCTCTTTACAGTCGTTATTTACTTATATATTTTTTATCCATGACGTTTAAGAATGCAATATTCTTCAACGGGTGACAAAATGCCAATGCGAATAAATTTAAAAATTGCAATCAAATACACAATAATAATAAATTCTAAAGGTTTTTATTAGTAGGTCAATAGTTATTCCAGTTGTAATACCAACGTAGTCTTGATAATGGTCTTACAACCGAAATGACGAATGAAACAATGTGTAGATGCCAGTTTAATTAATGCAACTAAATACATTTTTTAAATTCAAAGTAAACTAATAATTAAAAAAAAAAACAATATATGTGATTATTAATGTGCGTGCATTGAAGGTTCGATTTTTATTAGCACCTACTATGTCATATTTTATGGATGTTTTATCATCAAAATAAATTGACCATTCGAAAGTGACATAAAGATTTTTTGAATAAGTCATAGTCTTAACGTATGTATTTTTTTTCAATTAAAAAAATACTCTCCAGAAAACATAAAAATGTAGGTAGGTATATAACTTGCATTTTGCCGACGTGTGTTCATGTACCTATCTATCATTCTGTCCAAGGTTTTTTTCGGATATGTATGTTTCTAAAGCTATTCCAAAGTATCTTCAAATATGAGTGTACAAAAAATAACTGCACATTCAAGAATCCAAGAAAATTGCGTATTTATATTTAAAACTAATTTGGTGAATTATTTTTGTATTTTATATAAATATCTTCAATAATAAATTAAATACGACAAAAGGATGAAAATAAAACAAGTGAATCTTATAAACAGATAATAACACTACAAGACAGTATGTATTACAGTGAGAACGATGTTTACAAAGGACTTTAACTCTTTTCAAGTAATAAGGTCTATCTAAAATCAGCTCGTTCAGTTGACCTATAAACGCCTTGACGCTTCTCCCTACCAAAAGCTCTGCATCATCGACCCAACGAGCTTGCAATTTAGGGAGGCTAACTAGAATCTGTTTCGGTGGCACGTCATGATTGTATTTAACTAGGTATAGCTATTGTTTATACAAAAGGCGTTTTAGCGTACATTTATGTTGCTATAAGAGATTAATTATAATATAATGTAATGCATAAAGAGAATTTATGGAACAATATTAGGAATTAATAGGTATCAGAACTTGAATATGAATAAATATAATAAACAGATAATATTACGAATTAATGCTAGGTTGGAATCTGGAATCCACAAGACGACAATAGCGACGGTCGCATGATGGACGGATGCAAACGATCCTACACTAGATTTAAAAAAATGACTGTGCATAATATGGAAATAGACGAAAAGAACCTTTTTTTCTGGATACTAATTATTTATTTCAGAGCGGCGGTAGGTAGTTGTTTTTAAACATTTCGCTAACTTTGGATTCACGGAAGAATAATTTTATTCAAGCGATTTTTACCGTTCATTGCCGCACTAATTTATAGTATTGTATCGCGTTGAAATTTGAATAGGTACCTACATACCTATAAATAGATGAAAAATCATGCACCAACTTGCTCTGTTGTGGGAATTAACATATTACAGGTAGGGTTGGTTGAATTAATTTTATAATTACCCAAGTCAATGTAAATAATCAGTATCACAATCGTTTGTAGTAGGTACCTACTGTGTCAAAACTCATTTAATTTTGTATATTATTATTCAAATTGATGGAAAATACGTATAATGTGTTACATAGCAGGTACTTAAGAATTTACATACAAAATTAAATACATTTCCATGTCGATGTGAATATTGTCTTTCTACATTTTCAAGCTGTATGCACACGATACCTACAATAATATATCTACGTAGTCTACTATACTAAGATTGATGCTGGAAGAATCTACTTAATTTTGATAATAATATATATCAAAGGAGCATTACAAATTAAATGATTTGAAATCACAATACGGTAACTATCGTTTTAATACTTTGGACGCTGAAGACGCACCTGGCGCGTAATGACCAGGCGGCCGATCGATGTAATTAACGTGCATTTTAAAGGTGGTAATTAAAAAATCATTATCTAGTCAAATCACAAAGTATAATTGTATAACGTGAAGTACCTACTCATGGAACAAGCGATATTTTTGTCAAGCTAACAAAATTAGGCTTTACGTTTTGACGTTTCGTAAATATGTAAGTACACAATTAACACACTCAGCGAGATGGGATGTAACTATCAAAACTATCTCAAGACTCAATGTCTTCACCTGTTTAAGCTATGAATACTACCAAATATTAATTCGATTTATAAATAACTTCAGAGATTATTGCAAAAACTACTAGTTAATTTCATCGCAATTAGATAGGACGTAGATAGCTTAGTTGGTAGAGCATATGGGAGGGAGTTCGAATCCAAAAAGATTTTTTCTAGTGGCTACTTTCTCTGAGGTGTTTTAAAATTATGCATGTTCAATAAAACACTGGTTATATTCTTAAACGTTGTAAATTATTCGTTGAAAAAAAAAAGTTTATATAATATCTATAATATGTGAATTTGTAATGAAATTGGTAACTATTACAAAAACGATGTTACACCAAATGAAAATATATTGGCCATATAAATTTGTATTTAACAAACTCTACAAGGTTAGCTTGCAATATTTTAGAGTGGACTTTAGAAATAAAAGCAATTTACAACTTAGTATAGAATGTTAGGTAAACGTTTCGGCGAAAACGATTAGGTACCATCTTCTATTTGGTATTATATTTATCGCACATAACTCACGGAAGTTAGCTGTAATCTGTAATGTTATGAAATTGTTTTGGAGGGAAATCATAGGGCAAAAAAATAATACTCAAAAAAATGAATATTGTAGTAGCAGATAGGGAGGAATGAAGGATACAACGACGTAGAAGCATGCAAGGGCACTAATGCGACGTGATATTTATTTAATGTGATGGAAAAATATTAGGCTCGTCAGATAAGTGCGGAGAAACGTGATAGAAGAAATAACCGCTATTATCTACTGCACTACGGGGTAAGGTTTTAGATAATATTGTTACGCTATCATGAAATTAATATGAACAGGCTTTATGTACTTCAGAAAAAATGGGACAGCATCAAGGATATAATATAATAATTATTTGCAACTGGGGGAAGTCTTCTGAACTTTCTGTATCACATGGCGACTTGGTGGACGTAGAGTATAGACAAAGTAATAATAATATGATGTAAGTTGTCGTGTTGAAAGGCCGCAACTTGTTTTGACGTTTTGTTATAATATACCAGTAGCGAAGACTCCATACTAGGCGATTATTTAAAGCTTGTCTTGTTAAGAAATATAAATTTCAATAGCTAACCTAAAGAGATTTCATGGGTAAAAAATACACAGATCTACTGCATCTAAGTACCTATATCGAATTTTCCACAAACACATGCAAACAGAGGCTTAGTATAATCTAAAGTTTTTTGTATGAAATTGAATGTGTTTGTTCTTGAGATCCAATAACTGTCTACTTCATTATATGAAACGGGTAATCGTTCCACGACAACGCCTAGCTATTTTGTAAAAAAATATAATATTTTAT
This sequence comes from Rhyacophila brunnea, assembly GCF_057557595.1. Classification (NCBI taxonomy): domain Eukaryota; kingdom Metazoa; phylum Arthropoda; class Insecta; order Trichoptera; family Rhyacophilidae; genus Rhyacophila; species Rhyacophila brunnea. The sequence goes on from NW_028232752.1 coordinate 33,775,590, forward strand.
GTAAACAACAAAATGAAAATTCAAGTTTTGTAAATATGGCTGTTGTTTTCGAGACATTTCTTTCACAGCTATATTTTCTCATTAGTGTTTTCAGAATTATATATGTTCAATAATTAGAATGGTACATTCTTAAATCTTGTGAATTATTCGTTGAATAAAAGAATCAGTTAATTAAAAATATTAGCAAATTCAAGTAAGTTACAACAGAAAATATTGGAGTGACCCGTGACGTCGGTTTTCAGAATTATGTATGTTTGTATGTAAGTAATTTAAACAAATTCAAGTTTCATGGTTTATCTTGGCAATATATGTGCAATAACAGTAATAAAATTTAGGTTCTATGCAAAGTGAAACGTTTGTTCATTAGTGACATTTTTTCAGCTACAAAGAAAAAATAGTGTTTATCACAAAGGTAGCAAAATAAAACATATAATATCGAGTAGCAATAATATTGGTTTTAGAATATTTCACAGTGATGCGATATATTTTCATTAGTATGTCGTTACATTTAATAACGAAAAATACACACAAAAGATATAGTACAACCCCACTATACTCTATATCAGAAATGTTTTAAAAAAAAATCAGTGTCTTTTATTATAACATTTTATAAGACTACATAGAATGAAGTAAAAATTTATTATCGAGGAGATCTGCGATTTTATGTCACGAACATGCCAAGAAGTAAGCCTTGCGACGTCATAGCATTGTGGACTTAAATTAAGTCACACAAAAATCTGTCCGATACAACAAAATTCGATGTGAAAATGTTTACCATGAATATTGCATGAGAATAATTTGAATAAATATTCACTTCATATAAGTAAATAGGTAGCAAAATGGATTTATGGATATATTCCTTCTGACTCTTGATCAACATTGTTTTTGCGCCATAAAGTAAATTCAACAATATGTAGTTGATGTGATTGAAAATAACATTTATTTATAAATTGAAAGACGTTTAATATGTATGACAGGTTATCATGAAATCAATCATGAAGAATTAAAAAAATATTTAAAACATAATATGTATATTGAAAATAATTAATGTATGCTTAATGCATTTCACCGAATTCCATAAAATTATATAATGGTATAACCTGGTAGGTACTGTGGTGTGGGTTACATATTTGGAGGGAAATGGGAGCTTTTTCATTACTGTGATTAAACAGCCAAACTAAGTCAATATATATCTATTGGTTATTGTAAATTTATTAGCATTTCATTTTTATTCATAAATCATTATATAATATTAACATTGCATACTTATTTTATGGAATTTTCCCTAAAAAATAACACTGGCAAATGATTAAGTAAAAAATGTAAAGTTAGTACACTTTCGCCATATCATGTGGCAACACGAGACTTATCAACGTCTGCATATTCTAATAATCTAATTCAGTTCGGTATGCGATACCCTGGCAGAAGAAACTCGTCCTGGCTCAAGGATGTCATCGAGTGGTTTCAATTCAACACTCTATCCCTATTTAGAGTAGCCACCAAAAGCCAAAATCATCGCCGACTTCGGATATGGCACAGAATGAAAAAGTAATGCTGATGCCCTTGACTGAAAACATGCTAGTATCAGACTTTTATTATAATTACTGAATTATTAACTGTCCTTTTCTTTTTGTAGATTTAAGCTAACAAGTCTAGTGATTCAGACTCTCCGGTATGGGTGATATCGCTATTTTAGCCAGCTCGAAAGAGTCCATTCAACCAACGAGATATAATTAATATGCAGTAATTACTTCTTAGGAGGAGCCCAGTATACAATTTCTTGTTTTTGAAACCATATATCTATGCGTAAATTATTAATTATTACTACTTACCTGCTTATAATGTGTGAAGTAGAAATATCCATGACTTTAAATAAGTAAAGTTTGGTTTAATTATGTTATAAAATAAAGAATTACATTAAATGAAAATTATACAAAATAATAAAAAATGAGACGAAGTCGGGTATCTTTGAAAGGAAGATATTGAGAAAGGTCTATGTGAAAAAGCCACGTAACCACGTATGGTAAAAACAAAACAATGTTTCCGTTGGTCGATGGTGTGCGTGCGGATGTTTAGCCCTACTAGTGCTACTAATTACCTGGCAGTCGATGTGTCCGTAGTGCTGACAACGGTATACGTATTCGTACGCATACAATCCACGAACCGAAACATTGTTTTGTTTTTACTGTACGTGTACAGCCACGTACTGTATAGTGATCCCCATGTCGTCTCACAAGTAATAGAAATAGTAGTAGTAGTAGTAAGTGTGACGAGTCCGTTAGGTATGCCATGTCTCAATGATGTAAGACATTCAACCACACAAAAACTGAACTTGAAGCTTAAACATTGGAAAGTTCTTGAAGTAGACATAGAGGATTGTAGACGTTGCCAGGAAGCGACTACTTTCTACATTAGATTGAAGTGCAGGTAACGATGATAATTATTTCATTCATTGCATATTTTCAACATTTACATTATTTATTGAAGTTTTATTTATGATCTTAATGTTATGCAAAAAGATTTATAGTCCGGCAATTCGGGCATTTCGTTGAGCATTAATAATTTTGCATAACGACAATAAAAAGTAACAATAATTATTGAAATATCGACATTGGGCTGTAGTAGTGCCAATGAAGCCATGACGGTGACAGAAAATATTATTCGGTTGGTAAGTATAAACTCCGTCCCAGCTTAAATAAAGCATTCGTGATTTATTCAAAGAATTTCTTCAGTGGGTCACTGCGCAATGAAACGAAACGGGGAACAAATAAAACTATATTTAACTTTAAACTCTTTTATGTGTATGGCAGCACTGGAAATGTGATCAAAGAGGCGAGACCCGGAAACGGTAAAGCGCAGCGGGAAAGTTTGCGCAAAGCCCATCGGAAGCACTGTCGCCCGAAGTCAGTCGAGGCCTCGAACCGACAAGAGCTTTACGCACAAGGATTTAAAAAAGATTTTTTCATTGACAATTCTTCACCATGTTTAACTGTGTCGTTTTTTTAGCTTTTCTCGATGCAATGGAAAATTAATAAAATATTGGAAAATGTGTAAGTATCTACATAACGCATTCGATTAATACTTAATAGATAACAAAATTATTATTATAAATAAAAAACATATATGTAAGATTACGTGTAAAATCGATCAAAACCCTAAACACAAAAGTCAGATAGACATAATAATATAGTCTAAATTTAGTATACGAAATTAAATATGAAAAATGTTATGTCGATAAATGCTTAAATTCTTAATGATAAGTTATTTGACAGTTTTGACACCGCAGATTCATTTGTATAACATTTTACACTGTTATGACAATTTTTCGCAAAAGCATTTTTGCAGGAATTGGGTAGGTAGCAAGAGTTGTAGATTCACTGAATCAGTTCAGTCAATTCCACAAAATATAAAATATGCAGATATTGTTTAAAGAATTATAAGAATATAGTTGCATAGGTGTTGTATATTAGCATATTCAAAGTGATAATTTATAAACTCTAAAGTTGTCTTCCACACATACTGTGTGTGTATCTTTTATGTTATTCATTTAAAATATGTGCCTACATAATAAATTATTAATTTAAGACGAAGATTATTAATTATTAATTTAAGAATTAATTATTAACTTGACATTTAGATTAAAATGAGATACTTATCTACGGGATATATTGTCACTGACGGGTCTGGAAAATAACTATAGCGTTAATAACTTTGCATTGTTTACTCATGTGGGTACGACTTTTGAGTGAGTGCTATTAAAAATAATAATTGCAATTGCTTAGTAAAATCTGCATATTGGAACTGTTTGGGTGAATTTAAAATTGTGTTGATCGTGCTAAAATGCTCGCGTTTATGCTAGGATCAACCTACTCGTGAATCTGCAATGCGTAATTAAATGCAGCTTATTTAATCATTAGTATTAGTACCTAACATTTATTTTTAGGTCCACTTTCGTCTATTTGGGCTTCGTTGTATTCTTCAAAGTATTTCTGAATATACTTGTTGAACTCTTTTTGGTGGAGAATGTAATTGAGACCGGAGTTATCGGAAGTAGAGTATCGTGCGTGCTGTACAATTCCATTATGGTCGGGAAGGTTGAGGCAATATGCGACAGGGTGGAAACGCCAATCGCTTAAAATTAGCCTGCCCGCCTCTACCCGCCGAAAATGTTTGGGTTCAAACAACTCGCGGGCTTGTTTTCAAGTCGGCACGTTCAATACGACGGTATTTTAGCAAGGGTACGCATGGGTAAATTCCATAATACTACCACAGTAATTTATGGTTGATAGGTTTCCGTAACCTTAATAAACTTTTCAATAGGTAAATACTGCACAATAATCTGTTAACTAGTATTACGGACATAACGCATCAGTAAGGGATGAAAACTAACGTACCTATTGTTTAGTGAAGAATTTCATTTATAATATAAAATATCCCGTTATTCATTAATCGGAGGTTCATAAAGATCGGTATACAGCCAACGTACATTGTACATGATATCCTGTCCGATCATTCGACCAAGTAAGTCATTCTGTTAACCGCCCAGGAGAAAGCCGAAACATTCGTGACTGGTCCTACTTTTTCCGCCCCTCCCGTTGTCTATGGATGACCTGTCATTGCCAGTCATTGTTCTATAGAGTGCTCATACTGACGCGTATGTCATGTTTATTTGTCAGAGTATTCCTAGTTTCAGATTTCTTTCAGATTATTTCAACGTATCTTGGAGACCTTGGAGTTCATCTGATTTAGTGGTTATTACAAATCGATATTTCCAGCTGTCTTGACACAGGGAATGGTTTGATTTGGATATATGAGTTACATGATAAATAATACACTAGCATTAACACACCTACGAATGTAATGCATAGTTTAATGCTACATATTTTTTGGAAATCGATATTACGATCGGTTTTTGTGTGAAGGACTAGTCTGGCTTTGACAGCTGATGAATAACATTTGAAACGAGAAAGAGCGAATCAATTTGTCAAGCAATCTGGGATCTGATTTTGACAGCTGAACAGTGGACCACTCGTTGCTTGTGCAAAAAGATATGCTCAGGCTTTATTAATCTAAAGATGGCGCTGGTTAATTGCAATCTAACCATGTAAATTTATTCCGATATTATTCCCGTAAAGGAACAAACTGCTTAGCACCGAGTGTAAATTGTGTTTTACAATAATTTCAGAAATCGCGCCCAATTTTCTGTTTCCGTTTTAGTGGACGGTTACCGATGAAGGAGAGGTTACATTTTGGTATTACATAAAATATATTGTAACATAAGATATCATGACATTATTTAGATACATCGTCTTTCGGGATTTGAACGCAATGTTTTGATACAACCCCACATGGCCCATATTTCATTGAGATGAAAGTTCTATGATTTATTGCAGGAAAAAGGCATGACAAAGTTGTGAATACTGGAATAACTGCGTAATACTGAAGATACAGGTGATACACATTTACATAGGTTTCAAACGTATCTACAATTTGTTTCGTGAAATGTCATAAGATATAAGATATCCAGAAAAATTCTGGCTATGCTTTAAAATTCAATATTCATGATCAATACGTGTATCAATAAAAACAATCGATTCTATGTACAAGAGATTCAGGGTTAACTTGATAATTCGTGACAATTTATAAAATGAGTTTAGCACTTCATAGTTCATAGTCATTCACGAGCTATGTATCAAGTATGACCAACTATGAGTAGATATCGAAATGTACATTCAAATTTATGTAATGTCATAATTATTAATGTCAACATGTATTTTGGAAAAATAAAATGAATAATGTAATACAGGTAAGGTATAGATGGTAAACTTCCAAGTTATAATTGAGAAGAGGGAGTAGGAAAATTTGAATAGGAATATCAGCAATTAAGGTTTAAAATGTTATTAATTATTATGGTGAATACTGTTAAATATACGATACAAGCATTTAACTTAACATCGTTTTTAAAACCTGATGAGAATTCTTTTAATCCACGTTAAATCATTTTGATACGGCATACCAAAACTTACTAATATTGATTCAAATAAGTCCAAAATATAGATACTTACATTTTTTTATTTAAAGTTTCTTTTTCTGTCTCTCATAACAACTGTCAGATGCAAACATAATCGTACTTAATGTATTTTATAACAGTTAAAGTAAGATAAGTGACCATCCGTTGTGGCTAAAGTGTAGTTAAAGTGTTCAACCAATGTGTGACAACACTGCCAATGTAATATACTGAAAGATTAACCACTGGATAAGGAAGCATACAGGAGTAAGCAATATGATAGAGATCGCGGACCAGATATGTTGCCAATAAATAGCCGCTGGACAAATGTAGTCACACAGTGGAACGCAAGTGGCACTAAACCTAATCCGTCCTAATACCCACTGGACTAACGAACTCGAAAAAATTGGCAGATAAGTATACGTCACAGTGAACATCTGGGAAACTGCGGAGATGCCTTCATCCAGCGTTGGATTGACCCCAGCCGATGATGATGATGATGAAATAATAAATAGTATGAAGAAATTAATTAAAATTCGATATACGTGGATCGTGTATCATCAAATGACATATATACTTGTATCGGGCATCGACAAATTCCGCAGCGGAAGCAATCAGATAAACAACACTAGAAACTGCAAATAACATAAAAAATCGCAATGTAATCGACGCCGGATATTCCGCTGAAATTGCATCAAGGTATTCGAGTTTAACGCTCAATTATATCGGTGCAAATTGCCGACCGGCTCTGCAATTAGTCAATAAATGAACTAGTTCTGGAAATGAAGCTGTGTAATTGGGAAACTGGGAATAATAGTACTACTGGCGTAGCAGAACTGATCAATTAGTTGCAAACAGATTTTGAAAAACATTTAAATGATTACTCAGACATCATAAAACGAATAACCGTAGTTCGCATTTTTGTCAAAATGAATTTTAGGATAGGAAATTTTTGGTTCTACAGTTTCACAATGCCGCTAGCCAAAAATACAAAAATATCAATAATAAAAAAATAAGTGTTAGTCACGTCCTTCTAAATCTAAGCGGACGAAACCTGTATTAATCATTAGTCAATTGCCTGTACCTAATATTAGTTATATTGTATAATATTATTAATTATTAAAAAGTTAATAATTAATGTACATGCAGAAATATGAGCATTATATTTTTACGTCTAAAACTATAGAGACAGGTATCTGCTAATCACCCAAGATGGAGTAAAGATTTCACGCTGACAGATGGAGCATAATACAGTATTGATGTAACAATGTCGAGATTTTTAAACTATATTTACAATAATTAATAAAAATCTATATTTAGGCTGGAAATGTCTATGATCTGATGCAAAATAGCCATTTTAATAAAAAAGAAATACATTTAGAATTTATCAACGTACGACTGGTAACCGTGGACATTCGTATAATATATTACGATTGATTGTCCGTAGCTATACCAACTCAGCGATAGAGACCATCATTTATTATATAGTTTCAGTCGTAAATTCACAGGGTAAGAAAATAATGAGAACATCTCACATATAAAGTCAATACTGAAATTTTTTTAAATTATCACAGGAATCAGGAATTTTTATACTTTTTCTTATGTGGATAATTTGTAAAAAGCATAAGTATATATTATTATATTCATAATATAAGTAAATTAACTCGAATAAGCCATACTTGTACGTACTTGTTTCTCACGATACTCTCACCCTCTCTATTATAAACAGAAATAAACCATCTACATATCGCATGAGATTGACCAATTAATAATGCACTTATTTCTAGCATTCTACACCTACAATCTTACATGCATAGTGTTATTTAATAAATATGAAGGTCTTGAGCTTTCTTCATCGTCGAACCACGAAAAGAGAACAAAGCTTCGAACTGAAATAATGGAATAGGTGCGTTACAGTTCATTTTGAAATATTGAATAGCGAGAACGTGGTTATATATACGACTAAATTATATGCACCTTTTAATTAGAATAGAATAAACCTAATTCTAGAACGATCAATAGCTATCGGTTGAAATTTATAACACTGAAGAAAACGAGTGGATACATCAATATTAAGTATACTATTATTTGTATAGGATATATATGAAATGTGCCTATGATAAATAGCCAAACAGATATGTAAATAATATAAAACTTTTAGACGTTCATAATAAAATAGTATTTTTCAAACTATAATGTTTGACAGTGCCCCAAAAATATATTATGTTCTGAGCAATTGAAAATGTTCTCTCCAGAATCAGATTCGAGTCGCCTTTTCAAGCTTTGCTTGAAATGAGCGAAGGTGTTTTTTGGCTTTTCTGAAATGTGTCAATCGGTGATTGGCCCTTCATTTGTCAATCGTTGTGGTCGTGCATTAGCGCATTGTATTGAGAATATTAGGATTTTTTTTCATACGACCTGCAGAGTCCTTGGAAATTAATTATTAATTCTAGAAAATTAGAGATAAAAATATATTATCTTAATTATCTGTTTGACACAATTAGACTACATCATTAATTTATAAAAACCCTCAACGTTCTATACAAATATACCTACTACCAAAATTAATATATAAAATTATAGAAACCTTCGATGAATTATGTCTGATTATACAAGACTTTACATCTGAGGTATTAAAAACATCGATTATGACGAGCCTCACTACTATTTAATATTTACATAAAACAATTAATTCAAAGAGTTGCTAAAAATATAGAAATTTTATCTAATAATTTTTTTGTTCTTTTATGGCAGTTTTTTATCTCCCGTATAGAATTTTAATTATTTTGTCACACCAAAGGTTTTAACAGCTCAGCGACAATGTATAAGTACATACATTAGCATTTGTTTATTGGTTTTTAATTAAAAGTAGGAAAATGTTAGAAAATCTATATATTGCATCATACGATTACATATATAGTTACCAACGTAATGCTAATATTGCAAAGAATAGTCAAGGGAGAGAGCATTATTGAATCAATTGTCAGGATATTTATGAAATTTTCGCGTGCCCAATATCACATGCATGAAAAAAACAGTGTTATAATATAATGTATTATACACTTATACGAATGATAAAACTTACAGTGTTTATTGTATGATGCAGAGAAAGTTCTTTGTTTAGCGAAGAGTTTTAAATGTCAACACGAAAAAACACAATCAACAAATTATATGATTTTGTATATTATATTGTCACTAATTACAGCACATGATTACTGTCAGAATACAATAGAAACACTGATAGTATTTGTAACACTATTACTGTCAACTGTAAATTAATATACTGTGGTTTGTTAAATCACTGTGACATAACAAACAATTTACAAGATTTTCATTGGAAAATCATACTTATTAACATTGTTAAATATTTGATTTAGCAATACGCAAATGTCAAAGTATTTTTCACTGATAAAATACACTAATCGCTTGCTTTAGTGATAAGAAAATACTATTGTGATAAACGAAGCGCCAAAAATACGTCCTCTCTCATCGAGGGATGATTTGAACTAAGGGAGGGCGTCTAGCGTCTGGCGCTAGAGGGATGTATTATATCCCAGTAAGGACATTCGCGAGTAGGGGTGGAAAATTATTCAGGCGCCGCACACGGCACAACCCCTTTCGCTGCTATACTCACTTTATAATCAATGGATTTTTCAAAGTGATATAAATAACGAAAGTTTTGATTAAAATTTAATGAGTCGTATGTTAGTTCCACATTAAATCGTAAGTAAATATTAGTTGAAGGAAAATCGTTATTGTGCCTACCCATTTCATTTTATTAAACGGTGACATAAAAATATGATTAAGTAGGTAACTAGTCAGATTTAAACTAATATAGCTTAATAGTAAAGGTAATATGATAGGTAGGTACCTACTTACTTCATTTTATTTTATATAGTGCATGAAAGTAATAGGACCGTATAAAATCTGGTGTATTTACAGAAAAAAGTTACACATCTATATTAGTAACCATATGTTTAGGGTGATTAAAAATAAACTAGAGATTTCACAGTTTAACGTTAAAGCATTCAAAATTGAGAGTAAAACACCGGTGGGAAAGATTTAAGGAAATGTTTTTAAAAAATGTGTGTTATAAAAAAACCTTTCAGCGGCACGTTGCTTTGGAGTTTATAAGTTTAAAATTAGAAACCGAACTAAACAATAAAATACAATTTGTGAGTAAGTATTAAATTTCCGTTTCACAAACTTCTCGTGACCTTCATGATTTATTAATAATGCATACGACGTGATACTATTTTTATATTATTTTAATGTTCCACCCTAAAAAAATAACTACCTACTCATATTATTTTATCTGAAATAACATCAATGCGTTTGCATTAAAAAGTTTTTCTTTCAGTAGGGAAGTATTAGCTAAAAAATAATTTCCACTGTGACGTCTATACATACACATTTGAAATATTATTCAATTTACGTTCATATATAACTATAGAAATGTATTCACAAGTTATTAATCAAGTGAAGTGTGAGAGAAGACGCTGAAATGTCAAGGCTATATTGAAAAAATATTTTTTCTTATGAAGATTATGGAAATTAAAATGCTAGCGAAGAATTAATGAAAATGCTGCAGATGACATGCAATTTAATTGCAAAGATTTTTCTTAAGAAAGAAAGAAAAATCAACAACTAAAGAGCGGCGTTGGAAGTAATTAATATACATTAATGAACACTTTCAACATATTGTGGACATATAGCGAAAAAAGACTAACCATTGAATTTATGTGCTGTACATACCTACAGTTAAAAGACACAAAAACTGACCGCAGACGATATATTATAATTTATATGTTGACTTTGGTTACTGTATGGTTGCTGAATTATTCACCAATGAATAAAAGAAAAAAATAATGGAGTGCAACATTCCATTTACCGTGAAGGACAACTATTTAAAAATATAATAGAGAAACTAAAATCAGTATTCCAAAATTAAAAAATGTTGTCTGTGGTGAAAAAAATTGTGAAAACACAAAAATGTTTTGTATTGTGGTTATGGTTAATATTAATTTTCTTCAACATCACACCGAGAAGTTAATAGTTATTTTTTTCAATTGTCTTGCGAATTTATCGGCGCGTACATAAAAAGTTTTGCTACTATAATAATTGTAAGGCATAGCTCTAATTTTCTATAACGCTAATTGCAAATTTACTGATACATCAAAATATTTTGTTTAACGTTTCTACTACTCAATTCATAATTAGCAAAGATGTCAGATGATATCTATTATTATAAAGATATTGAGCTAAAAATATCATGTAACGCAGTAGATACCTACACTGTTAAAGCCCATCTATCAAGGGATTACGTTAGAGATGTTCACAAAAAGTTATTCGAATCCCTCGGGTTTTTGAATCCAGTCAGTCGCACACACGACTCATGAACCGGTTGAATCGCTGAAAATGCGCGTTTCTTTCCGACGGGGAACTCCCGCCAAGTTTTGCGGTGGCTGACCAACTTTTCAAATTATAAAATGCGTTAATAATTAAATAATTAAAAAATATTTGTCGCTAAAACTCTGACAGGAAGTTAACGGATTTATCGATAAGCATGCGTCAATTGTGTTGAAAAACCTACAGGAGAATCCAGAAGTAGCGAAGAAGGTACATATTATGCGTAGATTGTTTATGCAGGTTCATATAATAAGTCAATTAATAAACTACTTGCTATAACTTTTAAGATCAATTGCCATATTACTGGTGTATAAAATGTTTTGTCAAACACTTTCACTAGTCTGGAGTTCTAGGGCCAATTCGATTGAGAAAAGTACTACGATGCCATTTTTAAGCCTGAGAATCGGGAAAATCACAGAACAGAAATAATGATAATGCTTTCACTTGATGATTGAACCCTCATAGTTAGTCACAATGCGCAAAAACCCTAATCTTTCGAAACGTGGATAGACGCCCATAAGTGTATCGGTACCTACCAATAGCGAAGTGTGGAGGTAGGCTGTTAAGATCCGCCATAAAAGTGCACATTTAACTTTGTTAGTCATACGTATTTGTTTTTATTGAACTAAGACTTCAATTTACAGATAGTGTAAGTTAGTTTTTAAAAATCAATAAATCCTGCCTAACCAAACCATAATAGTTTTGGGCTATACGATAAATTTGTGCATATTTTTTCATTCATACTTTATATTCATATTTGTTTATATTATACATATTGTTGGTTCAGTTTTTTTAAATTCATTAAACCCTGCCTAAACCAAAATATAATAGATAAAAAAATATTATTCTATCTATAAAATATTCATACAATCATACATATCTATAATAAGTTATGTATGATTTAATTGCGTAATTTTAGATATTTTATAAATAGACAAATATTTTTAGACTGTTATCTATTATGGCCTAGTTTCGACAGTGTTTAATTGAATTTTAAAAACTACCCAACACCATCTGTAAATTGTAGTCTTATTTCGCAAGGGAGGCATGGACACCCATTGAAATAATCGTGAATAATATTGAAGCTTTTTAAAATGTGAATATACAGTATGTAAAATCGAGGATGAAATAATCAAATAAGTATAAACACGAAAGCTTGCACACTTGTTCGCATAGCGCGACATCCCGGAAACTATCAACGCCAGCTTCTTATAATTCAAGGAAGAAAATCGTCTCGGATAAATAAATATCGTACACAGGTTTGAGCTTAGCATTTTTTCATCCCAGAGCAAACTGCAGCAGACAGGGGAAAGATTGCCAATATCATCACTGATTAACGATAACGGATATTGCACAAAAAAGAGAAAAACAAGAGTTAACAATTTTCTAATATTTCCACGTATTAAACGTACGTACGTTAAAGAGATCATAATGAAAGTAGGTAGGTATTATACCGTACCGTAATGATTAAGTTTTAAAGTACTTAGGTTGTGTAATTTAAATAATTTAAAATGGGTATTATATATTTTGAGAAGCTATTTTGTATTACAGCAGTACACCCCTTTCGCGCCCAGTGCACCACTACAATCAATAATATCCCCCGCACGGCGATTTGATGCGACGTGATGTCACACACGTGCGAGATTCTAAGTCACGTGACGCAGCGTGACTAGGGGGTGTATCTTTGTAGGACACTAACCTTGTATTTACTATTAAATAATATTGGAATAAAAAGACAAACAAAAAAACCGACAAAGAAACACAGTTCCTAGGCATCTATGTACTTATATAACATAAGCTATAGCTAGACGGAATTGTACGTACATATTTCTCAGCATAGTTTTTTTCCGACCATGTCCGATCCTAATAGGATCATATGGGCCTCCACAGAGTAGAGGTTTGTATTAAAAGATTTTGGTTTTTACGAGAAATGGATGTCAGCCACTTGCTCAACCTATTAGGTCCATACCCTGGACTCACACACAAATTGAAAAACAATATGTGTACTTGCCAGACCCAGGATTCGAACCTGGGACCCACGGCGTTATAGTCCAACGCTTAAGTCGCGCGGCCACCGTGGGTGTCAGCATAGTTAGTGATATCGTATAACATATATTTAGAAAGAGTAAATAATTATTATCATCATTTGTATAGGTAAATCAGTGTACAGTGGCACCATAGTAGATTCGGAGGTGTATTAGAATTTCTTGCTGCAATGGCTGATGCAATGCTAGTAAATAAAACCACTACAATAACAGGCTGCTTTTACCATGCCCATGGTGCCACAGTACACATATTTATATATATACCTACAAGCAAGTTTTGGTCATGACACCTCCAGGAAACGTCGTTACTGACATGTATGTCTGCCAAGGGTTCGCTTAACAGATGAATGCGGCCGCCATCTTTGTTGGTCTGTCTGTATTAAGGCCATGCATTAGTTGAGGCACGGTCTAAAAAGATCGTTGCTAGGCGATGCGCGGACTGCGGGTCGCGGGTGCAAATGACACCTGTCAAACGAAATATTATTTTTCATATAAATCCAACATACGTTCATTTTATGTTCTGTTTATTGTTCTATTAGTAACAATAATAATATATTCATTGACATGTTTTCTTTTTAAAGTAAATGGGTAACGTTTTTAGTCATCTTGACACGATTTTAGAATTAATTGACCCGTCGCCATCACGCAGCAAAGTGACGTGCTTCTGACTCGAGATTCTCTCAGTGAATGGCAGCGAGTCCAAAATTTCGTCGCGCCTACAGTTTTAAATTATTTGGCGTTTCACTGATGCGTCACCTTAACGTTTCGTTATTCTGTATGTATGACATTAATAATATGCTATGTTTGTGATTATTTATATAAGTATCGTTGTATTTGGTTGTCTATCTATGTACCTACCTACACATAATTGACGCGACAGTCCTTTCACAGGCAGTTGTAGTTATATTTCTATTATAATGGACAGTGGTTTGATTCCGGTAGGTACAACACGCACACGATTAATTTTCGAAATGATAGTCAATGTACGTAAAATTGAATGAAATAATGTTATGGAGGTATCCTCTGTCAATACAATAGTTTATGAAATTGACTGATTGAGGTAATCTGTTTGTAAATAATAAACCGTTTATCTATTAATAATTGCAAACCATGTCATTTTTTTTTATTGAATCGCGAAAAACTATGTTACATCTAAGCGTGGTGAAAAATTTAATTGTCAACGGAAATCTTCCCTAAACCCTTGTCCGTAAAGCTTATGTCGGTTCGAAGGCTTGGCTGTCACTTCGAGCGACACAACAATATAGCGAAATCTCTCGCTGTTCGATTTTACAACAATTAAGTAAGTAGGCACGTATCGTGACAACAATTTCATTGACTGTGACACTCTCACTTCGATCTATTCACATTCTCCAAAATTTTTCGGTTGGTTAGCACACAAATTACATTAAAATCTCAAAAAATCAATACAAAGCGCAAACCTACTTCATTTATCACATTTCATAAAAAATATTTGAATATCAATACACCACAGTAGCGTAGGTACTAATTTTTAACCTTAAAAATGTATTTCCCCACAAATTACTGTGAACATATTGAAATAATATGCACTGTAAATATCTGTGTAAGAAGTCATTTTTTTCTTACGCAAATAAAAAAAATGAATTCTTAGTAACGGATGGACGGACAAAGTTTGTGATAGGTAATTAAATGACGGACTAAAGGAGTTCAAGGGATGCTAAAATATGAAGGTACCTACTCAAAAGTCGATTGATGACATACTAAGGTCCGTTAGAATTGATTGAATAAAGCAGTGCATTGTGGACAGCTGACGAAAAATCCATAAAAGTATGAAATAAATATTTGAATTCTTATAGTTATTCAAAATTAAAAGGTCAAATCCTAGGTCTGGTAAGTAACCATATATTTTTTTTTAAATTTGTGTATGAGTACGGACCTAATAGGTTGAGCAAGTGGCTGACACCCATTTCTCGTAAAAACTAAAATCTGTTAATACAAACCTCTACTCTGCGGAGGCCCATATGATCTTATTAGGATCGGACATGGTCGAAAAAATGGTATATACTTTAGAAAAATATATATAAGAGAAAAGATTTAATCTTGAAAATGGAACAAATTTTTAGGTCTTTTTTGTTTTATATCTTCACTTATATAGTAGAATATTTGGTCACAAACCGTTTGTAATACCTATTTTACTTTGTTCACTCAGGTTGATTGCAAAACACTGCACTAATGATGCTGTATTCGTGTAACTTGTATTGCATACAAGATTTCTCAATAAAGAAACAACGACACAACTTGTTACGTTGGACCGGATAGATAGAGCCTTTATCTTAATAGAAGCAATGTGCTCCATACGTAAATTATATAGAAAATATCCAATGGAAATATAAAGGTTTTACCAACCGTATACCTACTCCAATAAATTCCTATTAAAAATAGAATCTTACGATGAATTATGTGAATAGGTAAAGATTTAAAATGGGAAAATTAAATAAATAATAAAAACAAGTTTTCACAACACTACTCTTACGAAGGCACCAAATTATTAGAACATTGAAGATATTACACTAATAATAAAAATTGTTTATTGAATCAATTATGTATAATAATAATGACCACAGTATATTTATATACAATAAAATATTTAAATTTTATACATAGTAAATACGTAACATAATATGAGATTGTGGCATTTTTCTTTAATTCGAATTTATCAAAAATCCCAAACCGGGCGACGCACTGTTGGATGAAATAAATAGACGTTCGTTACGATTTGATACATAAAGTAGATGAGGAAGTTTAATAAGTTTCTATCAACTACTTGGTAGATTTAATTCATTTTGCTCTAACATTATGTTTTATATTGCGTATTGAGAATTATTATGCCCGACGCGTCATATAAAAATAAAAGAACTCTCTTCTCGTTGGAACTAAAACATATATGTATACAATTAAATCCTTATTTACGTGTGCATATTTAAATTCTCACCAATTATAAAATAATATGTGTATAAGTATTAAATATCAGTGGCGAAAACTCCATATTAGGCGATTATTTAAAGCCTACCTTCTTAAGAAAAATATTTTTTAATTTTATATTGACATATTAAATAATAATATAATCACATACCTAATAATATATTAAATATGCCCAACGACATCTATCGTATAATTGTCATAATAATTTTACGATCTTTTCCCCTATTTCAATAAGCACCATTTATGCCATGTCTCGAAAGTTTAAAAAAAAATAGGCAACATATCGTTCCGCTTCACATATTGTATGGATTATGTTCGCGTGAATCGAAAGTTTTTTTTATATGAAGTTGGTTACTCATAATTTCAAGACGTCTGCGGCGGCCCATACAAATCGGTAAGCTATTTAAGGAGCGCTTACATATTACGTAAGTGCACATTTATTCAAAATAATTAATAAGATAATTTAAAAAAATAATATCTATGGGATTCAATCACATATAAATATTTAATGTTGTTAAAAATAAAAAATAATTTTTCTCGTGATTTTTGTTTATCAGTTAGTTCATTCATAGACTAAGACAATTTATTCAGTCAGTTATGTCAGTTGAAATCTGATATTTTATATAAGCCTGTGTTTTAAAATATAGAAGTATTTTAAAGTGTCTAGTTTTACGGGTTAAATTATAAATTGGTATCTTGCGTTTATAAATGTTTAGGAAAATACAGAATTAAAATTAATTGCTTTATTTTATACCATCAGCGAGCTTTTGAAATTTCATCGATTTTTGTGTACCTTTTCATCAGTATGTAGTAATGTCGGATTATCTTCTTATTTCCCGTAAATATATCTAACAAGTGTGCTTTCTCCACAGCCTACCTCTTTCCAAAAGTCACCCTTCACCACTGTTAAATATATATCTAAAAAGTAGGTAAGTACCTATAATATTCACGAACGTCTATTTATTTTCTAATTTCATTCGATTGAGTAGCGCCCTGTTGTCCCGGCGCCGAATCGTCCTTGACCCATTAAGAAACTGATTAAAACGAATCTATTGGTGAAGTTTTAAAATCGATAGCTACATTCATAAACGTTGGAATAACGTTGCAAGGGAAGCCGTATGCGAAGACTGTATATGGGGAATATGCGAAAATATCATTGACGGTTTAATTAAACACACATAACATGTATACAATATAGATCCCAAGTGAAGTTAATTTTGTAAGGTTAGTAAACAAATGTTGTAATAAGACGGAACAAAGTTTGACAAAATAATAAGGAAAGCCGAGCAATTAAATCTGTGTTTTTTACAGCCGCAAGCCAGCTATATTATTTGTATTAAGTGTCCGTTAGCTTTTGAAAGCTCCGGATTCATTTTAGTAAGTTGAGTTGTAAAACGTAGCGGAAGCTCTTGGGGGGCAATGACGCAAGTTTGGCGATAAATATTTATATTCGAAGGTTTTATTGCAAGCGCCAACCGCTTTTTGAGTAAAATAAATGTTCGCTTTGTCACTGTCAGGGACGGGGCGAAACTTGGCCAATTAATCTAATTAAGAATTACTACTTTATACAAGTTTAGTCGCTACGCCTCGAAACATTTACCAGGACGCACTAGCGTTTACCACCCAGGGTTCAGTCAACAACATTTCAATTAGCATAATATTTATCTGGATGAAGGGTTCCACAAGGTATCTTTTTATCCTTTACTATACTTTTTTCTCTACCTTGTTTTTTCTCTGATTACTTGTATTTTTTATTCTTAATGTCATATTGAGAACGTCCTGAATTAATATTTTGTTATGGTGGTACTCAACGTGTCTTTTTTTTAAATAAATTAATTAATAAAGTATATATAGGTATCCATATTGAATAGTTGGGATGTACGCTATGTTTTATGCAGCGATAGCAGAATTAACACAATACGTATCTAATTGGAACAATTATATTGACATTATAAGTACAGGAAAACTTCTAATACATACAGATGGCATGTTAAGGGTAACCTTTTGGACGCAAAAACTGAATAACTATTACCGGAATAAAATTATAGGACGTGTAAAACTTACCAATAGAATTATATTTAGAAAATAAAACTAATTTGAAATTAATTAAGTCTTTTACAATCAATCATTCATGGTCAGATTTTGAAAATAGGTATGTACGCAGTTACTGACAATGTCAATGAAACTGTAAAAAAAAGAACGTACATATCGGATATCAAAAGCAGTTCCCCTTACAATTATTACAGAAATCGCTATAAAATTTAATGTAATACGAAAAGTTATGATTCCCATCAGGTACTTTAGTCCACTTCAATACAGACCGATAAACTTTTAGCATTAATTTTTAATAATACACATTGGCAAGCAGGTTATTTTTCCAGTGGTCTCAGTACTTAATAAAACTCGAATATTTCTGTATTTACCTCTAATATGTAGATACGTCACGTACTTGACGATCTCTTATCCGTTATTAAGAGAGAGGGCCGCTTCCCGGTAAAGTTTGCCTAAGTCAGAATTTTAATCAAAGAGAGGAGGGATAAGTTTTTATAATGCAAGGAGCAAGGGCCTTCGCGGAGGCAGGGAGTCAAGACGATATGAAGAAAAAAACGACCAGATAAGTATCCCAAACTTTGCGAGGAGTGATATTAATGTATCGGGCGATTCGTGTTTCTCGCTGTCTTCAAGTAAACGAATTATTGATTGGTGACAACATTTAAATATTTAATGTAAACCATCCAGAGTCCAGACCTCTAAAATTACTGTAATATTCGAAACTAAAAGATTTTTTGAATAATATCAATTGTATGCCAAACATAGATTAATAACGAATAACGAAATCAGAAAACAGTAGTCACTGTTTGCAATGTTTTTTTGGAAAAGTTACACGGGTTATAAAATAATATTAAATAATTACAAGATAAAAAGAACTTTTTATATACCACGTTTTTAAATTGTCTCTTGAATCATATAAACTTGACAATTCTATGTATTAATAAAAAAAAATTATTGTACTGATAGAGATACTGAATAAATATTATAGAATACAAAAATGTCATTTTGACATTGCATATTGATTTCCATAGTAACGCACGTATATATTAATAATTTAGTTGCTAGGACCCATTTAGCAACCATTAATAGTGAGTAGTAAATATTAGTTTTAACGATATTTTTCCGAAACATACAAAACAGAATTTACTGAAAATAATTCAACACTGCTTAAATGATGGCTAAAAGTATTATAAGAATGCATTGTCGTCGTGTTCTGATATATTCTAAAAGTTTAAAATGTCTAACTAAGCGGGAAGTTAGTTAAAAATCTTCAATTTGTACTGCACAAGAAAAAATCTGTACCGGACAAACAAGAATACGAGCTAATAACAACGTGGTAATAAAATACTTCCCTATAAGCATAAGGTATTAATTAAAAATAAAATAATTACCACGAATCAGATTGTTTTAATCATGCTTAGAAGATACACGAAGAAACATACAAGAGAAATCGCCTTAATATGGAAAATAATTGTCTTAGTCTTTATATAATAGTTAAACATTTTTTTTCGAAAATATTCAGATTATTTAAAGATAAGTTTGACTATATCACTATATTTTTACATAAACCCTCAATAGTGAGCAAATGAAGATAACGAAGCTGCACTTCGCGTGCCTGCATATGTACCTACTCCGGATGCCGTTGACAGTGCGACGCTACACTTCCTTGTGACACAGCGGCACGGACTCCGTCGTCGTGACCCTTCCTGACTCTGGCCGCAGTCTTTTACCAGGTAGGGGTACAACAAGAGCAATCTACACTCTGTAGAGCCGCCAAGGCAAGAGACGGGACTGTGTTCTTGCCTACGCTACTGAGTGACTAAAAGTACTTACTGTATTATATTATTATAGGTACATAATATATTATTCTTTGCATTATAGGTAGTATCTCAAAGTCTGTTTCAGTAAGCCGGCTCGCACATCACAACTCGCCTCGTGTGCCTGACCGCCATAAATCAAAACTTCCGAAAGCGGCGGCCAGTGTCGCATGACACAACCTCGCACATCTATCTAGCGACAGTCACGCGTAGCCTTCGAAACGATATTTCAATGCGGCGATCGGCGAGCCGGTATAGGAATGACAAATTCATAGGAGTTTCTTTGTGACTTCGACCCTCTGAATCGGAGCCCGAGAAGGATGCAACATGTCGAATGCAACAGCCAGATGTTTTTTTGAGACGAAACAGTTCCATTCGATCAATCTGCGAAGCTCCATTTGGCAACGCGTGTTATGTTGTTTTGTTAAACAACGATGACGTCACATCGACGTATTCGACACGTTTTTATGCGAGACGAGTTCCAATGTGAGAGCCCACTTACTTGCAGTATAGGTAGGCTTACCATACGTCCCGGTTTCAAACATTGGTCAAGGTGTCCCGGCCCGGCCGGTTTGGCATTTTGTTCCGGCTGTTTTTCCGCGTATGAATGATTGTCAGTAATAAATTGTCACGATTGGCCGTAGTAGCGTATATGTGATGAAATAGCGGGGAAGGGTGTGAAAAAAAGTTCATTCCTGTACCTACTACTGGTACAATAAATAAATAAAATAATTTAAATTTTGCTTTAACTTCTGCGTTCTTCTTTTGTACATACTTGTAAGTAGTTAAATTTGCTTCTTTGCCCTATACCCCGTTTCTGTCCCTGTTTAGTTTCATAACTACGGTAAGCCTAAGTATAAATATAGCTGATGAATGATATTTACGATCACACGGATTTATATTTTAAGAGGGATTTAACATCCACATAATGAGATATAATGCAAAAAAATCCGGTACCTACCTACATAATATATTCAAAAGATCGAGCGGTTACTTGGTGGTAATTCATCATAATTTAGAAATCGAGCCCTGTCAAAGAAACACGTATTGTAAATCAATCTCATCTATACGGCAAATGCCAAGGAAGAAATGCATTTTATAAATTCAGCAAGTACCTACGTCGTTCCTAGTGATGAAGGATTGATACAATTATACAATAATTATATCTATATATACCTATCTAACTGATAAATAATCATTTCATGACGTAAGCTTTGCAATAAAGAAGGAAATGAAGAAGATTACATTATTAACAATAAACTCTTTCGAGACATGTACTCTAACCGTTGATTTACATGACGTAAAGAAAAATACATTCAGTTTAATAAAATAACTAGGAACCTATTTTTTTCGGAAGTCTACGTAATCCAACTAGGTAAGCATATTAATCGTATGTATGTATTAAAAAATAAATGATAGATCCGAAAACCATTAGATATGGTGTTATTGTTATTTGTTTCAGAAACGCTGAACCTAAAGAAAAGTACAATGAATAAGCAGCGCTTTAAAAATATCTCTATGAGCGTATCTTGGCTGATATTATTAGTATACAAAAAATGCATATTTTTCACAAAGGAAAATGTAAACAAAAAGTTATATCCGAATGTAAATATCTCAAAATAATACAGGAAGAACACCCATAAAACCTAACAAAATTATGAACACCGGTAGGCAGTTCCGCACAAAGCTTCGGCAAAATAATGTTTGCAAAAGGAAAACCTTCTGCTTTATATTTTGACAAGGCGAGCTTTGTGGGAGGGTAGAAAAAGAATTAAGACGCTGAAAGGGATGAAAGGACCCTCCCGTGGAACTGGGAACTACTTCCACGTGCCCTGATGCCCCACTCAGAGCGAAGCGTGCTGCTCAAGATGCCTAGAGCGTACCGGGTTCATTCACACCATTCTAATTCTTTGATTAATTAAAGCATCGGCCCAGGCGTTTACATTTGCTTTTTTATTCAAGTAAAAGCTCCCACAGTCATCTGTAAGAATTTACTGGAAAATGTAAAGTAAAAATAAACACACATTTTTATTCACTTGACCCTATAATTAAATTTCCTCTGTTCCGCAAATAAGTACAATTGGTTCAACAGCTGGGGATGAATAGAATTATTAATTAATGGTTATTAATTCGAAGAAAATTCAAAACGAATTCATTTAGCGGGACTTGAGACAAAGTTAGGCTTTTCTTATGATTAATTTATGTAATATCTTCATCTTGCAAAACTCAGTACATACCTACAGCAAAGCACCCCAAATGTTAATGTAAACATTATGTACCTACCTCACATAATGAGAGGAGCAAATACTCACTTTCACTTTTTAATTTAAAGAAAAATTGCATAATTTGATTGCTTTAGCATTTTATATGCTATGTACTCGCTCAATTTTCGAAAAATCGTAACGTTTTGGTCATTATATCATTTATACTTATAGTTATTATTACGTATATTAGAGTAGGTACTTTATAACTTTGCACTTTTTGCTATACAGATACGCATCTTTGCATGATTACCTCTCATAAAATTAGATCAAACAATATTTAGTTGTATTATGCATCTAATATATGTAGTAATAAATAAATAAATAAATAAATAGATAATACATGTAAAAAAATATTTTTAGAATACATTACATCATCTTCATCCTAGAGCCGGAATGCAAAGTTATGCAGTGGAAACTCTAATTGAGTTAACATTTACTTGGTAGAATATCGCTTTGTAAAACGTACCTATAAGTTAAGTACTATTTTACATTTTACGCGGAACCTAAAATATATTTTTATAAATATAAAGTCTAAAATTACAAAAATAATTCTATGTAGGTAAAACATGACGTGCTCATAAGACAAATGCATTTATATTAGCATAACACAATAATTAATTATGTTTAAAATACTATGTAGATATCAAACTGTTTAAATAATTTTTTTATAATAAAGATAATTTTTATAATGTTACAGTAAAATAAATGGCCATAATTATGTGTTTGTCATTTTTTGCATATCTACAGAGGATGCTAGGAAGTAGATATATAATAAAATAAGTATATAATAGTAATTCAGACGCCGAGTCACGACAAGTTGACTTGATAAGAATAATCAATAGTACCTACATATTATTATAGTATAGGTATTATTCCAATCGTTATAATATGGAAGCAGTGAAAAAATTATATGTTATTCAAATACATCAGAATGTACACTAAGGTAAGTACGTTATTTAATTTTCTATAACAGGCATGTTCAAGTTTAAATAGAGGAAGGACAGATTCTTCTAGCATTGCGGTGAAGACGAAATCACTTTGGAACGGTGTTAGTGTCATTTGAAAGTGACGATAGCAACACCTAAATGAGCCGACTACACTGCCAGAACTGGCTATTCAGTATCAAAACTGGTAGTGATATACCATACGCTTCCATTGTCACAATTCAACTTAAATAAACGTATTATATTTGGCTGAGGACACTGATGCATTACAAATTAAACACGAACACTCATTATTGTATTCTACCATCAGAAAGCAATACTAAATTACCTATTCCTTCTAAAAATGACGAGTTTTGGTATTTTTGGGTACTATTCTCGTACTGCGCGACGGTAAGGGTATTACGGCTCAGTTTAAAGCGCGGGGATTCACACCTCTTTCTTTCATTCCTGCAACAAGACGTGAGTGATGCAATACGAACCCAATAATATGAGGAGGTCACGCGGTTTTCCTCGTGTTCAATTAGAAAATGACTATCACGTAAGCTGGCTACGGAAATAAAAATAAGAATGCTTTCTCTTTAACATCTCAATGAAATCATATTATGATATAACAACTAAATGTACACGCATTTTACATTTTCACGGTTCAATTCATACAGGCCTTTGGTGCTATGACCAAAATCCGTTATATTATAACATACCAATCCTCTTTCACATAAAATCTTTTTTTAAATCCACTCCGTTTTATCTACAGCAATATTGTATTTACAAATGGAAAATATTGATTTTATAAATGGAGGGTTATACTCTCGCCACTTCCATAGTTATGTTGTAAATCGTTATTACGACCCAGACATAAGCATGATAAATAAAAACCGTACGATTATTATCAATTCAAATGGGAATGGAAAGACAATACTATTAATAGAATTGACATAGATTAAGTACCCTCAATAGATAATAATAAGAGATATCTGGAACAACCCATGAAATAAATTAACTATTAGAAAAATCGACTGAGTGGGCTTTGAACCCATATGTATTACATGCCAAACAAAACCGAATATTGTACTATATAATATGTAGACATTCCACAATAATTACGTATCCGATGTGGATCGGAGTCAGATCCAAAATTTAGTCAATAATAACAACCATATTTTTAAATTTTCAATTCATATAGCATGGCGTCAGTCTCTCCAAATTTAAGTCTTACCGCGCTATATGTAGGTACCTACTATATATATATATATATATTTAAATACAGTCGAACTAGGTTATTACGATCACGGAAACAGCGAGATGTCGGATGTAATGAGGAAACATTCGTTGACATTTTAGTTTATGATTTTCTCCATACATTTATTACTTTTATAACGAGCTACTTCTCGGGTATTTCGAGCAAAACTGTTAATGTGTGGATCGTTAAAAAACAACATTTTCGACCCTAAGCAATAAAATCTGACCGAGCAGTGAACTAGACCGATACCGCCGGGATGGGATTACGTTTATGATGACACGAGTTAAGTGTCTAAGTAGGTACCTACCTAATTGGTGTTTTCGCCGACAATATTGAAAAAGTATCCATGCATATGGTTGAAATTGCATGTAAAAATCCATGCTTTGTGAAGTCGGCTCAGCACTTCATTACAATACAGAACTTCTTTTGTAGTTTATGAATGTCATGCTTGTCTCGGGGATTTTTACGATAGTTTTCAGATTTTTTATGTTCTATGCTTAAATAGAACGTGGCGCGAAAAATTGTATATAACGATATAACGAGCAAATTCAGTCGGTCCCATCTTCCTCGAAATAAGAAAGTTCGACTGTATTACACATACAAGTAGACTACACTATCATGATTGGTATTCAAGTTTTAGACTAGAAGTAGGTAATATACCAAATAAATTGTTAGCTTCAGCTAAGCCAATGAATAAATAATGTGTAATCCTCAGACTAACACTAAATCCATGAAGTAATTGATTGCATGGCAATATTGCTGTATATAAAGTAAACAGTGTATGTATATTATATTCTTATAGCAAATAGTTAAACCACAAACTATTTTGTCTATACCTTGTCGTGTCCGGTCGGTCGTTAAAAGACTGTCCTTATATATTTATTGTCCCATGCTGGAAAACACTGCAACGGAGGCGAAAGTTTCGCTCGACTCGAAGGAAAATCCTTGGGAAAACTAACGCGCCGTTGGAATCGTCTGCTCAAAAGCACACAATGCAAAATACTCGGGTAACTATTTGGAACTTTGAAAAACTATCTGGCGCAGTTTTAATTTCAAGTTTGCGGCGTTTTGTAAAAATCCTCGCTTTGTTTATTACCGGAATTTACCATTACGTACAATGCCACAAAAGAAACTACATAAATACCAAAGAACGAAGGAAAACTTAAAAAGCAAAAACGTCTTGAAGTTACATAAATTGTCATGTGATAAAGAATAAATACTGCAAATTAAAGAAAATCATTGCCCACTTAGTACAAACTGATCATTAAGGTTAAGTATAAACAAAACTACGTTTAAAAAAATATATTATTAAGTAATTACTAATTAGTATAGATTAGGCATGCCCGACTTTGAGTGGACTATTATCTACTATCGGGTATTTAAACTGGCAGTGATCTAGCATACTGCCACTGTCATTCTTCAACTTCAACGAGGCGTTACAAATGAAACAACGACACTTGTGTTTCATCATCACAAAGACAAATGTCGTGGAAATGATAAGTTTTGATCTTCTTTTGAGCAAAGCTTTCAGGTCATCGTTATGCTTTTCTCCTATTGTACAAAGACCCTACTGCGCGATGGTAAGAGGAACTATACTTATGTTTAATGAGTGTGGATGTATAACTTGTCTTTCTCTCGCTCCTGCGACAGGCCGTGGGTAATGCAATATGAATTGAAGGATACGGCTTCCGTATGGTTTATTTTATGGTTAAAAAGCTGGTCATAATAGAAATAGTTATTAAATATATCTACCTATTATGGAAATTACTGGTTTGGAGAATACGTCGTCTTGTTATGTATAGAATCGGTCATGTCACACAAGACGCCCGATATCCAAAACACAATCCAAATATATAACAAACACATCGTCGGAAACACAACATATTTTTTTAAAACGATTAACAGTATACAGAGCCGTTTATGGTGGAAAGAATAGAGAGGTGGCTCGATTGATCCGACCACACCACCATCCCAATGGTGTCAGATAACATTATTCCATCTGGGTATAAATGAGACAGCAATTTTAAGGATAATATGAACAAATTAAGATAATTTAAGTGCACACTGACACGACAGAAAAAAAATCACAATAAAATTCCATAATTAGTCAAGTTTTTTTCAGAACAAATCTTTTTGGACATATTTTTAGGTGGGAATCAATGTTTTCTAAAGTATTTTTTTTTGCTTACGTTACCAAAATAAATTGTACTTATATCTTTTTATAACTGCACTTTTTTGCAATTTTTACTACACTGATGCGCCTCTTTGCCTGATTACCTCGCATAAAATTAAATCAAATGATATTCACTTGGTTTAATATAGATTATTAAATAAATAAATAGATAATATTATATGTAAAAAAATATTTTTAGAATATGTATATTACATAATTTTCATCAAGATATGCAGCGTACACTCCAATACTATTATACATTACCTACGTAGTACACAGTGGACCACTTTATAAAACAGTGAATAGAGTATTATTATGCATCTTAACAAGAGGGTTTCCTTTCATTGTGCCATTTAGGTAAATAACGTGCAGCATTTTATGATATAAGTAAACATAAGACATATCGTAGATGCAAGCTTTCCCTTGAAAACCTATTTGGGAACCAGTGGCGTGTAGTCAGCCCATACGTAGAAGCTGTGTCAGCTGTTTGTGCAAGAAATCGTCTCGTATTATGGACATGCTATTAAAAGCAAACTGATGTAGAGACTTAATAGCAAGTAGAACATTGAGTTTCACGGTCCAAAAATTACATTTTAAATTATATAGGTAGGTACTAAAGAAGAAAACCATGCAAAGAAAATATGTTATATATATTATGTAGGTAGGTACTGTATATAGGTAATAAAAAGCGAAGCATATGGGCTCCAAATAATAATAATGTACTCGTATATTATCAACAGGCGTTTTTACGAGAAGCGGTTTTAGACATCGTTCAAACTCATTGGGTTTTCGGACGGAAAGGAGGATTGATAAGAGTATAATCATTAGGAATAGTACAAAGTGGAAGGGATAGGACCGTTTTGGGCATAACGCGGAAAGACTACAAAATGATCTAATGGATAAAGAGTCAGGCAAGAGTACGCGATTTCATAGATGTCGCTAAGTAGATGAAATGGTAATGTGCTGAATATGTCGTGGATAACCACTGTGAACGACCACAATGATGCCCTAAAACCCGCTAGATAAACGAACTCATAAAGTTCCGTGAATGAACTTAGCAGCGAAGAACTAGGGACAAAGAAGGTTGTACAAATAGAATTATACTATGGTACCCAAGGGCATCAAGAGTACTAGATGACTACGTGGTTGCCCTAAAATCCGTTGGGCCCACGAACGAATCACGACCCGCCAATGTAGTACGTGGCAAAGAAGAAATGGGAATCGATGAGTGGAAAAATGTAGAAAAGACCTTCATCCAGTAGTGGATCAACCCCAAGCAATGATGATAAATTATTTTATTCGGGTGATACTATTTGAACCATTTAAGTATTACATATTATATTAGTACCTATTGAAAGAGCTATGCGTGTTTTACTGACAGTTTTGGAACACAAAATATGATTCAGAAAGCGTTAAAATCAAAGGTTTCAAAAATCTTTAAAAATGAGTATTGTGACATCAGTAGTTAGTATCTTAGCTCAATATTTTACTAGTAGGTATACTCATGTTATGTCACTGTTGCCTTACACTTAGCACGGAAGGGAAAAAAACAAGTACGTTAGCAGGGGACCACGCAGCCGATCAATCTTTGTGATTTGTTGAAGCACGTCAACGCGATGGCCTGTGCCTCCCAGCCCCCCATGGTTGACGGAGAGCGCGAGAGCCAGGCGCCACATCGCGAAGGAAGGCGCCCCACGACAGCGGCGTCGGGGCGCCACGGCGACGCCTCACGCCAGGAGCCTTCGACGACAAGCTAGGTAGGCAGATCGTCTAATACGATACGAGGTGAAGTAAATTAATGTAAGTTTGAATAGTAATTACGTGTCCGTGCGCCACATTTCTGTTGTTGAAAGCCTTGGGAAATTGTATGCATGTATTTCAAAGGGAAAATCGGTAGGTCAACTTTTCAATATGATAATTGACGAATTAATGATATAGACTTAATACAAAAAAACCTGCCTACTTCCATAATAACATTATATTATAGGTACATATATCATATTATTAATTTAGAATATTTATCAATTAGGAAATTGGATTATCAATTAAAAGCTAGCTGCTAAATTCGTCAAAAACATAACCTTATTCAAAATAGACTTCAACTGACATAGGAATATATTTTGCGAACTCTACATATTAAATATTATAGGACTGTAATAAGTGTACATTTATAAAGAATTTAAGGCCGTACACTACACTAAATCATCAAACATTTCTTTGCTTTCTTCATAAAGCAAAAATGTAATGAATAAATGTATCCTTTTAAATGATATTATCTTCCCATGAATGAGAGCTAAATATTATTTCTAAGCTTCGATTTGGTTATAAATAATGTTTGGTCATTTTAAAAAATGCACGCTTCGGCTTAACGACATATAAGTGTTTTTTTGAGTTTTTGAACCTCGAGAAATATAGGTAGGTACATATAAATTGAAAAACTTTTATCAACAGACGTTGCATCTATTCAATGACATTCGAAATCATTTCCGGGTTGGAAGCCATATGAGGAGGGTCCGACATCAGGAAAGTCTGAAAAGTTCTGGTGACGTACCTGTCATGGTGGCAACGCGTACTAGTGACGAGTTTAAATAATGTATCGGCTCTCCTTTTCTTCTTCGCAATAAACCAAAACATTACTAATAATAACTCTAAGATCACTCCTGATCATTTTAAACATATGTGTATTACAAAAAGCTTCAAATTACAGGTATTGCCAGATCACGTATCGGTCAGGTCATAGGTACACTACGAAAGCGTAAAATGAAATGATAAATTTTGAGGCGTTCCTCATTTGAAAATGGAAGTGTGATTAGCTGCACTTGATAGGGATGTTCACAGTTTCAACACGTAGACAAGAAGTTCTTGTTCCACAGTAGTTTAAATCTCAAGCAACGCTACCGTGATTCCGCAACAAATTATTTCCTTGCGCTTTCTTCCTTGAGCTGTAAAAATATTCAACGCAAGGAATTGAAGGAAGTATAAAGAAAACCACACCAATTGATAATTTCGTACAGTTTTATTATTTTACACGATGCGTAGTGCGATGTCTTGTATTAGCTATGTATTTCATTAGTTAGGAGGCGAACAGAGGACAACCGTAATAGAATACCTAGTATAAACAGTTTGATACTTGGATATAGTGTCCATTCAACATGTTCATTACTTAGTATGTCAATATGTATTATTATAAATATCATAAATGTATATATTGCTATACTATGAAGTAAAGCAGAAAAGTATTCGACTATGATAAAGCATTGAATATAAATCATATATTAAAAATTTCGAATACTAGGAACTGTAGCAACCTACTTGTTATTCTGGGGAGAATATAACTCTGTAATGTAGTACGTCAGTTATCGGCGCTGTTTCATATGTTTTCTCTTGCACTTTCCATACAGCCGATATCGATTCACAACATTTCAAACTGCGCCAGCAGGTAATGATAAACGGTGTAAAATTTTCCAAGCAATAATACCACCTAGCACAAAGCAATCAAGCGAGGTACGGGTGTGTGAATGATATTACGTTACAATTGGAAATATATCGAACGACCACATTTTTATATATTAATTCGTTTATTTACCTATATATTAATATTATTATATGTGTTCTCGTTTTTATGCGACACTTGTTCACATAGAAATATTGAAGTCAACATAAGACAGAATGGTTCAAATACAATATACACCATTATTGAAATATATTATTCAATCACATGCATCTGTAGTAACCAGTTTACGGAATTTATATGAGCAGATCCAGGAGTCTTATCATCTGGGTAATTTGTGATGGCCATTTTATTTTTTAGGTAGTAGGGGAGCGTGGGGTAATGGGAGCTTGCGGGTAATGGAAGCGACTGCAAAACAGGTACCATCTAACACTAAAATGACTCGGAAATAACCAAAACATCTTCGTCAATCGTCGTCTAAGCCCGTCGATCGCTGTCGGCTGCTTAGTGCAGTGTTGCCATGTCTACTGAAATTTCAGTAGATCAACTGATATTTTTTGCCAATATACTGAATTTTTGATTTTTTTTCGAAATTCAAGAAATCTACTGATATTTGTGTTTCTCCATAATTGTAAATTAACTGATGATTCTTTTAATAATAAACTTGAAATGATTTACGCATGACCTTTTTTGATGTTATACACTTCTAAATTGACATAAAAAGCATTGTAACTCTACCCAAGAGCGCCATTTTACCCATTAATATCATCATTGTTTACCATAAATTAATATTATTAGTTATTGTTATTCTTATTAGTTTTAAATCATATCTAATATACTACATTTTTCAAAATCTACTGATATTTTATGAAATCTACTGAATTTTTTGTCAAAATCTACTGAAATTTTAAATTTTGACTTGGCAACACTGGCTTAGTGGAACGTGCACGCGCGTGGCGAGTGGAAGTGTGTTTTGGGCTAGGTGCTTATATCAATTTACAATACATAAACATCAACGTAAGTATTTTACTTATTTTATCATATTTTGTGTCCATTGTATAGCCAGATACATGTATTTTTGTTTAGTAGTTTCAGAATCAAGGTTTAAAATGGTTTGGTTGCGGTATTTATCAATCTTCAAAGTGGTTGACATTCGGGTAATTGTAGCCTAGGTGGCTCCCATTACCCCTATATAAATTTCACACCTCTTTTACTAGTAGAAAAGATTTTAATTGTTCCAGATGCCCAGAAATAGACTGACGACTAATAGACTGACTAATAGACTGACGACGATAAGCTGACGACTTTCAAGGCTGGTTGGACGGTGATTTCGTTGGAAAATGTCCTTCGAAACTAGAAAGATTAAATTTGTGTTTTTTGCTTAGTTTCATAACATGACGTGTTGATTCTTTTGATATTTTTAGTACTAGAGCATATTTTTGTTGAATTACATTAGTAAATATTTAACATTTTATTGTACCTATGTCTGTTATAATGTGTATAAGTGTTTGTAAGCAAATTAAAATATGAAGCTCCCATGACATATTTGGTAAATTTTTGGCTCTCATTACCCTACATGTGGGGTAATTGGAGCCAAATGTGTTTTTGGGAAAACGTTTTTTTGTACATTAGTTATAGAATTTTTTAGTGGAAATTGCAGTAATATTATTACTATGTAACCAAAGGAATCATTTCAAGTCTTAATAATAAACGATTAGAACATTTTGTTACTTTTCTTCAACAATTTCCTTAGTAGGCTCTAATTCCCCCTTGCTCCCCTACGTTCAGTATAAAATCAATGGTTATATGATATTCTCGTAATAGATTGAAAGTACATGAAACGGTATATGTATTTAGGTAGTTGCCAACATTAATAAAGATTTCATTAAAATACAATTATGAATAACGACATCTGAAGCATGAAATGTAAACTTAATCATCTATTTTATAACAAATTTGGTATCTACGTGATAAATATTTCTATTGATGAATTGTTAATTTTATTATATTCTTTTCTTTGTTAGGTAGGTACCTGTTTTTGTTGAAATACGGAAGAATGTAATATACAAAAGATAAGCTAAAATTACTTGCCATGATACTTACTTGAGTAATGACATTGACAATTTTACTGCCTCAGTACAAGACCCATACCGAAAAATTGATATTTTGAGTTAAAAATGCCATTGCACTTTTGTTATACCTACATACGAAAATAATACAACATTCAATTCACCTGCTTAAAATGGTAAAAAATTACCTATCTTTTAATTTGGTATTGTATTTCATACCTGGCATTTTGAATACACATATTTTTTTAAGCATTTACTTACTTTCTTACGAAAATATGTTTTTAATAATAACTTTGTAATTAAATAAAATTAACAATTGCTAAAAGCTAACGTTTAAAATTGAATACATTTTGTGTTTTAAAAAACTCCTTAATTACTACTTATCTAACAAACTGTATACTTTTGACTTACGTTGGTATTCTAATGAAACAAGGACATATTATATATACAGATAACACAGTGGACCAAGTATTAAGATACATATACATCAAATAGATGAATATTATTTTCATTAAAAACATACACACGCAATTAGACTTTATTTGTTTCATAGATTGAACATATTCCCAACATGTCACGTTACTACAATACACGTTTCCATCTGCACCTAAATATATATTGCACACAAAGTTGGAAAATTATAGGTTTTACAATTTTCGCAAATGATTTTTGGCATGTGGATGTACTTAGACTGTCTGTAGAATACCATGCATTATAATATCCTACACATGGTTTGATCGCATACATACATATGCCTAAAAAATGTTTTTTTTTGCATATAAAACATATTTGATAAAAGCTCCGCTTCGTTAGAAATAAGCACAATACGTAATATTTTACGGTGAAATAGAAAAAAGCTTTTTAAATATTCACCTTTGTATACGCTTAGAAACTTTTCCCTGACAGCTACAGCATAAACATACTATAAAATATTTCTATAACAGAAAGTGTAAAAATTGTAGGGAAACTTTTTCACAAGCATTCGTTTCTCAATAGAATTTACGAAATTCATAAAGGAGTTTTAAAAGTTTACAACGTGTAGATACTCGGTCGGCGTGTGTGTTTTATGAGTTTTTCGCGCAAGGCTTTCTGGTTTATGCATGGTTTAAGTTCGCACTAAAAGAAACTGAAGCATGCACTTCGCCAGGAAGACGGGCTTCCCCGTAAAATGACGTCGCCTCGGGGGATTTTCGGGGAAAAGTAGAAATGCGCCTACGAGTATCATGTGAGTTTCATCAGGTCGGGTGAGATTGTGTAACGGGGAATTGCTCTGGAAGGGATTCCACGTAATTTCTAAAAAAATATTATTTTCTTATAATGAAGTATCTGTAGACCTGTAAAGCATATCACGTTTCCACACTGCAGGTGCAATTTCAAGCCGTATAAATAAATCATTATATTCTAGTGTATACCAGTGGCAATGGCCCGATACTAAGCGATTAATTAATGTTTACCCTGACTCTCTAAAATAATATGAATATAAAAGGAAAGACTATATTGTATAAGTGTTGCAAAAATAAGCTTAATGCATACAAGTAATGCCAAATGTTTGTTTGTTTTAATACTTGTTGACAAAAATTAAGACAATTTATTTTTCAAAAACTTCTGTGATCAGTTATAATTATTGCCGTTTCTCATGTGTTTCGAGAAATTATTTTATAATTTTTCAACAATTGAACCACCAGATGTACGCGTACTAGAGATTGGAAAACTGGTCGATTTTGAAAACTAAGAATACTTACTACCAGTATAAAAAATACTTAGTACAGAAACTTCTTCTAAAATACTTACTAGTATTTGGAATACCATATAGAGCGTGTGGCGTGCGTAAAAGTTTCATACTCAACTCAAACTAAAACCAACTCCATATTAGTATTTGAAATACGTATCGGCTCAGGGAACTCAGACTGTGTATCGGCTTCAATAGAATCGCTAAAAATACGTTGAGCTCCGCTTGTTGAATAGTCCCATTTATTATAAAATTTTAAACACATTTAAAATTTATGAGTTGTTTTTCTATTAGGTTGCAAGATATAACAGTGATTTTTTTTTAAATTTTAAACATGTTTTGAGCGTTTGCGTTGAGCGTTTTGAACAAGCCTCTGGACGTCATCTCACCACTGCACTGCGACACAAAATTTATGACTTATTCATACATTCGAACGCAATAGACTAATAAATTAAAATATACCTATATTCAAGTGCTATTTCGTTCGCGCGCATTTAATGTCAATAGTATTGAAAGTCTACCATCTGGCGAGTGCACAGAACAGCGACTCGCGATGATATCATCACAAGTTTTTTGGAATACGTTTATTGGGCCACACATACTGAGTAGGGATTCCAATCCCGGGATCCCGAGCTATTTTCGATACCTATGAATCCCGGGATTGATAAACATAATCCCGGGATTTCGGGATTGATTTTTTTATCAATTTTTATGGAAAATAAAATAAAACAGAAAAAATAATTTTAATAAAAAATAACTACATTAGAAATAAACTGAGTTTGAATGAAGTTTGATTTATACCCATGTGTAGGTTGCCGATTCATTTTATTTTTTCACATGAATTATTAAAAATGAGAAAGATTGGGAAAAAACAATGCTTCGCACTTTTAACAAAGTAATTCTACCATGATATCATACGTTTTACGGCAGTTTCATATTTGGCTGACTAATTAGATTTATGATGCGGAAAGGCCATAAGTACGCCATGATTATTTGCTTTACTATTTGAAATCTCGCTAATCCATTCATTATGTCTTTACTATCAGAAACAGCAATCTCATATTAAATTCACATTATTATTTATATTAAAATATTATTTACTCCATTAAACTTGTGTATTTCCAAGATTGAACGTATACAATATTAACAATAAATGTCTTAAATAGTATAAATTATACTAGATTTATTTTTGACCGATTGTATCAATGTTATTTGTAAATATAAAAATTTTATATTAACAATGGAAAAAAATGCCAATCCCGGGACCAGTCCCGGGATCCCGGGATTGTCAAATTGCAATCCCGAAATCCCGGGATCAGAATTTGGCTCGGGATTGGATTCCCTAATACTGAGTATGGGTAGTTTCATCCGAAACTTGAGTACACAAACTGGTGACAGTATTTCCAACTCACCTCTAGCGCGTACCACAGTTTGGGAAGCACTGCTTTCAATAATAGGGATTAAATTATATATATATATATATATATTAGTTGGCACCACAATCCTACATAGACCTGGCCGCTTCAGGAAGAGGTTTCTAAAGAGATTTTTGTTTTACGAGAAATTGATGTTCGTCACTTACTGAATCTATTAGGTTCAATTTTTGTAAAAATGACTGCAATTCAACCAGGGACCCACGACATTATAAGCCTGACGCATAGCCGCTTGGCCATTGCGGCCATATTTTATATTATATAAGAAAAAGGCGAGAAGATAATATAGATAGATACCTATGTTTATGTACCTCTCATTTAACAAAGTATCTAGCAAAAAATGCGTGAAACATTGAAGAAACCAACATTCATTATTATTTATCTCAAAATTAACTATACCCGCAAGCACGATTCGAGACGGGACAATAATTAACCCAAATAAACCGATTCAAAGTTAAAAAAAAAGAACAGAAAAAAAAACTATTATAAAAGTGGACATCAAAGTTTAATATTCCAATAAGATCTGTATTAACGCTACAACGGCGCGGGTACTTCGTTTCATAATCTTGACACAGTTTTTTCGCGTTTTATGTATTTTAATAATCGTATCATGGAACAAAAGAAAATGAAAAAATCGACTATGTATTGTACAGCGATTTTTCCCAGACGGGCCGACCTTTGCAAGGTCGTGAGAAATACACCACGCTGTTTTGCTCATTCAGAATTCTAACTATGTATGTTGATTCGCAGTATGAGAAAATGTATAAAATGTAAACCCAGCTAGAGTAATATACTATGTGTTATAATATCAACATTAACGACAATAGTATTACTTTAATAGTATTAAT
Source organism: Rhyacophila brunnea (assembly GCF_057557595.1). Classification (NCBI taxonomy): domain Eukaryota; kingdom Metazoa; phylum Arthropoda; class Insecta; order Trichoptera; family Rhyacophilidae; genus Rhyacophila; species Rhyacophila brunnea. The sequence continues at coordinate 33,812,032 of NW_028232752.1, forward strand.
AATTGAAATAGTTGTCAATTGAGACTGTATGGATACTATCAGTGGCTTCATCTTGGGCATGCGTAGGTACATATTGTGGCAATGTTAGAACAATACAATATATTTATAATTACCTATTTCTAAGCAGAGTGGATAGGTTGTTTGGGCCTCCTTATCCGTTAACGTACAATTTGAAAGTGGAGGGCTTGAGAACTTGAGGGCCTTGAGGCTGTATGGATACTACCCCAAGACATTGCCCAGCTGATTTTTTCATGAGCATACTTACATACTAGTATGGTAAAGTCAGAAGAAATATTCCATAGATTAATGAAAACTAATACACCTTGAGATAACAAATAAAATACATATCTTATAGCAGGTACACCACTTAAATGTTGCTTTTTCCCCCGAATTTGTTCAAAGAAGTCCAATATTTTTCACCATCTACTTCTATAATGTAATTTAATTAAAGATATAATACATGTAGGTATTTAAATTGATATAATTAACCACCCTCAATGTCCAATAACAATATTTACAACACTACACTACGACGTTATTTCGTAAACGTGAAAATACAGTGCATTACAATGACACAATAAACATGTTTCCTACAAGTTTACGGATTATTCAGACTCCTAAAGATACCCAAAACTCTTTATTTTCAACCTTTACACGGCATCTGGGCTTTTAACAGATATTCTGCAAAGCAACGTTTGCGCTACGGCGTTTATTATTGTAATATAATATGTATTATAATATGCACGTAGTTACGTCAATGATCAATGAGGATTTGCTTGTTATATCATTAAAATATTGCTAAAAGTAGAACAGAGAGAAACTGTAGAGACGTACAGATACTTCGTTTTGTCTACCGATTTATTTTAATATGTTATATATATAAATTGGGTCTACTGAGATATTGTTTTCGCAATAATAGTCATATAAAATCTTCTTTACCAGGTCGTTTTTCCCAGGGTGACTTTGCGATCGCCATACAATGACAAAATGTGCTAAGTACCTATAGCTAATTGAGAATCATTAACTCTTGAATGTTGCAAAAAGATCTACATAATAATATTATTCATTGTTCAGGTAATTTTGTTTATTAATTTTTAAACAGAATGGCAGGTTTATTGTTTAAAACGTTCAACCGCTCGCTAAAGCTGAATGCGATTTTGCAGCAGGTGATGAGATGATTCTCTTTGAAAAAATGAGTGGAAAATTACCCACAGGAGTAGAATAACCTCCGGTTTGTAGGTGCGAGAAACCCATTAAAGGCACAAAAGCCAGTGCAAATTCCGACACGATTTGCGGTGAGACAAACCGACGGTAATTAGCAACTTTACCTCTTCGTACTTACTCGCGTGTGCGAGGTTGCGGACGAAGGTAACCGATGCGACTCGATGAATCTTGCGCCGTGTCCACACTGGCAACAAGTTGCTGGCAACCTCGTTAGATTTTACGATATTTATGATAATTATCGTAAAATTCAATGAGGTTGGCAGTGTGGACACGGCATTAGAGCTTACGTGAGCGAATAACTAACGCATTTTCGTGACCATTAACATATTGTGAAGTTTGTTTGTTTTTTCATGTCAGCTTTTCAATTAGAGCATATTGATATGATCCACGTCGCTTGCAAGTTTGCTTGTATCTTCTCTGGTCATGACAGCATCCCGTAGTTTCACTATATAGGTACACACTGTAAATGGTATTGGAAATTTGGCGTTGGCGTGAAGAATTGGCAGGCATGTAAGACTCTTTTGTGGCATCTGTAGAATATCGTTCTTATTCACCTTCGATGTGATGAGGCTACATGGTATGATTTCTTATTTTTTTTAAGATTACTCTTGAAGTCATACATTTTGATAGATAGTTATTTTTACTACAGCGATGTGCACCCCATGGGCCATGGCCAAAGATTGAAGTAGTTGACACTTTCGATGTTCTGCCGATCGCTGATCAGGGATAACTCTGAATCACTACAAGTGCTATTGCACAAAACATTACTTTTCAAAATAACGACATACGACTTAATATTATGCAACCTCCTGTCGATTGTCTCTCGAATTGGGGTGATAACAACGCCTCAGTCATGTCGTATTGAATTATGTAGCATGGAATCAAAGAGGTCAATCGAAGAAGTAGCAGGCCAATGAACTTTTAGGCTCTACCATGCATTCATTCACAAATTTGTCCGCGGGTAAAATATCGGGTGCAGTATTTAGCTAATTATTCTTAAGTAATTTGGGATGTATATATGGTCTCACCCGGTGCCTTTCCAGTGCTCGTTAACATAATATATAATACAAAACGAAGAAGAGGTGAGAGACCCTTCCCAATATTTTGGTACGGTAATTATATCAAGCGATAACTACACTATTAGATGTATAAGACGCATCGCTTCACTTTGTACACAACATAAGCCGGTGGTTCTGATGTGTCTAATCTTGGAAACGACGACGTCAAATCAAAACTGGGAATAATTGAAATACTGAGATGGTGATCTGTAGGAAGAAGACTGACAACGTGTCAGAATCACGTATTTTAACGAATTTGCGGTGGCAATGTGGGATAATTCGCAGATCGTAATTCACATATCAGTTTTAATGTATATTATGTACCTATGTGTGTTATACCATCAACATGTAATATAAATAAATATAGTATGGCAATTAATTAAATAACAATCTGTAATCCCACGCAAAAGAAGGATTTCCCGCACGCTGACACCTTTTGATATTGTTATGAATTTTAAAAAGTATGAGATAAGTTTTTTAATAAACCTTGACGAAATGTCGAGCTTGGCTTTAAAACTCTTCGAGGTTAATGGCATGATGAAAACAGGTGCAAGGAATTAAATAGAATATAATATTAAGGCTTGTTATATTATTTAAAAAATATATTTTAATATATGTACTTGTTTTGACAAATTATCTACCATTTTTACGACAAGTAAAAACAGTCCGATCTCAAAGTTGGTACAATTCAATCTACTTAACTGAACGTGATCATTTAGTTAGATAGTTAAATCATAGTATATTTGCTGCAAACATCAATTATTGTCGAGTTCCAAATAGGAATGGATCAGGGTAGATATATTAATATGCTATGCTGACGATATAGTGCTATTGGGACACTGGGAAATGCCAATAGAAATGGCGTATTTCCTAAATCTAAAAATACCTTATTCTTAGGTCAATAATAATTATTATAAAATAATTATTATTCGTAGGATGTTTTATTACATTTGAATGGTCAAAAACATGGCTTATAATCAGTATCTTTAGAATTATCTTCAAATGTGTTAATCGTGCCGATTCTTTGAATAATAAAATGCCAAATTATTGTCAAATTTTAGATCACAGATATTATAAATATAATTTTTATCGTAAATATTTCACTATAATGTCAACATAAATTTTACTAATGGTTTTATAAATGCGTTTAAAAATTAATAAACCTAAAAAATCTTAACACCACTGCACATGGATGTACTGAAATATGACTATATTCTAAAACATTAGATCGAGAGGTTTAAAAGAATACTATTTTATGTAATCAAAATACTTTATGCAGTCATCAAATGTCTAAAATAAATATAAAGGATAATAAGGCTTCAAAATTATATAAATAGATTATCTATAACGTTTAAGGAACGTTCAGGCTAATGATTTGAAAATAGCATAAAATCTCCATTTTGACCTACGTTCGGCATGTGGGCCCTTAGGTCACCCAACGCGATTTCGGAGACGCCTGCGGTGGAAGGAATGGTTATGGTTAGGTGGAACAACCACGCAGCCTTTTTAATAGTGCCCGACGAAAATCTTCGGGGACTTCGCACTTGGGAGAATAATGAAGCGTGACATGTGATGGTCTATCATTCTGCACGTTCCAACCAGTTGCACCATCGATGTAAAATTTGAACCCAATGACATGGCCATCACGATGACTATGATATGGTTGGGAAATGGGAAGAGTCTAGGACCTAGACGCAACCCTCGCATGGACACAATAGAAGAAGACTCCAGCTCATGGTGCAAAGAAAGGTAGAATTTTAATAAATTAAGAAAGAAATTTCTTTTCTATGCAAGTGTATCAATGTATTGGTGTCAAAAGTGGAAACGGCACAGAAGATATTGGCTACACCTAGTATTGATTGAAAGTAAACGACATCGAAACAACTGACATAGTTTAATTAAGTAATATTCTTATTGTGTCCTCCTAATAGATTTATGGGTTTTCGCCGCGTGTTCTTCTTTATTCTATAGCGGCCATTATCAAGACATAATGTCAAATCTCTAAAAATCATTTATCTCTTGAGAAATTACCTCTGCAACGAACCCGAAACGTCGAGGAAAGAAGCATAATGAAGAACACGCGGTGAAAACCCAAAAATCTATTACGATAACAAACAACCATGAAAGTCTCAAACATTCTTATTGTGTGTTACTACTTTCAAAATTACAATAAATTACAGGTTATACCTATATTTTCAGGCGAATCTATTTTTTTAAATACCCTAATGAATAAATAAGTATCGCGTAATTTATTTTTCGTTCAAATTAAAAATCACTCTTTCAGTTTGTAGACCGCTTCTGCAAAGCAAACGAGTAGACGCGTATAAATCAAGAACTGGCGCTGAGATGTGCCCCCAAGTAGACCGCGAGCAGCCACTTGACAGCCCCGACACGAGCCCTGCGGGTACTGCGGCCCGACACTCCACTGTCTGCAATTATTATCATTGCTGTTGCCATGGGATGAGTCCAGACTGGGGACAAGTGTACTGAATCTCTAAATGCATAATATTTATTATTTAATAAAGCCTAGTTCGTCTGGAATATGATAGTTTTGAGTACATACTTTTACATATCGTCTTTTTTAGTCGAGAGATATACTTACTACTACTATAGACCTACTAAATACTAAGCGATATTAACTGAAAAATATTTCATACAATATAATGCGGTAGGTAAGTATTTTTTTTAAATACATTAGGTAAGATTCTGCCACTTATAACTTATAGTGGGAAATAAGGATTGAAATGGTATGATGTGAATTCAACAAAGAGCGGCCTTCATAGTACAGTGCGTAAGGCACTGGCCTTTCATCCAGGGACCCCGAGTTCGATTGTCGGTGAGGTCGCAATATGTGCATACGATTTTCTCAAAGTCTATGTGTGTGTGATTGTTTCTCTTCTATTACTGTTTCACTACACTGGGCTTCATGGCCTGTTGTGGTGTTAATAAAAGAGACCAGACGAGGTATTTTAGTTAAGGGGTAGGTATGTGTAAGGTAAAGTACATTTGTATTTTAATAGTGAATATATTACTAAATAATACTTATAATGCGACTATTAAAAGCTTACACTTTTAGCAGAATTTGAAATCTGCACCCCCAAAAAATTGCGACTAAATCTACATTTTAGATTTATACAAAAAACTACATTATTTGTCGACATAATAGTGCAATACTTTTCGTATAATGCTAATGCTGTATTATGAGGGTAAACGTTTTTACCTGTACTTATATGGTTACGTAAATTATGATTACGGTAGGAATGTATTTTTATTTGGATATGCCAATCAGTCACTCTAGAATACTCAAGTCTAGATCAGGGTTGGCGAACTTTTTTACATACGCGTGCCAAAATTTCCCAAATATTATTTTTCTGACATGCCGAGCAGTTCATCATGGGGGCAAAAAAAATGGTTTTTAAGAATTCTATAAAAATGTTCAAAAATTCAATTGAGCTCGAGATTCTGTCTTTCATCACGTTTCCAGCCGAAGGCATATCTTTTATTCTTTGCATATTTTTTCCTTGTTTTCAAAATTTGATTTGAAGTGATCGTGGAAGCAGTTTAACCATGCTTCTTTCATATATTCCTCAGCACTGAACAGTTTATCATTTTTGGCAATTATGTTTAAGAAAAAACAACCAGCTGTTATCTTTGAATGCCAGCCGATACAAATATACCGATATATGTCATTAGGTCTATTGATTGAATATTTTTATTAATAAAACCGAAAAAATACTGATTGTTATATCGTCATTATGTTTTTTTATGTTATATGGGCATTTTCGCCAAAGTTTGTACATGTTTGAAATTTGGGTAATATTATTTTTTCACTCAAATTAACCATTTTTATATAGCTAGCAGATTCCTTGTTCTATTGCTGAATTGGTGATAGCAATTTTTCAGCAAAATATTGATTAATACAATATTTATATCATTTTTATTATGAAATTGGGCATAATAAGTTTCCGTTCCGTGACTACGAAACTTAGCTTTTAAAACATGAATGAAACACTTTTTATCACTTAAAAGAGCTCTATTAGATTAAAAAAACCATACACTTCAAAATAAAACTACAAATAGTCAAAAAATATTATTGAATTTTAATTCTTGGGCACATTTCGTTCCCCTCCGTTACCCTATGTCTATAATGGCAGAGCATTTTTCCTTTAGTATTTGAAAAAACCAATCAATGTTCGTTCTGCTATTTTTTTAAAGACAATAATCACTTTTACTAAATTTTATTGGAAAAATAAATAAGTTTCGTTATTTAATAATCAAATGAAAAATAGTTAACGTTCAACTTTTTTGGGGACATTTTCGGAATGGAACGAAATGGTAACGGAGTGTAATTTGTAAAGCTTAAGTTACATGTTACCATAAAAACAAATTTTTGTTTTATGAAATTTATTTGAATTTTTTGATAGACAGATAAATATTCAACGTGCGTCAAAATAACAAAACAAATCAAACTTAATCACTAAAATAGACATATTTTATAATAAATTTCACAATACTTGTAAAATAAGGTAGGTAATAATTTTGACACACTATACATTACCATAACTTTATTTGGCATTTATATTATTTGTAACTCAGATAAAAAATATTTTTAAGCAAATTAACAATATATGAAAAAAAAAATCAGCAAGGGATTCAGACGCGAGTTCCTAGCGCGGCACGGAGTATATAACTTTTACGAAAATAATTATAGTCAAACTCGGTTATTACGATCTCTGACATAGCGAGATCTCGGATGTAATAACGAAACATTTGTTGACAATTGGTTTATGATTTTCGCCATACATTTAATTCTTTCACTGTTATAACGAGCAACTTATCGGATATACCGAGCTAAAATACTGTTAATGTGTCGACCGTTTTAAAACATTTCGACCCTAAGCAATAAAATCCGATTGGACAGGATGCCGCCGGGGTCGGATTACGTTTATGACACTAGTAAAGTGTCTAAGTACCTACCTTATTGGTGTTTCACCGACAATAATAAAAAAGTATCCACGCATATGGTTGAAAAATCCAAGGTTTGTGAAGTCCGTAGGTACCTACCAGCGTTAATTACAATAAACAACTTCTTTTGTAGTTTATGAATGCCATGCTCGTTTCGGGGATTTTTACGATGGTTTCCAAATTTTTTATTTTCGGCTTTTTGTGTAATGTGACATGCTCATTTAAAAATACCTATTCTCTGATATAACGAGTAACGCTTATAACAAGCAAATTCAGTCGGTCCCATCTTCCTCGTAATAACCAAGTTCGACTTTATGTTGTCTTGAAATTTAATTGTATTCATCAACATAAAATGTAGCTATACAGGTTGATTGTAATCAAGACGTACTTTTCTGACATTTCGTGAATACCTACAGTTCTAGGTATTAAATCTAATCGAGAGTACACATTTCTGTTAAACGTGACAAAAAAATACTTTTTCATACATTTTTATAAATTTCTATGCCTAAAATGTATGGAGAAGTTTTAAAATTTTGGTGGCGTATAACAGAAAGAGTATGACAGAGCCAGTGCCTGTCTCGCAATTATTTCAGTCTGGTGTTTTTTCTTTTCCTTCTGTTGTTTTTTTTTATCTCCATACTTTTATGTGCGCTATTTTTGCGTATTCAGACATATCACATACTTTTTTAATCTTTATTATATTATTATATTATAGTCAGGTTATTTTTTATATTTTTTAATGAAAATATTTTTGTTTTTCATACGAACAGACAAAATAATTTTTTTTATAATCTATGAAGAACTAAACACACACTGTAAACCCAACTTTATGCATGCCATTTCGTTACTTTTACATTCCACATATACGTTACCACCAATATAGTTTCGGAGTGGAAGTAACGGATTCTGTTTCAGAAGTGTTTGAAGCCAAAATTTAGCTTAGTTTTATTGTTAAACCTGCGATATGTTTTATTATATCTGTAGTATGAAAGATAAGCTCCATATGTGTAGTATGTGAAATAGAAATATGTGTTTTCTTACCTTATAAATCGTGGTAACAGTAGTGGAACTTCTTAAATGACCAACCCAGAAAGCAACCTGTTCCGATAGCGATACCGACACACACCAACAATTTAAAGTGTACATGGCGATCAGTGTTATACAAAAATGTTGCTACATTAAAAAAAAACATATTTATAGTGAAAATTTTTCGCCTTCATGCTAAAATCGTGGTAACGGAATGTGGAGTTCCACTTTTTCAAATATCCTGGGACACACTTTAAACGTGATTTTTTTTCAATATTGGTACAAATTTACGAAAAAACTATATATTTTCCAAAAATATATAATGTAAGCTGTTGAAAACACTACGAATTTAATTTTACACACTCAAAATTAATGACGAAATCAGACTTTGTTTATTTGAATTTATGGGTGGGACATGGTAAAAACGCACTACCTTTCGATCTAAATAATCAATTAAAAATATATACAGGTCAGATAGTTGTATTTAACTGATTGAATAGAGTAAATTAATAAATTTGCATGTTAAAAGTACATAACTTTCCAACATTTTATAATATAATAACTATGAAAAAATCAATCAAAGTCATGGGACATGCCAAAAACGCAATGTACAAACTTTGGCGAAAATGCCCATATACATATATAAGTACCTATATATTATATTTGTATTTATGTGTTTTTTTTTAATTATTTTTTAATTAATTTAAAGGTTTTATTACATTCGCGTGCCATGGGTTTGGGATCACTGCTCTATCTAGATAGATCTACATAAAGGTAGGTGACGGGTACTGACAGGTGACCAGGAACCAGACCGGGAATTCACCAACGTCAAAATAATATTCGCGCTCCTGATGATGTTAGGTGCATGGAAATCATAATATTGAAGCATATTATATCGAAAGCTACATTTCACTTTATTAATCTCAATACATTTGAATATTCTAAAACACACCTAGAAAAAGCTGCAATTAGTGAATATAAAGCTTAATATTTCAAAGAAAGTTTTCCTCCATTAGTGGTACATGAATGCGAAAGCTTTTATCCTTATATGGGTCGTTATTGATATTTTCAATTGGAATAAATAAAACGTAATGATGATGGCAAATTTACTTTGAAAGCTGTCGATAAAGAAAAGCCTGCATATGAAACGAAATAGAACGGTAAAGGGTTAAAAAGGGTTCAAAGAACTCAGCTAGTTATAGGTTCACCCCTAACCTGACTGACAACAGTTAAGGTATATTTTGCTTCTACGTGGTGTACAAATCACAATAGGTAAATAGTAACTCAACTGCTATACTATTACTTTACCTAAAAACTATTGACTCGGTAATTATTATATTGTCGTTACTAGCATATTAATTAAACAAAGGAAAATGTTAAAAATATTTCATCGCTGCGGAGGTAAAATCTAGCAGATGAATTAATGATGGGCAAATACTTATCACCCAGGCCCAAATATAAATTTTTCTCTACACCGCAAGTACTATTATACTCGAGACAGCTTATCTTACATATTAAATATATTTTTATATATTATGAATGCTAAGTACCAAATACTTATAAAGTATCATAAATATGAAATATTCACAACGTAAAACGCTGAATCTAATATACAGTATACAGCTATCAAAATATGTGTATATAATTCATAATAATCTAGAATACATTTTCAAGTGATATTAAATTTAATACAAAGCTTCAAAAATATACTAGGTATGATTTATTAACTATACCTTCGTTTATTGAACTTATAACGATGTCACCTATAAATCAGAAGGTCGAAGAGATTACAGAGTTCACGCAGAAAGTATTAATTTTCGCAACAGTTTTTTAGAGTCTCGACGACCCAGACTCTGGAGTCAGGGAACTCCGCCCTCAATTTGGGGATGAATGGACTCCAGGCCGACGGCGTCTCAAGGACAGACGAAACGCAAGGACGCGTGACCGGGATCCAAGGACGAAAATATCGTCTGACGTGGCCCACATAGAAACGACTAAAAATGAGATTTATTTTTTATTTTATTCAATTGTGTTTATAGATAAGTAGGAAATTGATTTTCGGAAGTTTGTAGGTACTTATTACACATAATTGACTTCGATTTCTTCAGTTTTTTCATTTAGCAGAAAAACAAACTTAAATACCATTTCGTATATCAATATTATAATTGATTTTGAGTTTTGTATTCAGGGTTTCGCCTTTCTTCATATCTAGGCACTGCTTGCGGATTTTTACAGATGCGAACGATGTATTACTATTGTATCCACAGCAACATGATTTTATTTTGGGTCTTTAGCTTAATTTTAATATATTTAGGCTACGTGTAACGTATAACAGGTAACGGTAATCACTGTATTTTAATATAATCAGTCCATTACCTCACTAAAATATAACACAATACATACCTTGGTGTTCTTTATATCTCTCCCATGGTGAGTTTTTTCAAGTATGAGTACGAAAATTACATTCGAGTTTTGGCAGTGTTAAATAATTGTCAATACTCTGAGGTGGGGGTAGTAAGGGAGGTAACGGGAAAAGGAAAATTTGTATAATATATATAATATAAGTCGTTGAATGAATTTTTAATCGGAAAATCGTAAGGAGTGGAAGGCATCTACGATTTCAAATGTTGTTAAATAATGTGTCGTTTCAAGTAATATTATTCTACACTATTGGTCTTTAAGCCTACTCTATTCGTACGTGAGTGATTTATAAATTATTATATTTAGCTTTAACGAAGTTGTAATTATTTTCAAATAAGGTAGTTAGCCAATATCTAAATAGGAATATGTAGCATGACAACCCGTTAAAAAAACATCTTTATAATTAATTTAATCACTATTCATATATTTTACTTCGTATGCAAGCATGTGTTGTTTATCTATGAATATATTTATGTGTGACGCATTCTCGTACAATCTTTTCATAGCAACAGTATCATAAAAAAACCTCGAAGAGCACAGAAAAAGTCACAGAGCTTTCATAAGACTATATCAGTGACATCGCACACGATGTTTTTTTCTGCCGGCGCTTATCCTATGGGGTAGTTTCGCGAACGCATCACGATTCACAACATGAGGGTGAAAACAAAGAAAGCCTCTCCATAAAGTCCACCGGATGTAGTATGGGAGGCTTTGAGAGGTTTGACGAAAGTGGAATAGAGGGCCCAGATAAGGGTGGCCGAGGCTTGATTGGACGAGCGCATACACAAGTGTAAAAGATCACAAAGGGTGCGTTGCGATGCGACACTGGCGTCGTGGTTTTTTTTTTACGAGGATGTGTAATGTTTGTAACAAAATCTTGAAAGATGCGCGAGTTGATGGTTTTATAAAAAAGTTAATTATCATTTACGCCCCTAGATGGAGCACATAAGACTCCATAAAGTATATTACATTAAGTAGATTAAATTAATATGTGATATTTAACAGACGCGGGATCGAATTCCTACGCATGGCTTCAGAAACGGAAGCTCTAAGATAAAAAAAAAAATATATATATAATACACATTATCATCCACGAGGGCCGAGCGGCTTAAACGTCGGCTTCCCAGGTTCGAATCCTGAGTCTGGCAAATATACATATTGTTTTTCAATTTATGTTTGTGTTAGAGTATGGACCTGTTAGGTTGAGCAAATGGCTAACATCCATTTCTCGTAAAAACAAAATTCTGTTTATACAAACTTCCTCTCTGTAAATGACCATATTATGATCTTATTAGGATCGGACATGGTCAAACAATATATTATAAGTATAAGTAGGTACATTTTACATATATTCCTTTTAACACTTCAATGAGCCATTACGCCCAAATGACAGTAGTGTAGTACCTAGTAAAAATAAAACGATCACATAAACATCAAGAATTTGAGAAAACTACATAAATATATTTGACTTCAGTGATTTGAAACAGGAACCCCCGGATGAGAAATCCAGTGCCGTACGCAGTGGACCACTAGGATTTCACTGCTCCACCGTGAGTTATAATACAAATACGATGGCGTTCAACAATATCAGCACATTAACCAATGATATCGTTCTTTTAGTACTTCAAATAATTATTATGTTAATTGAAAATTCGATGTTTTTCAACCGTTTTACTAAAACGGGTCACATGGCCCCTATGGCAACTTTCCTGTGGCTCACTGATCATCTACATGATAATAACTAAACATGACGCTCTATATAAACAAAGTGCAACGCACACTGATAGACCGAGACACGGCACGGTTGCGCGGAAGATATGGGACCGTAGAAATCGCTGACGATGCTCGAAATATAAATACGGCCAGTTTGATGATGGCGCATCGTGTTAAACTAACAACTTATTTTTGCAAAGCATTCATTGAAATCAATACACGAAAACAAAGAGTAGTTAGTAGGTATCTTCGTAGTTTACCGCAGAGGTACCTAAGTAGGAAAAACGTAGAATTTTATCACGATGTAACCAAATGCAACAGGATTTGAACTCATCGTTATTATATGCCTACCTGCATTTCTGGTGGTCCACCTTCATCCCTGATGAGAAGCAGGTAGCTCTGTCCGTCAACCATAACCTCTTTCTTGAACCTGCCACCTTCTGGACTCTCCTCCTGCATGTAGGATCCTGTGAGGTATCTGTGAACCAGCGCGGACTTTCCCGATGACAAGGATCCAACGATACCGAGCCGAAGGTCCGGTACTGATCTTGACATAGTCCATTCTTGGCTGTTGACGAATGAGTCTGGAAAAGAAGAAAGATAACTTAGTTAGCAATTGAACAAAAGACTTCGATAATACTTCATGAAATTGACCATGTCATACGTGCTGAATTACCCGATAAAAACGAAGATTGATTGGTAGATATACCTATTTAACAACCAATATAATATTTGAAGTATTTAATCGTTAGTATCGTAAATTAATACACAAATTATGTTGGAATAATGAATTCAACATTCTTAAACCATAAATACATATTATATCATTACCTATAATAAATACCTACTTATATATATATATATATATATTGTCAAATTTTGATATGAAGAATGTATTCTATTTCCACGTCTGCTCTGACTTGCTATGTTTTATTGTGGTATATTTTTAGCATTTTTTTTCACCGCTTAATTGGCATAGTTTTCGCCCCGATTGGAACAGGTACATTTCTGAGGTTGTGCCGATATATTGTGTATATTCAATAGAGCATGATGGATTCTTAAATATTGCGAATAAAAAGTAATATAATCAGTTGAACAATTAGATATTTTGAGTTAGGGCAATTTGACAGTATTAAATTTAAAATATTGCCTACTTCCATGCGTATAGCGCGTTTGTGTGTGCAAAAAAGTGAAATCGATAATACTGGTAAAATGTCAATTAAAATCATCCACACCAGTTGATATCATTGATCGCACCGTCGAATCGAGTTATCGCTAAGCATTTATTTATATATTTTATTTTTCTTGAGGGATTAAATATATCGCAGGCTCTACGCTGACTTGATATATATGTTGACGTTTTATACGCATGTATTAAATAGTAAACAATCACCCATATCCCAAGCTATGATATTAGGTCAGCAGAAGAAGTGTACCTAAATATTTTAGTGTATTAAGTGTTTCGTATGTAACTATGACTATTTAGTATTTGTATGATGCTGTTTGTATTACAACAGTTGATCACGACTCGTATACGTTACGTTGTGTGGTTGAATTGAGAGCCATAGAAAAATTAATATTTTGTATGTTTGCTCCTAAAACCAACATCTTAGGCGATCAACTTCGATGTTTAGTTATTGTTATTAAGTACCTGCGTATAAATCGGTTGACCATTGTTAGTTGTCCTTCTATGCGCGCCATACTTGATGCGATCTGCCCTTCCGTAAGCAGTTATAGGTACCTATATTTATAATATTAGAGCTTTTGTTACATTTCTAACATATATTGAATGCGACGAGCTCGATAAAATAGTAGATTTCTTTAACAGAATTCGAGAATTTTATTTAGCGGATCAGTCAAAATAAAAGAGACGATATGTGTAATATTCACTAATCATAGTAATATTAATTTGTTTAGCTTCACTTTCATATCCTCCAACTCAGTATAGTACCTAATAGAATAAGTTTTCTTCAGTGATTCTGATTTATTTATATATGTATATCCGAAATAGTAATAAGATACATTATGTACGAAAATAAGATTTTTTAAATGTTTTTATAGTTAATCAAACTACAACTAAACGATAATAATATAATATTACAAAGTATATTTTCTTTCATGAATTTACATTTAGATCTCTATTAAACAAAAAGTATGTACTTAGGTTCTTATGTGAACTTAAAAGAGGATTTAAATTAGATTTTGAGAGGCTGGCTGTCAGACCATTTTAATGATCACTTGTATAATTGAGTAGCAGCTTGCGTTTGTTACTGCAAAGGCAATTGGCATAACTCCAGGTCCTAGATTACCTTTGATATCTAACTTTGAAATTACTTCAGTAATAGCTTACTATTCGGAGGGGTGCATTTGTTGCGTATTGCACAAATAACGAAAGATGCAGTATTATTTTTTAAAGTCACAATAATTCATTGAAACCGTAAGTCAATTATATACTACCAATTCATAAATATTATGCTTTAGAATTTTTATATGTTCGGAAAAAAACTTACATTTTGTCATAAATAAGGCTACAAAGCTTTTGATAGCTTATGATAGACTGTAAGTCATTAATATATTTTAGGCTGTCAGCGTCAGATCAATTTAAACACAACGCAAGCAAAATATACTTATGAAACTTAACCACAAAAATGTAATAATAAGTTGTGAATAGCTTAGGTAGGTATAGCTATTTAATTTAAAGTACGCCCACTGGCCCTTCTAACAGAAACAGAAGACGTTTACTATTTTTAGAAAGAGTTCTTAACATTTTTCGATACGCGTAGTTTACCCAAATACCAAATTTGAATGTGGGTTAATCCGGGTTAAAAACTAAGTATTATAAAAAAACGAGCATTCTTAATTAGGGGCAGTGCGTAGACCGTAAAACCTCATGTCGGTTCACGACTGAATTAAGTATCTTTTAAAAAATATAGACATGAAAGAATAGGCAAATTATCAATACATATAACTATTAATTTATAATTTATAATATTTATTATTAATTGACAATAGTGAACATCACAGATTAAACTGATAACAGTGCTAACTTTGTCAAATTACTTTATTACTGGACGGATAGATACTTTAAAAATGTATTTAAAATGTCTGCTTCAGCAATCAGCTCTAGCGAAGTATCCACATAACACACACGTAGAGTGATAGCAAACATGAAACGACCCTAAATAATATTTTTCCTACACACATAATTATATTAGAGTAGCTTTGGACAAGGGGTAAGTACGCACCTACTACCCACGTTTTGTTTTAATGCTTGTTTTAATTAGATTTTAGGACACTGCATACATATATCCAGCTACAAAACTACTTTGAGATAGCAGCATTTTTGTCATAGGGTGAGGTGACCTGGCTTATTTTCTCTTAGGTATACAATATTAAATTTTATAAATTTGGCTGGTCACAGAAAATTTAGTTAATATAATATATAATTTTCCCAGAGGAAAATGCTGTTTTAAGCAAGTAAGTTTACCAACAAAATATATGATAGTAATATTATTAATGCCGAGAGGGATGGAGTCAATTCATGGAGAATACTGTCAGACAGCCAAATCACCCAGGTCAAGATCGTCAGTCAAGTAGATTTCAACATTAAAATTAACATTAAAAAGTAATGAACATACTTATAGGTATATCGCCGATTCTATTGTAAAATCACCAAACTAATAATACATCCTATGTCGAACAAATCATCACTCATTTATATGTTTTTCTAGTTTTATATTCATCAACATTGTATACTTGTGAATGTCGTCGCTGTTGGTTGACCTTAATAAAAAGTGACATCGTGGAAAAACTGAATGTTTCACATTGCATATATGAGTTTGGCTAATAATAAAATTATTGTCCACCTTAAGTAAAAATAACTATCAAACCTATTGACCTCAACCTTGATTTAAATTATTGATTAAAGATAAAAAGGAGTAAAACATTTCTTCCTATCATGTACGCATGAGATTTCACAAATCCTTATAAGCTTATTACCCGTTAATCACTTTAATAACGACCGTCACAAATGTTCAAAATTCATAAAATGGTGGACGTCGTCGAAATAGCCATAGGTTGGTATTCAGCGATTTTGTAGATTTCTCACAACGTTTACGAACTTTAAAAACAGTAATCGACTGAACAGGATTCATACTCTGGATACAATGCTTCAAAATTTCTATTGACTTTAGTAGTATGCCAAAGATGTCATAAAAATGCAATATTCACTATGGTTAAGAATGTTAAGATGAATGAATCTGCGTAAGATTGCGATAAAGATCTAGGTAGGTACCTACATAGTACCTATAGCCCAAAGTTACAGCTTCTTCTGGCATTGATATGATATGCAACTGGAAGCACTCTGCATTCAAGTAGGCCTCATTGTAAAACATTACCTACATTTTATTTTACGATGTAGTTAATTGTAAGGGAAGTGTAATAAACAAGATTGAGTCTCAAACACACTGATGTGACAAGATTAAAATAGGCTGAAAAATGATAATACAAAAACAAATAATTACATCCCTTTTCATAAAAAACGTCAGTAAATATTGTGTGTCAACCATCTATCGATTCACAATGATAGCAACAATGATGCGAGTAGCTACAACGGCGTTGTCACTCCAATATTAAATCAATATTTTAATGGAATACTTTATCCATTCGTGCATTAAAGATTATAAAAAAATGTTACGAAGTAACTAATAAATTATTTAAAATTTATATAAACTATTCATTTCGTTTGTGCATGTAATAGTGGCGTTAATTTGATTTAATGTAATATTGTGACGTTCTATGCATCTAAGCGTAATGAGGTAGTTATTGAATTTTTATTTTAGCACATTAAAAATTCGACTAGATACAATATGATGTAGGTACTTACATAATCTAACATGTGGGATAGGTATATAAGTAGACTCATATTACTTTAAAAATACCGTGAATCGAGTTAAAATGTTTATTTGGTAACCGATATTATGGCAGTCGGTTGAACTCAATTAAACTGGGAATCTGATATATGTGAATCACTAGGATCTATATTTGAAAGGGGTTGCTGAAATGTAGGTACATTTACTTTTTTAGATCAAGGAAAGAAATCTGAGCTCCATGTAAACAATGGACCAGAATATAAGTAGCTCGCATGAATATGTCGTTTAATACGTATAGTATTATGTACGCCGAATGATATTATAACTAAATACTAAAACCATTAATTAATATTAGATCGCCATAAATAATAATAAACCCACCTCAACAGACAAAATGCGAATCAAATGAAAACGTAAGTAAAATGCATAAAACATAGCATGTGTTCGAGACACCCTTTTCATATACTTAGCTTCAAATGTGTCGAATAAAAAAAAATGTTTTGAATAGAAAGATAGTTATTGTAGTTTTTGATTCATTTACAAATGAAATCGTTGAGCCATTATTTTTTACTAGGCGAAGATGTCTAAATAAATAACTTTCGTATTTAAATTTGTTCGAGTAAATAGCTGTAAAGACTATTTTGTATCACTGGTGAGTGGTGAATGTCTTATTGATCGGACGAAACCAGTATTGGCCATATTTAACATTTTTTTTTTTTTTTAAATTAATATTTATGGATTTTTTGTGACGTACTTATGTACTTTTGTAAACATATTGTAGGTAGTAAGTACAAAAGGATTGGATAATGTCCCTAATATTTTTGTGAGGGTTCACTTAAGGTGACGCATCAGTGAAACGCCAAATAATTTTCAACTGTACGCGCGACGAAATTTTGTACTCGCTTCGCATTCATTGAGAGAACGTCGAGTCAGACATACGTCACTTTGCTGCGTGATGGCGACGGGCCAATTAATTCTAAAATCGTGTAAAGATGACTAAAAACGTTACCCATTTACTTTAAAAAGAAAACATGTCAATGAATATATTATTATTGTTACTAATAGAATAATAAACAGAACATAAAATGGACGTATGCTGGATTTATATGAGAAATAATATTTCGTTTGACAGGCGTCTTTTGCACCCGCGACCCGCAATCCGCACATCGCCTAGCAACGATCTTTTTAGACCGTGCCTCAACTAATGCATGGCCTTAAGTTAGGCGCCATCAGAATGGCCACCATTCTCGATCGATCAATCAAATTATTATGCCATGGAGAAAGCATCAATGCGATGCCCTTTTCGATATCTATGCGGCAGACAATAATTGATAGACTGCAGTTAATATTTATGACTCAATAGAGTACTATATCCTTCGCGATTCATTCATCATCTACATCTACAAGTTACGACAGTTACTGTCAAAAATTATATGAAGAGATGTTCTATTAATATTTATTAAACTTAACTTCTTCATCTTTCTTGAATCGATACCTACCTATATATAAAAGACTATATGAATTGATATTCTTAGGTGTCTGCACTGTTGTCTTGATTTATCTGTCTGTCTGTAACGCATAAGCTGTCTCTCTATGACGCATGTTAATTTTCATGCAAAAAATTGCTATGTACGCGATCGCATAAATCCATGATACATCCCTCTCATGCGCGGTGCACTGAATCGCTTAGTCAAGTATATGTATTTCACGCGCACGCTTCATGAAACTCACGTAAAATACACCGCTTTATCAAAATAGATACCTACCCAACTATATTGGTATTTAAATCAACGCGTTTTTTTATGCATATTGTTTTGCTTAATGATATTATTAATAGCTAAATAGTATTATTGAGCGCATCAACACAAATATTTATATCCACTGCCACCGGGAAATTATTTATCTAGTAATTAAATAAACTCGATGTTTTCCATAATTATAATTTCATCCAGTATCGAGTATTAACCTCCACCAAACTTAAAGATACATCGAGTCCAGTGTACCTTACTGTAATTTAGTATCAGAGAAGCGTGTAACATAAACAATACAATGTGTTGCTCCATTTCACAGAAGAGTGACTAGGATATGATCGCAAATCAGTGTTCTTGTTATGCGTTGAGCACCCATGCGGATGATCGATAAATCCGGAATGGAAATATATAAATAACCATACATAGGTATTATAAATCGGCTGACTCTCTTTTGTAATAAGTAGGTACCTACATGTAATTATGTGTAAAATTTAGAATTTTCATTGAAAGAATTTGGCCCTTTAAATCACCCCCTATAAACGTAGATAAGAAAATGCAATGTAAGTAACTACCAACAATGATTATACCTACCTACTATTAGATGTGCGGTGCTTTTTAAGATCGGGCATGCTCTTCAAAAGCATATAGGTACATACCTATATTAAATTCACTACGGGTATTTGAAGATACATACTTATAACATTTTTTTATCACAACGGATATTTAGGGAGCAGTAGCGGGCAGTTAGTAGTCATCGTCTTTTTTTTATTTAGGTCAGCCTACACCCTACAGGATCAATCACAGAGAATAAGTATAATTATAATATAGAATTAAATAATATGTGATGGTCCCAATAACAGGCGGATAAAGAAAGCATAATAAATCAAATTAAATTATGTCAAATATTAGGTACAATATTCTAAAGAATATAATTAGAGAGTTGTTGAAAATGGTTAAAAAGTAGTAGTAATCATAAGAAAAATAGAAAAAGAATACAGAAAAACCTATTAAAGTAAATCTCTAGAGAAGACAGGCAATAATATAAGAAATGAAAAATACAAAAAAGCAGTCGTCCAGATATAAATTAATCGTGGATTTTGGAGCAGTTTAATTTGAAAGAGGCAAGAGAACAAAATGGATCCACTCGATTACTATAAAGATTTAAGGTTTTGCAGAGTCGAGCCATCGGAAAATTGTAACTTAGAGAGAGAAAATGTGAGGACGAATATTTACTCTGGGTACCTACATTAAATTTATAGATAAGTAAGTATGCTACGAGTATCATATGAATATTTTGGAATATTTTCTACTACATAATAATAATAATAATTATTATTATTTCCACAGTCTATATGGACAGCGCGCCACGATACATACCTATCTGCCACATACCACAATACCACAGAAATATAATTAAATATCATGACATAATTAATTACACAAAGACAGTAGAAAAGTACTAAACAATATGACTGACGATTGTTTATGCATGAAAATACTTATTGAAATTAATTACGGATGATGTATGAAAGACAACGAAGATTCACATATTCTGACAATAATTAATGTCGGGGTTTATTAACGTGATCGCGCATTCGTGGCAGCACCTTCATAATTAATTTGGATAAGGTTATCCAGCCTTCCTAACCAATTTCACAAGATAAACTCCCCTGAGAAGACAGCGAAGGAGTTGAGATGCCAGAGAAGTGCGAATGTCAAAATCTTAATTAGCGAGATAAGAATAATTAATTCCAAGAGATGTGTAGAACTAAAGGCTTAATCCACACAATTGATTAATTGTTCAAAAGTGTGCGAAAAATAAACATTTGCAAACCCACTAGGTAGGTACAATAAATCCGCGGTAACGTCATTGGCTAGCAACGTAGGTACCTACCTAATTCACTTTGTTCAATTAACATTAAATTTGACATATCTTAAGTTTGAAAATACAATAGTAAATTCAATCAGTACTTTCCAAACATCAAGCCTGTGTGTGTATTATGTGTATTTACAGTTCACTGGGAAGAAAAGAAAGAATGAAATATTTGAGAGAATTACGAATATACATCTCCAATAGAGCATTTATTCATACATGATCTATTTTACAATAACATTTTTTTACAACACCTGTTAGGATAGGTAGCTCATAACCTAGTATGCTGTCAATAACAGCACAGCAACAAAGTTGAAACGCGATCTACATAATATGTAGCGAAAGGCGGCGTCGTGAAAGGGCGCCTTACTCGAGCACACGATATCGGCCGTTCGGGCTTTGTCACTATTTCTACGCGATCGCTCAACGAAGAAATTCACGTCATCTGTATTTCCGCTCCACGGCGCCTTTTGAACTAATTATTAGGCGTTTCGTCAAAACATGTTTTCCCACCCAAACCCCAAAACAAATCGTATTTTTTTTTCAGTATAAAAGCTGAAATAATATTCCGCAGCACCCCACCCCGGTGCACACTTTTATAACCCTGTCGTAATGAAGAAATCAGCATGCATTATCAATAATAACAGTGTTTTTTTGCGCTTTTTATAAACTTCGCAACAATAAATCGTATTCTCTCTAGAGGTAGCTATTTGGTATTCTTTATAATATGAACATTATAACTTTACTATGATGTTATCTCTTTGTTTACAAGTTAACGAAGACCGCGAAAGTTTAACGGAGGTCTGGGACTTCCTGCACCAAAGAGGAAAAGGGGGCAGTTTGAGGGATGTCACGTGCACAATTTGTGACGCCCACGTGTCACACCTTTTAAGACATTTCCCGCTAACAACGCTATAAAAGCGGTCACAAAAACAAGAAACGGTTCGGATATCGTAAAGTGGACTGCTCTCCCGACTGCCAGTAGTTGGATTTGCATGATTTGATGTGTTAATCGTGAGTCGTAATGCGGTGGATATGACGTGGTAAGAATGGGTTGATTTAGTGAATTGACAACAGTTGAATCGTTTTGATTGGTCTTGTATGTTGCCTACGTTTACAGTAGGTTACAATTCTTTTCTTCTTTTGACCATGTCCGATCCTAATAGAATCATATGGGCCTCCACAGAGTGGAGGTTTGTATTAACAGATTTTATTTTTACGAGAAATGGATGTCAGCCACTTGCTCAACCTATTAGGACCATACTCTGACTCATGCACAAATTGAAAAACAATATGTGAACTTGCCAGACCCAGGATTCGAATCTGGGACCCTCGACATTATAGACCGGCGCTTAATCCACGCGGTCATCGTGGATGTACAATACCATATCTCAATTATAATTACCCTTAAATCTATTGTATAACACACTAATTTATTAACGAAACGGCACTCGGTTACAACTTAACACGTTCACTTCGATTTATCCACTCCAAAAAGACATTGTCGTGTCGTGTTTCCTATTCGAAACCATATTATACTTCTACTATATGGGTACCTTTCTGCCAATATGTTACAAATTAATTATTGTAATGTTGTTTAAAACACGATAATATATGCTATCACCGCACTGTAAGCACCTGTCAAACAATTATGAGAGTATCATTTGTTTCCTTTCAATTAAAATAAACGATTCGTTCGATTTTTCAAAAAATATAAAATTTGTATGTTTAATAATACGAGTATTATGTCGTTTCCCCGTCTCGCTCTCTTTACACGATTTCATGTTTTCTAACACGTCATGCGTCAGTTACATTGAGATACTTTACGAGCTGTTTGTTGGCGAATTTAAAAGCGGGCGATTCAGCTACTGCGATTGTGATGATAACACACAAAACTTTCCATTCGCTGAGAAGCCAACAAGGAGGTCGCTACTACGCTCTACTGCGCAGACGCAGTATGCCCACACGCCGGCGTGTAGCGTGTAAAGTTGACCGGCTTTCAACTTTTTTCGGTAGATTGTTTACAATCTGCTTGTTAGCTTGTTCGATGATGACACTGGGCGACTTTACAGGCAGATTGTAAATTCGCCAACAAGCAGCTCGTAAAGTAGCTCAATGTCATTGACGCATTAGAGATAATTCAAGACAAATATAGGTATATTATAGGTTAATGAGTAGATATGTTATTAATAGTATCGACCGAAGGTACTTAATGGAATTTGAATTTAAATTCTAATGGATTTAAGTTTTGTACTATTTATTCCATTTGAGTCGTTTTTTGCGACCCGAGTTTCGCCTTTCGGCGTCTTCAGGCACTGTATACACTCACCAAAAGGCAAATAAACACTGATAATGAATACTATTAACTCTAACTTATTGATCGGTTATATAAGTAGATATGTATATGAGATGTCAAAGTTTATATTCTAATATAATTTATGACATTTGAATTTTGAAAATGACTCAAATGTTAATATTGGCAACTGAATGCTTTGTGATTGGCAGGCGAATTTGAAGTGTAGTTGAGTCGTTAAATCAACGGATATGACAAGCTAAGAATAACTTAAAAGTGATAACCAGTATTTCAGATGGAAGTAGATTAACTTTATACAGTTAATGTAAAACAATGATTTCAAATATAGACGGGTGAATAAACAAGTAAGAAAAGTTCATTGTATTGTCAACGGATTAGGAAACGCCACCTGACCGCACGAAGAACGAATTAAGGCTCAGGCAATTCTGGAAGAGCTTTATCTCGGAGTGATTAAGCGTGCGTACGAAATTGATTGTGTTTTCCCAAGCAACACAAGACAAATGCGACTGAGCTTTTTACCCTTTCGGTTGGTGGACCCGAAGGGTCTGGGAAAGAGAAATGCAACGCGATACTCAAATTGATTAATCAAAAAAGTCAAGCATATAATAGTTTCTTTTGGGAGTATCCTTATTCATACGAACTATAATTGTTTATCTGAAATTAAGGTGAGAGTGAGTTGATTGATATTTACGCGTTGTGTCTGTATCTCACCTTGAAATGTAATTAATCAATAATTTAGTAAATAAAATGGACGACATAAGAAGAAAATAATACTTAGGTAAGTAGTAAAGTGTGTATTGAACATAAGTGTTAAATCAAACTGTGTATGTGCCCAATTTTCATCAAAACCATTAGCTACCAAAACATGCACCACCATAAAATATTCACCAGTGATTGCTTCTCGTAATTTATCTATGACTTACATATAATAAATAAAATGAATAACGAAGAATCCATTTTAAAATGCATTCCACGAAATGGGCGGCGGACTAGAGTACCGGAAGAGCGAGACGTGCGCGTGCGCAATAATTGATTGCTCGGCAGGAAGCTTTTATCGCATCCCGTGAGATGTCACAGGCGGCCAAAAAAATAAAAACAAAAACAATGACCGGTATTTTACGAAGACGTGCCAATATTTCGGAGCTGTCGCACCAAAATGATAATTATTTTGGAAACTTTGAATATAGATTTACAATTTAAATAACTTAACAAATTTAGCATCATCAATCAACCAATAACAATTAAACAATGAAGTAAGTATATTATTTTCTCACAATATATGTCACACTAATATCATGATTCAACATCAATAATAGTTACCACGATTTGCATGTTAAAATCTATCGTCTGTAATGTAAAAGATAATTATTAGTACAAACTACCATTATAAAATTATGGTTTTGAATACAACCTATAGCTTGTTTGTTTAATAAATTGATTTATAATATAATCTCAGAGGGTACCTACTTATCTCTCTATTGACGATGAATCTGACACGAGCTGGCACTCCAAAAGCCTGATTCGTAAAAAAAGGAAGAACAAAGAGGTCTAAGACGTGCTTGACCTTTGGAGAATCTACCTATTACTTGGTGGAGATCGTGGGTACGTATTCATAGTACCCAGTACCGAAAGTTTTATGGGGTTGAAATATTATGTTATGGTGATACCAATAATTATTATTAATCTATCGTTTCTTCCTTTTTCGTGCAGGGTAAAATATGTGCAACGTTTATTAAATTTCAATGAAAAAGAAATCGTGAGGCGTTAGAAAATTCATTTATGTGGTAATGTTTTTAGATTTTACAACTTTACTATGTTGCAATCCTTGTCAGTTTATGATTGCAGGTCAATCTTAATAATACGTTTGTTGACAATAGTTATTGTAATAAGTGAGTCCATAAGACCACACATTTTTGCGTTAAACTTTTAGTTGTTTGGATGTAGATATTACTAGATCACTAGATGCAAGGATATGTATCGCGCCAATATAATATACCGCTACGGACATAACACGTGTGGGCAGATTCACGAGCCTATTAGAATCCTATTACTTTTTGCACTCATTGAAAATTATTGATGGTATTATTACAAAAAAAACCTCGTGGTTTTACAACAAACAAAGAAAACTTTTGGATAATTTGTGTTTAAATCCAATTAAAAACAGTGTATCACAAAAATAAAGATGAAAATGAAAGTGTCAAACTCCTACCCCTATAAAGTTCGCAAAAGTGAACGTTTGGGGTATTACTAGTGTTATAAAATCATTAACCGTGTAAACAAAACATGTTTTTAAAATTAAATAAGGCCTCAATTGCCTGTTCTTTAAAAAATACTACAAAGGCAAAGACAAGGTTTTTATCAAGAAGTAGGTACCTACATTTACGATCAAGTCAGGTTGCAATGAAACCTCTATAATTTTAAATCGAACGTTTCAAAAACATCTTTTTCAAATAACTTCATATCACTATGGAAGTTTACCATTTTCATTCTTTTCTTAGTAGAAGAAGTTACACAATTGATTTTAATATTTCTTTGACCTTTGCATCGTGCAATTTTGTTATTGCGTGGAAGAAAATTTTATGAAAAATGTATTTTATCTAAGTTTACAAGTTTTATTATAGATCTCTTGCGAAGGTTCGTTGTTATAATTAGTTTGGGCATATGAGATTGTTATCTTATGAGGCACCCGATGATAAAACTTGCTTCCTTTTTTCCCGTAGATCAATATTTTATAGCAGGCGTACTTAAATAGATCCACGTGCGCCTACACGTGTTGGCAACCTCTGCTGTAACGTCTTTATCCAAGGTATGCAATAACAATAGAGTTCGAACATAGAGATGTCGTGAGCTTACTTCATATTATGAATCGACAAAGACTGAGATTATCTGATTCTGGATCAGAGAGCATCTGCTATAGCCTGACTATCTGAATTCGTATTGTTTGATTTATCAAATCACGATTATCTTTAACTGTAACTAATGACGTCAACGGTAACAGTGTTTGTTTTGTTAAGTTGTAAGCCTACCTATTCGTTATTAGGGTTTGCAAACTAGAATCCTGTATCCCGGGATCCCGCTGTATTTTGTAGAAGTAGACGAGGCATAATGTCAAGAAAACAGTTAGTTTCTAAATAAATATGTATTCAAATTAACTAATATTATCGTGATTAACCTCAGAGAAAAAATTATCACATTCACTCTTTCATTCGCCAGTGCGACGGTGGGCGATGTATGGTACGCTCTCATTATGATCAAGGTTGAGATCTTCTCGATTATCCTTTTAAAAAATTCCACCCTTTCAATTCAAATGCAGTTTGTTAATATTATCAGCTGTACATTTCTAACATAACCCCCCCCCCCCCCCCACCCAAGGCCCACAAAGCATTGCCAATAAGAATAATCATTGTAATATTTAAAACTACAAGTAAAATTTTGGTGACATAGGTACCTACTTGATAAAGCTTACTACAAGAACTAAACATGTGACTTATTAAATACCTACATGAATTCATCATCATCACCATCCATTGCTGGAATAATAGGTACATCTTCACACTCTTCACGATCCCTAGTTCTTCGCCGCGACATACAAACATACACCGACTTTGATGATTCGTCGATGAAACATGTTTTGCGGCGGTCCTGTATGCATGCAATAATTGTCGGCTGTCAACTCGCTGGGCGGTATGTCCGGTCTATTGACATTTCATCAGCTTGACCACCGCTATTCCATTTTTTTATTTTGTAAACTTTTCACGTAACGCCCAACACGCCCATATCTATGCCACGTTGCGCTAGTCGTAATGAATAACCACAAAATGAACGTTGATTATGTTTAAAAGACAATATAAATACAGCTTTATCTACATAATTTGATGTCGATCAGAACAGTTTATATCCGCACATGCGCACATTTTCAACCGACAGAATTTATGTATAAAAAAAATACTCTAGTAATGTAAATTAAATGATAATTTATTAAAATGGTCCCACAAAATTAATCACGCAATAAGAAATATTACGCAAATTTAACGATCATTAAAAAAACAAGTAGTCATAGATCAAAACGCACGATCTCAGCATCCCTTTGTGTGCGTCTCGCCTAATAAAACCATAATCCGTGCGTGTACACTCGCCGAACAAACACAATTAACATAATAAGCCCGGCTTTAGAATGCGCGAATCAAAGGCAAATAAAAATAAGTAACGGTGACCACTTGAAAGTTATCGTGTCTAGGCGGGGATGGTCATAAAAATAAGATTGGGCTAATTGCAGGATAACTAGAAAAACCTACCCCAAAATTATGTATGTGGAGAAAACAGTTTCTATAATATTCACAGAAAGACTAAAAAAAATTGTCCGAATTGTTGATTGTCCGCACCATACTCTGAAGTCCGGGGTGGATTTTAGGTATCCATTGAAAAGGTTGTTAGTTAGCAATTCTTAAATCTCTGTGCCTTTATCTCCCATGGCACTTTTTTATTAAATTATATCTTTCATTAAACTCAGTCAAAGTTCACTTGAGAGCGTGGCTTACTAGACTTGGGTATCTGCTCCTGAGACATTCCCAGGGGTAGACAACTGCTGCTGCTTCACACCCAAACTTAGAGCCTCGTGATACGCTCGATTAAGACCGAGTGTGGTGCGGGGCGGGTTGGTTTGGAGGGTCCATGTATGTGTTGCTCTTTGGTTACTAGTGATATCTCTATAAACTAAAGCGGAAGTGGTCAGTGAATAACTAACTATACGTTCCTTATGCTGTATAATTCAGATGGCTAAAAAATAACACTGTACCTAAGTGACGAAAGACAATTAATATGACTTGTAAAAATATAAAAATAGAATCTGTGAGTTGGAAAAATCATTTACTTATATAGTAGGTAGTGAAAACGATAGTTATGAAAAGCATTTCGCTGCCAAATTTCTAGCAAGCACAAAAATTCGTCTCTTAAATTTTAGGAGGCTAAATATTTATATTACAAATGCATTATTAACAAAGGTCATGTAGCAGTATGTAAGTACAAATAATTCTACAGATGGAGTGATCCATCAACTCTTCTGAATCTCCAAGAAAATACGACGTAAGCTATAAAAATGATATAAAATAATTTTACGACTTGCCTACAGGATAAGTTTGGGGAGTTTTTAGAAGGAACTTTTGTAGGGGTAAATTTTATTTCTAAGGGTAATCCAATGTTATAAACCGGCTCTATTTGAAACTAATAAAAACCTCCCGAAATGTCAAGGTATCCGCAGCCCTATATAAATATAAAACGCAATAATTTAATACTTTCATTATGAATGGTAATAACATTGGTTATTTTTATACAATAAAAGCAGTTTGTAAAGATGTTGGCGTAAATAACTCGAACTGTAGAGTTTGCTAATTACTGTCATAATATAAGGGGTTTTTTTTCAATTCACATAATATGTACTGACAAAACTGTATGTAAGTATACGTTGAAAATTTTATACCGTTTATATTTTGTATCCATATGACGTTATTCTCTTTTTTTATTAAATTTATTGCAAACATGATCGAAACATGGACGCAACGCATTTTCTTGTAGAACTGTTTGAATTCACTTAAGGAGAGAGGTGGCCAATAGAAGATCAATATCAACGTATTTTTTTTTATTAACCATGCCATTTTCGTACAAGGTGGTTGAGAAAATCACATACATATATTGTGTCGTCACCGGGAACCCGGAGCTCCCGGATGGAAGGCCAGCGCGCCTTATGCACTGCACCGCGAGAGCAAAATATTATTCTGATTGTACCTATATATCACTACTACTTTACTTCACCATGTTCGATCTTGAGAGGAGTGAAGGTTGTATTAATAGGTTTTTGTTTTTCCGTGAAATTGATGATAGCCATTTGCGAAGGTCGGCCAAGCCAATATCGGGGCGATCTTAGCCTTATCATCCGCTACCCGGAACAGGTCAGTGGAACTACACAATCACGAAAGTACTTAAGCCATGAAATGCGGCGTCATCCTCAGCTACGATTGCCGTTGATCTTTCCTTGGATGATACGTTGGGGAATGCTGTACATTTCTCCACTCATAATGTGGCGGAAGTAGCTACTGTAGTTTTCAGGTTAAATAACAGAAGTGACAATATACACTCATGTCGTACACCGTGACAAATTCTTAACTCCCAATGATTTCGTTTTCAATCTTAATATTGTTTGCTTGGTAAAACTAAATTGACGAAATTATAAAAATATCACAAGGGGACACTTTTCAGATGTTCCTGTAAAATGCAATAATTGTCTCCACATAAATCTCAGTAGAATACATCCATACTTAAATAAAACGATATCAATTACTTATTAATTAATGTGTGGTAAATTAGAATGGGTGAAATAACCATATGTCGTAAACGTGAAATTTGTTGTATTTTACTTTCGTGACTTACCAACTTTTAAACAGCTTAAAATTTACTGATAACTTAAGGACTGTTACCTAAATGTAGAGCGAAAAAATGGTATCAAATCAGCCTAGACCATTTTCACACTCTACAGCAAGTTGAATAATATGCTCAATACGCTTCGACTGCTGAATGCAGAACTATATTTGAAAATATTATTGATGATGAAGCTGCTTCTATCCGTTATATTTATTATTTATATAGACGAATGTGCGCATATTTTCATTCGGCAATATTGCTACTAAACTATATTATAAGTATAATACAAAATAAGTAATAAATGTAGTAGGCTGTTTCAAAGAATTCTCATTAAAATATTTCAAATGTGAATTAAAATAGTTCTACATTCGGGGGCGATTTCCAGATTTACACAATATTAAAGCAATAAGTACTTGTATAGTATCTCTATCGATATTTGTTATTTATTACTACCTAATCACTAATGGAATCCAAATGACGACTGATTTGTATAGAAGATTGCAAATGGGTATTTTTTATAAAAGTGAAAACTAGTGAACAAAAAATATTATAAGAAAAGGGAAAGTCGATTTTCCCATTGTAACTGCGGAATATAAGAACTAAGAAATTTGACGTGCGTAACTGTAAAATTTGTAATATTTACACGTTCCTTTTTGAGACCGTTTTCTGCTCAGGTACGCAAAATAGGTTTAACGGACGAGTAGCTTATTCAGTGGTTAGAAACTTTGACGAGGTAGTATTAAAACTATTGATTGCACTCACTTATTTTGAATTTCGGGTGGGCACTTGAATATTTATGAAAGTAGTACCCGATATTGTGTTCTTAGATAATATCATGTAAATTACTTCGAACTTCGTGATAATTTTAATAAAACTATATTCAACAAATCCATAAGTTAACAGTCACCATGAAAGTTCACAGGCGATTTTTATAATTCGGAATATGCCAAGTAGCTATGTTAATAATTGAGAGCTATGAAATTCGTTATTCTTAATTTTATTAACTCACGTCCAGCTGAAAATCGTTTAAAGATTAAAGACTTGTTTGTATTAGGGACACAGAACCTAGAGTGTAGAATGAGCCTCGAACCTTACCGAAGATTTGATTAATATGTTAGTGAAACAAACTTTTTTAATACTTTCATTCTGATGGTGCTGCTTTACGCAGCGAGTCATGGCACACGGCTCAAAACAACCATAAGACGAGTTACGAAAACAGTTTCTTGCGGCAGATGCTGGAAGTGACTGGTATGAATTTGAAATAGGTATCGGAGGGACAAGAGCAAGAAAGATGAAATCTCTCATCATATAAGCACAAGGTGAAGATGCGACACTGCATCTGACTGTGCCAGTGTTATAGATGCCTCAAATTTGGCCTGAAGTTTCGTCAAACCAACCAGGTCCGCTAAGCTGTAGGGCTGCCAAAAACCATCTACACTGTATAAACAGAGAGAAGGTATACGGCGGAGTTGCATGATCTTAGATTGGGCTGAGAAAACGGAAGAAAACTAGCAAGCAACAGGGATTCTTGGAAGCGCCACGTTAAGTCCATATTACGCTCTACGTAAGGAACGGATATCGATAAAGAAAGAATAATAAATAAAATCTTCAGATAACTAGTGTCAAGTTTTATTTGCTTAAAATTAAATTCAAAAATCGGACCGGAAAATCGGTACCTACGTATGCTTGACTTAGATAATTTATGATATAGGTATTGTCAGTTTATATTTGCAAAAAAAACATATTCATGCGTCATAGGTACAATAGCAGCGGAATTATAAAAAACTATTTTGGTATGACAATGTTGTCGACGTCTTCCCTAGATCATGAGAGTCGCGGTAACCGTGCTTTGGCTTACCTTTAAAAGGACAATGATGCAAAGAAGACGATTTATGTGACAGGTCAAGACCTCGGTGAGCATATATCACCTGGGACAATAGACAAATGTAGAGCAAAGCGTACGCTGATTGTCTACGCCCCAGGATTTTTATAAAAGAGAAATATAGGTAAGGGACATACCCATGATTATAAGGCGCTTATCTATGGAAAGCAGTTACAGCATAAGGATACTAGGTGATAAATTCTGGATGTATTTTTATATACAAGGAACGTAGTTACACATGTACCAAGGCAAAAAACCCCTAGTTATAATGTATTCGTAACTGTTAACTGACAGTTAAACTGAAGATGTTTGGGTTTCATACATTTAATTTTGAGTTACCCAACCAATTTTGTCATGGTTAACAGGTTAATAACACAGAAACACTCGTAAATCATAATTGTAGGTATATAGTTTTTGAAAAAATATGTACCTAACTACAGTTTTTTATGCATATAACATTTTTAAGTTACCTTGAGGTGCATATTATATACATACATACTTTATTGATTACTAATGCTTAGGATCGGTATCTATAAGTTTAGTACATATACGTATTTATAAAAAATACAATAATAAATTACATACATACGCAGCAGTGTAAAAAATATATAAGAAAGATGGTTTCGTCACTTCCTGTATGTACATACACAAAAACAAGAACAAACCGTTTATTCACACAGTATTAATAGCAACGGAAATAGTTATCGACTAAAAAAACAAAATTTGTGGAGTTAATCTTATTACCAGTCTAGGTGGTCGTATAAGGGTTTTACCTGGAAATAATTTTCCTAAAGGGGAGATTTTGCGTATGTATAATTAATAGCGCTAGTGCCCAGCAACAGTACTAGTAAATGCTGTGCTACGGCTGCCATTCTGGAAAATTGCGGAAGATTTTTAGTTTTTCAGCTATATCTCATTAACGGTTGAAAAAAAACACATTAAGTAAACACACCTATTATTTTGAAAATTAGATATTGATCTAATTATGACTAAAGTATAATGTTAAGTAGGTAAACTATTGTAAAATGGAATTCTACTAAGTGAATACTTTTTCAATAAAAACATTTAGAAATATTTATTATAAATGTTTAAAATACAAAGTATTACTATGATGTACCTATCTATTAATTGTTGATACTACGTATAAGGTCGTTATAATTAAACAAGCAAACATGTGTCACAATAGTCTACATTTTTTATTTTTATATCAATACACAACCAAAATAACATAATCATATCAGAAAAAAACCGTGTCAAAGTAGACAAATATTATTTAAACCAGAAAGTCAAATATTATGTATAAATATATTTCATAAAGAAGTAGTAGCTACTTAGATAAAACCGGAAAATATATTTCGTTATGGTTTTCCACTGAATTATCAGAGGAAAAGAACCTAAACTAACATAAAACATAATGTTATAATACCATGGGGTAGAACTCCTCGTTACCCTAAATCAAACACGGCCTGAATTTTATGGCAGACATAACTGTCTAGCTTGTTTATAAACCGCCCATATAATAAAATTAAAAGGTCGAACCTGCGTTATAATAATAAGTAATAAAACTCGTTTAAAATAATTTATGTGTGGTGAAAAAGGAAATAAGTATTTCGTAAAGTGCCTACGACGGGCATGGAATGTTATACCACTTTGATGCAACTCAATAATAAAATGTAAACAAGGTTCTAACTTGTATTATGAATGGGATATAAAATGTTATAAAACTATAATCAGTATCATTCTATAATAACTAGCAAAACTTATTATCTTTCCAAGAATGGCAATAAACTGCTGAGATGGATATACTTGTAAGAAACAGAAACTTAGAATAATAATATTTACACGTGTTAATGGATGACTAGCTTCACTTTTACTTTATATCAGACTTTTATATAATTGCCATTTTTCAAATAATCTGTTATATTTTTATACTACTACTAGTGGCATTTTGGTAAAATAGTCCCTCTGCACACATGATCCTAGTGTATCCTTGACTTTTATATTGGCATGGTCTTGTCTTGCTTTAATAAATATTATTTTCGCACTGGTTCCCAGTATTTCATTCAATAATAATAAGATATACCTATATATCAGTGGCGAAGGGTGGAGGTAGGCTGTTAAGATTCGACATAAATAGTGCACACTAAGCTTTGTTAGTTATGGCTATGGGTGATCCGAAAAAATAATGTACACTTTTTCAGTCATACTGATTTGTTTTCGTTGGATGACGAATACATATTACAGATGGTTGTGGTGAATTTATTAAAACTCATTAAGTCCTGCCTAAACTGGACCATAATCGATAAAAAAATCTTCTATCTATAACATTAAGAATGGTTTAATGTTAATGATATAATTTGAAATATTTTATAGATAGATATCTCAGATTGGGCAAGGTTCAATTGAATTTTAGACACAAACAAACACTATTTACACATTGTAGTCATTTTTCAATGATATAAAATATGTTTGACTGACAAAGTTTAGCGTGCACTTTTTATGTCGGATTTTAACAGCCTACCTCCACCCTTCGCCACTGATATATTATATACATAGTGAATGTAACTGTCTAGTTATATGGATAACAGTGGCGAAGGGTGGAGGTAGGCTGTTAAGATCCGCCATAAACAGTGCACATTAAACTTTTTCAGACATACATATTTGTTTTCATTGAAATAAGACTACAATTTACAGAAGGTGTTGGTTAGTTGTTAAAATTCAATTAAACCCTGAGAAACCAAGCCATAATAGATAATAGTCCAAAAATACATGTCTATCTATAAAATATCTAAAAATATGCAATTAAATCATACATAACTTTGAATATTTTATAAATAGAATAATATTTTTTATTTATTATAGTTTGATTAAGTCAGGGCTTGACGAATTAAAAAAAATAACCAACAATATGTGTAATATGTATTTTTAATCCAACGAAAACAAATAACTATGAATGAAAAAGTGTGCACAATTTTGTCGTATTGCCCAAATTAGACCAAAACTATTATGGGTTCGTTTAGGCATGGTTTAATTGATTTTTAAAATCTAACTAACACCATCTGTAAATTGTAGTCTTAGTTCAATAAAAACAAATACATATGACTAAAAAAGTTTAGTGTGCACTATTTATAGCGAATCTTAACAGCCTACCTCCACCCTTCGCCACTGATGGATAATTATTATCGGTTTTTAATGACGATTACAGTTAATGATCATAATTATTTTAAAAAAATGAGACGGCAGCCAAAACCGTATACAATTAAAATATGAAGGAAACTACACCATTTTGATCACATCGCAATGAGTGGGTACCTACCTACCATAGCCATACTCCGGCCGGAGTGCTGAATAGTGCATTCCGATGGTAGTGTCATCTATATCGCGGGAACTTTCAGAACCATGAATGCAATCCGGTATACAGTTCGCCGTAAATGAATTTTTTCAATTATTATTTTTTTTCTTTTTTTAAGAAGGTATAACGTATTTTTTATTAAAAAATACTTGTCGTAGTAAATTAAATATTTTAATTTAACAAGAAATGAAAATATAATTAATATTAAATTCTACAGGTTTTAGTTAGGTTTTAATTTAAATTTATATAGGTACTAACCGGGTTTCATTCGAAGTTACCAACGCAAATTCCCGCAAAAAAGACGGCAATATCATCGGAATACGGTATTCGGCGCCCGGGCACGTATTACCAAACCTTATAATATATCAGAAAGCAAGGCAGAGGCAGTTTCGCGTCTACGTCGATGTAGCTTTTGGCGACAACATAATTATCAACATCACCCATACAGACTATAGCTCCAAGCCGTACTTACCGGAAATCGGTACATCACAGTAGCATTTGAAGCAAAAGTAGCCATATGTTCATACCGCTCTCTACAGAATGCCAAATCCTGCTCACGTACAATGGAGCAAAATCAAATATTGTACATTTTTTTTAAAAACTGATATTAGAAAATGACCAAGTATATGACTAAATAGAGTCCAAAATCAACATACTTTTTTTGTATGGTCAGTTGTATAGCCTTACGCTTATAGTACATCGTAATATAGCAAATTAACAATAAATTAAATAGCTTCGTTCTACATTAATACCGCACCTAACCAATTTCATTTTTCTCTAAAATTAGAATACTATAGAATTAAAAATAGACGTATTTTTTTTTTAAATACCTTTGACACATTCCGAAATAGTACATGTTATATACGAGGGTGGGTCAATAATTCCTTAGAAAAAAGCATTAAAACAGGTTTTATTTTTGTATTTTTTTTTTATTTCTCAACATAATTTCCTTGGAGCTCAATACACTTGGTTAGACGTTTCTCAATTTTTTTTAAACCGTCAGAAAAAAAAGTTTTCGGAAGGTCCTCAAAATAAGCATTTGTCCGATCGATGACTTCTTCATTTGAAAAAAAACGTTGTCCACTTAGCCATTTTTTTAAGTTTGGGAAAAGGAAAAAGTCACTGGGGGCTAAATCTGGCGAATACGGTGGGTGGTCGACCAATTCGAACTTCAATTCTTCAATTTTAGCCATTGATCGTAAACATGTGTGAACACGGGCATTGTCCTGATGAAAGAGGATTTTTTTCCTGTTTAAATGAGGCCATTTTTCTTCAATTTTGTTTTTTAGCTGGTCCAATAAAGATGCATAATAATCCCCTGTTATTGTTTTTCCTTTTTCCAAATAGTCAACGAAAATAATTTCACGTGCATCCCAAAATACAGTAGCCATAACCTTATCAGCTGATTTTACGGTTTTCGCCTTCTTTGGACATGGTTTGCCTTCGCAATCCACTGCTTTGACTGTTCTTTCGTCTCGGGAGTATAGTGGTGTATCCATGTTTCATCTACAGTCACAAAGCGACGAAAAAATTCATCCGGATTGCGTTGCATGAGCGACAACAGGGCTATAGAGGCCACCACCCTACTGCGTTTATTGTCGACTGTGAGCAAACGCGGCACCCATCTTGCAGAAATATTTTTCATGCCCAATTTGTCATGTAAAATAGAAATGACGCTACCTTTTGAGATCCCTGTAACCTCAATTATCTCACTCAACTTTAATCTTCGGTCACTTAACACCATATCGTGGATTTTATTGATCATTTCTGGTGTAGTCACCTCTACAGGACGTCCTGAGCGTGGTTCATCCTTTGTTGATGTACGACCACGTTTAAATTCATTTAACCAGTCATAAATAGTTGCAAGTGAAGGAGCAGATATGCCGTGAACTAAATCCAACTCATTTTTTATTTCATTTGCTGTTAACCCTTTTATATTAAAATGTTTAATAACAACTCTAAACTCAATTTTCTCCATTTTCCATTTTTCCATTTTCCACAAGCAAATTTTTTTTAAAAATGTACGAGAAACACACAACAACCCGACCAATCTGATTGAAACTTCGCAGCATACTGAATCGGTAGTGCCGCTGCATGAAAACAAACCGCTTGCAGTACTAGTCGCGCCACCTGTCGGCTTTTCTAAGGACTTATTGACCCACCCTCGTATTATATATTACGCAAATATGTATATTATGCGAATACTTCAAATAGGTAATCAGTTATTTAATAATAATTAGTTAGAATACCTACTATGGGAGGGTAAATTGAATTAGCAAGGCACTGAGAAGAAGTGTTGGGTTGGGAGTTGGGACCTGTGTAGACACACTAAGCAGATGGATGTAATTATGAGATTATTACCACTATTAATAAATAGGGTAGAATATAATGATATTAACATATTATCAGGTGTACATAATTCTCAGGGGCGCCATAATGTCATCATTTGGTGGTTGTTTTCTTCACATGAATCTGAAGTACAGCTATCCCCTGATCCGGCCACGGTGGCCATTCAACCTTTATTTAGAGAGCATTCATTAATGATTTATCGTGCCGATTCATTTTTCTTTCAAAAACCCACATTCATCCACACTCAAAGACACACATTTCGAAATCCTTCCTAAAAATACGTCTAGTTCTGGTAAAGATACTTTAGAGATACTTAGCTAAAACGGTTTCAAATTTGAATCTGGAGGGTCGGAAATTTTAGGTCGCCGTGAAAGAATCTTTATAGAGCAAGGGCACCATGAAACAAAACAGTTGAAAACCACATATCAAATCGTTATACTACATCGCTAACTAAAATATCGTCTTTAAATAAACACCGTATCCATATCAATGCAGTTTTCATTACATTTCAAATGTTTACATTCAATAATTATTGTGTTATAAAAACAAGGCAAAGGAAAATGTAAATCATATTTCCTGTATTACATAATATTATGTAGTTAGCAGTGACGAAGGCTCCATACTAAGCGATTATTTAAAGCCTACCTTCTAAGAAAACTATATCTTCAAGTATTTATTTCAAATTGCAATAAATAAAAATATGGAATATTTTAAAATATTAAGAGTCATCTATTGTGTGAATTTGAATGTAGATTGGCCCGACTGTGTAAATTAGTCAAGTTTAGAATCAAACAAAAAATTACAAGCGAGTAGCGACATCTGTTTTTTTCTTTGAATGACGATTGTCGATTATTGACTTCATAATCGAAAATTGTTTTCTATACTTATTATGACTCATCTCTTCAAGCAAGTCTACAAATTTTATCGCGTTTCGGAAGCGTTCGAGTGACCGCTTCCAACTCTTTTTGCAAAGTTTATTGTCTATGCCTGCCGCTTTAAATAATAATAAATAAATAAGATGATTTAAAAAAATAATGTCTAATGGGTTCAATCAGATATAATTATTAATTGATTTTAAAAATAACAAATAATTGTATCTCGTGATAATTATTTAGATTAGTTCAGTCATAGACAAACATAATTTATATCGTTTTAATTCAGTCAGATTGTTGTTCAAAACATGGTGGTATAGTTTTATTTTGTGAGACAATTCTGTGATTTATTGTGTTCTGAATGTGGAAAGATTAACTTTTTTTGTACCCTAAGTCATTCGTCAGTGCTTCAAATACAAATTATTTGTAAAAATGTCTAGTTTTCCAACTGAAATTGGTCATTGCTGTAGAACGGATCAAATTTAAAAAATATCGTTTTCAAGTTTGACGTTTATCCAAAAATCAGAAATTATCAAAGCTGGAAGATCAACCGTTCATTTAAATTTGCATACAGCAATATTAATGATATATTTTTGGGCGTATGTTACGTGTATGAATGTTTATGAAAATACATAATTTAAACTCATCGCTCAATTTTATACCGTCGGTGAGCTATTGAAATTTTAACGATTCAGTGTGTCGTTGTCATTAGTGTGCACATATTATTATTCATCAGTACTAATATCGTAAGTATTATCTTCTTATTTCCTGTAAGTATACCTTACAAGTAAGCTATTTTTCTCTGATCTCTACAGCTTACCTCTTCCCAAAAGTCACCCTTCGCCACTGGTAGTTATTAGTACCTATGTAAGAACCAAATACGTAAAATAGACAGAGAAAAAAACAAATCATATTAGATTATGTAAAACGTGTCAAAAAGTATTTTTGAGAAATCTAGAAAAGCATAACGATAGCTTCGTCAAATCATTTCAGATGCAAATTGAAAAAAACGGCATTCACATCTTGCAGAATTCTCCGTACAATACGCGAACTCAAATCGCCAGATAATTTACGAAGGAAAAATGAGAGGTAATGAAGATATTCAAATGCAAAGTAGTGTCGTAATATGAAATGAGCATGAATAGAAAGTATTATCGGCAGAGTATAATATGTATGAGTTATTTCGCATAGAGAGAAAGAGAGAGTGGAATGAAAATCGATAGCGCGAAAACAAAATTTCCTATCTAAGTAGGTATATCACAATAAAATAATATAAGCAAGTATCTTGCGTAAAGAGAGATGATTCTGTAAAAAACCTCGCTGTGATATCTTACAACGATAACTAGATTGAAAATTATTCATTCCATTTAAATAAGGCGCTTAATTAAATTGATTTAAAGTTATCTAAGACAATCAAACATCTAACATTATTTATGTAGGTAGAGGTAGAGGTACATACAAGATATTATGCTACAACAGAATATCTGATCATAAAAATTAAAAATGTATTTACTGAACTAAAATGTGTTCGTACAAGTAAATCAATCTACATTGACACCATGGGCGATTTCCAGATATATCGGTATTATTTGCTACAATGCCTGTTTCAATGCTAGCGATCGATACCAAGCAACTTTGAATCGTTTTTGCCGTAACAATAATTGTGCCACTATATAAAGATGTAAAAATCTACCTATATACTTATATATATAATTTACATAGTCGTCAGCATGGCATGACACGTAAATATTTTCGGTGCCAGGAAAAAGGAGTTTAGAAGCTGGCTGAAAGCACCGAAAAGTTAAAGATATTAAGCACAGAACTTCTCGATCTTCATTATTAATGCCACCTGATAGTCACAGAAAAGCTTTTCGAGTAGGTACATAATATACATATAATTGAAGTTTCTTGGATGGGGTCTTATTAAATCACAAGTATCTTAATGGGGCCTTATTTTTATAATTAAATAAAACATTCCCCACCCCTATTTCAAACACATACAAAACGGTAAGTTTCACTCCTACGTGGAGTGTACTGGCCTGCACAGGTTGGAGGTTATTTGAATCTGATGTATCTCATTGACAAAATGAAACCTAATAAAATTTGTTAGACACAGAATCCCGACTCAGATCATCACTCTACCACGGGCACGGGCATGGAGATGGAAATATTTTATATTGGCGGGAAGTTAGCCACACAAAGCAAAAATGGTTAAAAACTTAAATCGAATGAATGTTCATTGAAATGTTAAGTTGCTATGCATATAAATTTCACAGCTAGGAGGAATTAATCTTACCAGCCTTTCGAAATGTTACAATATAAAGTATGTACAGTGGGTATCAATTTACTTTTTGAAAGGTTATCGTGCATGGAATTATAACTGCCAAAAAGGGCACATCACCCATTAAGTTAGAGAGAAAGGGAATCAAAGGTCTGAGCCTTTACCTGCGACCCCGTATTACATACTTGGGTACCTACTATATTATGGTATAATACATTGAACACCATTATAACAGAAATTACCTATTACGTTTGCCGTTATAAAATGCTATGGTATCAATTGCACGAATCGATCGTCTGCCTATCAAATTACATACAATTACGTTTGAAAAGCTTGCACGTTATATGCAATATTCATTAGCATTTTCCATAAATGTGTGTAAAACGTAAAGTACTGGTAATGTATGGGTATATACATATTGATTGTAGCTACAATTTATTTATGTTTGATACCATTTACGGATATGATCAAATACTAAGATCGTGCAAAGAACAGATGGCTATCTCAAAACAACATGTTGAATATCTAAGCTGGGCAATATGTATATTGAAATGATGCATTGAGAAGAATTAAAAATGTCCAAAATGATTTTTTGGAAAGGATAAAGCTTTAGAAGGCAACAGTAATAATAGAATCGTAATTAAGTAAAATCGGAAAGAATAAAAAAAAAAGGTAGGTATGATTAAAACTATTATAATATAGGTAGATATGATTAAAAAACCAATAAGTAACTAAATGTTTAACAGAGCAGTAGGAAATATTCGTTTTCAAGACACTATATTCACTGCGAATTTTATACCAAAATTAGAAAAGTAAATAAATGTAGATAATAAATAATATGGTCATAATATTGAAGTAAAATTATTAATACCAAAGTATTATTTGGTGTCCTGTCATCTGGTATTATTTTGTGCGACCCACCCATCGCAGTCTGTGTATTAAAAAATGTACCAATGGTCTGTTGTTTCATTACAATGTCCAGCAAAATAACTCGAACACATATATTTAATAATTAGGGAACGGATTTATATGCAATAAAAAAACATGATTACATGCATGCACATATGCACTAAAAACGGAAAATATGCAGTTAAAAATTGAGTTTTTTATGGAAAAAAATTGTAGAACTTAACTGAACTGAACTGTAAACTTTAACCAATTTTACTGATCAAATATCGAATAACGAAATATTAATTTTAATCAATATACAACAACAAAAAAACACACATAATCAGTATAAACATGCATTCACTAGCTGACTAGCATATACCTAAATCCGATCCTAACTGATTGAATTGAATGACTGAACAAAATAAACTATTCGGACACCTCCAGACTAGGCTACCAGACTACCTACCATAATAATATGACGACAACGTAGTACACAGTAGATATTACAATAATCGTCCTTATCGCTACGTATATTGGGTACATTTTTCAACAACATTCATTTGTTTTTAACATACATAATTTTGAAAAACACTTCTGAGAAAATATATTATAGGTAAGCAAAAGAAAAAATCTTTTTCAAAAAAGTAAGACACTCAGCAGTAATCGAATCAATAATTAGAATGGTACATTCTTAAATCTTGTGAATTATTCGTTGAATATAAGAAATAGTTAATCATTTGATTTTATCTGTTTATGAAATAATTTAATCTATACGACAATACTTAGATGTATGTACATGAACACGGTCGTTTATAAGGGCCTATTTATTCTTCAGTTGCTGCGTTCACTGGTAAATCAACTATTATATAAATTATAAATAATACACAACAGTATTCATATTACGTTATGTTATGTCACGCGTGCTTTTATAATTATGCCCATTACAAGGGATTGGGTTCTGTACCTATTGATAATTCGATTATAATAAGCCAGCGACAGAGAATTGTTAGTCACTGAAATCATACTATACCTATTACATCTATAATTTAAAACCAATTAAGACCTAGCAACACTACGTTTTTTTTTTTAACTGATTTATATACTAGTGGAAAAACAACGATTAGCTAATGCGAAACAAAAACAAACGCTCGATTCTTGGATTAGGAGTGATCCAAAACCGGTTTTACACGATAAGATAAATGCGGTCTGCGGTGAAATTGCATAAGATTGCAGCAAAAAGATCAGCGAAACAAAACGGCGTCGGCTCGCGAAGGTCAGTGGTGTGTTACCAACGTCACGTAAACGTGGTAATATTCAATTATACTCCCTCATGCTCATGCACCGTCATGCTGTTTTTCATTACGTGGTTTAAAAAAATATGTAGTTCTGTTTGATACCAATCAATAATACTTATTTATAACCTCATGATACCGTTTTTTACCATGTTGGAATAATATGATTTTATTTTACGCTTCAATACTCGTGTGAGATGATAAGATGAGATACATACAATACAATAAATATAAATACGTTATTTGATACAAATAAAAATCAACTATGAGTAAATCATATTTTAAAAGTTATACGGACTAAGCATTATTATTATCTGCCAATTGAAACAATATGTACAGCTACGGTTCCAGTATAAGTTAAATAAAGATTAGGATAAATTTAAGTAAACGTCATAGTCATAGATAAGAACTTTTTTTACTCGTTGTAAGTGTCGACTAAATATTATGACATAAGTACATTTTTATATTCAATGAATTATTATTCACGGAAGAGGTGATTGGTAGAAGTAGGAGATGATAAATGATAGATCGCTCCGATAGAGGATGACGATGACATGATAAGAAGAAGATGGAAAACAGATATTTAGCAATACTTTGAGATGTTAATTTCAGTATTTATCAAATAATAATATGTTGCCTTAGAATAAATTAACAAATAACCTTATTCTATAGAGATACACGAAAAAAATTTCACATTCTCAGTGGGGGGTTTGAGGAGTGTGTTAGGTTTTGCATAGACAATTAGTACTTCTGCCAAACTGGAACTAGCTTTAGCTATTTTGATGAACCCGCAGATGAGTCAAACTGGAGCAAAACTCAACATCTTTGGTATATACACTAAAAATAAAGGTTTAAAACAAAATTAGATCATTCAAACAATCAGTAGATCATTATTACTTGAAACTGCAATTTATATACAACTTTAGTCAAGAACTGACAACCGTGCCTATAGTTATTATGCATTTTCTTTATCTGTACAACATGAATAAAACACAAAGTTTGACCGGAATTTAAAGGCTCCGAAAAGGCATGCCCTAGGCCCTAGGGCTTAGAGCGCTGAATTTTTTACTGAATATTCCTTGGCAAAAGTTAAGACCAACGCATGAAAAGAGAAACAATTAACGAGATATGAATATTTAAGTTTCCCATACATTATCAACATTATAATTATTTATTGGTTAATTAATTAATTCATTTTATATTCCTTTAATAATCGGTAACCATGGTACCTAATGAAATAAAATTGTCTGAATATATAATTCGACATTAAGAATAATTACATTGCTTTGAATTCAGAATTTACCGATACTATCTACAATTTTACAATCAAGTAATAATATATGGTGATATTCTCAAAATTGCTGGGATCTACGTCAATCAAAGTACAAAGCAACTGGAAAAGCTAAGATCTTGAACGAATGTAAGGCGTTTTTCTGGTATGTATGACATTCGAGAAAATGATAATAATATAATATTATCTTTTGATAATTTATTGATAATAATTGACGATAATTGTCGTTAAAATATTGCCATTAATTCCAATAGGTAACATGATTGACATTAACATACGAATCTCATATCGCCCAAAACCATTAGAGATAACACAATCCCAATTTATTTCAAATGATGTTCAATTGTTAAGAAAAGATGGTGGCTTTATCAATAGGATGAGTTGGAAGAACTAATAACACATTCATCATTTTGTTTTTGTCAAAGTAATATGGAACAGTAAAACATAGGAACGCCAAGGAAAAACCCCGAGCGAAGCCGGGTACAAACGCTGATACTAAAAATAATAATATATAAATTCGTTTAGGATAATTGTTTTGTTACTACTGCAATAGGATGTCACTATTGCATGGCGATATCTTCGCAGTAAACCGCATTAATT
This sequence comes from Rhyacophila brunnea, assembly GCF_057557595.1. NCBI lineage: Eukaryota > Metazoa > Arthropoda > Insecta > Trichoptera > Rhyacophilidae > Rhyacophila > Rhyacophila brunnea. The sequence continues at coordinate 33,856,472 of NW_028232752.1, forward strand.
ACGACTCGACTAACTTTAAATTCTTTTTTTTTATTTATAGAGTACTGATTCAGAAGTTAGAAAGCGTAATGTTGACCAGTTTGATAAACATAGCGAGCAGCACGGTTTATTTATTATTAAGTAACACTGAATAATTATTGTGAAATTGTATGCATTATTTAAGATAATAATATGTAACCATATACTATATTATGTTCTTATAATGAAGTACTGGAGACAACAACAAAACAATAAATATGTACGTAACTTTAGGTACATTATGAATAAAAATTCACACAGTTTTCATGAAAACATCATGCATAGAATAGATATATATATATATTAATATAATGAAACCCACCTGAAAATGAAAAAATAGTGTTTATTTATATTGAAAATGAATAGTAATGGCATTAAAAAAATATAAGTAAATACCGATAATTATAATTTTAAATATTATTTTTAGGGAACATGAAAAACAATATAAAGCCGGGTACTCATTAGCGAGCCGTAACTGTGACCGTTCCAGTGGATCTATTATATACATAAGGCGACTATCGGCGGTTATCGACAGTAGTTAATCATATTATTTATGCATTGAGGTATTCAAATTGTTATAATAAGTTAACCGTCTAACGAAACTGTTAGGAAATGTCAAGAAATGTCTTATTAAGCAGTGTACACACAGATAACTAGTTGACAACTGCATAAAATATTTATTATTTATAATTATCATAATTTATTTTAACACAATTTCATGAGTTGTTCCGCTAACAACATATTCATTTTTATTACTTTTTGGAGATTTAATGAGTGACTAATTAATATGATAATATTCATATGTACATACCATTATACTTATACCAAGTGCTCGGTGAATAGACATTTGATAGATACCTACATATATATACCTACAAGTAGTATATTATCAGAAGTCGTTCGAACGATCTTCAGAACACGCGTCCAGCCCATCCTACTTAGGGATTGCAATACAGGTATTTGAAAACCGGTAATCCAGTATTTATTAATACCGATATACCGGTTTTAAAAATCTGAAATACCGGAATTTTTAGTATTAAGAAAGCGCACTCGTTTACGTTTTTGAAAATGAATTATAAGTTATGTGCTGCTAAAATGCAAGTATGGTGAGTGAATCCAACAGAGGTGAAAAAATAATAAAACAAATTTCATCAAATATATTTATATAAGATGTAATTGTCGCGATGAATTATCATAATATTATTTCGAAATATAAAATATCCGTGACAAAAATGTTCAATTATATTATAATTATTGATGACTGTACAAGCATTGAATGTAAGAAGATTTTCCTGCAGCCGGACTTATTTGCACTTGAACATGAACTTTTGAGGGCTTTAATTAAAATTATCAATATATTCAAATCATTTGTAAAAAAATCACTAGTTCTACAATTATGATCAATTTATATTTTTAAATGTCTACACAATAAATGTAGGTATGTAGGTTTTTGCTATAAAACATTTTTTTAAAAAGATTTTAATAGCTATATTTATTGATACATCTGTTTTTAATGTTTAAGAAATACCGGTATTCAATAAAAAATACCGAAAAACTGGTATTGACATTTTCATTCGGTATTGCAATCCCTAATCCTACTCAATACTATAAATTATTAGCATACTTACACATTTTTTATTAATCACCACAGTTTCAGATTCAATTCAACATTAGCAATATTCATTCAAACTTTTCCAATCATAAGTCACCAATTTTACAACTATCAACATAATATTTATTACTATAAGTACGTACAACGTATTTCTATTGTCCGAGGAAGGTCTATATAGAAAAGTATCTGGCACGAACATAAAGTGCTTTTAAAAGTCAGCTATTAATCTTGATTATTTGTCACAGGAATCGTGAGTAGAAAGCTCTTTTGAAGAATCAGACGTGACAAATACCTGCGTTTAGAACCAATGCAGACCACATCAATTGGATATATCAAAGATAATCCATCACGAAACAATTTTTTAAAGCTAGCCCAATTGAATAACAACAAGTTAAACGAGTCTTCATGTAATGCTAGAAAGATTAATACTATGGATTTTTATATGAAGAATAGAGTTAACATTTCACAGAATTTAAAACGTCAACGACACTTCGGAAGTAATACTTTTTTGGCATAGATAATAAATTGCAGGACTGTGTAATGTTTTAATCCAGTGGTTTTCAAACTCTGCCGTATCACGCCAAGCCGCCTGAAACGTTTATTTTGTTAAACTCTCGTTCCAAAAAAAAATCTTAGTGATATCAGCTTTATATATCAGAATAAAAATATCGCCCAGAATCATAGTCGAGACTCGAGAGTTTTTTTTAAGTTATCCGTTCTCAAGAAAACAAAGCACGAACGAATACATACATATTAATAAAATAAATATTTTCTTGGAGTTGCTCGTGGTGTACAGTTTGAAAATCACTGTTACATCAAATTATTTTGAAAATACTACAATCAATTATTGATCATAAGTACTTACTCAACGTAATGGTGTTATGTTTTTTTAAATCTGTTCATAAGAAAAGGGTAATAAGTTATATAATATAAATAGGGTCACCTCAGAAACACTCGTATTACAAATATTCGTCTATTTATATTTTCTAATATTATGTATGGTTCTGAGGTTTCCATAGTATTGTGTATATCAAAAAAAAATGCTAAACTCTAAAAATTGTAAGTACCAATTATTCATTTAGGTAATAAAAAATAGTTTTACTTAAATACGTTATTTAAATTATTCTGACGACACGCTCGCTGTAGGTATATATTATCTGTCAAAATTTTACATCATCACTTATCACTAATACATTATTAGGAAATGTACAATGGTGTGAGTTAACCCATCTCTACCCATCATGTATATCTACAGATTACAAGATATGTTAATGTACAATAGGTATGGTATACAATTACAAATATATTATGATATTACTTTAGTCACATTATTTGAAAGATGCGTGGCTATGTGTAAAAAATGTTGGGATGCGCTCAAAATTATAGTGTACCAATTACAACCTTCTTCATCGACAAAATTAAACAAACTTAAACTTTCTATTGTGTTTTAATATTTTATTGTAGGTATGTAACAAAAATGATAAATATTATTAAATTCGATTTTTACACAAAATTGCAATCAACAACAGCGAAGGTGATAAAATGCGACAATGTGATATTGTCAGTGTCACATTAATTCATCAAAAACCGACTATCCTCCATGTTATTAAAATCTCGTACCCGTTCACCTATGAATATAGAAAAGGAGATTATTAACCAAAAATAATAATTAACTCAAATTAAAACAATTACGTAATAATTTATACACATATTATACGAGTTCAAGTAAACATTGTTTTTTATAAAAGCATATTATACACTATTATACAGTGTGCACAAGTGCATAAAGTTGCTTGACATGAAAGCGTTAATTCAGTTCATTATAAAATTAACATAAATTTAAAACGTCAAATCGCAGACAAAACAAATTAATGACGCCTTAGAAAAATCACTAGACAAAAACCGGTCACAGACTGAATAGAATATGTACCTACTTAATAAAAATTAGAATGAATTGAAATTTTAAATGGCGGTCATTGCATAAATAAAAAGTAGATAGTTGTCATAATATTTCACGATTAAGGCTACATTAAATGAACGTATTTAGTTGTCGGATAACCTGGAGAACAGATGAGTGCCGTTTAAGCGCCAAACTGAGAGATGGAACAAAGAAGAAAACATTATAAATATAGACGAAGCCATAATATGTGACATAAATTAATAGTGACACTGAAAAAAAAGCTGAGAATGTTTATTGAATTGGCTACAAATAATGGAGATTCATTTATACAGTTACAATATTATGTCAAAAACTGTGGTTATCAAAGCTATAGTAATAATGTAATAAGATCCAATATATTGAAATAATACCTAATATCCACTCATTATTTTATTAATTTGTTCGCTATTTAATGATTACATTGATTTGTATTGTGCTCAGTGTTGCCATTTTTTTCTATGCTGATTATAGTACAAAGGTGTAAAAATTCTAGTATTTCTGAAAAATATATAGTACAGGAACATTTTACGTCTTGAATCCTTTAAAAATATAGTATTTTGGCATATTTGGCGTAAAACTATAGTATTTTACATTTTTCGCGAAATTAAAATTATAGTATTGTACTATAATTATAGTACGGTTGGCATCACTGATTGTGCTACGTATACGTACCTGGCCAGTATATAGGTACCTCTTTACTAACGATAATTGCATTGTATAAAACACGACATTCTTATATTTATATCTGGAGTATGCATCGCTCGAGAATTATAATGTAGTCAGTCATTAGTTTACAGATCACGTATTTTTTTTTGGAAGTATAACAGAAGCAATCCATAACGGTTTACCGAAAACAATACGTCGGGTCTAGAAAATAAAATTAATCGCACCACTGCGCTGTCACTTAACATGTTCAGAACACAACTTGCCTTATCGAACATAATAATATAGTAATTTACTTTCTTTGTCTTTTTATATTATTAATTATTATTGATAATTCACGTCACCCAATCCCTAAAATCACTGAAATTACAAAACACAGCTGATATATTTGCTTTGAACATTTTCCAGTCGCATTCTTGGTGATATTGCTTCATGTGGAAGCGCACGCCCTCGCAATCTTTTTTATCCACCAGTGTCAGTAAGGCTAGAATGTGGCCGAAGAATATAAGAATAGAATATAGACCTAAACATTCTTTGATGGAAAGCTCTTTCAGGTTTGAACTCCTTACAGGAAAATTAAAAACATCAGCTATTTGACACGTTTTTTTATGGTTTACATATTTGGTGCGACGACACTGTTCGTCTTTAATATCAAAGCATTGCTTAAGATTTTTTCCGGGCTATGTAAACATATTTTATTAATTTATGTACTCAAAAAAAAAAATAGTATTATGCTATAGCAGTAAATTTTCAATCCTTAGTAAAGGCACAGATAATGCAACAATTATAAATTGTAGAAAAAAGAACATGCAGTGGACTAAAACGCTAAAACAATTACATGGTAATGATTATTAACAAGAAACATTCAACAATATAAAAGTGTAATTAATAACAATAAAACACATGTAGTGGGTACTTACCTACTCATTCCACAAAGTTTAATAATAATCCGGACCGGTTTCGTCCACTTCAGTGGGACATCGTCAAGTGATATAAAAATATACAATATTACAACTATTTTACATAATACTAACATAATTTAAAGGCAAAATTATTTATTGAAGATAATATGCACAATAATTAAATAAACTTCTAATAAATTTTATTTTTTATTTCATCCAACCAATAATTTATTAAGTAAATAAAATAATATGTGATAACATAACATAACAATAACAGTGAAAATACGTGCTTAGCATTAATATGAAATATTATTTTTTTACGTCACAATTCAAAAAACAATACCTACTATCAAGTTCTGTGTATATTGTCTAGTCGGACAAAACTGAGGCAGCAGAAAAGTTCTCGGAAAAAATAAAGAAAAGCTTGAGCGAAATAAAAAGTCTTTTAGGGCCTGAAAGTGTTCAGAACTGTGCGCAAACCGCCGAAACACAAGTTTGGAAAAAAAATCTGAATAGAATCCATGAATAATTGCGGGCCAAATTGGGAGAACCGCAAAATTATGCCAAGTATAAAAGAAAAATTCACAATGCCCCCGATGTGAATTTCTTTTTAAGAACAAACAACGCCTAACTCCGCCGATGAGAGGGATTTGACTAACGAAGTGAGCTATTGAATAATGTATACACAAATAAACAATAATTTAATGTATACACGAGTTTGAATCGAGACTAGATTGAAAAGAAAATATGAGATTTGGTAGACCGAGCGGTGAACAAAGTTTGACTCTGAAATAAAATGTATTGTTGGCAATTTGTGTGCATTAAATTTGCTTGACTGACAATATATAATAATATAACCACACTAATTGCTATATAATGTTTATGGCATTTTAATTAATTTAATTCAAATGTAAGCAAATATCAACGAAAAAAAGAAAGATGTGTATGGTACAATTGATTAAAAATAATTTCATGATTTTTTTATGATTATGTATTAAAAAACTAGACGATATTCAATTATGCGTCGTCTTAACTAAAACATTGCTTGTATCTATTAGCTCAGGGTTTCCCAAACTATGTTCCGCATAACACCAATGTTCCGCCGAACCTGAAGAGGTGTTCCGCGACAATTTGGAAAGGTTTTATACTCTGCAACACATTTAAAGATTTCCTACTAAGTAGAAGTAAAATAAGTAAAGAATCTACTTCATATTGAAAGGAAAGTGATGATCAATGATCAATCTCAACTAATATTTATGACGTCAAGTATCAAGGTACAGGCGGAGGACTATCTTTTCTCACACGGTGCGCATGAAAATACAAAGATCAGCCTTTAAATGATTTCTGGGCGAGTTTGTAAGAAGAGTAGGTACCCCAATTTTTCAAAACAAGCTATTATTGTTTTTCGTCCGTTTTCTAAAACCTATTTATGCGAAGCGGGATTTTCTTTTTATGCTGCAACGACGTCAAAGTACAGAAACAGGCTCGACGCCACACCAGATATTAGAATACAACTTACCAATATTGTGCCTGATGCCCTGATATCAAGAAGATATTATGCAATTCTAGGAGTCAAAATCATCCAAGCCAGTGCTTTATTGATTCATATTTTTATGTTTATATTATATTATAGTTTATGTTTAAAAATAATTACTTACTACTTAAATAAATAGTGTGTTTTAATAACATTTATTTGTAGGAATTACCCAACCTAAAAATAAGCTAAGTGTTCGGTTAAAATTTCCGGGTTCGCGAAATGTTCCAATGCAGAAAAAGTTTGGGAAACCCTGTATTAACTGATGGCCTAATGATAAATTAGGATGAATATGTTAACACATATGGTACTCACTATCAGTATTTAAAAATTAATTACTATTTAAATAATGACGATTGTAATTTAAATAAGTTTTATTATTACAGAGAGATTTCATTACATATAATAAGTATAGGTATGAATTTTGTGGGATACCTTTGAATCAAGTGCACGAATATATTCAACATAACGCCTTGTCACTTACACGTTGCATAATAATGCGCTTTGACGAACCTACCTAGTATTTAAGCGCATTTATAACTGCATCCAAAACACCTCAGTGTATATTAAATAATGTCGCAAACGAACATTTATGCAAATCACATGTAAATAATAATTATAGCTCCCTCATCAACAAGAACTATCTTTGATGACACATGCAGGAAGTTGACATAATAATTATGCTAATAAGCGCCCATATAAACGTTAGTCTTCTTCAGAAAGAGCTAAATCGACCAAATCAATAATCATAAAAAGAATTATTTATACCTAGGTATATGGTTAGAATAAAATATCTAGCCGTCTATCACTACCAAATATGTGTCTGTATTCATACTTCAATATATTATTTATATCTGGTACCGGTCAAATAATTATTGCTATCAATCATCTAAGATACTTAAGACAAAACTGAATAGTAAATAATTAATTGTATATATTATGTCATATGCTTCACTTAGTGAACAAGAGTAAAGTATGTACGATTTCTAGAATTATCAGTCACACACCAAATCTTGATTATTTTAATCATTCCATGGAGAATATTTGAGATCGTTATTATCGTCTCTGTATATCAAATACCTCATATGTGGTTTGAGTCATATTCTGAAATAATAGAAAAAATGGTTTAAAAAATAGTCGCAAATGACATATATTTTGTGTACATCCTAATTATAAATTAAAATTAGATAATCATATTTTTTAATAATATATTTATTATCTAATAGAAAAATCGTAGATTTTTCCATGTTTTTATCGCATATGATTAATTCTATATTCACCCTGTTGAATATTATTATGTGATCCTGCCGTGTCCACATAAGATTATTTTACTGACCTATTGCGGCAGATGCTCACATAGGAATAATTTAATACCGATTTTATTTTTTTATTTGGTATTTACACAAGTGATATATAATATAGATGGTAGAGAAAAAAAAACCACATCACGTTGTATCTATAACTAATTTTCGTCAAAATCACCTTGGCGGTATATAATATACAGGGGCGATATTATATAGGTTGTCTAATAGAATGAGTGCTGATGACCACACAATTCTTTGTAAGGTACCTGCAAACTCGCTAGATTTAGTGGATCCGTATTCACTAGAAACAGTGTTAACTGCTAATTCTAGGTGAAAACCTATTGTATTAAATAAAAGAAAAATACAATATATAGTAAGCAAATTCAAGCGTCATACATGTGGAAAACTACAACGAATAAATCAATGAAATTAGATTAAAAAAACGTGGCATCACATCTATGCAGCGCAATGTTCGATAGTCGAAGTAGTTCGAAAATCAATAACGACCAACTCAATAAAACAATGATAAACAGGTAGGTATGTACATAATATTGTAGAGCTTTAAAAACATATGTAGGTATATAAGTATATTTGAAAAATTCCAGGAAAAACCTCGTCTTGGCAAGCAGCGTAATCAGTTAAGAGCCCCTAAACAGCCTAAATGAAAGTTATTAATTCGTGTTTGAATCCCACTCATTCCAAACTGTTTATAGATTTGGTCTAATGCTAATTAATGCGTATAGTTATATCAAAGGCTTTACAAAATTATATATTATTCTCCAAGAATCTCTATAGTCAGGCCTCTGCGTGAAACCTGTGAATTTCGATGTCATTGTTTATACTTCTTAACTTGATTAACTTGTTTTAGTTTCTTAAATGATAATAATTTTAACGAGAAATCCAATAGAAAATCATCTTTACTGTTAACAGGTTATTCCATTGAATTCGAAGATAATCAATAACTAGCACTACCATCGGAACTCAGAATTTAGAGGACCTTGTTATTTTCAATAAATACAATGCTGCACTCTGAGCTTTTGTACCTAAATTCATATCATAAATTTAATAGAAATTAATTGAATTATCATTGACAATAATTATTAATGTAGTATATCAGACACTAGATAAAAGAGAATAAAAAACGTAAATACCCATTCGTAGATTTAGATAAGATAATTAGTAATACCAATTACCTATATTATCTAAGATAATTATTGGTCTACACATTTTTTATGCATATAAACTAAAAAGTAATTCAACATTCATAATATTATGTAGTCAAAGTAGCTTTATGACATAAAGCTACACATAAAATGAGCACATAAAAAGTTACGGACGGTACAGCAGTGATTTGACGCACAGTCGGATTAAAAGCAATTATTTTTATTATATTTGTATGCCCATAGTGAAAGAAGCTTCGTGCCGACCTTCGTCAGCTGAAGAGCCTCGAAAGGCACGTGCCTGAAGAAAAAAATAAATGAATGAAGAGAAAAAAATGCACGCAATTCACGTCCGCCCACTGCCATTCAAATGGGACCGAAAAGGATCCAAACACTTTTCATTGTCATGTCATTTCTATAATGTTCGTATGAAGAGGCAGTTGTTATACGCAAGTTGAGAATTTTATTGAATAATTTAGCAAGTATAAAAAAGAAAAATAATTATTTGATCCTGGAAAATGAATGTAGTATTATAGTGAGAATGTAGTAACAACATTACTAATAAACTATTTTTTATTTAACGAAGAATTCATAAGATTCAAGATGTTTATTGAACGTATAGATATAATTCGGAAAAGTATAATAATATAACCATTAAAAAATCTTTTTGAAAAAATATGACATCCAGCAGTTCGAACATACGCCCCCCTGAATTTGCGCTCATGTCCACTGACCACTAACCTATAGGTACGTGTCCTATTGAATTGTGACGAAGTTAACTAATGTGTCCTCAAAGCCTGGGTGTTTGTGATTGTTGAAAATTACTAACAACCACCTTGTACGATAAAGCGAGGACATGGTTATTAATAATATTTTAAAAAAGAAACTAGACATAACAACAACAGTTAATATTGATAATAATTTGACAGTTAATATTGATAATAAGGGATAAGAAATCCACAAGCCGGGCCAACTTCTACAAACTAAACATCGGCTGTCTGAAGAGACAAGGACAGGTAGTTATGATAAAAAGTGCAAGCACGTCGCAGCCTCGTTTTCAGGTACCATTTGCATACACTTAATTTGTATACCGTTTAAAAATTTGCAGTTGTGCAGTTGCGATACACTGTTGTCTTCATCTTCTGGCAACAGTACTTATCATTAAAATATATACAAGTGGGTAGATATGATAAAAAGCTCTCTGGCAAGTGATGTTGCCCGGGATCATTAAAAGTTTTCTGTCACGACTGTCACGAGTATGGGTGGACCGTGTACGATTAATAAAATAGCGATGTCTGTATATATTTACATATCATATAGATAGACGTATGTGCTTATATTATTAAACATAATGCAGTTGGCAAACATGGGTTAGGTATCTACCTCCGCAGCACTTATGCAAGTGAAGCGCAACGATGATTTACTTACAGGGCTTCAGTTATTACAAACCAGTACAACATTTAATGTAAATGATTACTTACCTTCATCATTTTTTTATTTAGATATCAACAATTACGCATCATGGTTGTCGATCCGGTCTGTTTGAGTGCCAACGTGAACGCGACATCAATAAAATTAACTACGACTATCGAGGTCCTCAGATAATAAATGTTCTTATCAATGACTCTTTTTTTGTCGTTCTCTCATGGGTGAGGATCGTGAGAACCTTGGAATTTTGACATTTTTTGAGCGAAGTAGACTCCTCTCGATTCTCTAATTCTCTCAGAACACAGTGAATGCTGCCCCTAGTCAGCTCCTTCATTTGGTCAGTCTAGACTCTAGCGCGATTATTGTTTCATATTAAAATATATGGTAATAATTTGAACGAAATCATTGTAATTCTCAATTCATTGCCACGGCCTGAATATAATCAGCGTTGATGTTGGGCATAAAGCGAGAAAATGAATACATAAATCTCAATATAAGTACTTGTAATATTAAAATAAAACACAACACTATGTAGGTACTTCGTGATAATAATCATGAATGGTTTCGTCCGCTTCAATGGAACATTGTCAACTGATGATACAACATATAAAATAATACACCTTTTTATTATTTATTAAACTATTTGGAAGACGTACTACAAATTGTATTTTATTTTATTTAATACAATATCTTTGCCCAACAATAATAACTGTATTACAAGTTAGATATCATTAAAGAAAAAAATCCTTGTGATGTTAATCCATAGAATCTTTTGGAGCTAAATGTATGGGTAGGTACTCAATTCCTATAAAAAGGAACCTGCATCAGCTCACTTCGAGGGGTGACTTAGCTTAGCTTACCTACGCTGATTATGATGAGGAAGAAATCAATTCTTTCACCGTTGGTTCACTGTTTTGGCTTACCTGAAAAGAGAAGAGAACATTAATTAGTATTAATTATTAGGAATACCATATTAATTTTTATTGAAATGAATAGAAAATGGAATTTAAGAAAGTAATGTGGGTACCTACATACATTATTTTCCTATCACATCAGAAACATAGTTATTGGATAAATATTTGCACCGAATGGGACTGAAATCCATTACATCGCAATCCGGGTACTGAGATTTACCGATCCACTAACTAATGACGCCGAAATTTCCTAACAGTATGCAACTGTTTTGATAGATCCTGACGCCGCCTAGGAATAAAGGTTAAAAACTTAATTCAAAATTACAAAAAATAGTCGCCAATATTAACAGAATTCGGAAACTACCTAATTGTGATTGTTCTAATGGCTGGAAATCAACAATTCTTAACGTCGATTAAGATCACGCGCACATACTAACCACTTGCACTCGTACGAGAAATCTTCATACTAATTACTCCTATCCAAGCTAGCTCGGATGAGTAGGACGCGGTCCGAGTAGCTTGGATAGGAGTAATTAGTATGAAGCTGTCTCGTACAAGTGCGCTCGGATGGCACTCGGTCCGAGTGTACTTGGATCGTGGCAACGCGGCTTTAGTGGTTGTGTCTGTTGACTGTTCGGAAATGCCTTCACATAGTCCGATTCAAGCGCTAGTATATCTAGTAAACAACATACATAAACTTGTATTGAACAATGTTATTATTGCCAATTGAGTAGATAATATGTAAGTTAATCGATCTCATGTTGTTAATAACTGAATTTATTGCTCCTTTATAGCAAGATCCATCCTGCTGGAGATTACCTGCGCTTTGACAATAGCGAGAACAGCTGCTCTATACCTTGGAAAGAGCTTTACCGAACCGATATTGTTAACCCCGGCGAGACAAAAAGAAACAGAATCATATCCGCAAAGAAAAGATGCTCGCGCCATTGTCAGCGAATAAAATATAGAGCATATCGCTTGTATTCGTCTTGTTGAACACATTTGTTCGAAATTTGAAAAACTAAATCTGAAATAACAGCTGATATATTTTCTGCAGCTGATTCGTATTATTGTGTCAACGAACTTTCGGCGGCCATTGCCAATATTTATTTGCGTTATTCGTACACTGAAAGCAGTATCTATGTATATATTATGTACAAACATAAGTGTAAATAATATGAATAATCATTTAAAAATCCGATACAAAATCAAACAAACATTTTATCCGTCCAGAATAGATGTATCCCAAACAATAATGGGTATCGGGTATATCTATTATTTAGACATAACGCTGAACGACTACTTTGTGGTTTACCGTAGGTAATGCGTTTTCAGCGTAATGCATGTGAGAGTGGGTGAAAGCAGGGTTGATTAGGATTAATACATAATATTATGTAAGTACATAAATAGATTGAAGTATGTATGTATCTATCGTGTTAGTTTCAAAATCATCAATTTAACTCTAGAGAAGAAATAAAATAATGAGGTAGGTATAATTTTAAAATAAAATACTTAATTACTTACTTAGTTCTTGGTAATATTTATTAAAATGTATTTTTTATAAGACAATAACACAATTTGGAAACGTCGCTATCAGATATAAATCCATTTAATACCATGAAAGAACATTACAAATTCAAGACGTTCACGATAGAAAAAGTAACATTATAAGGCAAAATAAGGAACACAATGGAAACATTGAAATAATATTATCTACATTTCTACAGATAAATATTTTAAATTCAACACGCAAGTGAAATCTATAGATATCCGAAGCAATAGTGTTGAGCTGTGTTGAGTCTAATATAATTGAAAATGGTAAAAATATTGATGGACAAACGGGGCGATCAAAACATAAGTAAGATCTAAATATCCACAAAATTATATTATGTAAGTATATACAAAGAAGTACCCAAACTCCGTCAGTAAATGTATTGTATTTTATGAATTTATAAAACAATGTCGATTTAAATTCAGCGACGAAAGTGGAATCTATGGATATCCAAAGCAGTGTTGAGTTTTATTGAGTCTAATATAATTGAAAATGGCAAACTGTTGATGGACTCGAGTGAGTGGAAATAATTACGTAAGAAAACAAAAAATACCATTTTTAAATCGAGGCAAGATAAAAAAAATATATATTTAATATTGTTTTACACATGTTGTGTGAATGACACAATGAGATGCATTTGTTTTTCACGACTGAAATGTTTCACATGTTGGGAAATTAAATATAACATCGAATAGCCGATAAAGCCCGCGAAGAAATTTTAAAATATTCGGATGTTTAAAAACACGCATTTATTTCGTACGGAATGTAACACGAAATACATTCGGAGAACTAAATATTTGTCTAGGAATGCAATTTGCTTTTTCCCCCCGATCTTACAACATTTCAATACGTAACCGAAAGAGTTTATCGCGCATGATACGAATTTATTACGATACGACTAGATTATTTATTTGACATGCTGCATGATATACCGAGAAAGTGATGGTCGATATGCAATTAAAATGCGATGCCTAATCTACGAATATACCGTGAAAACATACCAAATTCGTATCCGTATACCAAGTCCGTGGAAAAACTAAGAAATAAGAATAAGAGAAAAATAATAAATAAACAAGACTTCATGATATCCAATTCGTTTTCTACGTACCTACCTCAGTAGTCAGAAACTTGTACTTAAGTACCTACATAATTATACATATTTATATACGTTGGTCCTAACTTTTAACCGATCTTCTTTATCATAATTGCATCATATTTTAATGGTAAAATAATATTTTTTAAGAAATGTATATCGTGTATGTCAAACTGTTCAGATGGTAAAAATTCTGCCAAAAAAATAAGTATATAAGTAAATGGACGCGACGATATAAAATATTTGTACTGAAAGACAGTGGGGTTTCCATATTCTGCGCTATATATTGGGCGCTCCATATTCGATATAGGCATTTGTGAAAAAGTATTCTGTATTAACAGATATTTTTTACGGGGTATTATTGTTGGTCACTCGCTCAACTGTTTGGTCCGTTGATCTAGATCAGGGAGGGGCAAACTGCGGCCCGCTGGGTATTTTTTTGCGGCCCGATATCATTAATTGTACTTCTGATAACGAATAACTTTTTTATATATTTTTAAAAAATATTGACAATAGATTAAAATTTGTTTAGGAATAGTAGGTACGCGATCCATTTTCAATAGATATTGATAGTGTACCGACACAGCTACAACTTGAGATTATTGATCTGCAGTGTGACACTGATTTAAGAGAATTGCATCGTTGTGAAGAAATCTTCAAATTTTACAATGCCCTTAATTCAGACAAATTCGACCGTATTCGAACGTAAAAATTACAAGCAGTTTTGAGAATATCAACTACAAAATTAACACCTGAATTTTAAAAAATGCACAACAGTTTCATTCTTCTCATTAATTTTTTTGTAATGTTTATTTTTCGTGATAATAAAGTGTATATCTAAAAATGGTATTTTACTTGCGGCCCGCCGCTCATTTTGAATTCTTGAATTTGGCCCTCCAGCCAAAAAGTTTGCCCCCTTCTGATCTAGATCAAATATAATGTGTATTTTTTTCCAGACACAGTATACCTACACGGTTTCAGTGACGAGCGCTCTAATAACTGCGTCACCGTGGTGGCAAATATATAAATGTATATTTTACATGATGTCACACACAACATAATACCTTTTGTGAGGGTTGGTTATGCGTATGTTAAATTCTTATCATTGTATACGACGAGGTAATAGGTGCGACGGGGAGACAAATGCACAAGTTTAATCCAAATATCGGTATATCACATAGGTATATCTATAAAAATACGATTTAAGGTTATTTTTAATCCAGGTATAATTAAAATGGACAACAAAAACATGCTAGTTAAATAATATTCATTCTAGCCCTGATATAATAAACCTAATAAAAAATGAATTCAATAAATTCTGGTAGAAGGGGTGTGTCCCTGTACAAACATGTACACTAAATAAATAATAATAAAAGAGATAAAATCAACATAACATATCTGGATGTTTGGTTTGAGCAAATAGAAACGATTCATAGGGAGATAAAAATAAATATTTTAAAATATATTTTTTCAATGGCTTAAACGCCGGCTAGGATCGAATCCTGGGTTTGGCAAGTACACATATTATTTTTCAATTTGTGTATGAGTCAGAGTATGGACCTAATAGGTTGAGCAAGTGGGTAACATCCATTTCTCGTAAAAATTAAAAATCTGTTAATACAAACCTCCAGTCTGTGAAGGCCCATATGATCCTATTAGGATCGGACATGGTCGAAAGAAGAAGTGATTTTAAACTATAATGCTAAATAACGAGTTGCATTAAACCATATTTAAATACATTCTTATGTTTTAGAATTTCAGTTTAATACAGTTTTATCAAGTAGTCGTTCGATACCCACATTAAGAGATATAAATCACAAGTATAATTGCAAGATTGTAAAGCTTTCAATGTACATACTACAAAGGTGTAATAATATTACATAAACTCATACGTAAATTTCGTACCCATACTTGATAAAGCTAATTATCTTATACCGTAATGCGAAAGTCAATCAGTCACAATACTAAAGATAAAACTAACGCAATGTAAACGAAATTGCTAGACAGGAGGGAATGGAGACGAATAGCCATTAGCAAGCGGTGAAAATTAATTGGACAGTGACCTCCCTGGCATATACAAATTAACAGAAATGATAAAAATAAACCGTTGTGATTTTCAATTGTTTCACGCGAAGAGACTCGGGGCACGGTCTCGACATCCTATTGTCTTCCCATAAAGTCAATCGCGAAAGACAACGTGAGGTAGTTATATTATTACATATATTATACCTGTGCAAAGTTAACCGACCGTTATTAAATGAAAGACACCTACAGCTCGTCAAAACAATGTTAAACTTTTTAATTTCATTCTTCTGACATTTTTTTATTTAATTTAAAAAAATATATGTAGAATTCTTTCTTGAAAAGAATTAGATATATAATTTGAAACACTCATACCACATATCGGAAAATATAGATAGACGCTATTCAAAAGGAAACGAATGATGAGTGTTCGAATCTCACTCATTCAAGGGCTTTTCTAGTATATTATGAGGCTTTTCCTAAATTGTTTAAATTTAATGTAGGTATCTAGTACATTTTCACTTTAATTTGTAAAATGTACATGTATTCTAAAGGAAACGAATGGTAAGTGTTCAAATCTCACTCATTCAAGGGTTTTTCTAGTATATTCTGAGGCTTTTCCTAAATATTAGAAATTTAATGTATCTAGTACATTTTCAATTTAATTTGTAAAATGTATATGTATCACCATCAGGATAACTAGGTCGGATTCAAATAAAGACATGTACTAAATATTCGATTCAAGTAGAGATGGGTAGAAACATCGCTCAAAGAACAGATTATTACTGGACAAATCTTTACATCCTGTAGTATCGGAGTGATATCAAAAGACATAAAAGGACTCCAATATCTCACTGGATCGATGAAACAATCAAATTAATCTGATGTACATCGCAACGACAGACTAAAGAATGAAAGCTGAACGTCTTGAATAAAATATGATATTATTATTTTATTCCATTCTGAATATAGGTACGCAATATTTACTAACAGAATATTATGTAGAACTTTTATTAGGTAGGTATTGAAAATACATCACATTGAAAAACCTCAGAAATACAGCTCAAAGGATGAGAGCACTCACATATGTGAGTACGCATACTCTTGGTTCAACTATTTTCTAGTATTTTTTTAAAATAAATATGTATAGGTATATATGAGGGTTTCAAAATAATATATGATTTTTGTTAAAATAAATGAATTTATATATTATTAATGAACTTTCTAAACAATTTGCCGAGATGTGAGCATAAATCTGATAAACGCGTCTACTGAGAATGTAAATCTAAAAGAAATAATCATAGTCCACGCGAACAAGACGTCACTCATGTAATGACGGAAGTTTGACAATCACTGCGATGCCGGAAGCTCTACAAGCGCAAACAAAACTAGGTTAATTGAAACCGGAAATGAAGTTTAAGAAGAAAAAAACTTAGTCATTATAGACAACCGTGAAGTAAGTAGGCACATAATATAATTTAAATTCTTCTTTACTGTTTCATGACTTCTGTATTTTCAACGGTTTTTTCTTAATATAAATTACGGACTAAATAATTGCGTATGAGTGAATCTTGAAAATACGCCTTTATATGTTAATGTTAAATTAATAACTGGTTATTAAATATTTTTTAAGTGGTGGACTACTGTTTTTCAAATATAATTAAAACTGTAACTACATAATTTGAGGCAGACTTAACTCAGAAGACCAACCCAACTTAATACCTACTCTGTAGCGTTACTTAAACATAATTCTTTTATTTATTAATACTATTGACTGAAGATACCTGATGGATTTAAAAACTTTATTGAGTTAAGTATTGTACTAAATACTTACCCTTTTATGTTTGAATCGTTTTAATCGGCCCGTTATTCGCTTTACGTCATTTTTATTCATCAATGTTGATAGTATCTGAAGGTGCCGGAAGGTGAAACCCAGTTAATTAAAAACGATTCAAATGGAATATTAGGTAGCAAAGTTGAAACAATAAGAAATAATAACAGGCGATCAAAACCTAGTTAAATAAGATATTATACATTATCAGTAAGTATTGACGTGAGCGCATCAATTTTTTTTAAATAAACCCATTTGAAAAACTCAGTTGTAAGACAGGTAAAACAGGTACTGATGTAAGATATTAAAAATGTCGTAAATAATGATAGGTCTATACTCTATAGACTACATCTACAACTTACTGCCCGCATTGGATTCGGTAGACAAAAAAAACTAGAATTTTCTCTAATACATTGGTATGTTCCTGAAATTATTCTAAATTAGGTACATATGTGGGTTAAAAAGCACATTATTAATGCCTGCATAGTAAATGGCATGGGATTTTTTCAATGCCATATAAACCCAGAATTAAGTAAAACGCTAAAACAAACTGGTCAGTAGGTATGTCAGCTATTATGGTAATTAGCCTAGAAAATAAGCTTTTCCACATATAAAATACCAATCAAACTAATAATACAAAAGAATTTCTCCGTGTGGAATTATTCGCAATAAGTACCTACAAACGGCGGATGTGTTAGATTACCTAAGAAATTACTTCGGAATGAATTTACGTAGAACGCAGGAAACTCATATTTATTTACAAATGTCTGAGAAAATACTATTCGAAAGCACTATAATGGCTCTGAAATGGCGTACACTCTGATGAAAGCATTGAACAGAGTCACTGTCAATGTCAGCAGTAAAATAGTACCTCAACACTTTTGCGGCCGACAAGGCATGATGCACATGCGCTGCATTCAGCAAGTAGTATACGTATGCACTTGAATATTATTTCGCAGACATTAACATCAACATGTCAAGAATGGCGAAAATATAAACGCACGTGGACATATTACATCGGCGTACTGATCAATAGAAGCGGCGAAGGAGTGATTCAGAAGTATGAATTATTATTGTATTATTAAATATTATCTGTTGAGATTATAAGCATATACAAACAAATAGTCACGGTATGCTTAAACTGTATTTTGACAGGACATGATGGAAACATGAAAAGACGTCTCGGTAGACATGAGGAAATTCGATGAAAATTGGTTATTAGAATAATAATAAATATTAGGTTCATACAATGAATAGCTACGTTACATGGTTTAAAATGCAACACTGAATAGTGACTGACTTAGACATAAAATCTATATTAAAGTAGATAAGTTAGGTAGGTACCTACCAGATTAAGCCAAAGCGTCCATTCGATTTCATAATATGCACCCTTATTGCAATGTTGATAGAATATTTTTTTCAATCACATAAATATGGAATGTATATATATATTGTCGAACAAGAACTTCTTGACCACGTGTTAAAACAGTGAACTAACAAGCCTCTCCGCTGCTAACCATGTCCTTGCTTTTTCGTGCAAGGAAGGTGGTTGTTAGTAATTTTGAACAATCCACCCCAAGATCACCCAGGCTTTGAGAAAAACACATAAATATTGTGTCCTGACCGGGAATCGAACCCAGAACTCTCGTGTGGAAGGCAAGCGCCTTACGCACTGCATCACGAGAGCCGCCCCTCCTCGCAGTTAATAGCACTTCCGTTTCAAATGAGGAACACCGCTAAATGTATCATTACATTTTACGCTTCCGTGGTGTACGGATCTATCAATTTACGTAATTTGATGTTTTTATATGTTTTTGTATGTTTTTTATAATAAAAAAATATATATATCGATCAGGAGTGATATTAAAATTATTATTAGTAAACTTTTAGTTTATTGCGAAGACGAAAAGGAGTCACATCTAAAAAGAGAGCCGATACATTATTTAAACACGTGTTGCCGCCATGACATGTACGTCACTGAGAAATCTTCCATTTGCGACTACAGCAACTTCCGGTTATCGACGAGATCTTGTTGTCGGACAGTAACGTGGGGCAATATTTAATAAGTAATATAAGAAAGTATGTAAGTATATGTATTTGCAATACTCGCTGAAATTCAGATATTACAATGTATCTATATCTACCTCTAAGTAATGTATTTTTCAACCAAATCAATTTGTTTAAGAAATAATGAAATTTATATGAGCAGAAGCAGGTGTCAAGAGCACTTTTTATTCCATAAGTATGACTATCACACAGTGCACGTAATAATATTAAATATTAAAAGAATATAATTAAATACATGTTTCAAGTTATAATTAATTAATGTATATGGCTATGACTTCTTGAGCATCCTCGAATTTAGTTAGGGAATTCTGATGGCTAAAATTGTATATAATGCAGGTGCATTTGAGCGCCGAATGCAGTTAATAAGTCGCCCACTTAATTGCTTTAACTCATGACATTTGGATATATTTATGCACGAGGAAGACGTGATGAAACAGTATATAATAATGTTTAAACTGGATAATAAAATACTACTGGCCAGTTTTATATATTATACAAGGGTAAGTAAAAGCTAGACATCAACTTTAACTTTATAGATTCACCGTTTACTGATGATTAATTAAAGATTAAAATGTCACAATAAATAATATATATATATTACTTATATACATATCGCACCCCCAGTAAAATACTGTAGTAAGTCAAAATTGGCATTTTGCAGGAGAGCCATTTGAAGTTTCAAATATTCTTTGTAAATACAGGAAAAGTCTGAATGTAAAAATTATTACTCATTTTTATGGAAAAACATGATCTATTTTCAACTGTATTCATTATTTTACTCTAAAACATATACAAACGGAGATATTTGAATATTTCTGAGTTACGACTGTATTTTATTAGGATATTTGACAATTTCATGGTAAAATTTGAATCAACTCAATACTTTCTATGTAAATTTCCCTACCATCACTCTAATAATTTCAACTAATTTGTTGGGCACTGTAAAGGAAGGTTTTCAAAATATTAAGTTATGGTACAATCTTTAAAGATTTATTGGAAAAAAAAGAAAAATACAATTATTAGTTCAAAACAACAAAAAATACTTTATTATTTAATTTAATGAGAAAATAAAATTTTTAAATACGATTTTTAATTTTTAAACATCACTTGGAAGAGAAGCAAAAAAATCATAATAAAATTCACGATGTTTAGCGGTGCAGAGGAAAGCAAATCCTTCTTTTTAATTGTCGTTATTTTTGGCCACTCTTGATATGCTTTGGATAAATTGAGACCATCCATTGGTAACGGTTTACCTATTTGCTGTTGTCGAACATTCAATTTCCTACATTCTTCATGATAACTGGTTTTAAAAAAAATAATGTATGGATAGTCTCTGTCTGCTTTTATAACTTTAATCTTCTGCCACAAAACTTTTTCTCCATTTTCATCCGTGTTGTAATTTTTACCGATTTCATCTGCTAGTTTTTTCATGTTGAGAAAATTATTTGTCGTCATGGGTTTAACTATGTATGGTTGTCCTGTTTTATTACTTGTTTGTACAATGGTAATCATTTGGCTGGGCACAAATATTGGTCCACTTTTTAGAGCCCTAGTCGACGATATCGCCTTCATTTTGTTTATGCCCGGTGACCAAAAACTTATGAGAGATCGTTGTATTTTTTTGTGAATTCCCGGTGGCATATAAATACATTGCAGCAATGTATTTATTTTTATTCTGCCCGGCACAATTGTCACTGTAAAAAATAAAATGCTCATTGTGGTGATATTTTTCACATGCATTGTAATCGAGTACACAGCTACCAATTTTATTGGATCCTCATGCAGCTTGACTCTCGTCCCACATGTATCAGTTTGCAATATTTTCAGTGATATTATAGACTGTACGATTGTACATTGCCAAACTTTCGTTTATAATAGAAAGTTGACACATTTCCGCAAGGAAGCGGTAAAACAGCCTGCAAATCATATACAGCTACATTAATAACGCTATTTTGGCCATTAGTTCGGGACTCTGCTACGTCTTTGATCTTTTCATCCCTTGCCTCTTTTTTCCAGGTTGATGTGTCTCATATTTTTCTTGAAGTTGTTTTTTTTCATCTGGTGGTGAAGAATTATTGTATAGGTCGCATTCAACGCACAAATCTTTTTTTAGGCTTAAAGAAGCCAATATTAAATTCGTCATTAAATATGGATGCGTATAATAGTGTTCTTTTCCAAATGGCATATTGCTGTCAGCTTGTTGTTTTTTGTATAACCGATACATTTCAGCAATTGTTAATTTACCATCTAAATACAATTTAGACGTCTGCGCACGCAAATAATGTTACTCGATCACTGGGAAAGACTTAATGTGAGCTCTTATATCATTTTTTTATCACCATTTTTTTTGTGATTTTTGTTATCTCTTTGTTCTGGAATTGGCGTTCCGGAAAGAAGATCTCTTGTTTTCCACGCAGTAGAGCAGTACCTTTCACTCACCCCAAATGTGTTGATAAAGTATTTTTTGCATACTTCTTGTATTTTACTTCCATTTAATTGTTGATAACAAAAATTGTTGCCTCTGCTGCTTCCAGTTTTTTTTGTTTGAATACTTTGGAACAATAATATCCATGCAATTAGTGAGAAAATTACGCTGTACCTCAAGATTTTCCTGTAATAACAGAGTTACGACAGTATTTTTATGAAAAGTATTGTTTTAGTTTTTTAGAAAGCTTCTTGTAAAATACTGTCGTAACTTAGTTACAACACTATTTTATTATCTATTTAACAGTTTTCGGAAAGTAATGTACTGTATTAAGCGCTTTCTCTCCGACACTATTTGAGTTTGAGATACGACAGTATTTTATTAAAATAGCAAAAAAAAATACGAATCCAACCACATCCATAACTCGAAAACGCCCATTTCAGACTTACGACAGTATCTTACTGGGGGTGCGATATGTATTAAAATAAAACAAGTACCTACATTGTTACTCATAGCATTTAGGTATTTGGTAGAAAACAATTTTAAAAAAGCATTGTAAAATTATCAAGTTCACAAAAAAAGATTATAATCGATGGCTATTTCGGTGGTCACAAGATAAAGATTTGGCTTTGCTTATGTATTTTACTTAATTCTTTTAATCCGACAAAAAAACTAAATCTGTAAAATTATTTTTTATGTTAATTGAATCCTGAATTAATAGTGTACCATTATTTTTCAAAAACGTCGGGTTCCCGTTTTTATTATTTAAATCTAAGTATACTATATTAGTATTATATTTTTATAAAATTTAATAAAATGTATTTGAAATGATAGACAGATAGACAATGTAATCTAGTAAATTGTAATTATTAAGGACAATATTGGATGGAGAGCACTCGCTATAAAATTCAGCACGTTCATAAAAAAATCATTCAAGACAAAAAATCTAGGATTTTAAAATTCAAGTGGATTTATTTTTGTATTATTCCATTTGAGTACCCTCAGTCAAGAGTATTAATATTATGTATTTTTATTTAACATTATTTAATAAACTATTACTTTTCTTCAACGAATAATTATTCACAAGATTTAAGAATGTAGAAATATAAAGACCGATAGTACCTACCGTCGTAATTAAATAGGATGCCCGTAGTTTAATTGAAAAGCACACTGGAGCGAATCCATTGGTTTGGTTACAGGTTCAAGTGCCGTCGGGTGTCATATTTTTTTATAAAAAAGATTTTTTAGTGGGAATATTATATGCATGAGATGTCTTCAAATTATGTATGAACATTGTTTATATCAAAATTTTTATGTTGTTTGGGCAAGAATTCTGGAAAAATCTTTATTATCAAAATAATAATCGTAAAATAATATCCTTCGTGTATTATACAAATATAGTCGAAGACGTATTACTATAATTATAACATTTAAAGCCAATCGAACGAGTTTAATTATTATTGACTTTCAATGAGTTTTTAACAAATAAACTGTCCTGTTCAAATCTAGTACAACAATGGCGCAAAATAATAATATTATTTTGCATATTATTATTATGCATTGCCATTTTAATAAAAACGAATTCATCTATGTACAGTGTACACAATCAAAGAGATTAAAAATTAAGCATAAAATAAAAAAATGGCAACAGTGAATTGAAATATAATCGAAGTTGCGATTATAGAATACAATGCAATAAAATACAATAGAGCAATTGTTTCGATCCAACTTTATACGTAGTAATCTTTTGCAAAGGGTAACATAATCAAACGGAAGCTAATCCTTCCTTTCTACGTCTAAAAATGGCGTCGGGCTTAATAAAAATACATTGCCATATAGAATATATTAATATAAGACTCAGTTATCACTGCTGTGATATAATATCCACAAAAAATATACCGATAAGGATTTAGATATTTTGATACTTTTGCAATTGGCAATGGGGTGTCTAAATGAATTAGTCCTACGCAAAAAGGGTGGTGTGACGTGTCTCTATTATGATTTTATGTATGATCCCCCTCGTCAACCAACATCAAGCCAATTATATTTTTTCATCACTGAAGCACCGAATAATCGCAATTATTTTTTATACTGCAATGCTATTTATTTATATTTTTTTATGATTTATATCGCATTATGATTTGAGCATTGATAATACTTAATCAGTTATATATTTTATAATGTAATAATAATAAAACATGAAGAAACTACTAGTTTTGATTATTCGTTGACTTTTGTGGAAAAAATGAATTTATTCTCATTGTGCGTATATAATATAGGTACAACAGATAATTATTTATGTTGCGATATTTTCAGTCGGTAGATACCGTTGATTTACATAAATATAGGTATTAAGAATAAAAAGCCATATATTATGTCCTTTTCAAGTGACGGCCACAGTGAAGTACCTGAGTATGTTATGTACGTTATGAAATATTTGCACGATACCTACACTCGATTTTAAATCGACAGCTTAGTGGTCAGAGTATTCGTCGTGTAAGCGAAACACGCTTGTTAGACTCCCACGCAGTTCAAAGTTTTCGTGTAAGTTTTTCTTGACAGGTATATTTTTGAGGTTTTCCAAAGTTACGTAACTCTACCTACCTATTTATTGATGTGAGTGAATTATGATCGGCAATGAATTCGGTATTTTTTTCACATAAACATTCGTCAGAAAATGCATGTCCAAACTAGGGATACGCTAAAAACATCTTCCGTCAACTTTTCCGCATAAAATGAAAGAAGATTCTGTCCAGAAACTGAAGTCGAGAAAGAGCTTTTTTATTTTAGTTCTTGCCTAATTCCTTCCAAAACTTTACGTTAGATTTGTTATTTAAGATATAGTTTTTTTTCAATTTCTCTGTATCGTTAATACAGAAAAGATCGGTATTTTGCATTTTCATTCCGGTTATCGTAAAAGCGGCATTGAAATACCTGGTCCAAACGTCCACCAGACTGCACTTTAGCACATGCAGAAAGATCGCGTAGGATAGTTCGTGGGTGCAAGGATGTATTTACAAAGGAATCCCAAACAAACATTTTAATTTGGGTAATATTTTTTTTTTATTTATCAATGGAAAACAATAATATATCATGAGTTACGGTTGAAACTTTGATAGACGCTAAAACGATAGATTATTTTTTTATCATCACAACGGATGAAAAATATGATTAAGGCCCTATATGCATAGTCGTACCTTATAAAAAATAAGTGGGCTTATTGCGTTACATGGAATGCGAACGCATCTATGAAACATTCCATAATAATTTACATTCCAGGGAACGCATAAGCCATGAAAAAAAATTACCAAGTATTAAGCCCTAGGATTATTCTTTTTATTACGTAAAGCTCTGAATGTTCCACTGTGACTTTCCAATTGTACATACACAACCAACTGAATTAACCGCTACTACGTTGCATTATTATCACTGAACTAATCTCCAAAATACTCCATTCATCACAGGATAAAGGGGATATACATTTTTAGTGGTTTTATTTATACGATGGTGTGCACGTTACAGCAATACACTAACGTATAAATCAAATTTGTAGACTCCGATAAACTGATTTGTTTCATTTAATCGAGTAAAATATTAACAATTATATTATCAAGCACACAATGACTACCGTATTATTTTTTACAACGAACTTGGTAAAATATTTTATATACAGGTATCTATATGTATGTGTAGTATATAGCTATGTCGGCAGGTACACTAAGAATGAATCAGTAATATTGATTTTAAACCATTATAATCTTAGAGTAAGAATATAATATCGAATCTTGCAACTTAATATTTATAATCTAAAGAATTGTTATTTTTAATCAGTAATCAGCAGCTTTAATATATAATATTGACGTTTAAATAATTTATAATCCACTATCGTTCAGAAATAGACATTCATTTTTTTCATAACATGGGTTAGTTATCTATATGTGAATTATCTTTGAATCGAATGTGGAGTACCTATCTATCAACATACATAATATTGTTAAAAAAATATAGGTAGGTAGTTCCGTTTTTAAAGAATACTTACATGCAATACGTCTATATCTAATTGACAACAATCACAAACTGAACGTCAAAGTTGCAAATCCTTTAGATTTAATGGGTACCTTACCGAATTAGACAATGAGTTTGCTGTTCACAATGCTAGTTCAAACATATTTTTCTTTCTTGATTTTACCAACATTACACCTATCTAAAATTCAATTCTTTATGAAAAGTAACGTTTTAATACAAAAATCATAATGTATTTATATGCAGCGTGTATATTTTTGCAAAACTATTATCGGTTTAAAAACATCTTATTCCATTAGATTAGAAAACAACTTGCCTAATAAAAAATATGTGTGAAAAATTATCACTTCAGTAGTATTTTCTTACCTGACTTCCTCTTTTCCTGCACGATGACGAGCGACTTGGCCCTTTTTGCGCGTAGCGACCTTCTACGCACGGACCGTAGTAGAGCTTCAGGCATTCGAGAGAACCTCGGAGTATCAGACGCCCTTCTATCAGCCGGAAGGAAGAAGTTCTTAACGGCCAACATCGTCATTTTCACAAGATTAAGGAGTCAAAACACAGAGAAGATTCAAAATATACACCTAAGCTCAAGGTTAGGTACAATAAAAACTAAACTTGTTTTAACAGCCTTTCTTACGCGAGAAAATTAAGAGTATTAATTATTGTTGAAGGTTTTTAAAGTGCACTAGTACTTCGTTTTTCTTCAGTGAATTTCCACGGTCCAATGAGTATACTTCTCTTGCTTGTCTATTTGAAAACAATTCCGTGTCTAACGACGAGATGTTTTGCATTATTTATAGAAATGTTTTTTAAGCAGAACTGTTGGCAAATGATTCGTTCCATTATTAATTTTTCGGTAAGATATAGTTTTAACCACAATAATATTGATAAAGAAGTTATTTTTAATCTTGTGTCACTAATTTGAGTTTATAAATAAATTGAAAACGTCTCGGCTTCCTTACAATAATGGTGCAACTTTAAAATGATAATTAAACAGTTTTTGTAATTTAAAACATTTACAGTTTAAAGATTATGAAAATGAAAACTTTATATTACGAACACAGTTTTTGGAATCTTATTTTTCTTTATTTAGCTAATTCTTGGTTTTGAAATAATATTAACACTTTATTAAAAATATTTCACAATTTATATATTATCGGAATAACCTACATTTCAATGTTAAACTCACTATAGTTAAGCCACAGCGCAAAATAGAGAGTTGCTATCGTAGTACCTACTAGTTATTGCTTACGTGCATTATATGCACGTCGAATGAAATGCGATAATCAATTGAATATTCAGTTCGTATTGGTTTACGTATTACCCATTTACCACACTAGGTACATAAACTTATAAGCAATAAACAACTAGCACTACGATCGGAATTCGCAATTTTGCACTTTGATTTAATTTTGATGCAGTATAATAAAACATTTTTTTTTATATAATTACGAATTCCGATATTGATATGGAATTAATACACTCTCAAACGTTGACTATAAAACAAATATTTTAAAAGTTTGCTGTAAATTATGTTCCTGTAGATGTAGAATGTATTATGAGAATTTAAAAAAAATAATTGTGATGTATTTACAACTATTTTTAGAGAATGACATTTACGGAGGTCTTCATGTACCACTGATCGGATATCGACTGAAGCTACTACCTATTAGACTATTTTAACCCATTTACACAAGGAGCGTATTTTCGTAACCTATATCACCTGTGTTATTTTGAACAAGTTTTTTTTTCAATAAACACTTAAAAAACATATAAACGTGTTATATGCGCGTAAGACTCTTCCCAACCGACATTTAGCAGGTGTATAAACAGCCGTTAAATCACTTCAAATTTGCACATTTCCATCGAAAATTCTTGGATTTTACTTGAAACTGTAGCGGTTGGTTTGAAAGTGTAGAAACATCTGCGTAAACACTGATGTAGATATTTTATAAAAACCGCAGTTTCGAGGATATTATAATGGAAGATATTTAAGCAATGGTAACGAAACCAATGGTGTAGAAAAATACGGAAGATTTTAATATTATCATTGACAAACGCCATCAATGACTACGTTTTACTGTGTGTTCATTCATGCGTTACTACACTTGTAGGTATATCTACTATTATAAATAACTTATTATTTATTCAATAATATAGGTATACTTACAAGATTTAAGAAGAAATAGTCAACTTATTTTTTATGAAAATACATAATTTTAAAAAGCCTAAAAAAAAGCGTTAGAAAATATCTAGGACATAGTGGAATTCAAATAAGTATATATATATATATATATATATTGCTTTCCGAGCAAGTGCTTTTGACCAATTAAGCTACCGACCCAAGTGTCCCAAGTTTTATAATCGCGAAGGTGGCGGCCATTTAATTTTTAGTTTATATTTTTAATTAAATTGGTACAGAGAACTCCTTCTATGTTTGGTCATACAATATAGAGGCAACGGAGTGAGAATTTTAATGAATTATAAAACGTTGTGTATTTAAATCATGATATAAATAAAATTAAGCCAAGATTTAACGTAACCAAACGGTACCTAGTCTATAAATAATTGAACATTCGCTTTGATGTTAAGTTAGTTTTGTCAGGTTAGTTATGTCCATAACTAAGGTGGTAATGAACAAATCAGTGGCATATCTAATTACTGTATTAACTTTATTGTATACATATTGTGTTTGTTAGACACGGATGCATAGATTTCACAAAATAGCTAACGATTTGGCGAATAACTAACAACGAAATTTCGTAAAAACACCGCTAGACCACCTTACATTTGCACTTGAATTTGTGTAAGTCAAGATACCTACAGGTCGTGCAAAGCAAGTATTTTTAGGTTTTTTTAATATTAAATGTCAGATTTTCAAAGCATTTTCTTGGGTCTCAACGTGTTGAGACTATTATTAGTGAAAAATGATTCATGGTAAATCAACGTTGACAATCGTGTTCAAACCGAGCACAGCTGTGAACTGAGGCGGGCTATAATGGCTGAAGTGTTTATTCAACCGTAGAATCTACGTGTGTCGTAAAAATCGGATGAACCTAAATAATATTATAGGCACCTAATACAGCGTAGGATAATATTGATAAAATAGCAATTCCGTAGACTCTACGGCGTAGAGTGTCGACTGTAGTGTTTGCATCGCAGAATTCCTCGCTCAATTTGATCATAAAATTTCAGGTTTTAAAATCTTGAAATTAGCTACCATGTGGTATGCATTTGACATAACGCATTTTTGTAAACTAGAAAATTAAACAACTCAAAAAAAATGTACCAATTTTTCAATTAATCAGTATACGAAAACCGTAAGTTCCTTGTAGAACGTTGTCAGACTATTGTGGCAGTACCTACAGGCAACTCAATTAGGTGTTGGCATCGTTACTTTAAAATTACACAGCAAAATTGTATTGCAAAGTGATTTCGTCGTGGCCGCAATGCCAGAAGAATCTATCCTTACTCTGCCTACATTTACTTTTTAATTATTAATGAAAAATTTACATCGACTTTCAAATTAATAAATACTAATAGTTAATACGATGGGGAATACGTTAAAAAATAGGATGGATAAGCAGGGCTTCGAACCGTTATTTCTGGTCGATTTGGTTTTCGTGCCGGCTCAAGTAAAAAAATAAATGTTTTTATTTGTATTAAAAATGTATTCTCTATCACAATTGAGTATTATTATAATATAAATTATGAGAATTATGTCGAGATATGTCATAACAACGGAAGGACAACAGCTGAGGTGGGGGGTCAATCATGTTAACGCGCGTGTTTTAACATTTACCGAACCGATATTTTTTCTTCGGTTCGGTTCGGTTCGGTTCCGGTTTTCGTTCCGACAAAAATATCGGTTTTTCCGGTTTTCAGTTCAGTTCCGGTTCGAAAGCCAGTGGAATTGGTACAATTCGGGATTAATAACTTATATTATCTCGTCTTTACTTTTTATATCTGTACCCACGCGTATACAAGTTCAAATCAACTAATTTAAGAAGGTATTCCGCAACTTTTCAAATAAACTCGTGTGAAACATTTCATATGTCAACATTTTCCATAAAAACGCGTTGAAAATGTCAGCTTGACCCAAATATTAATTTTTAATGTGATGTAGACGTCTATATAATTTTCAGCTGTTCCTACAATCAGCAATAGATTAAAAAAAATACAAAGCAATACCATCAAATTCAATAAAAAAAATCTGAGAATATGTATATATTATATCGACCTATTTCAATAATTCTTTTGTACGTACCTACAGTATTTCTACAATACCTACCTAGGTAAAAGACAATAAAAATATATGACCTTAGTTATATGTTCAAGGTCTGACATTCACGACACTAAAAATGTCAATAAAAGTCAAATAACGTACCTTGGTAAATATTGAATTAATTTAAATGCAATTTTGTAGCTATGCATACAATTAATTGAATGGAACAACGTTACGGCAATAGGACTTGACTTCATATTATATAGTATAATTAATTATATTATACCTACTGAATACCGACCGGATTGGTTTATTGGGTACTTAATTTACGCACAAACCCAACTGTATAAGTAAGTATCTATTGCAGAGTATGCTTAATTAGTGCAATTGAATAAACTCATCTGTGTCTATAATGATATTATTACAAAGAAGAGCGAAATTTTTTGATTTCAATAATTATCGCCTACTTCCCACATACCCTTCGCTACTGATCTCCATATTACAAAATGTTCTTCAAAACAACACACTTTTTGACGCGATTGATCTAAAACCTATGAACAGATTCCTCATTTACAGTTTACCGATATAAATATGGAAAACGTCCATACTTACTGGGCTGAATTCGCTTAACAGTAATGTCCAAAATACCTATACAAAATAGTATGAAATATTTTCGTCACAGAAGGACAAAATAAATAAAAGAAAACACTGTAATATGGTGTATTAATAAGAAAACAATTGAATGATAATGGATTATTCCAAGCTAAATAATGATTAGAAGTTGGATAAACCAATCAAAATGGTTTGTATAACGATATAATCTTTTAGTATGTACTATGGAGGTACGTCGTTTTCATCGTAGAAAAATGATTTATATTCAACGATTGTCCGCACACTTCCTAGAAAGATACGGTAGCTTGCAGCTGAATATTAAAGAGGATTACAGCACATAACATTAGGAATTTAAGAACAATCACTGAGAAGCCGAATTAGCTGGCAAGCTTATAAAATACAATTATTATGTAGGTACCTACTGTTATAATATACCAAATTAATAATACTATCAAATTGCAGTGCGTTGTTTGGGATATTATACATATTATACCTACTGTTCAAAATGCACTTTGCAAAATATCACAACATGATGTCACGGTCGAATGAGATAATGTAGCCTGTCATGTTTAATTTGATTTTGACACGAAATCACGACTCATTGGATAATTCGGTCATATTTGGAGGCGTATGAGGAGTAGGTACCTACATATTTAATGGCAATCAAATGTGATGTTCATTACCTTACTTGGAATTATTTATGAAAGTGACGAGTAAAGAAATTTAGCACAAGTTTTCATGTCAAACTTGGTATCAACAACATTTCAGAATTGTTTTATGAAACAAGGTGAGCTTTAGCATAGGTAGCGAAATTTACGTGTTAAGTAATGTGGTAAAGGGACAGTTCATACAAAATGTCGGCGTGGGAATTTTTGATGTCAGAATCGTGAGAAGTGAGAGTTTAAAATATTGTCAATTTATGTGTTATTGCTGTTAACATATTAATTTATTTCGAGTAGTTCAAAACATTATTTTTAACCATACTTCATTGACTCGATTAAAATTATAAAATTGGTATCTTTAATAAAGACATTCGTTGTCGACCAGCGGTTTGTAAATTTAAAAAAAAATGTTACCTTGTATCTTCTATGACATTTAATAACTTATAATGAATAACTAACTATTAAATTAACGCTGTATCTCGTCAAAAATTGACTAAATTATTTTTAGAATACTTCACTACGTTGGTTGAGCATAGCTAATCTGGTCTAATCTTAATAGTCTTAAACATTGTGTACAATAAATTAATATTGTAATTGCAAAATAGTAGTATAATTGAGAAAGAATATCTAGTCATAGCAACAAGAACTTTGTATTCGACTACGATTCGTATCATTTAATTTTAATATTACCATGAAATCATAATTTCTTCATCATATTTTTTTCGGCCAATTTCAGACATTTTGTGTTTATTCTTCACAGCTAATCAAAATATTTATTTCGCAAAAAACCGACACGCGCTCCAATAATGGCGAATAATTGTTTATATTAATCCAAAATATACGAATTTTCGGATCAAATATCTAACTGTAAGTGTGTTTATAAACTGTTTGCATTTCCTCGAATTCACACCTCTATTATTATAAATATTATCGTCTAGCAACAGTATAAATTTAATTTAATTCATCCAAGGTAAGAATACTTAAGCAATTAGACTGATAAGTATTTTTATAAATAAATTATGAAAATCGATGTGAAAATTATAACTATTACAAACTTTCATTACTTCTATATCATTTGAGTTGACGTAGCACGTGAAACTTGCAATCGGAAACGATCCTGCTCTTTGAAATCTGGATTTGGTAATACACATTTTATTCTGTCGTAAATAAATAAATACCTACAGATGAACTCGTTCCATGCAATAAGGATTATTTCAAATATTTAATTCTAAAAATCCAATATTGTTGTGCCGATGATGATGATTATTATCAAGATGATTCGGCCCATAATAAATGAGAAATTTCGATGTTCTTAAACATAAGGTCAAAAGGTACCAGAAGACAATATAATCTGGGTCATGAATTGCGATATATGGTAGTACAAAGGTTTTAAATATAAATACTCGCTTATATGTACAATAATACAAATATGTATAGGTATATATAGTCATAAGTATAGTATATAAATACAAAATGACCGTTTATAACAAAACAATCAAACAGGTTTTGCTCGTGTGGCATACGGTGTCCCCCGCCCCCACAATTTCATTTTATAAAAGATAAAGATATAAAATCAATTTTAATTCTTCATATAATTCTAACGACAATAGTGCGTACCTAACTAACTATAGTCCGTTAAAAAACAGGTTTTGTAGATACAAAAAAAAAACTATTCAAAATCGTTACTTACGTCATTATAGTAGATACCTACGATATCTATTCAAAATTATGTAAATTACTGTTTTTAAAAAAAGAGGTAACTTGAGTAGAAAATATGAATTACGAATTTTAATCAGTCAAAAAATATAACAATGTTTGGATATCTTCAGAATATGGATGTATTATAATTATTGTCTTTATATTAATAACATCATTAGGAACCTACATGAGAAAATAATAATTATTTGATTACCTATATTTTTTTCCATATTGTGTGGGATGATAACAAATTATGTTAAAGAAATATCTATTTCATAAATCGATCTTTAACTTCTGGAGTACCTTGTCAAATTGAACTCTGTGAATTTAAAGAAGCATATCAAATAGTAAATCAAGTAGGTAGAATGTAGATATACCTGCATGCAGGTATATTTTCGAGATAGTGATTACCGATTACTAATCAGTAGGTATCGATCACGCAATATCACAGTCTGTATTGCCAGACTGTCAGACCATACTGTTGTACAATTATATAATATTAATCCCAATATACGTAGGTACGCGATTAGATAAATAAGTATTAATAAAGATTTATGTTTCTATTCGAGACCTACATACAGTGAAAATAAAATAAAACGAAAAAACCTGTCATATAATATTATGTTATAATTATAACTATAAGTTATAAGAATAGAAATTGCACAAAGAAAATTATGGTTCCTCTCAAATATAATGGAGGTTTACTTTGTAAATATATTGTGAAGCAGAAATTTAATGCGTTCACCCACGTGAAACTGAGTTCATTTATCCTACTTAGCAGGTCGCTAGTAAATAATTAGCCCAGGTAAAGTGCTGCTGAAGTTATTATGGAAGTACATAATTATAATATGTAAATAAACCATACGATACAATAGGTGCTAAATCATTCTGACCTCAACAATGGCATAGCTGATGGTGCAACTGACATTGTCAGATTAAATTAGTTGCATACATACCTACCGAACAGTTACATACACATTCTATCAATCCTTTCGGCAATTAGGTACTGGTTTAAATTCATGATTAATTTATTATATGTAATATTTGTTTTTAAACCATTTTGCTATAAAAAATTATTACAATATAATATATTTGTTTTGATTTAGCTGGGGGAAAACATCTTAGGCCGTGTAGGATTCGAAAACACGTCTTTCACTAGTCGCGAGACATCTCCGGCCGCCAAGCTAAATATCAAGTCACCGACCGAAGTAATACCGCTCTAGATATACTTAAAATATAAACTAGGACTAAATCACGAAATCAATGCAACAGATGCGTTCAGTAAGTTTAACCTTAAGGTGACGCATCAGTGAAACGCCAAATAATTTTCAACTGTACGCGCGACGAAATTTTGGACTCGCTGCCATTCACTGAGAGAATGTTGACCCGGGAACACGTCACTTTGCTGCGTGATGGCGACGGGTCAATTAATTCTAAAATCGTGTAAAGATGACTAAAAACGTTACCCATTTACTTTAAAAAGAAAACATGTCAATGAATATATTATTATTGTTACTAATAGAACAATAAACAGAACATAAAATGGACGTATGTTGGATTTATATGACAATTAATATTTCGTTTGACAGGCGTCATTTTCACCCGCCACCCGCAATCCGCGCATCGCCTAGCGACGATCTTTTTAGACCGTGCCTCAACTAATGCATGGCCTTAATGTGTGCAATCACGATTTAAACTGGCACAAATGGACATCGTTGGCAAAATACCATGTCTAAGTCTTCGAGATGTAGTGTTTCCAGAGAATCCCATGGATAATGTGGAATTAATAAATAGGTAACGATGCAGTATAGAGTGCCCACGGTGGCCGCGCGGCTTAAGCGTTGCACTATAACGCCGTGGGTCCCAGGTTCGAATCCTGGGTCTGGCAAGTACACATATTGTTTTTCAATTTGTGTGTGTCAGGGTATGGACCTAATTGGTTGAGCAAGTGGCTGACATCCATTTCTCGTAAAAAACAAAATCTGCCAATACAAACCTCTACTCTGTGGAGGCCCATATGATCCTATTAGGATCGGACATGGTCGAAAGAAAAGAACGATGCAGTAGATTCTCAAAGATACTACAGTAGATAGCAAAAACTCAAATTATTTTACCACATCTTGGGAAATAAGTAACATACACTGTTTCAGTTAATCATACAAGGAAATACAGAGAAAAAAACCAAGACAAGGATAGATTTCTTGGCAGATGAGTGCGTTATGAGTTCGATCAAAGTACGGAGTCGGGCAGAATAAGACAACAATATTTATAGAAAACTCACAATATCAACAAAAAAACCGTAGAAAGGTGATATAATAACAAAATCCACGTGAATTACTGTCAAAATATATAATTTTAAAGTAGGTAATACAGTTCTATAGCTACGTAAAACTAAAATATCATCACCAATATATCACAATAACAAACTTTTCAACACTGGCCATTGTTTATCGTAGGGGAAAACAATGAAAATAAATGGAGCCTAAGGGAAACTGGCTAACGTAGAACAGACGAAATAATAACGTGACCGTCCGTAGAAATACGTATTTTTTCATCTGCTGAACAGACATAATCATGCATTATGTATAAGTTCAAACACTCAATGCTATTTAATTATTTATTCAATAGAAATGACAGTATGTAATAAAATAATACATACACTTGGCAGTTTACTTATATTTATTGTATAAACATCGCAAGCTATATTTTTGCACTCCATTTTATTTATTAACGGTAAGTAACCTATGATTTTGAATTATGAACGGTTTTCTATATGCAAATCTAATGCAGGGGGCTTGTTTATCAACATAAAATTAGAATACTTGTATATACGAGAGATTACCAATGGTAGGTATCCGATTACAATTTACATACTCTTGCCGTTGTATACTATTATGAAGACATTATACTCTGTAAGCAAATATTATTATATATTTACAAGTTGTATATAGTCATTCATACATTTTTTTTGCCTGCATAGAAATCTGCCATTTATTATTGTTTAGTATTCACGTAAACCAAATAAATAAATACTGATTGTGTGAGTTTAAAAACTCGTATTAACTGATGATTGGAAGATTTCTTAACTTCTCCTTTTCTCCATGTTCTCCGAATTTTTCGACTACCTAATTCCGCTAATGTTATTGATTCGTCAATAAAACTACCTTTCATTGCTTCTTCGGTACAACAGGACAACCAATTTTTGTCCAGCGTTTGTTCAATCGCCGAGTAACATATTTTCATTACTACATATAGTTGGCAGTAAGTACATTTTATTGTGATTGATAAAACTTTTTCTCTAAACGAAGCTACCTACATGCGTATTTTTTACCACGTTTGTATAAGCTCGTAGTCTTGTTTGTCCAGTACATTTTTTTTCTTGTTTGACCAAGATTTGTATTGTACGATTGAAGATTTTTAACTAACTTCCCGACTAGCTAGACATTTGAAACTTTAAAAATATATCAGAACACGATTACAATGCATTATTTTAATACTATTAGCCATATTTAAGCAGAATTGAATTCATTTTCAGTTAATTTTGTTTTGTGTGAAAAGTTATTTCGGAAAAAATTCGTAAAAATTACTTTTTTCTTTTTTTTATTTTTTTCCGAAACAACAAAATTAAACACTTTTATAATTTTAACACCATTATTGGTTGCTAAGGGGGTCCCAGCAGCTACATTAATAATATATACGTGCGTTTCTATGTCAAAATGACATTTTAATATTCTATATTTATTCAGTATTTCTATCAACTACAAAAAAAAGTATTTATTAATACATAGAATTGTCAAGTTTATATGATTCAACAGAAAATTTAAAAACGTGGTAGGTATATAATATCTTGTAATTATTTGTTATATGGCTACCAACTTGAAGAAATGGGATAAAACGCAAGTTACTCACAACAATCAGCAAGTAAATGAAAGCTCACTTCCAGTGGACAAGCTCTTTGAATTGACAGTTAAGACACAAGTCATTAATATTATCTCCCACGAGACCCAACACTACACGTTATAGACTCATTAACAGGTTGTTTGGTGACTTTTTGATGTCCCGAAATACCAGAATTATTTACTTTATAACAAACTTCAGGTACCTATAAGTAGCCCGTTTGTGAGATGGGTTAATGAGATTGAATATTTAATTACCTGCCCACGGACTTGTACGTCTGGATTACGAAACCAAATAAATGTAGCTAATGCATAATTAACTATACATTTAATATTATAGCATAGTCATACCTAGTAGTAAAGGTATTTAGATAAGGGGTCCGAATGATTAAAAGTGAATATATTACAAAGTGTTGATTAAAACAAACAAATGCGACGGGACGACGGCACGCGCGTCAACTTTGCGAGCGGTACGATCTCTCACGGAAAATACAATAAATGATTCCTCTTAACCCGTCGTAAATTCCACTCTTCGCCACGCCACCTCCGCCTCATTTGGTCGTTATGCCTAATAATAAATGAAATAGTGTTCAATTAAAAATTGAGTAAGGTTTGTACTTGACATATCGATAAAAAAATGAAAATGCATCAAATTCCAATATTCATGTCGTGGTTGTTATTTAATAACTTCATAAAAGACAATAATATTTGTCAAAGCTAATTAATAGGTATGATGTGTCATGTATGGGGGTACCGCGAAATTTTATAAAACATATTTGAAGGGCTTCTCCACCTAAAAACAGTTCCGAATCACAAGCAGTTGAAAATACACGATTAAACGGAATAAGCAGTCGCTAATCGCAATTCAACTACATAATAATATTATGTATCATAATAATATTAATAATACATAATTAGCCACATACCTACTACTGTTATATTAAATTAGTTTAGTAAAATAGATTATAATGTATTCATTCAAATTAAGTACTCAGTATATCACCAAACCATAAATTAAAGACAAATATGTAGGAATTGATTTGTATTCATTTATTACAGGAAATAATTTTCGTAAATTTGAGCAGTCAATTTACCCAAGAATATTGTAATGATAAATTTATATTTACTGCAATACCTATCATGCGACATTATGTGAACACATTACCTTCCGCTTCCGTTGTATATTTTCCTATTGCTATTACAAAGCGTGACATTGATTTGGACATAAAAGTAGATAAATGTCAAGTTTTTTTTATCACGCTGCATCACAATAAAATAATTATCATGCATGTGAAGTGTTTGTTTGGTGTCGATAAACATTCAAATTCAAGGTTTTTTGCCTGTGTAAAAAAATACAAAAGAAATGTTTAAACGCGAAAAAATCACAGATTTTATTTTTGCAAACCGAACGTATTCAGCATCAACGTAATAAGCAAAACAGGTTTATGGTAAATTTTGCTTTTTAGTTTGGTAATAATTAAGTATGCGTGTTGCGTATGCAAGAGAAGTTTTGAAATTTAATATTAAAAATAGCTGTCAAAACATCACAAGAATTAATATCTAGTACGGCAATAATTCAAATTAAACACATTACAACAATATTAATCCCATGGCTGAGTCGGTTAAATTTGCACAACACTATAACAATAATGATAATACCTTATTTATATTTAAATATTGAATAATTTTAATGTTTATTTTAAATTGGTACATAACGTATCTATTTGTTATGATTATTTTAATAAGTAGTTCATATTTTGTTATCGAGTTGATTGAAAACACAATTAAACACTGTCGGATTTTCCACTCACTAAACCACGTGCGTTAGAAAAGCGTTTATGTTTTCAACATCCGGCGGAAGCGGCAAACCGCATCCCTTGCAATTCAAAATTTTGAATTTCGCGATTTTAGAATTTCGAACGTGAACGGAACGGCGAGTGCGCGCGCAGCCGTCCTACCGCGAAAGCTAACTGAAGCAAACTAAACATGCGCGGCAACTTCACTATGAAAAAAACGAAGTCTTTAATGTGTGTGTGAAAACGTACTACTAGTTTAACTGTGTGAATTTTATCGGAAGTAGAAAAGTTTACGAGACATTAATATGTACTTCGCCTTTTTTGTTTCTAACAAAAATATCTACCACATGTTTTATGCGAACATTATAACGTGTGTAGGTATAAAATTCATAAATAAAAAATAATAGAGTAGGCATATAAATTTGTTTGGCAGACGTTTAAGTGAACTTTCTAAGTAGGGGGCATAACATTACTAATTTAAAGTGAGTTCATAATACTATTATATTTTTCCTTAAGGGGGGACATGCTCGTCGAAGGTCAAAAATGAGTTTTTATTGTATTTTCAAACCATGATCCTGGACACTCCTTAAACGTTGTAGATAATCTATTTATATAATTTTGAAGCCTTATTATCCTTTATAGTTATTTTAATCATTTGATGACTGCATAAAGTATTTTTGTTACATAAAATAGTATTCTTTTAAACCTCTCGCTCTAATGTTTTATAATATAGTCATATTTCGGTACATAACTGTGCAGTGGTGCTAAGATTTTTTACATTTATTAATTTTTAAACACATTTATAAAACTATTAGCATAATTTATTACGAGATAATTTTTGTAAAATATTCATGATACAAAATTATATTGATAATCTCTGTGATCCCAAATTTGACAAGAATTAGGCATTTTATTATTCAAAAAATCGGCAAGATTAACACATTTGAAGATGATTCTAAAGATACGTATTATAAGCTATGTCTTTGACCATTCAAGTGTGATAAACATCTTATGAATAATGATTGCTTTATAATAATTATTGACCTAAGAATAAGGTAGTGTTTTTTTGAAATACGCCATTTCTTTTGTCATTCCCTAGTGATTAAGCTACAACATACGGCCGTAGCCATAAATTGACTAACTATAATTAAAGTAGGGAGTAAAATTATGTTAACGCGCGTGTTTGAACATGTACCTAACCGAATTTTTTTTAATTTTTTTTTAAACGGTACATGTTCAAACACGCGCGTCAATATCATTTTACTCCTTACTTTAATTATAGTTTGTCAATTTATGGCTACGGCCGTATGTTGTAGTTTAACCACTGGGGAATGACAAAAGAAATGGCGTATTTCAAAAAAACACTACCTTATTCTTAGGTCAATAATTATTATAAAGCAATCATTATTCATAAGATGTTTATTACACTTGAATGGTCAAAGACATAGATTATATTAAATATCTTTAGAATCATCTTCAAACATGTAAATCTTGCCGATTTTTTGAATAATAATATGCCTAATTCTTGTCAAATTTGGGATCACAGAGATTATCAATATAATTTTTTATCGTGAATATTTTACAAAAATTATCTCATAATAAATTATGCTAATGGTTTTATAAATGCGTTTAAAAATTAATAAATGTAAAAAATCTTAACACCACTGCACAGTTATGTACCGAAATATGACTATATTCTAAAACATTAGAGCGACAGGTTTAAAAGAATACTATTTTATGTAACAAAAATACTTTATGCAGTCATGAAATGTTTAAAATAACTATAAAGGATAATAAGGCTTAAAAATTATATAAATAGATTATCTACAACGTTTAAGGAGTGTCCAGGATCATGGTTTGAAAATACAATAAAAACTCAATTTTGACCTTCGACGAGCATGTCCCCCCTTAAGTCGACACTTAGATTATTTCCAAAAGGACGACAGCGTGCGTGTAAATTAAGATCACGATTTGTTTGCACGAAGAAAACTATTTTCTGTGAAGTGAGTCTAAACTAAACATATAAAATTGAAA
Organism: Rhyacophila brunnea; assembly: GCF_057557595.1. Taxonomy (NCBI): domain Eukaryota; kingdom Metazoa; phylum Arthropoda; class Insecta; order Trichoptera; family Rhyacophilidae; genus Rhyacophila; species Rhyacophila brunnea. Next base: position 33,897,885 of record NW_028232752.1, read on the forward strand.
CCAAAAATATGTACTAAGACTCATAATTAAATTTGCTGCGAGTCATTTCTGAGATACAGGTATTTTGTCATTGTGGAACTGATAAAATAATATGATAACTTTAAATCACTAATAGCATTGCGTCTATAAGTAACCAAAGCAAGACGTCAAAACTGGGCATAATTTTATAATTTTATTCACAAATATTTCCACCAACGTAGGTATTAAATATTATTTTATCTAGAATAACCAATTCGATAAAATTCAATTATTCTTTCCTCTTTAACCATGTCTGCCCATTAGTTGGAGCATTATAGACACCACATGATGCCTCCTAGAATCCATGCCGCTCGCCAGTCTTCTTGTGTCATTCCAGATAATCCCAGCATTCCGTAGCTCCACCGTATACACTCTTAAATAATATTAAAATCCTTCCGGAATCGTTATAAATCTTCTTAAAAAAAATAAGCTCGATTACCTTAAATTGAATTAGTCTCTCTTAGGGGTTGATGCATATAATGCTGCCGTTATGTAAATCCAACTAACGACGAAAGATATGGCTAGAAGAAAATGAAATGATGGACACCAAAACCGGGACAAAACCAACTTTGAATAATATCGAGATGGTTGCCATTAATTGAAAATATATGTAATATTTTTAAATTCACATCAATGGCAATAGTATGAAAGTGCACAATATAAATGTATTGTTGCTACGTGGAAATTTGATAACTTTAATCATTTTTAACTGTACTGTACATGCATGCACCGCGGTTTAAGCATTCTAAGTATGATTAATACTTATTATAGAAATTACAACAAGCACATCGTGATTAATAATTGATACATAGGTACATCAATTTTCAAAATACATCGACCACCGACATCATTCATTGATTTTTTTTGGCAAATTAACCATTTTTTGGTTGGTATTTGCGTAGATAATCGGTTACCATTTCCATATTGCTTTATCAGAAGCTATATATAATATTTCTGATTACAACAGGTAATTATTTGACAGCTGCCAGTTATATTTCGTAAACTAATCGCGCAACCCGTTAGTTAGTTACCTACTAGTTACAGCACAGTAGCCAGTCATTCAAATATCAGCTGGATTAAGCCGACTTATTTATATAAAAAAAAAGACAACCATGGTGGCAGCCTACATTAACTAGTTAATTAACTACAATGAAACTATATTTAATTATACCTACCACAGTTTCATCAGCTACTTAAATCATGTACCTGCAATATAACGCACTTATTTCAACGTGCAGTGAAAGACAACGGATAAAAAACACAAATAAATTATCATCATGAAATTACTAGTTGATAATTTAATGATGCTAGATTTTTTGGAAGCCTGTAGGTACTATTCATCGCAGCAATTCATGCGTGTCACCCGTAATTGGGTGAATAACAGAATAACATCGTGTCGAGTGTGTACTTGGCTTTAATATAATTTGGAAGTGTGATTGATGGCTGAGAAATTAGATTTTAATACATTGTATTATGCACCTTAAGGTTGCCTGATGAAACCGTTAGCTTTCCAAATGATAAAACTTGGAAGAGATCAAAAAATGATACTCGTGTTTACGTCATCAATCATCGCGATATACCGAATGAAAACCTATTGTAGCATCAGAAAACCACAATAGGTCAAGACTATAATCGCAATCGAATTTATATAACTGTTCAACAAATAGTTACCTTACGTGGTAAAAAAAATTATAAGTACAGCAAGTAAGTATATTTTATAAGCACTCTTTTTAATTTTTATACCTCCGTTATTGGAAGTAAAAAATACAATGTTCACTCCAAAACGGACCACGCGAATGACGTTAACAGGCAACAGACTTTTACAATTAATGGTTGCTAGCCATTCACTCAATTGATTGGACCCTTGCTCTAGAATCCAAATAAAAGAAACCCTAAAAAAATAGCACGTGTTTCTTGCCAAACATGAATTATTCAAACTGACAACCACGGCTTCCACTACCCAACTGAGATATTTTTTTTTGTTATTATATGAAACGGTCAGAATTTTAACAGTAGGGTACCTAACATAACCTATGAAGAATAGTATTAACCGATTATAAATGAAAACAATATATGAATGCAATCATGTCGTGTTAGTCCAGGGGTCGACAAACCGCGGCTCTTTGGTATTGGCGTGCGGCTCTTTGCCAAATTCCCAATTCACATTTTTTACAAAAAAGGTATGATTGTTGTCGTTTTAAATCCGCCCATTGCAATAGTCTACAAATTAAATTTATCTCCATTTCATATTGACACAGGCACTTTTGAGATAATTTTTTTTGGTGGATTTAACAAGCAAAGAGTTATGTAGCTCCAAATTTGTAGGTCTTGCCACCAAAATTGAGGATTTCGAGAGAGAAAAATGCAATTTAATTTCACAACACAGCTAAAACACTAATAACAAACACTAAAAGATCTACATAATAAGGTAGATACTACGATAAACAATATAAATAGCATTTAGAGAAGCCAAATAACCGATGAAAATTTGGAGTCACGCCTAAAATTTCAAAACTACAAGTTATATACCAAACATACAGACACTCTCCACAGAAATGCAAGGAAGGTCATTGTTCACATTAGTTTTAAGGAATGCGTGAAAATTTTATGTAACACATTTTATGTAAAAATTATATTTATTATGTCAACAATAAAAAAACTTATATTTGCGTTAGTTTTGTTCGCAAAATCTTCTTCACTTGATAAATAAACAATAACATTCACTGAAATAAATAATTTTTATAAAAATATTTGTATGGCTCTCGAAATTTTTTTTAATCGTTGTGATACTCATATTTGGCTCTTTTGGTCCAAGAGTTTGCCAACCCCTGTGTTAGTCGAACCCGCGACAAAAGATATTTTAAGGCAGGCAATATGTGTCTCACAGGCCACAGCTACGTGTTCCATGCTACGACATTATTGGCGCCAATTTGCTTTTCATAAAAAAATCAGCAATGTTTAAAAATGAAACCAGATATATAGTTGATTGTCAAATGCAACTACTCTTTTGAAATACCAACAAATCTCTGACGGCATTCTACTACGGAATTATGGTACAGTGGATATTCAATTTGTAGATGGGGGGTAATCATCGCTAGAGATTAAGTGTAAATTTGGTGAAGAGAAATCGCAAATCTATGTTTTTTTGTTCGTCTTTAATGATGTGAAAAATGTTTTCATTTTAATAGTATATGTAGGAAGGTACATAAACAACTAGATAATATACGGGGAAAAAGAAAATTCATACACCATTGCTAGTATCCATTATAGCTATATATTCAGCGTAAAATTGCTACGTTTCTAAACAACAGAAACAACTGTAGGTATTGCCATAGAATTACATGCTAAATTTAACGCAACTATAACATAACTACTTTATAATTGGAGTATTAAAAAATAGATTAGTGCTTCAGTTAGTTGTGCACTAATATTAAAAACCATGAACAATAATTATACGCAAGTAAGTAGGCACAGAAATTGCGTGCAAAACAATACGGGTAAAAAAAACTAACAAGTGACCGATATCTATGGAATAGTAATTTTATTTGGCATTTCATTGGTCAGGGAATAGATGCCAATTTACGGTACCTAGTGGTAATTGTAAAAATTTATAGAGTTATATAGTAGGTATGTACAACACGTCCATCTCGGTATGAATTTCGGTCGATCGCACCATATGATACGTATGTAAAAAGCGTGTACATTCAGTTAAGTATAATAAAATATTATTTCATTGAGCTTTTGAAGAAAAAGCATTAATCATTTCGATTTTTATTTCATTAGCCAGTTTACGTTGTTATTAAATTAAACACGACGAAGCATGCGTGACTTCGTGGTATCATTTAATTTGTATCGTATCACTCACTACCTGTCGCAGGAGTAAAATAAATAGAATCTCCGTGATTTAAACCGATACATAGTTTGCTCTTACCGTTATGCTGTAGGTTCTTTACACAATACGATAATAGTTAGAGAGGTTAGACGCTAAGTGCCTAAAAGAAGACCAGAATTTATAATTTTTACGACGAATGGGAAATTGAGAACCTATGAATACTTACCTCAGTTTCCTCAGCCAAAAATAATACATAATGGCAAAGGCAGAATGCGGTAGATCACTGCCAGTTTTTATACTGAATAATAGATCATACCATGCTTGAATTCAGACATTCATATTAAATATAATATACAAGTATATTCGAATACGTAGTTTAATATTATGTTACACCAGTTACACCGTGTCTTTGTTGCTTTATGACGTCGAAATATGGACATTAAAGAGGAATGTTATTTTATAATCTGTTACTGTCTATACTCGGTTGCATCGAAAAATGTTGTGTATATACAGCTGATATGGTTACCAAATCAGCGTTTTGAAGAGACCTTCGACACTGCGCATAATGGTGAATCTAAAGCTTGTTTAGTGAGCGTAAAATAATCATCTTCCGCATGGCATACTGGGCGCATAGGGCCTGATAGACGGCGAATACCCGAGACTGGACTGGCATTAGAAAACATGAAAAATTGTTCCACAGAGCGCAGGAGTGACATGCTTTCGCCTATCGAATTGCTAATATCAGGGTCTTGACTCCTGATATAGAAAACATGAAAAATTGTTCCACAGAGCGCAGGAGTGACATGCTTTCGCCTATCGAATTGCTAATATCAGGGTCTTGACTCCTGATATAGATATAGCATACGAATAATAAAAATATTTTCTAACTAATCTGATGTGCCTTACAGCGAGACTTATTGCTTGATCTGTTCTTGGAGGCTGGAGCGTATGTAAGTATTTCTATGTTATGGCATTATATTATGTACCTACATAGTTTAATTATTTGACTATTAATTGTATTCTAACGTAAACTCTACTTCAAATTATAAAATATAATTATTAACTAGTACACTGTATTACAACAACGGAGTTAAATGATTGTGTCGTTTATTTTTCGGGGTTACCATCAATTAATTAATATTATTTAGGTATCGTTCCCAAACAGTATTTTTTTTAATCCGTACGATAAAGCAGTCCTTTCAGCAGTAATCAGTTAATAATCACAAACTGACACTGATTAACATAATTCACGAAATCTGATGAAACCAAACGAAAACATATTATAATAGTATACTTTTAAACCATGAGAAACTCGCGCAGCAAAATCAAGTGGTCGTTGACTTCCACATATAAACACACAAAAAGTTGTGGACGCTCATCATAGATGCCCACTTGGGCATCCGTTCCCATAAATAAAAACTCACATAAAAAAGCCCATTATAGAAAGACCACGATTTGTCAATTTCTTTTATCAGACTTGAAAGTAGGTTACCCACGAGAATTTATTTTATTTCAAATTTCGTTGGTCAAGGTCTGATAATATTATATATAAAAAATACATAATATATTAACTTGGTTTAATAAAAAAATTAATGTTACGTCATATGATAGAAATTCAATGTGAGAATATAATTATTGGTACACGATTACACCATTAATTTAACATTAAAATTCTATTCGTTCTCATCAACATGTAATCCTTTTTAAGAATACAATCCATCATTTTGACGATATGAATTATGTTTAAAAATCATTATTATACAACTAACTAATACGTACTAAGTACCTTAGAAGTATGTTTCTTTTTGCACACGATGTGTGATAACTGTGATAAGGCATGGCATAACATAATTAGTTTAAAAAAGTAAAATTATAGGATTCACTAGTACGTATCGAATTTCAGGTGTGTTATAGTATATTCCCAACCCAACTGGATACAAAATGTGCGTATAATTTTGATAACGTTGGATATAGATGTAACATCTTAAAAATTAAAGGGAGAGAAAACTAAATTATATAACTAAAGAAAACTAAGGAGCTGTGATTTTTTTAAAGTAAATAAACTAAAATTCTATGACTGACAGGGCTCACAAAAAGGTTCTTAATATGAAAAAAAATATATATCTACAGATCGGTGTATTCAAAAATACGTATCAGAATTAATAATGTCTTTGGTGGTATTTTTTTAGATATATTTTACTGAACTAGGTACCTACCTGTTAGGTAAGAAGGTTAACTGTTTTTAGATAGTTTTATGAGATTCACTGTCACATAATGATGTTATATCAGGAACGTGTCCAAAAATCATCTATGTATATTACCTATGTGACAGGTCCCTAAAACTCGTCGTATCTTTTATTCGAGGAATAATAATTTACTGAGTTTATTTTGTCAGCAACAAAGTGAAAGTGCTTCGTTTTTTTCATCCATAAGGAACTTACATGTAGTATGTACGTATGTTTTAACCGGGTAGGGGTTTAAATTTAAAAAAAAAAATAAAAAAAAACAAGAGTTCCTCCAACGAAACATATTGGGGATCACTGGTTAAAATTAAGATTAGTCCAGTCAATGGGATGTACAAAGTCTGAACGTACTTTATCACGACGTATGATGAATAATTAACCGGCTATCACTAATCTGACGAGATAATTCGATTGATTTTCAGTATTCACGGAGATGAGTCATCTCGGCAAATATTATCGTATCGTTAATTATTCGAAAGTACACACTATAGAGAAAGGTAACAGAGTTCAGCGTATACACATATGTTATCAAACGAACTGTTGCCCAAGTCCACGATTAAAAATTCAAGAAAAATAGAATTCATTACATTAATGTATTTTCACACGTAACTATAAATCGTGCTGTAAATTTTATATGACTCTCACAACTCTCCTCTTAGACAATTAAATTAAACAAAACTATACTTCCAATATTTAATTCAATTAAAGAAACTTTCCCGAATACAACCATCAATTAGATTTAACATCATAAATCACCACAACACAACTTGCCAACTTTCGTAACAATTAGTTTATAGACAATAACGGTAGACACACATAGTAAATTAACAACCTAATGAATATTATTTCACTTTAGTATCTATGTAGAGGCAAACTTTATGAACTCTAAAATATGTATACGAAAGAGAAGGTGAAAATTTTTTCCCAAAAGTCACATTAATGACGAATATTGTATTCTGAGAAATTGTTTACCAGGGCCACACTGACATAAACACACGATAGCTTTTTTATACAATTAACTCACTATTTAATTAGATGAACAATCACGTAATATCGCATATGACAGTAAGTATGCAAATTAAATCAATAAGTTGAAACGAGTTAGGTACCATTTTTTTTTAATATTCCGTAATCATTTCAACCATACGAAAATGAATGGGTACTATCAATTGATAGAATTTGAATTTAGACTGTCATTCAATTAATTTTTGTACCTTTGTCAGTTGTCCTAGAATCGCAAATAACTTCAATACAAAATAGTTCATGTGATTTTTTTTTTCGACCATGTCCGATCCTGATAGGATCATATGGGCCTCCACAGAGTGGAGGTTTGTATTGACAGATTTTGTTTTTTACGAGAAATGGATGTCAGCCACTTGCTCAACCTATTAGGTCCATACCCTGACACACACAAATTGAAAAACAATATGTGTACTTGCCAGACCCAGGATTCGAACCTGGGACCCACGGCTTTATAGTCCAACGCTTATGCCGCGCGGCCACCGTGATTACAATATAATATAATCCAGACTCTGTCTATGATTTCGCCACACTATCAAATATGGCAGATGTCCACATATCACAAATAATTTGTCTTGGGATCTGTGGTGCTTTTTTTTATATTTTCATTGATAATTAATTGACTTCAATATTTTATCGATTTGTGTAAACTCAGTAAGAAATTTTTCTACTGCTTTACGCTGCCTGTACGAATGTGGATAATATGTAGGATCACATGAATAAAATAATACATTTTATATAAAAACGCGTTGGGTGAGTGAGTATTCAAGGAAAATGTATTTGTTTTTTTTTTGTTTTTATTATGGCAACAAATCTATAAATTTACATAGAGTTTCACAAGTCGGTTTCAAAACCAATTCCATCAAAACGCGTCGCGCAAGATCTTGTCGTGTCCAAAAACGATAAAAAGTTGGCTGAAAATGAAGTGTGCTGTTCAAGGCCCAAGGCTCAGTGTCAGTATGGATTGATTTATGATTGAAAAACTTTTAATGGATTTATGAAAAAGAAAAAAATGTAGGAATCTGATTGCTTTTTGTGAATATTTATTTGGAAGTGAGATGGCACATACTTAGTGTATAATAAATAGAAAAACGCGAGCATGATATTTGACTAAAAGTCCCACAAACTTATCCGTGAACAGATAAAAATGGAATTACGTAAATATTTGTATGTTACTTTACATTGTATTGATTGACTGGTTCCCCATTAATTCTGCAGAGTTTATCTACTAAGTTTGTGGCACTGTACCGAGGAAAAGATTCGTATACGAACACTAAAATTACATTTTACGGAGGTGTCCTCTTATAGGTACTATAATGGTTGGGATAATGATAATAAGAATAAAAACTACAATAAATAACTGTGTAATTAATGTAACTTTCTTAATGGGTATCTGTTAAAATGTTGACAAGCCATTTTTTTAATTTATGGTATTGTGTCATGATGGGATTTTTTTATTTACTTATTCTAATTTTTAATGGTATGTCTAAGGTTGTAAATATAAAGACGCCCGATACTGAGAGTAGCTGATGATAATAAACATACGGGACTAACCACTGGTGTACTCACCTGAGGGTGCGAAATGGGGGATGCATATTATTATATTTACCAGTGAGAAAAGGTGGTCTAAAAGGAAGCAAATAGCCATTTCCACTTCAAATATAAGCACAGCGAAGTTATCATAATTACAGATATATTTTCACGACGATTAGTTATAAACCTTTAGTACAAATTTTAGTACCTACATGCTAACCAGCATGGAAAAGTGTTCCTGAGAAACTCGGCATACCTAAATTTGAAACGTGCATAAAGTTGCATACACCATGATATCGAGACGTATGGGGACGGTGGAGAGAAAATCAAGTTGTAAGCTGTTCGTTCATTACATTGTGTTAAATTATTTGGACCAAAGCACATATTCATTTAAAAACAAAAAAACAAATTTTAACCCTTAATCAATGTCAATGAAAGTAGGCATAAAAAACTATCATGGATTTTGTTAATCAGCAATAATATCAAAACATTTAAAAAAACTCTGAAAAATCTAAAACAGTGGTGGTATTCAATTCAATAATTTTACAATAATATTATCAATAATGATTAATTAGCAGAAGGGTTTCAATGTGTAAATACAATGCGTGTAAGAAATCGTATAGTAATTTTAGCTTGTTTAAAATCAAATTAGATGATATAAATAAGTGTCTATGAAATGCTCCAAATGCCAAAATTATTTGTTATAATAGTAGTTATTAAAGCTTGTGTCAATATCACCTTAGCCTACATAAGTGGAAACCTTATAAGGAGAAAACCGGTGAGTGGCGCACGAAGAAATATTTAAAGACATGCCTGCCGTATAATCTCCATTTCAACGGCTCCACAGAATATTACTGCACTAATTTACGATAACTACTGCACATGTACCTACTCTGTGTAATCCATGTGGAATTCAAAGTGCATCACGATCTAGATTAAGTACTAGAAACTGGCTAAAGTCTATAATGAGGGTTTGTGACAACAGTTTTCGGTGTATGATAATAGTATTTTTTTCAATAATTTTTGTAAATAGAAAAAGAGCATACACGCAGTTAGAGTTTCGTATTTGCCGAGAAAATCTCAATCTCGAGATTCGGGATTTCCAGAAAAGGATTCTCGAGAATTCTCAAGATATCGGAAAATTTAAAAAAAAACCTGTAAAACATCCTAAAACCACTGTAAAAACAGACAAATTCCAAAAAAATATGATTTTTTAATTCATGTAAGAAGACAAACAAAATAGAATTATGAAAACAAAAATAAGTCAAACATTACTCATTAAAATAGGATTTTAAAAAACACAGACTGTCAATCACTGCGTCTGACAATCGTGTACGCTTTTGAGATACAAAATTCCCTGATGTTACAAAAGTTGCGCAATGTTACAAATTTCAATTCTCGAGATTCGGGAATGGAAAATCTCGAAAATTTCTCGAGAATTCCCGTCGGGAAATTCCTGAAACCCAACTCTACACGCAGTACTAAACATTCAATCAAAATTCTAATTATCTACAACGAGTACAACTCTTTGCTTCTTTTCCATTCGCACAATTAAGTTAATATTACAAAATTCATAAATCAAATGTTTCAACGACGAAACCCTTATGTACATGTACATGTAGGTAATATCGATTTAAATAAACAGTATTAATATAATTCTCATAGAAAAACAAATAAAAACTCTATATGCATTGTGAAAATAAAATATTTAGGTACAAGATAATTAATAAATTATTTCGGGTTTCGGTTGGTCTACAGTCTACCTACACCGTTCACAATGCGTTGTTGCCAAGGCCTGAACAAAAACGAACCATTCGGCACGCTTATATTATCCGCAATATGCGTTAGAATAAGATCGCCGGTAAATATTGGTTTGAATGACTCAATTCATTCAAATATTGCAAGCACGTATTTTTAAAATTTATTGTTTTCATGTTAAATATAAAGATTGTGGTAATTATTTTTAGTTAATTTAGTAGATATGGATAATGGTATAACGTTTCATAGTTAAGGGGGGACATGCTCAGCGTACGTCAAAATGGAGCTTTTATGCTATTTTCAAAGCATGATCCTGGACATTCCTTAAACGTTGTAGATAATCTATTTACATAATTTTGAAGCCTTATTATTCTTTATATTTATTTTAAACATTTGATGACTGCATAAAGTATTTTTATTACATAAAATAGTATTCTTTTAAACCTCTCGTTCTAATGTTTTAGAATATAGTCATATTTCAGTACGTCCATGTGAAGTGGTGTTAAGATTTTTTATATTTATTAATTTTTAAAAGCATTTATAAAACCATTAGTAAAATTTATATCGACATTATTATAGTGAAATATTTACAATAAAAAATTATATTGATAATCTCTGTGATCCCAAATTTGACAAGAATTAGGCATTTTATTATTCAAAAAATGGGCAAGATTTACTTACACATTGAAAGATACTGATTATAAGCTATGTCTTTGACCATTCAAATATGATAAACATTCTACGAATAATGTTTGCTTTATAATAATTATTGACCTAAGAATAGGGTAGTATTTTTTTGAAATACGCCATTTCTATTGGCATTTCCCGGTGGCTAAGCTACAACTTACGGCCGTAGCCATAATTTGACAAACGATAAATGAAGTAGGGAGTAAGATCATGGTAACGCGCGTGTTTGAACATGTACCGCTTAAAAAAAATCGGTTAGGTAATGTCCAGGATCGTGCTTTAAAAATAGCGTAAAAGCTCCATTTTGACGTACGCTGAGCACGTGGGCCGTTAAGTTAATAATAATAAAGTTGAGGTTCCGATGTGCGTTTTACGCAAGAAACACGGCTTTATATACTCGTAGCTAAACAATAAACACTCACAACACATTATTACTCTGAGGTCGTGGCTGCTTTTTTTTTGGTCACTGAGCGTTTTCGATATTTGTTCGTAAGGAGTATCCATAACCTTTCCACAACAATCAAAAAGAATTTTATTTCTGAAAGATTTAATTAAACTACATTTTCCGCAATTACGCGTTTCCCCGAAAGTGTTCTTTTTCTTCTTAATACACTTGCTATCAGATACTATCACATATACTTTTTAATTTACTTGTCCATGTACCTATTTCATATTTGATGTATGCTTAAACGGAACAGCATATATATTCGTATAGATGTTGGATTAAGATGTTGGTTTAATTTGATACGGCAAGACGGAACACAGATAAAAATGTGACAACACAGATACTATTTAGTATGCGAGCATACAAACTGACTACATTAACATAGCGTATTATTAATATACATAGGCTAGGGTCAATGTACTATTCAAAACACAAATGTATCAGGTACTCTAGTAATTCGTACTATACACAGGTATACTGCGAAAAAATAACATTGGATATCTTTACGAAATTAATTAGATCAGAGTTTACAATATGAGGCTTCTGCGAATCTCACTGATGTATCGGCATAGCAGTAAATAATTACAAGATAAAAAGAACTTTTTATATACCACGTTTTTAAATTTTCTGTTGAATCATATAAACTTAACAATTCTATGTATTAATAAATACTTTTTTTGTACTTGATAGAAATAGGTACTGAATAAATATTATAGAATGCAGAAATGTCATTTTCACATTTCATATTGATTTCCATAGTAACGCACGTATATATTAATAATTTAGTTGCTAGGACCATCCTCTTGGCAATCAATAATAGTATTTTACTTTTTACGGATTTCTTCCGAAATAACTTTTCATACAAAACAGAATTAACTGAAAATGAATTCAATTCTACTTAAAGATGGCTAAAAGTTTTAAAATAATGCATTGGCATCGTGTTCTGATATATTCTAAAAGTGTCAAATGACTAGCTAGTCGGAAAGTTAGTTAAAAATCGATTGCAAGATTTGTACTGGATAAACAACCAGCGGACAAACATAAACGTGGTAAAATAAAGAATAATTATTATTCGTAGTAATACAACGCAAGAAGGAATATCTTCACCACATTATGTTACGTACTCTTCGCCCGATGTGTCCATGAAAGATTAAGGTGAACGGAAGCACAATAAATTCTCAATAATACCTTCAAGTAAAAATAATATAATAATGGTAACGCTTTTAAAATTATGCACGTGGAAGCGACAAAGATACTGTTGTATTTTTCACGAATATACCTTTGTCAACTAAGATTTTCTACCGTTATAAACTTTAAGATACATAAAAGAAATTATTTTTGAACAAAAAGCCCTGATATCAATGTTGGTTTATTGATAACGAAACAACACTGTTTTTCCAAAACCTTAAAATAAAATAAAAAATGTTCTAATGAATGCTAAAAGTTAAAAAGTATTATGTAGCCATGATATACACCTGGGAATCAGAACTAGAATGGTGAGATGCTACGTCTTCTCGGTCCTCTTATATGGAGTAGAGGCTTGGACGCTCACAGAAACGATTCTCAAAAAACTTGAAGCTTTTGAAATGTGGGTGTATAGGCGCATGCTTCGTATCAGCTGGAAGGACAAAGTTACAAATGTCGAGGTGATGTCAAGGATGAAAAAGACCAAAGAAATAGTCAAACTAATAAAAACCAGGAAACTGGCATACTTTGGCCACATCATGCGGCATCCCGAGAAGTATCGCCTTCTCAAGGGAAGATCTTCGGTAAGCGAGGCCCTGGTAGAAGAAGAACGTCCTGGCTCAAAAACCTCAGGGACTGGTTTGAGCTCAGCACTCCAGCCCTATTCAGAGCGGCGACGGACAGGGGCCAAATGGCCAAATTCATCGCCGACGTCTGATAACGGATATGGCACACAAAGAAAGAAAATGAATGCTTCAGTTCTTCAATTATTTTTATTCAATTTGAATGTGTGATATTCTATAAATAGCAGATGTGACTTTATCAATCTTTTGTTAATTCCGCACATTGAGATAAAAAAAATCCGTTTTAAGACCAACTAGCTCACTTGATTTACTGCGATACCTGGAGGCAGGCTTAATACTATTGAATACCGATAAGAAGCAATACTTTCCTCTCTAATCGAATATTGCTAGAAATATTGATAGTAATATTCAAATATATATTTTTTTATATACGTAGGTTGAAATATAGTGTTACATCATATTACGCAGTTGGGTGCATTCGATTACTGTAGCTTCGGCAGTAGATTTTGCGCAGCGAGGTAGTTATAAATAGTAATATTCAGCAGAATCTTGGTCGTGCCTTCGAATCACGTTCAAAGTGCAGATACTAAACGATGTCAGTCTGAGAAAACAGAAATAGGGCAATATCGCTAGAGGCTTCATAATAATAACTGACAACAAACATTGTGCAACGGCCATTGTCAAACTAGGGGGTAGGGCGTTTTAATTCGTTTTGTGGTTAGAATTATGAACGAAATCCACTATAGAAAATTGATCACTCTTAAAAATATGAGAAAAATACCTGTTTTGTATTTTCGAAATTACGTGTTTTCAATAAAAAGATTTTCATATGCGTATTTCTTATGTAAGTATATTAAATAAAAAAAATAATAACTTAATAAACGACACTATAAGCCATTGCAAAATGGGCAAATATAATTAAAAACCAAGGGAGAGGCAGCAGTTAGACGCGTTTGAAATGTGGTGCTAGAGGCGGATGCTGATAGTCAATGGCGAAGGGTAGATGTAGGCTGCGGAGATTCGACATAAATAGTACACAATAAACTTTGTCAGTCATTGCAAATTGCAAATGGTGCCGGTTAGTAGGTACTGTTTAAATTCATGTTACTAACCGAACCACAATAAGTAGATTAAAAATACTCTTCTATCTATAAAATATTTAAAAACATGTAGGTGCAAATGGTACAATTGAATGGCATAATTTTAGATATTTTATAGATAAACGAATATTTTTGTGTCTATCTATTGTAGCCTGGTTTACACAGGATTTAATTGAATTTAAAAAATTAACGAACACCATCTGCAATTTGTACTCTTGGTTCAACGAAAAAAAAGTTTAGTGTATGTACACTATTTAATTATGTCGGATCTCAACAGCTTTCCTCCACCTTTCGCCACTACTGAGAGTATTGTGGATGGCCAAACAAACCTACGATTCCATAATTAGTTGAACCTAGAGTCCTCAGTTTGCCTTCGCCGGACTTGCATTTTTTATTAGTCATATAATTAGTAACAGGTTACAGGACGACAATCGGGAAAAACTCATGGTATTTGGTCAGGTGGACAGTCAAATACCACGGATTTTTCACGGATACAAGTCACGAGTGTCGCTTAATGCCAAGAGGGATATACAAGTAATATAGTCAAGCCGTGAAGAAGACTGTCAAACGCCCAAATGCTCTGGGTCACATTCATCAGTCACGAGGTCAGAAAAAAAAGAATTTGATATATCACAAAAATCTTTGAATTAACACTTTGACGATATCAAAATAATTTAGATACCAATATCGAATCCTTGGAAATATATTCTGTCATCGAAATTATAAATCGGTTCACAATGCGACAAAAAAAAATTAAATGGTGCCGACAATATTGATATTGAGAGCCACAGTTTTAAAATATGAAGTGTAGGTACAAAGTCGTGCAAATAGAGCATCTGCCAGCGCAACTCGAAGCAGGTGCTATAATATTATTTCCGTCCGATATTATTGTTCGACGAAGAAGAGAAAAATAACACGTAGGAACCTACCTATTATGAGCAGGTAACTACTATTATACCTATAGTCATGTATTTTCTTATAAAGTGAGTAGCTACTGCAGACTATAATGCAAGTTCATACTATAGTATAATACCTCATAGAGAATACAGATGTTTATAATTCAAATTTTGTGAACGTAAAATTGTCGATAGTTTCAACATAAACATATTATAACATGTGGCGTTCAGCGCATATATTATTTAAATGAGAATTTATTATTCAAAATTACTTAAATGAAAGATACTAAGTGTCCAGGTTATTTAAGAAAATTCATAGGAGACAAAAGGGTAAATTCTTATCCCAATTCTCTGGATGGGTATTCTGAATCCGGCTCCATAAATAATAATATAATATATTAATTTCTTCGGATTTCCACAGTGTCACGCAAATCACAATAATAATAATAATAGGTATATGCATAGATTATCTTCTAAAAACAGGTCTGTAGCCGGCCAAGTAAAATTCTAGGTAAGGACCTAGGAGCCCTATGCATACTAGAACCTATTTATTTAAATAAGATGGCTTATGCTTATGCACTCAGATTTCCGGATAAATAAAAACTAACGCATAATGATCAAAACATTGAAACAAAAGTGACTGTCAAATAGAAACACGTATAGTTTTGCAAAGACTGTACTGGTTACCGATTATCTACTACGCAAACAGCGTAAATGAATGAATAATTTGTAAGCAATTCATCGATTTATCGGTGGATATTTTTGTGTATAATATTAATATATTGTTAATAAATAATAATTATGATGGGAATACTTTATCCGCATTAATAATCAAACACTGATAGAGTAACCATTAATTTATTTAAACTTATTATTCAATATCTAATGATTTATAACTATTACAGTCATACTGGGCAGTTTTCATTCTTTTACCATTGTATGTATGTAAATTAAAAAAATATTTTGTAAAAAATCGTTATTTAAGAATGACACTACTAATCACGGTAAGTAATGTTGTCGTAGGTATATCGTTGTTACTGTTGTTAGTCACTCTGTTGCTTGCTTATCTCTCATTCCACTTTCATCTATACATGGCGTATTTAACTATGTAGATAGTTTTACATAATGTCGACATTATAATATGCACCAGACCTTAGGAAAATAGTATATTCTACTATCGGGAGAATAAATATTATGACATTCAATATAGTAAAATTAAAAAAAAAACTAAGTATTAAATTATGTGGTCCAATTATCCGAGCTACTTCCGAGTACACATAATTAAGTATGTATTGAACGTTTATTATTCGCAGGAAATATTTATTCTTGAAATTTATTACATTTACTCAGGTGTTATTTGTGATGCCTTATTAAATAAATATGCTGATAAACCGCAAATGGTTAGTGACCTGATGATGCGAGACAAAGATTTGTTTATAAATACATTAGCACAATATAATAAAATAATAATGTGAGTTTACTGTACTGTTATGTACTGTTTACGAATGGTGAATTTTGTAAAAATTTACGACGTCTCGGTGAACTATTAAAGTCAAAATACCTATAGATATGTATAAAAAAAATCTAGTGAAACGTGGGGTAGTCATCCTCATCACAGAACAGATAAAAAGTCATCATCATGTAATTTAGCGTATTGTTACTATTTTTCACAATTTAAGTTCACATATTACGTAGATTAGTGCCTTCCACTTTACATTTAATTCAATTATTATCATTCAATTATAAATTGTAATGCTATATTAAATCAAAAGTAATTATATATCAATAATTATTTAACACAATCACTGCTCACCTGTAATTACCTTTTAATTGTCACATTTAAATAACACATTAATTATATCTAATGGCCAAGTACTCCAAACGCACCAGTCGAGTTATTAAAATAAATGATAGTTACTAGAGTTACTAAATTAGTTAAGGATACATTTTATTATAAATACCAATAACAAATTGTGTGCAATAATACATAACTTCCATGACCATGACCATGACAAATAGACACCAACGCCTTGGAATAAAAAAATATAAGAATCAATATAATTTGAACCAAAAACAGCAGACATGCTCCAGGAATGATAATTAGTTGATTATTATAACTAAACCAGTGTGAATATCCATAATAAAATACAACAAAAACGATTGATTACCTAATTCCAGTTTTGCAATAATTCAACAAATAATATTTTAGAGTTTTAGACGTTATAATAATTATGGTATAAAAAATGCTAATTATGTATAATCGTGAGTCACATACCTGCCTGCCAATGGCTAAAATAATTATTACAAAGCAAGTGTCGGTATATATTATAATATATTGAAAGTCAAGCCTCGCCCACTGAAATCACCTCCACAAAACATATAATTTATCGTAAAACAAACCCAACATTGATGACTAAATACTAGTATTAATTTTATTATGGGGCCAAGATTTTCAATATGTTTATTATTTAAGATCCGATAAATAAACGTGAGTCATTCATTGAAAGACGTATGCACATCATTTATTATATGAAGTTACGTATCTTTGACATTATGTTGACATATGAAAATAATACAGACCGGTATATCTATATCTGAAATATCAATGCATACTACGACAGTACAAGGAAGCCATGCAAACTGTTAACCCTACTACACCCCTTATTTAGGTCTTAAGCCTTGTTTTCATTGGTAGAGTTAACGGGCAGAGTACACCGGCGATATTGAAACTGCTCTACTCTACCCAAGTTGTTCAAGCACAGCATATTATTAAGTCGAGTCATCGAAGGTCGAATTTCTCTATCTCGCTCGCTCAAGTATCATTTTTATCACTCATCTCGCACAGTTTCGAATCGCACAATAATAAAACAAAATAAAAAAAATATCAGGTCACGTGGCGTCATCATTAACAGTAGGTGGAGGGGAAGGCGATTAGCAGAGTTACTATACCACCAATTATTCTACCACAACATAGTGCTTTAGCAATTTCGTTTTCATTGATTAAATTAGATTGTTAGAAGGAGAGTTAGTTCTCGCCAAGGTACACTACCGCAGTACCGCTATTTCTACCAATAAAAATAAGGCTTAAATATTGGAAAGTTGACCGTAAACAAATGCATATCGCAAAACACATTTGAAATGTTTTATATAAATGGTCAGTTGGTTGTATTCCTGCGCGGATGGAATGAATGTGTAAAATGCACTGACAAATCTGTGACCTTTTACGGTGATTTTTTTTATTGATTCATTGCAAGTAGCAATGCGTGGTCCTTTGGAATTGTGGTTTATCAAAATTGCATGTTTGGAAGTGCCCACGTACGGTAAAAGTTTACAAACCAATGTAAAATGTGTACACGAACGTATGTATTTCGACTCGACTAGGAGTAGCACGAAACAACCGCTGAGAATTCGTAGCTTAAAGATCTACAATATTCTTGCTATAATAATTGTTCCTCACAATAATAATATCTGTAAAAATGTGATTTAGTTCAATAAAATGTATCTTTGAATATTCAAAACAAAATTATTTGTAATCTCTATTAGCAGTCTATTAAAATGTGCATACCAAGATAGCACTATGTTATGTCTTATAAAGTATGAACGCAGTGACGTAGTACCTGCTTGCTATGCAAACGTAAACAACGTAGTGCATCTACGTGACCTCACATAGCTCGGCATCGTTGCCTCTGAAATATTAAAGTTTCATGAATTCCATGGAACCATGGATTAAAGAGAAATTGTATACGGTGGTGCATGGATGCCGCATGTTTAATGAAAATTAACGACTGCAATGCGAAGCTGGGCTGCAACGTAGAAAATAATATACGAACAAAACATTAAGCTAAATATAAAATATAAGTATACTCGTAAATACGCGAATCTAATCAACTACGTCTACCTCGGATAAAGTGTGCATAGATACGTGGTACAAAGTTGACGTAGAGTGCATTCGGACGTTTGAACGTTAATTAATTAATTTAATAATAAATAAAATAATAAAATAATTAATTAATAATTAATTAACGAAATTTTCAAGAGCCACCTTCCATTGTGACTCAAGGGCAGGGTGTTTTGCATGCGTTCGGTGCGAACAAATACATGTGAAACTTGTTCTCTCAGTAACAGATAAAATAAATAAAGAGTTGCATAACGTGACATGAATATGTGTATGTTAGACATCACGCGAAAAGACAGAAATGGGATTGAATGGGTTAGGCAACAAACGAAAGTAGGTGTACGACTTAATGAAATATGCCAAACCGTTAAAATTTAACCAGGCCCATCTCCATTTAACGGTTAAATGGAGATGGGCCTGACATATAGCTGCACACATGGTAGCTGCTGGATAAATGCGGTATTCCAGTGGTACCGGATAGATATAAAATGACCGAAAAGCCGTCGCGAGGTACGTTGCATTGACAAAATATTAATGATCCGCAGATTTAATTACGTGGACCGAGAAGAGTGGAAAGAGCTTTAGAAGACCTTCGCACAGTAATGGATTGACATAGGCTGAAGCTGATATACCTCTCATATTATTACTATTAGAGCGTAGGCTTAGTAGTCTGTTGGACGGAATAAAACTGATATAATAAACGAATATGATACGGGTCTATAGTACAATGCGCTAGGCGGCTAGTCATTAGCTTCTTTTACCGGGTAACCATGTTCTATTCTCGGTAAAGTTCACATCAAAGTATGTATGTGATTTTCTCAAGCCTGAGTGTTTCAGTGTTGTGTCAGTATAAACTACTGTAATTAGTTCCTCATGGCATGGCGTAGTGTTAAAAACGTTAATAACCAATAAGTACATATCAAGAAATAGATCAATGTGTTATAAATACCTACACTGTATGCCGACAAATCCCAAATGCATTTTTACAGTAACCGAATTCAATGAAGTTCCTTCCCCAAATCAACAGAGTTTCATATTAATCACTACATAGTATTTTTGCATTCCTGCCGAAATATTAAGGCGAGTTCTAAAAACCTTCGAAATTCCTCCGCCCACGCGCGATGTATAAAATAATACAATAATGTATTGATACGGCACGCGACGTCTTACACCATCTTTAATCTTTGTCATTTCTACCGTGTGTTTGTTCCAATACTCCCATAAAATATTACTTTCACACCAACATAATAAAAAACATTCCACGCTATCTCTCCCGCGATTATTACCGTATTCGTCCGGAGTCAGAAGGCGGTTTGTTAGTACCTATATGATTGTCATTTCATACTTTTCATAGTTCCAGTAACTTACTCGGAAGACTTTAGGTACACCAGCGCAGGGATCCATGTAGGTATATTGTATATATACCAAAGAAGATCGTAAATATGTCTTACCTGTAACAATAGAAATCAACAATTGAAGTATGTAATTAATTAACCACAAAATAGTTATTTAACATGACTTTTTTCATTCCGCTAACACTTGGAAAAAATAATTATACCTATTTACTCTCATCATGTCACCACACCACAGTGATACATACGATTTTAATTTATAGTAGGCATTTTTCCTTTCCTTTGGCACCACCAGTCATCACTGATCACTAACCTTCCTCTGCAGGCTGCTTGTATCTCTTTTAAAAATATGGCCGAAGAGTTGAAGAACGCATCTTATATGTTGTTTGATGATGAATTGGTAAGAACCATTCCTTGCAAAAGAATATGTTTGATATAACCTCCACCTAAGGTACATGCTCACCAAATATGATCTAAAATTAAATATTTAGGTATAGGTATATTTATAAATATTATTTGATTTCCTACGACACAAAATGACAACTTATATATGTAATAGTGATAGATATTTTAATCAAGTATAAATAAAATACATGAATAGTGACTGGCACAATAGAATGATAAATATTATAATTGTGTTTGAAGTAACCTTCATGTGACACGGTCATTTTCCATTTGCGCATTTGCTGATCAACAGGAATGGCATCACAAAAATATGATATCACCAGACTGTCAGGCTCGTAATAGACATAATATAAGCAACGGAAGAGAAAATTATATATATTAATACCTAGGTACCTATCTATAACCAAAGAATGGATATCTGTTAAGTATTTCAGATATTTACGCAGAATCAAATAATATATCCTTGGGCTATGGTGTGTTTTACATTATTTGCGAACAGTACTTATTTACAAACATAAAAGGAAACGAAAAAACAAACATGCGATCGATGTATTATTTTATTTATATCTCAGAACAATATTCCAGACTGATTGATACCTTAGTACGCTTATTACACGTATGTATAGTTAATATATAAATAATCGTAGTTTGACTAGGTATTAAACTGTTCTCGCTAGAAATGAAATTGAAATTAAAATGTTGGACTAAGTATGTCTTGCTTGCTAGGCCGGCGGAATAATCGTCAAATCAAACGAATTGTGAACTTGTGTATAAATGCATGAACTTATAATATCGTAAGTAATACCTTGTTTACACGTGCATGGATTTACTGCTGACAGTACGTATTATCGCGGCCATAATAAGAAAATGCAAGTGTAAACACATATTATCGTGCAAGATTGCGTGCATTATCAAAAAAGTTCAGAAGTTTCTGAATTCTCACGCAATAATTGGTACTTGCAAGGCGATGAGCATGCGCAGTAGAACGATAGTGGCGAACCAGCCGGAAGAAATACGAACTACACCGCACAGAATATTTTGACGTCTACCGATTATCTACGAACTTGTCCGAAACTGTCCGAACCTGTCTGAATCTGTCAAATAGCACCATACGATGACAGCATAGCGTCTCGCATACGCTTGAAGAATGTGATTGGAGGGACAGTTAACACTTTTGCGTGTAAACAGTTATTATCGCGATAGTTTAAAATACACACTATCAGTGCAAGTAAATCCATACATGTGTACAAGCGCTATTAGTGTAAGTTTTAGCCATTTCAAAATTTATCCAAAAATATTTTTTTGATAATTACCTAAAACTTTTTTATAATCCCTTATATTTAGCCACGTATTTTTTCCTGTGCGTGGGGTAAATAAGAGCTTGGCCATTCTTGATTTACCTTTGCCCCCTGACATCGGGAGTGCAGTTGTGGGTTTTGCCAAGGTGTAGTGTAGAGTGTAGACCAAACATACATTCGGTCATACCAATTGGTAGACCAATAACTTTGGTCAGCAAAATAAATTCGGGAATTTACATGTTATGTTGAGTTAGGCTTAGTTTAAGAACATACACTTCGACCTACTTAGTAGGTACACTCACAACCTAACTTATCTTAACCTAAGCTAATGTTAAGGGAATAAAACATACTACCTACCAAAACATAATATAATAGTAATAAAAATCATGACTGTAGTGATAGCGTGTAACTTTTAAACATTTTAAAAAGAGTTCATTTTTATTCCTGGTTTCTACAAAGTAAAGTAGTAGCTATGGTGCGATGTCATGAACATTTAAAATCTATATTGTTTTTAAAAAAGTGACGTTAAACCAGTTTTCGCATACTTTTTGTGAATTCTCGCAGTAGATAAACGGGTCACTACGCAGAACGGTTTCGTGGAACCTTGTTGGAAATCACTGATCTAAACAATAAAGTATAGCTAAGATAACGTTGGGCATTGCCATTGAATATAAGAAATAAATATTAATATGTACCGACAATATTCTTAAGATACTGTTTTAAATAATTTCCGAGATAAGAATACTTATAGAAAATCATTATCTTATTATTATTTGTGGTTATTGTGTTAAGATAACATTACATTATTTTACGAAGGAAAGTGCCTACCTACATTAAGGAATTCGCCAGGTGGTATTATAATAGAATATTAATTTTAATAACCAACTTTTGCGGAAAATATTTTGTAAATAAAATCACCTAAGAGACGTTTAAAAACAGAGAGCTTTTAAGCTCCGCGCAAAAAGCTCGACTCAAGGTTTTTGCCGTACATTAAATGGAGGAAAATTATACTCTTCGTATTTGTGTCCTTCAAATGTTTCATTTTTTTGCTTTCGTTTTATGCCAGTGACACACAACTTAGTTACAAGAAAAAATATGCGTATTGTTACACTTATTTACAGGATTTTGAGCAAGAACCATGTAAATTATCGTTTCAATTTGAGTAATGGAACAACATAATATAATAAGTAGTAATTAATTTATAAAGTATCTTTTTTCGATTGATAATTGGATTCTTTTCGGTCTTTCCGAGCGCCTTTCCGAATAAATTTGTTATTTCATGAAGTATAGGAATGAGCTATGGTACAATTTCAGGCAGTGCACTCATAAACCATACCCAACGTCGTAAGGACATAAGGAGTCCAGCACGATAAAGTTTAGTTTTTTTTAAATGCAATTTAAATTTTGTATAAAAATTATACTTATTAACGGTAATTGAAATAATAACAAGTGACAATATATTAACAATGTTTGAAAGAATTATAGTCCATATAAGACATTTTTTTATTTAAGTATCAGTAAGTATTTGATCTATATCTTTCTTCTCAATTTGTATTATTATCTATAGTAAATTCTATGTTTATTATTTGGTATTCACTACATTTTATTAAACCATAATTGCTCCATATTCCTCACAATTTCCACAGTATAAATTCTTAACTCCACCACTCAAATGTACATAATATGGAGTTGTACCAAATATTCCATGCACGCACTACGTATCATAATCATTCGACATATTCTACATCTTCCACACAGTATTGACAATAATTATTATAACAATACATAACATTTCAAACATAAACTAGGTACTTACGGTTTTATCATGTAATGTTTCATTCACATGATGATAAAACTATCGTACAACAAATTGGTCGTTCTAATATTTCAATATCGGATCAACAAGAATACGTATGAACAAGGCGTTACATTAATAGTCCATGCTAAGTAAAGAGACAGGGGTCTAGGACGATTTGGCACCGGGACAACTGGACGCCACGGAATTCGAAAATAAATAGACGTTAGGTACTTATAGGTACTTTAAAAAAATATATTTAATATTATTATTTATGTTTAAATGATAATATTATGATTTAATAGTTGGTGAAAATGTAAGTATGCAGACGTAAATAATGATTTAATCGTGCATATGTTTAAGTTCCAGCGATAAAAGAGTTTTTTATTTTATATAAAGCCTTAGGCATGGTAATTCTCAATCCGCAATAAAGAATACATTATTTTAAGAGTGAAGTGACTTAAAACTACTAAGTAGTAGATAGAAACTAATTAAAATACCTTGACTACGTTCTGTATACGTGTCTACGACAGTGCGGCGTCCAATTGTCCGGAGTCCAATCGTCCCATTCCCAAGAGACAGCGCTTTTGGTTTCGGTGAAATGAAAACCCAAGTTTTAAACTACCTACCGTTTCTCTTATATTACGTAAAATTATTGAATTGTTTTGTCATAATCTCTAAATAGACAGTGTAGACAAAGCAGAATTAATAGATCTATAACCATAACCAAATGATACGGCTACGGGCTAACTCTTGGTACGGCAAATACTTTAAACTGGTTTTGAATCTATACTTGGTTCAGAACCTCTGCATAGTGGTAGCTATACTTACCGGAATGTTAGAAGTCAGAACACGTGAGATGGTAGACCTCGTAGAACGTAATATTATCTAGGTATTTATTAATTAAATTTTAGGAACAGTGCCCAAAGTTATGAGGGAAGTTGGCGTTAAATGTAAGGTTAGAAAATTAGTGCTAATACTACTTTAGTTACAGAATGAATAACAGTGGCTACATAGAACGTAAGTATTAACGGACAGGTTAACATTAAAAATAATCATTTGGTACTCAGTACCCGCAGTAGGCGAGTACCAGAATGCCTGCTTCCGAAGACGTGATTCAATAATGGTTTGAAACCTACGTATAGCAAATTTATATGTTTCATGGTGTATTTTCATATGGAGCAGGTGCGTAGCTAATAGCATAACTTTGCTTAAACTATCTGTTAATAAATCGCCTTAGGAGGCGGCCAAAATCCATAATAGATCGTACAGCTGATAATGATGAATGATGGTAGGTAGGTACTAATTATGTACTTACTTGCCAGTATTTGATTTTACGATACTTCAATAACCGCAATGGATTACATACATATATTATAAATATGTATATACAATTTAGGATAATTTAATATTTTGTAACTATTTTGTTACATAATAAATAATATATAAGATATTTAATAATAAAAGGTGACTACGTTTTTTTAGCTTTCTGGTACGGATAGGATGTAAAAAATGTGAATACACCCTTCCTTTCAATACTCCACTTTACTTCCAGAATACTCTACTTCATTTATTTCCCCTTCCAGCTTGCGGAAGGAAAAAGTATATGAAACTGGCATATCAATCTACATGGACATATAGTAGACCTAGAGCTGCCTAAATATTTTTTTTTTTCGACCATGTCCGATGCTAATAGGATCATATGGGCCTCCACAGAGTAGAGGTTTGTATTAACAGATTTTTTTTACGAGAAATGGATGTCAGCCACTTGCTCAACCTATTAGGTCCATACCCTGACACACACATATTGAAAAACAATATGTGTACTTGCCAGACCCAGGATTCGAACCTGGGACCCACGGCATGATAGTCCAACGCTTATGTATTTTTATTGTTATTTTTTATTATATTGTGTATTATTTAACTTAAAACCGCCAATTCTGCTTTTTATTTAATATTATTTCCTGAGAAGAAATATTACTCATTCAATAATTGGCATTCTGCTGATGATGGAACCCTGTAAAACCTACAGCACTGTGTTATTATACAATTAAAAACATAATTCTAGTGTTCGGAATTAATTATCTCAATTTTCAAATAAGATTCGAGATTAAACTTGAAATTTCTACGAAAAAATAGCTTGAGTAATTGTTTTTCGAAAGATAATTTACTAAAAACGAAAGTGTACGCTGAAAAATTAATAAAAAACAAAAATACGAAGAAAAGAAGACAATTTTGCGAGACAGGCAATAAATTTTACCATAGTAATTTAAATAAATAATATTAAGTACAATAATTTTCCAAAGAAGGCAAGAGGGTAGCACGAAAGCTTTCGTTTTGAACAGGCAAGGCTGAAAAATAATAATAAATAATCATCACGAAGTTGTTTTTCTCGCTTTTCCAGGGGAAATAATTTATTCCGCCGGCATGCTCGTGTATCCCACCGACGCATCTCATTTCCCGTATGATTGATTTGCGCGCTTTTCCGTTTAAAGGGAAATATTATTCGCGATATGTTTGAGGTAAATACGGCCTCGCGAAACGGATGTTTTTCAATTCAATTGGAATGTGCGAAAAGCGGCGAGTTGAGGTGAATAATAATTTATAGGACTCATTTATGCTAGACGGAGTGAATAATTTCGGCTAGTAAAAAGTTCTTGTAATAAGGAACAAATTACTATCCTATCCTATACATATATCCCACGAAAATTATTAAAATTTGCGCATATTGAAGCAAGTTACGGTCGGACGTTCTTGCTGGAAAATTAACACAGATACAAAACTAGAAAAATAAAAATTCTCGTTTATAACGACGATGTAGTTACGGAAAGTTTATAATTCTTTTACACTTAACACATAATCTACCTATGAGTAGGTTACACACATGATATAGGTTTTAAGCATCCCCAGAAATAACCGGTAAAATGCAATGCAATAATAATATATAGGTACCATACCACATCGTTTCATCATCAGCCCGACAACCAAGCCTAAATTTGATAGAATGCTCTAAGTCAGTGACGAACAAACCGCGGCCCGTGGGCTGCATGCGGCCCAAAATAACAGGTACCAATTTTTTCACTGAATACTACCAAATTCCAGTTTCCTGTATACTAAGTTCTATCGTGCAAATAAATAATACGTAAGTAATTCAGAGTGCAGACTGATTGGGGAAGCTAATATGTAACTATTAAATTAAAAATAATAAAATGTATGTCTCGTCTAGTATAATCATTATTTTTCAATACTTTTACCCACTGCCTGTAAAAAAATAGGAAATGGATAAATTGGCCCTTCTAACAAATAGGTTGTGCACCACTGCTCTAAGTAGATATCAATACCTAAGTAACGATGAAGTAGTGGATACATAACGTCGGTGTTTTGTAAAAAGGGCGAATTAACCAAAATGCTACTTTACAGGAGGAGGGTTTTTAACTTTTTACATTTATTTGTTTTTTACCTGTAGATGATTATAAATATCTAACAAGTTTATAATAAAGCTTAGAAAGAATACTGTCATTATAATAGGTATTATTATATAATATGTTAAAAGGCCTAATATGTCACATTTGCTTTTTATTTCGTAATTTTAATTAATTTAATTTTAGTCGATTATCGTTTTTAAGTACTTTCCAGTGGTGATAAAAATTCGCCGTTTTTACACAACAAAGCTTGTGGGGTACATATTGTATTTTCATTAAAATCTCGATTTCGCCAAAATGGTTGATTCGCCCTTTTTACAAAACACCGACGATAAAATGTATACTTATAGTCGACAGAAGCCCTTCTATTCTTAGATTGAATCGTACCTAGGTATCGATTCAATGAACAAATACTTGAAAAACATTTTCTGTTTTCTTTTCAGATCTGAATAATATATACGATTTATCTATTATTTATCATTGCTTTAAATAAGGCTAATTATAGCAGAAGGCTACCTAATTGAAAAGGCCCCGGGGTATGAAAAACAAATAAATCGAAGAGGAGACAAATCGTTTTACAGATTTTTACGAAATAAAAAGCACAAGCGAAGCTCAAGGTCACCACCACTGCTGATTTATAGAATTTATTAAGTAAGTATACCTATACCTAGTGTAATCACGGATACCTACCTATTGCATAAATACCTATTATGTATCAATGACATTAAATTATATTTATTATTTTAACACCAGCAAATATTACTACCTACTCCTTAGCAACATTTTCGCGTCTTGTCCCTCTCTCTCATATGTGTATGCTCTGTCTAACTGTCTTTGTTCCGGTGTTTCAGTCTCAATTATTCGTCTATGAGCTACTGTATCAGCTGGCGGAGCTTTGTAGTCTCCGGTATTTGCCGAGCACGCCATCGTTGAACTCGTTCATTTGTCAAGCGACAATGCTTTGCTGATAATTCTTCCTCGTCTATAATGGTACTATTTATTTAATGATTGTGTAAATTGCCTAAGGTTAGAGTAGGTTACAGCAACCTATCCATATAATTACTCTTAAATCACTATATACAATCGGAATATACACTAATTTATCAATACTCTTAATCACTCGATATGCTATTACTGCACTGTAACCATCTGTCAACCTAATATTAGAGTATCATTTATTTTTATTCACGATCCGATTAACATTAACAATTTTTCCGATTTTTCAAATTTAGATTTTGCGTCTATACGTGTATTTTACGTATGTTCCCTGTGTCGTTCTCTTTTTCACGTGTGCATGTATTTTTCAAATTTAGAATTTGCATCTATACGTGTATTTTACGTATGTTCCCTGTGTCGTTCTCTTTTTCACGTGTGCATGTATTCTCTCATGCATTACAGAAAATTCAAGAAAAATAAAGTATATAATGCATTGATATTGATTTATGTAGGAGATGTTGTTTTATAACTTATTCGAAAGAATTACCTACTACTAACAAATAGGGCTTACTTAGTAAATATAAACCATGAGCTGGTAAATCTAAGCCTAAGCGAACAGAAAACTATTGCCGATAGAGACCAAATTCCGCACGCATGTCCAACTTCAAGTCGGCTGTGACCACAGAACAGATTATTAAATAAAATTTCGATAGGATATACCCCAATACACAAAATGTTGACGCAGGGATTTGAATGTGTGAGTGCCCTACTAAAATAAATCACAAATTATAGACGTTCAATACTGTGTGTTGCAACCTTCAAATACACCAATATTGATTATCTGAAGGAAGAGCAAGAGTATTCTTGACACGTGTTTAAGTATATCCCATATTCTTCTACACTCGAGATCGGTTGCCTGTTACTCCACACTCGTTAGGTATTTCAGTTCCCATTATTTCTGAGCTCCCTAGATGTCATATTATACTGTCCAGTATCAAAACTAGTATTGATACCACAGTCTCCCATTGGCATTCGTAAACTTAATAAACGTATTATATTCGATTGAGGACAGTTTACAAATTAAACAACACTACGTGTCTTTCACCATCACAAAGAAATACTTACTCAATTTCACATTCGTCGTGAAAATTGTAGTTTTGGTCTTTTTCTGGACACTTATTGTACCCATCGTCAAATTATTATCATCTTACTCAAAGAGCTTACTGCGCGACGGTACTAAAATATGCATATTTTCTTTTTATCATTCCTGCGACAGGCCGTGAGTGATGCAATACGAATCGTGTGATATGTCGAGGTCACGCGACCTTCCTTGTGGTTAATTTGAAAATCATGATAATCTGGCGATACATGGTGCGATCGACCAAAATACATGTCTGGTATATAGTAATAAATGATCATACTAAGATTTGAATTGACGTCGAAACCTACAGGGACAAAAATTCTACCATGCGATAACATCCAGGGACCAAGAATAATTCAGATGAAAATAAATCATTTATAACCGAATACAAAGTAACATACACATAATAAATCTGTCTATTCGTCCGCAAGGATAAAAGGAATAATTTATTTATTACAATAATTATAAACGCTGAATTGTGACAATGAGCGTAGTTGACATCGTCACTCGCCCCTACAATACAAAGAGTTCACGTCTGGGTCCTGGTGAGGTAAAAATGTTATTAAAAAAAAAACTCCAGCGATAATAATAAATAATTGAAGTGTACGTAATTTGGGTACTGCATTTGGGAACGCCCGTCATTCAAAAAACTGACTGAAGACTTTCCGCATCATCGGCTTATAGAAATTGGCGAATATTACAATATTTTATATAATATGAAGGGGTATTTTCACATAGCAATGACGTTGATGAAAAACTTTAGCATCCATAAAACATCAAACTGTACACTGAGTGCTCTGACCAGTTCAAGATAGAGATTGATTGAACACACTGTTGAATAGAGGAAACGATTTAAAACAAACAAAAAGAATAACAATACACACTGATTACAATTGACTAATGATACATTAATATTATACACAAGTTTTACTTGCAGCGCATTCTATTTGGTGTACTCGTGTACCTAGTGCAGCGCTAATCACCAATTTCATACAAGTATTTGTTACGATTATAGACCCAATAATTTATTCGTATATAAAGGCTAGCTTCGAATTAATTATGTAATTTTATTACTCACGGAACAATAATAAATTAATTACCTATATCTATAACGCCGATACAGACCAAAAAATGCAGAATACGATATAATTAATATCAGTAATATACATATAGATCAATTTAAAATGCGACACGTGAGTTGTCAATATAAGTAGGATAATATATAATTAGTAATAACAGTAATTATTAATGAATAATGACCGTGAATGTGATGGACCCGATGGTATATGAAATGAAATACCTAATTACATGCACGGGCATATTATGCTCGACACAATAATATTGTGAAAGGTAATAATTGGGTAGGTGTGTACAAAGTGGTATAAAAAATGTTGTACAAAGGAAAGTACGTTTGCAAATAATTAGTAGATAGATAGGATGAGGTGGAAAGTGAAAAATTAAAATAGCAAAAGCAGTCATTTTCAATTAAAATTGGCGTCATTTTGTTTATAACTATTGTAATTTGTATTCAAATGATCAACTTTCTCTGACACTAGTCGCCCGATAGGTGGGTACACTAATCGAGTCAGATAGAAATCTAAAATTAATTATGAGCCATGTATAGTGCGACTTTTATATCGAATCTTCTATGTCACATCACGGCATGCGCTGACACTGTTACGTCATGTGGTTTTTTGCGCACTGATACTATTACGTCACGTGCTATTTTCGTTTTGACTATCTAAAGGAATTAAAAGCTTTCTTTTCTTTTTCACATCCTCACATTATACATAATTCTCTTCATCTGCTTCCGCAAAGGTGTGTGTATTTTGATGTTAATAAAACTCCACGCGATATCGAAAACACACTGAATAATGGGCGCGGTGAATGCAGTAACGGGGAAAGTAAATGCAGTTGAGGGTTTTAGTTCCAGAAACGACTGTGGTGACGTAGAAGACATGTATAAAAGTCGCACTGTAAAATGCATTACCTATTTAGCCTATTATATTATAGCCAAAAACAGAGCCCAATGGGACTCTTTGGAGGAGACCTTCACCCGAGAAGGGGTTCTTGCAAACCAAACTAACTAGTATCTTAGCATTAAAAATATTATTTAAGTTACAAATACATACATAAACGTTACATACCACTGTTTAATTATATAAACATTATTTAATAATACTATATACAAAATAAAAATCTTTATTTATATATATATATAATATTATACAAAAATATAAAAATAATAATAATTAATATTATATAAACTAGATAGAAAAAGAAAGAAAAGGAAGGAAATACAATCATAGATAGATATATATATATACAGAATAGATATAACTTTTTTTGTTTGTAAGAAATAAAAGGCTTATTTATTTGTATTATTTATTTGTATTATTTATTTATTAATAAGATTAATCGCAGAACAAGATATTGAAGAAATAGCGCCATGTCAAAATGACATGGCGAGACTGTCAAGACTTTCAAGACTTCAACGATAATTGAAAAAAATCCCTAAAACTGAATGCAAACATCTCGGTTTCGAATAAAAAAAAAACTCGGTTCGGCTCTCTAAAATATGTAGCATACTCTAGCATACGTGCCTGCACGATGTTCCGCTATGGACCTTTCAATAGCTTCACTGATGCAGACAGCATCGACAGAATGCAGGGATCACTGGAGAGATACGAGTATAATTAAAATATTAAACAGAGAATAGATGCTCAACAGCCAAGAATATAATATCAACATCACAGTTTGGAGGACGATGAATCGGACAAAAATAGGAGTAATCGTAACGAATATGAAGAAGAGGGGATACTCCGACGATTCTTCAAACCACGAATGTGTCGCCGAGGAATCTGCGGAACACGTGTAGTTTTCCACTCGTTGCATCCAGCTGCACCACCCATGATATGATTAAAGTCAATTACACGCCAATCGCTGTGGCCAAGGCGTGATTGGGAAGAGTTTAGACGAACCTCTTGCACGATAGAAGAAGGCGGAGAATATATTATTGTGTATCATTGTTATTGCAAAAAAAAACATATTAAATAAAACGCATGGAAAAGTTTGAAATACCTAATCTGACTGTTTAATTCGCTTTTACAGGTAAAGTAGAAAAACATCTTCAATCAAGGCCAAACTGTAGCAGTAGGTATTGTAAAATAACGATTTGTGCCGATTGATTGAATACGTCACGCTCGCGACAATAAATAACGTCATCGTTACAAATCGTTATGCCAAGGGGCGAGGGGAGGTTGGGCGCCGTTAAACGTAGGACCGAGTGCTTTACGAGCGACAACAGACGAAGTTGGCGAACCTGGGAAAGTGCGGTCGCGATCTGAATGTATACTGAATGACCGCAATTTATTGTAGCCATACAAAAAAGGATTTGCTTTAGTGGTATCGACAGAACTGACGTTTATTTATGGTTCCGAAACTGTAGTACCTACGCGTAATCATGAGGTGGTACCTACACAAAACATTTTAAAGGGTACGCGGTTGAACTTTACTTTCGTAAAATTATTCAACTTAACAATGAATATTATTACGCAGTCCAACGGTATGCAATAGTTAGTATTCACATATAGTACGCCAAAATAGCATAATTTGGTATTACCGCAATATACTTTTATTGAACATTCTATAATTCTGAAAACAGAGAATTAAACTTGTATTGCACACAGGGAAACCATAAAGGCAATTGAATCTGTTTACAAAATAAAGGATTTCTAAAACTATATATTTCTAACGAATGTGGTATGCCGGTAAAATATGTTATGTAAATAACGGGTAGGTACTAGCATCCCATAGATTTGGGAAACACTAAGTAAACAATTATTCTAATGGATTTAAGTTCCATTTGAGTCGTTTTTTGCGACCCGGGTTTCATCTTTCGGCATCTTCAGGCACTGAGTACTCACCAAAGGGTAAATTGTACACTCTAACAACGAATACAATAATTAATTCTAACATATTATATAATAAATTAATACAATAAAATAGGTAAAAACTTTATCATCCACCCACGAAACCCGGGTCGCAAAAAACGACTCAAATGGAATAGTACAAAACTTAAATTCATTAGAATTTAAATTCAAATTCCATCAAGTACTTTCGGTCGATAGTATTAATATGATTAACAACAATTCCTAATAAACATACGTGTTCTAAATTTTGTAAAGTAAGTAATAGTCATTTTCATTGTCGGTATTTCTTGTTCGTAATGATGACCTATGCCCAAGTCTGCTGCTAAAAGACGAAGGTGACCAGTGATTATATTTATATTAACAGAAGCTGTCATCAAAAAAAAAATAGCAATGAAAAAAATCTATTAGAAAACGAGGAAGAGATCCCTCCAGATGAACGGACAAAATGAAAATGTCAAGGGTTTTTCACTAATAGGCCATGTAAAGCGCTAAATGCCGAGAGACCGACCGACGGCCAAATCATCCAGGTTACAATCCTCAGACAAGGTGAAGGAGAATAATTCATTGATGGAAAGAAAGATAGTTAATAAAAATAGATTCTACAAATAATATGGATTATAATTTATTGTGTTGTCATTTATTTTAAATAAAGCAATCAAAGGCCAAAATATTTTTTAACAGAATTATAATTTTGAATGAGTTAACAAGTAAATTATAAGCAAGCATAATAATAATGGAGCCTAGTTTTTAGATGTGCCCTGTCCAGTTCATCTTTGAATTTAGAGGACGTCATTGTTGTTTACCAATATGTTTAGCATGGTTCCACTTCCTATTTTTTGCTACAATAATAATTACTGCTTCAGGGAAAGTACTGAAAATTCTGGTATAGTCAACGTGTGGGCATAATAAAGATAACAAAAAAAATATTTGTATTATTTTTGAATAAACGTCATCAACTCGGCTATCTGTATCAGAAACCTCGTAATGCGTGCAGGAACTGGGATTGTATGGCATGTGGTTAGGTGGGTAGGTGACTACAATAAATTCGAGGGATCAGAATCCCATAAATATCGATCGAATATGGTATCATTACGCTGACATTGATTTTAGGGCGGAACTGTAACAAATGGGACTATGTACATCACAGAGGAATTATTCTGAGGGGTGACCTTTTCATCTGTATATAATATTCTTTACCCACATTTTTATCTATCCTTTTTTTTAAATGCAAGTAACTGAAACTCTCAAAATTCAATGGTTTTACATCACGATCGATGCCCACGGGGATTCCGAAAGAATACAACCCGCCAGCAGCCGTGGATACTATGTAGTATGTACCAACTCAAGTAGAATTTACATACTCGTACATTAAATTTGGTCACTACACTCGGGCTTTGGTCTTCGCCACATTCACAAGATTCGTTTTGGTGGCCAATCAACAGTATAGGTACGACAACGTGAAGTTTTCAAATTGTCATTTATATAAAAACGCAAAACGATCAAATAATTTATTGTTTATGATACTTATATCGACCATAACCAAATTTAAATGATGTGCAAGTAATATTCATAATAATTGCAACCATTAAATTTAATATCCGTTACCCTTTCTGCGTTATAGAATTAACTCTGTCAATAGAAACTAGTAGTCTAAATAAATATATTTTCTAAAAAAAGCTTCAAAAATCATTGGACCAAAAAAATAAACCCAAAGAATAAAAAACTAGTGAGGGCGATATAATAGATATCAATAGCATTGTCACATCATTCAGAGCTTTATTCGAGCGTGAAGCAAAACGGTGTTATTAAAACATGAAAACAATAAAGTTTTTATCATAAACACAAAGAAGACAACATTTGAATAAAACGAGAACATTCCACTTTATACTGTGTTTAGAATAAAATTATTTATTAATCCATAGGTTATTTTGTTGCCGACAATGCAAATTGAAAACGGGAATAAAGCAGCCCTGAATGAGTTTTTTTTCCGAATGGGGGACGTCCCTCGTTGAAAACCTGATATAATTATGACTTACTAATCAGCATGTCAGATGAAGGGGGTGCTAAATTCACCGTGTATATCAGGGATGTAGAAATCACTACGTGTGATGCTATGGGTATATAGAATGGTACAATCGTCTAATAATCTCACATATCAATCCATCAACGGATGAGACCACAAAATATTTTTAATAGTTCCTAATAAATTTAACTGCGACATGCTCGTATTAGATATTATTTTAAGGCAATGTTAATGAAAGTAACAAAATCCTATCTTACAATAAATTTACAGTCTTTGTTAACGTATTGAATATGTAATGTGCAAAGTTCACTAAGTAGATATATGTACCTATCTGAATAATATTTAATTTAAATTTTTATGAATATAAAAACCTTCAGTGAATTAGTTTATTACATATTGACTCTGAAGTGACATTTCGTGAGAAAATCTACATTATATTTATTTTAAGTAGAATGAAACATGTCATATTAAATATTATTATACACCTACCTACATCTAGGGCCGTCAAAAAAGTATCGATTTCTTTCGATTTGACGGGCCCTATTTACACTTAAGATCTGCTGTTAACATCCGACGCTCAGCCACGTGTTATGGATTCCTGGAGAGAGTTCCAACCTGGTCTGCATTTTCTTGAAGCTACTATTGGATGCGCCGCGTGGTGTCTATATGATCCACCGAAGGTGCAGTCATGTACTAAGAATATAATACACAGTAATTAAAAATCAAAAATCAAAAATTATCAAAGATTTTGCGAATCCAAAATTAACTATATTTTATATAGTGTTCTTTTGTCAACATCACCATGAGGAACGTGCCTAGGTGGCCATAACAGTTAGGTATCCTACAGATGAATACACCTGAAGTATGTCACTATTACGGAGAATAATGAAGCCACCCATTGACCATCCCATACCCCCTGGGTATATAAAAATATATTTAATATACAATGAGTAAGGGTGTTCATCCCGATTGTATAATATAAACGTGAAGCGTATGTTCATTAAATCATTGTTAGGAGAGAAATAGCCGTCCATTGCAACCCGTTCGGCCGGGCTAATCGCAATGTTGTCGGACATATTTTACTTTCATTGTACAGCTGATGCACAATCGGAGGTGCATCCGATGCATATTTTAAAAGGATTAATAATGAAATCCACTGGCACAGTACCTACCATAAGAGCGTGCCATATTATATTACAGTGGTTTAGTACATTTTGTCTGATATTAAAAAAGATGAACATCTGCCTTAACATAACACACAGCGCGTGTCCGTTAATACAAATTTACGAATAAATTATTAACACATTTTTAGTAAATACCTACTGCTTAATTAAAATCAGTAGGTCCTAACTAAAAATGATGTATAATCAATCATCGTCAATTGTTCGTATATATCTAATATATATACAGGCATCCCACATCTTATAATATTTTGAAACTTATATAAAGGTACGTACATTAGACACTAACAAACACCTTTGGCTAGGAGGGATACGGAGAGGAATCGCAGGAGAAAGGGGAGGAATGTTTTTGGTGGGGGTTGCTTCAGGACGAACACTTTTTAGGTGTAAGAAAGCATCTTCTTGGTTCGATAGAGAGGTCGGCACCGAATTAAAAAACTACTCAAAGTTGTAATAAGAGTGAATGAACTTTATGAATCCCAAGTAAGCGTAAACCGAAATGCGTGGCGAATCGGATTTTCTTACTTCTTCTCTTGGTGTTAGTATTTACTACGAAGTATAAATTAATGTACTAGTAGAAATTATAGCATTTGCTTTCTTCGATTAAATCAGGTTAACCAATTCAAAAGATCAAATCTTATTTAGGTATGGTCACAATATTGAAGTTCTATTTGATATAAATAAAAAGAATTTCAAGTTATACACATTTATATTTTTATAAAAATCGACGTTATTGAAAATTACCTAATATAAAAGATATTAAAACTATGAATTAGTCATAAATCTCTCCGAAAAAAAATTGAAAACATAATTAACTAAATTTTAATTATTATAAGGGACGTAAACAAAATTTACATTTTATATCATTTTTCTTAAATTATAGGTCTTTGACTTAAAATAAAAATAAAACATTTTTTATGTTTTCAGATACATATTTATTTATTAAAGACAGTTGAAATTGTAAATCATCAAAAAAATGTTTCAAATTGAAAGCTTCGTATTTTTCCGCTAGGTGCCTCTTTAAAAAGGGCTCAGAAAAGGCTTCACCTTAATAGTGAAAAGATCTTTTTGTGAGATTATTTGCCTAAAATCCTTGTTTTCAAATAAATATATGAAAAACGTTTGCGCCGTTCAGTGGTAAAAAAATAAAATTATTATACCAGCGTATATTTAAGTGCGGATCCGGTATTTTTTAGAACCTGTGAACTGGGTACATGCAATGTGGGGTTAGTTACCTTATTCAAAGCAGCCGACGACTTGATTTCGGGTTTATGTCACGTGTATTTATTTAGAACAATCACAATTTTATGTGAGGTTCTATTATATAGCGTGTATGTAACAATATCATAATATTATTGTTTCGTGTATACACACATCTTTACTGTCGATGCCTGCACTGTTATTTTCGGTAACGAGTAAATTACCCCCATCCAACAGTCAATCTCCGCCACTGTTATTGACAGTAGACACCCCACTAACTAGGTAAGATAACAGTTCTTATTATAGTCTATAGAGACTTCTATAAAGTATATTATTAGAAAACATAGACAATAGAAGGACTTATATACGTATCGCACGAGTGGATATTCGGTAATAACCACAACTTTCTTTGTTGGAACAATCGAACACAAAACATCTTACTAAATTCCACCTAAAACGATAACACCCACGGCAAGTTAATATTAAATAGGTATCAAAACAACAATATCATCATTGGGTAGATGGAAATAATCCCTCATACGAGAAACCTGATAAAATATCCCGAGGCTCACGGCATATGCCACGTAATTATATCGGTATTAGCGTGGGAAAATTATTATCTAATACTAGCTCTTATGTAACTAACTATAATATACCTGGTAAGATACCTGAGATGTCAAATTTTGATGAAATCATCATTTGAAGAATATAATCTCCTGCGACGCTATTATGGTTTAAACGATAATCTCTCAACCCACTATTGAACAAATAGGGTGGGTCACCAATCCTGCTAAAATACACTAAATATCTCCGTTGTTTTTAACAGAATAATTGGCATTAGATAAAAAAAATGTGTTAAAAAATCAACTAATTAGAGTAGTTTTGCAACTTGACTTCACGTGAAAGTTGCGATCCAACGCACATTTAAATGAAGTGCGCGATAGTGCAAACCTTGAACCTATGGACAATTCAGTAAGACGGGTAGTGATGACTGATGACTGATGAGATTCTTACAGGCGCAAAATTTTAGGGAGGTGGAAATTAACAAAGAAATTGAAATAATACAAGTTTTGAAATTAGATTCACTGATAATGCCAAAGTTTTCGCCTGCGGGTCGGACTAGGTTTTCGAACGGGTCGGACTTTTAGTGATGAGTGTATTATCAGAATATTCCAGTTATCCTGTATAATCCGTTTAAAATAGCAACGTATAAATAAAAAGTCATATTAAGAGTGGCAATTTGTGTATGTATGTCATGTCCTACTGCTTTATACGTAGGTAAATTATATTCCCAGTTATGTATCAGCCAGCAAAGTGTACTTACAAGGTTTCCGCTAAACGAAAAAGGTTATATACCGTAACATAGTAGTTTAAACGATGACAATGATCCGCCGAGCGGCGTTGTGCATGAGGAAGATTATATAATACATGTAACAATGTCCTTAATATGCTATCCTAGAATGGCAGTATCGTCTCTATACTATAACTATTATTATATAACTAACCAAACTATATACCTATAATAATTATTAATATTACAAATCATTATAAACGCTTCACAACATCACCGAGGAAGATGATTAAAACTAAAACCTAACTAAAAAAAGGAGCTATATTTTTCACTGGAAATTAATTTCGTAAATCTTGATAATCATACTTAAGTATGTTAAAGTAAATAGATTATAATTAATATTGTGATTTAAAAAAAATATATGATATCTACTATGATGAATAATAAAATGGGTACCATAATAAACACATCGAATATTATTAACAGTTGAGTTAATATAATTTATACATTCAGGGGTCGCCACATAGTTTCACTTTTCGAAGATATAAAAAAATAATATTTTAATTTCGTCTGCTATTCTGAATCATCGTATGAGTTATAATTACAATATCCGTGATAATATTGTCAATGTAAGAATACAATGGAATAAATGGGTTGAAAATATGATATGAATTAATTGCTTTATTTCAAAGATTTGCAAAATAATGCTGAACAAAAGTATATGGTACCCAGTGGCGGCCGGTGATCATAAAATTAGGGAGTGCATGCAGACATGCATTTTCCTTTTTGTGGTATTGAAAAAAATCGGCAATAGCCTTCAGAGTGGAGGTAGGCTTATGCTTAAATATATAATACATCTTGGGGGGGGGGGAGGTTGAGAAACGAAACGACGCTCACATTCACCGACAGCATTTATTTATTGTCAAAGTTATAAAGTCCAAGCTTCTGGATATGATAGGTATGATGCAAAAGGCATACAAACTCTTTTCGATTTTTATTGTAATACATTTCATATGTGCCAACGTAGTTTCCACGTTTGACACTCCTAACTTCCATAAATTATAACTGATGCAAGTATTTTAGACAATATGTCATTGGTACAAAGCCGTAAACTCCTCATTTGTGTAGCTCCGATAGGTAGTACGCGGGTTATGGTCGGTTGAAGTTCACATACTGACGCAATTCGGGCATATCTTATACTCCCCTTTCGGTTATTTGCATCCCACATTCTCCGCATATACCTACGCGCTGTATCATTTTGATAAATACTATGGATCGGTGATTTTTCAATGGGATATAGGTAGTTACTATCTGTTAAAAAATTGCTAATACTTTGTACACCTCAACTCCAGAATTGCACTCCAAATGGGACTGATTTGAAAGACGTATTCAAAATGAAAAATACTTCGGTAACACGAATATGGTATTTGATAGAATAATTTATATTTCTTTTCTTCAATAATTGACATTGGAAAATTGCTTTGTTCATCTTCTTAAAAAATATTTTATCCTCTTTTACGTTCAAAATAACGCTCATACTCCACATACACTATTGAAATACCTAATATTGTAGAAATTGTTACAATGTAACGCTTTTGTTAAATAACTAAGTACTTCTCTTAGAGTAGTATAAGTAGGTACGTAAAAAAATGTAGTATGTATATTATATTATGTAAAGGTTATTAATAGTTTATCAATTACTTACTTACAAGTTTACTTTGCTCTAGGCATAATAAAATTATTTAATTTTTAAAGGTAAAATAATTATAAAATTGGTATTTGTATGTTGAGATTGCTACACCTAACTTAATGAACACAATATCACTCTAATCGATCTTTTGATCGATTCAATATTATATGGCAAACAACGTAGCATTTACCTCATAACGTAAGAAATAATAATATAATAATTTGAAATATTACGCGGGAATCTTGTACCGACTTCAAAAGCGTTTGTGAGTTGTTATTATTCGCGCCAGTTAAACACAGCATTGTCGTGAAATGTCGTCTGCGCTCGTAAGCTCAGATTGGGAGGCACAGTGTCCCAAGTGAGGTAAATATTGCACGTTCGGAAATAAAAAAAGATCACAACTGAGCCCACATTATCGGCAGCGTGAAAAAAAAATCATCGCCAGGCGGTTCGATTTCTCTCCTGCACAATTAATACTACGAAGGACGTACCTACGCATACATGCAGGCCGCCAGAAATTACGCGCATTTTATGCGTGCAGACGGGCGACAAATTAAAGATATTTTACAATAATTAATTCATACAATATGTAGGTATTTGAATACGTACTTATTATTACATAGTTACGTAATAATTTGGGAGATCAGTGCACCTTTGCTCCTATACAAGAGCCGTCCCTGATGGTACCTACATACATTTAGCTTTTAATTAACATAAATATTAGTTATTGATAATTTTGGTTTTGTGCATTATATATGAAGAAACAGAGGATGGTACCTAGTAAATATCTGACCTTCCGAAATAGCCGAAGGAGTTCCATGTAGAAAAGTATATTTCCATGGAAAGCGTATCGATGGGTTAGTCCACAGTTTTGTATGTTTTCAGATAATCAAATTTGGAAGGATCATTTGAAATCGAAGACGACATGGACATAATATTATTAAGTAATTGAAGGAGACAATATCTTTTCACTTATCACATATCTACCCCAGGTACGTACAATATTTTTATCATACCTAACATAACAGTATGAGGTATGGTTCAAACGGCACTTTGTGTAATAAATGAATATAGGCATATAAAATAGCAATCAAACAATAATTACGTATGAAATACCTACATTCATCATATTTTTTTGAGTAGATAATAGTAGGCTTGTTTTCAAGACGTCTATAAAAGTATGCAATCCAAAATAAAGTACCTACCAACTGAAGTAGTGTCGCAGAAGTTACCAGTAGAGGTCAATGAAAATGTTCGTTTTGAGGAGACTTAGTTTCAAAATCGGTAACCCCCATATGCCGCCATTTTGAGATAATCGCAAAAATCGTCATGCACATTAATTAGGACTGTAAATAGAATATTTTACTTTTGCAAAAATTTTAATTAGTAAAGAATTAGAAAAGGCAACTAAGAAAATAAAATATCAGCATAATTTAGATTAATACATTGTTACGTTAGGTTATGTACCTACTCCCTAGTTTCTGTAGAATATTATGTAAAATTGGGAACCTGACTTATTTCTCCCGGCGATGATATGAATAGATTCACAATAGCAACTACTCTGAATTAATTGAGATTACTCTAAAATAAGAAAGAAGCAAGAACGGCTGAGGCTCATTAATATATCTATAGAATTCACCACCTATTTCAAAATATAATATCAGACTAAAATTTTATAGTCATTTTATTTTTCACACAATTCGCTCTTATAATAATGCGTATATACTGAAGCTAGAACCAATGTGATAAACCCCTGTTATATTACATCATATCAACTACACAACAATGTTCGGACCTCATCAACTACCCAAAAAAAAAAATGCAAAACCGGTCCTTAACCAGTCCCGACCTACGAATATACGCC
Source organism: Rhyacophila brunnea (assembly GCF_057557595.1). Lineage (NCBI taxonomy): Eukaryota > Metazoa > Arthropoda > Insecta > Trichoptera > Rhyacophilidae > Rhyacophila > Rhyacophila brunnea. Next base: position 33,940,611 of record NW_028232752.1, read on the forward strand.
GGGGAGTACCGGACATAATTATAAATTGTTATAATATTTATTAGGTGCCTATAAAATATCTACTTTTAAAATGTATCATTAATATATCAAGCGTAATGGCCGAATTCAATTTCTGAGTGCCGCCCACCTCTATTGAGGGCATAGGGGTACCATTAAAGGGTTGAAAGGCAGTACAATCATTTTATAATAATTTATTGGTTAACAAACGAAAGGTATAATAATGCAACGACTCTTGCACATGCTTGGAAGTGCGTAGGTATCTAGTTGAATTTATAAAAAAAATCTTAATTTGTAGTTACATCTGTGTTTCACGATATTTAGATAATATTAACAATTTAACTGTATTCACGTATGTATTTATATCAAACCTTATCAAGCGCCCTTATCATCAGATATAGGTAACTGCAGTGTTCGACATAGCAATGGGCAACGTTTAGTATTTCAGTATTTAAAGGTAAATTAATATAATTAATCAATAATGTGTAGGTACTGGACACCGCCTTTTATGGGCACCCCACCCCTATAGATTCATGTACATTCTACAGCCTGGTCTCGGATTTAAATTTACAAGGCACCTCGGATGCACAAAGTTCACTCCCCCATATTTGAACAGTGTTTTTAAGATGCAGTAGGATTTGCCTTACCAGCGCGAGGATAAGACGCGTTTTTGGCACAATACTCCTATCCAGTGTACGCGTTGTGCAAACAAAATATTATAAACACATTATTATTCTCTACTGTACATCAATAAATCCCTTAAGCATAATGAGTGTTCATCCTGAAGCAACCCTATCCCACGAAAAACATTTCACTCCTTCTCTCCCGCGATTCCACACTGTGTTAGTCCGGAGCCATGAGGGCAGTTTTTTAGTACCTACCTATATTTTTTGGTTGCGTAAAGAAAAGGGGGACGAGTGTAAATTTCCCAGAGAATAAGGAAAACCGAAAAAATGAGTTTTGGACATCTCTGAATGATAATTTAAATGTTTCTGTATGAAAATTAATAAGTACATGTATTATAGGTAGCTACTTAGTTATTTTGGAACCTTTTTTATTTATTAGATCTATCTCCCACCTCCTTTCGCACACATTAATTAATATCCCTTCATATTAAAAAAAATTACAATCAAATATTTTTTTAAAAAATCGTCATTTACCTACAATACCATATATGCACCTACATATATATAGGCGCACTCATAATGTAAGTAGCTACATTCGAAAGTGCAAACGAAATAATATCGGTTGCACTCTGTCGTGTTTTAAGAGGAGGGCTATTGTTGCAGCCGGCGAGCTTTTAACGGGGCACACTTGCCCTCTCTGTTACTCCGAGCGGAACACTTCCACCTCACGCCACCACTGGACAGTTCAATGGAAACACCTGGTGCCCGCGTTGGTGTCAAATGGGTTGCAAAACCAGTGGAGTGCATTGAATAACATAACTAGATAACTAACATCATATTTTCTGTAATACCATATTCTAAGGTTTATGAATAGAATATCATGGCTTCAATATCATATTATATTATTGGTGTATAGCTTTTTACATTTGGATGGAGCTCCGGGGGTGGGCCCCCTATCTCCTTCATCTCGCTTCAATATCAATAATATATTGTTGTTATATAGGTTTTCCAACATACGGTGCGTGTCTCAAAAAAGACTATTACTCACTGTTCTAGGTGGTTGGATTTATAGTAATACTCGCGGTCTTGACTTTTCTCGTAGGAAACACGATTAAGACTAATTCTTTTTCTATGGGGAGTAAATAAGATATCAGAGGATTCTTTGCTAATTTTATCGATGTGTATAATTATGATCTTAGCATATTAAGTTAAATAAAATACGTTTTTATATAATAATATGAAAGTAGACATCGAAGATCGCCAACACGTCATCGTCATCGGTGTAGAGACTCAATAAATACATTTCAACTAAATAGTATATTTTTTGTATTGAATTCTAACTTTATTATAACCTCATATCAGTCATATCACATCATATTATTAATAACAGTCTTCGTAAATATTATGGTTATGACGTATTTACTATAGGTTTAGCATTGCTATACACTGTGGTATCTACGCAAATGTAATATGTTTGTATATCTAGATTTGTACAAATATGAATACGTTAAAGCCCCAAACATCACTTACGAAAGTTTAAGATAAATAGTTTGAATTTTTATATATAGAAAAATCGCACAAAACAATGCCGATGCCCATTACGTAGTATTGGAGTTAAATCATTCAGGGAAAAGCTATAAATATCCATAAGAAAAAACGCTGACGTGATTGCTTCTCACCCTGCTAATGAATTTAAACTGTTGACGCTACTGAACGGAAAAAAACTAAAATTCTTGCTTCCGTTTTCATCCAAAAAAGCAAACCCTAGAATCAGTAAAATTATACAAATAACTTATTATATCTACCTAATATGCACCTAATACATTATCGATTTGAAAGGTGATCTACATTATTACCTTTTGTGAGTTTTATGAATGTCATCGGGTAGTATTTACCCCGTTACAATTATTAGATAATATATTGGGGGGTTTGACATAGATAAACCATTATTATTATGGTGGGTACTGACTACAATTCTACACGATGTTGATCAAGAGAAATATCTATGTTTAATGGTGTTAACGCTGTTAACTCTATTGTCAATTTTTTGGTGACATTGCACTCTATTAATTTAAAAAAAAAAAAAAAAAAGGAAAAAAAAAGAAAAAAAAAACAATATTTTGTATACTAGTTCCATTTATTTATAGTGGAAGTGTGCTTTATTTAAATTAATACAAGATAAATATACCAATTGAATTGATAGAATGACATGATAGTTGTACAAATTGAAATACATTAGTACCTAATACCCGACTAACACTGATGTTTACATTGATTTAGGTTAGTAGATATTATGTTTTAAATGTCCTTTTAGATTAATTTTAATGCAAAAATTAACTTTTCACACGACTTCCAATATTCATGTAACTATCTGACATAATGATGATTTACCTATTTATATTTATAAGGGAAGTACTAGAGAGGGGTACAGAGAGTCACCTGTAGGAAGACGGTGGTGAAGGCTATGATTCGAATCGAGCTGTGGAGCCACCGAAGGAAGAAGAATAAAAACAAGAAGTAGTTACTTACTATATTCTCAAATGAAAACGTGAATTCTATATTTATATTAGTTTCTAGCAGCTTTATAACTTTTATAAATATCATTAGCGAAGACTCCCGACTAAATGATAATTTAAGAATTACATTTTTCAATTTAAAGTATTTAGTTAAAATACCAAAATACCAAAATATCACGTGTAGATTAAAATTAGTTTTATTAACAATCAGTAGCTATGTAAGTACCTAGTATGTTTTAAATCACCGCAATAACTTGCGACACATATAATTAATATAATATTTTGGTTATCGCGTATCTAACATTTTTTTCTGTATGATATTTTTTTATATACTTATACATACCTACACTTCATAAAATAATTAAGTAGGTATAGCAAAGATAAATTCGTCGCTCAATTAAGTGTTGAAAAATAATTGATTTCGTATGGTGTTATCATTGGTTTGTACCTACACAGTAATCACGGTACCTCATCGAAACCCCAAAAGAAAGATGTGTATCTGAGAATCTACTATTCTTTTGGGTTCCCCATTATATTTCTTCGGCGTTTACAAATATTTTGTTTTTATGCGAATGTAAATAATAATATCTAATTTATTGATTACAATAGGTACGTGATCTCATATTCCTATTATAATATGATATCAGCTACATAGAACATTTAAATAGGTCTGTATTACACGGAGTTGTTTGAAAGATGCTGTCACTCGGCAGAATATCTACACACACCCCCGTTACACACACCATAATAAAGAAAATCACGCCTCGCATATTCGAGGTGAGAATGATGTGACGGATGATGCATAGGTAGGTACATAGTAATATTATTAAATCCTTGAACGACGTGATTCATAGCATCGCCCATGTGAAGATATCTTTCGTGAGAATAAAATATGAACAAGTAGCAAAAAACGAATATTAAACAAGAAAATGCAGTATTCATTTCAGCATTTATTTAGTTAATACAGTAAACTACAATCCGAGAAATCTTACATCGTGTGTTGGTATGGACAGAAAAGTCGATTATAGATTCTAGAGAATCCTTATAGAAACATTTTAGCGGATTAATTTTATTCATGAAACATAAATAAAATACATCAATAACTTTTATAACAAGACACAGCTGGCAATATAGACCTAATTTTATTGTGGGTATTATAGGTATTTAGTGGCTTTTTTTAAAAGACCATTCTTTAGAATGGCGATGGCCGCATAAAGCTAGGCATTTCGTATGCGTTCCTTGGCGCAGCGCGATGGACTAATGTATTCGTGTCAAGTTTACAATATTATAATATATCGCAACACTCAATCGCTCCAAAATAGTATTCGATTTGAACTTTGGAGTAACGTTGCTCCATCTGGGCGTTTGAATGGATCGAGAAATCCCACCGTAAGAATCGGCATTCCATGCTGTAAGAGCATACATTTAATTTTTTTTAATGCCTACCCATATTTCTTTATGCAAAAAAAAACGTGGAGACAAAAATATCGAATCATTCCCGAACAAATCCATCCTTTAAGAGTTAATGATAAAAGACAGACTATATTGAAACCATTCATCAACGAATATACTCAGATGCGATTACTTTTCGTGTGCAGAAATTAGTTTTTTCTAATATTATTACTGTTCGAGCATCCGGCTATAACTTGTTTCGTACCAAAACTATCAAAACTCACGGTAATGTGGTATGTTTATATTAATCATCTGTCGGAGACGAACATTTCAGTTATTTGACGATGCTGGTCGGAGAGATATAGGAACATCTATCGGCAGAAAATAAAAATGTCTTGGGCGATAATAAAAACATACGTCACTGAACAGTCGGTAAAGAAGTCGTTGTCCATCCGCGACGATGAAAAACTTAATTTCCTTATATTATAGTTTTAAATGAATATACATAACAATAAAGTCAACATAAAAGATAAGTCCCGTGTTTTAAGATAATGTGTATCTATCCAAAATTAAAAATTAGTTGTACTAACTTAAAAAAAATATTTGATTTTAAACCAACAGAGACTACTCCTCGTTGGCAGCATAAACAGTACGAGGCTGCACGATGAGGAAAAAAATACCTCACACCTTGCCCAAATTGCCAGTATTGTCCGGTTTAATCCAAAATTGGTTAATTACTGCATCAAAGTAAATAAAAAATCTCTGGGTATAAGAATGACAGAACCACGTTGTAATCTGAAATCGAGGGTATAATAAAGATTTTTTTTTAAATGCTTACACAAAACATTACTATAATCATGACGTGATTGGTCGTAGGTATACATTTTCTGAAATATACAAACACATTTGAAACACTAATACATGATACTAAAACATCAGTCTACTAAGTTTGTAATAATTACCCCACTGGGAGATATAATAAGTTATATTAAGTTATAATTTTCATCGGTCCCGTGATTTCCATTGCAAGTAATATTTGCCTTTTGAATACGAACCTCCCTCAGAAATGATAATTTTATTGCTTCAAGATAATATGCCCCGCCTTTTAGGATGTCGTGTATAATTTTCTGCATAATCAAGATAAAAGTATGCAATCTCCATGCTTGTTATGCAAAAACATTGAGGGATCTTTGCTATTATCGAATGAAAGAAAAACATGATTTAAAATTATGGTACTAAAATTATAGATTACAAATATTATATAGAATGATTTTTGAAAATACGTCTTTTTTACTTATAATAATGTTTAATGACTGCTGACTAGATAATTACTTTTTAATTACCACATTTAAATAGCATTCTAATTATATCGAATGGCCACCTAATCGTTACGCGCCAGGCGCGTCTTTAGCGTCCAATGTATTAATAAAATAGCCTCCAATATTTGAATTTCAATTTGAAGAATTATTTATAAAATTAGAAAAGAAATAAAAATATTTCGAGATATTTGATTCGTATGTGTCTCCATTCACTAGGCATTTTAATCGGTTAAAACCAAATTTAATTAAAAATTCGTTATTAGTTGTCTGATTTAAATTGGCTCATTTTTTTTATTCCACGTATTTTCAGCGTTACATTGTAATCATAATATTTAAGAGATTCAACAGACAAGTACTATAATTAAAGTGTTAAACTATTTTTTATTCTAGATTTAAGAATGGATGTATCGAATGGGATTTGACCAAGAATGATGTTATATATAGATTTGACGGAATTTGAAAAACAGCTCAGGTGAGTATCTGTTAGGAAATATCGGCACGAATGGTTCTTGGACCGGTATTTTAATCGGAAAAGTTCTCATCCTGAATGAGATAAACGTGGGTTCAAATTTGAAAGGGTTTTTTAACAGACGTTTTGTTTATGCTAATCCAAATTATATATATTCCATCCTTCTCTAACGAGGGTTGAAGTCACAGTATGTCTCATCGCCCAGTGTCAGTCACACCAATTCTTCAATACAAAAAATGTTAGTTTGCGTAGTGAAGATATGCAACCAAGCCTCTGCTGCTACATTTCGTAGGTATATTTAATACAAATTAGACTACACACACTACCCCCAAAACTTAACCATGATTACGGCCCCGCGTACACGATAGGTACCTACTTATGGGTGTACATGTCACCACGGCTCATAGTTAAAAATTCTACCAGTAGTATATTGCTAGAATAAAATCGTCCGGGTATGGAGGAAGATAAGCGGGTCACCAGCTGTCCTCATTCATGTCAATTGGCTGTGGACTTTCTGGACTCAGTAGCTCCGAATTTCAATCCGATCGACAATAGGTACGCGGAGTGTAGTCCATAGCGTTAAGAGTTCATGATTACGTTAATACTATATAAAATCGTCAAATACAATACCTACCATCATCAACTGGGAACATAAACGAACATAAAGCATGAATTGGGTGGTTCACAATAATTATGAAATCAAGTCCATCAAAGTGGAAAATGAGATATTTGCACCTAAAGTTAAAACTCCTTTTTTAAAATTCAGGAATGTTTTCACTGTATATACTTACCATATTTTGATAGTACATGGATCAATTTAAATAAATAGTCGAAACATAAAGTATATTCAGGCTGTATTAATATTAGCAAATTCTTGGTAGCAAATACCTCTTTATACTGCTGAAGGAACTATCAAAATGGACATGATTCACATTCGATTTGATGTCTTATCAATACTAGTATTACCATTTATGCGGAAAATAGTAGAGCTACGATTGTGATATTAACATACAATATAGAAATCTATTTTATCTAGCCACTGAAATAAAAAAATCGAATTTTATGAAAATTGGACTTGACCCATAATTATTGGGGACCACCCAATTGTGTCACACTTCCCAGACGGTTAGTAATAATGTCTAGCTTTATTTGATTCAAAGAAATTTGGAAGGCGCCCTCGCATTTAATTAATATGAATATAAAAAAATCATATATAGTATGAGGGTTCCTTTATTGTGAAATTCCCGGACGACTAATACCACTGAACATGTGACAAATCATTTAAATGCACTATGCACATGTCGGCTTAATGAGAAATTGCACGACTGGGGTGATTGGTGATTCAATTGAATCTATACAAAAGCTACACATTTGCACATAACACTGACCTCATTTTATTTGATCGAATATATGGACATTGATTGTATACTTTCATTATAAACGCGTTGATTACTCGAACAATATTTATATAGATTACCTAATTGCAATGCTGTTGGTACATGGCTACAAGCGGTGTAGCAAAAATATGCTTAATGCCAGACGGGTTTGGAAAAAAGCTGTTTGGTAGGAAAATGCTGAAATTTTGTGGAAAAAAAATTCTTTTGTCGAAGACGATAGCAAAAACGGTAGATTTAAACGCCGCATGCCAGATGCGATTTTTACAAGCTGGATGGGTGGCCAGTAAAAATGATAGATTTGGCGATAAAAACAACTTGGCAATGACGGTAAGAAATTTGTCACTTTCAACTGCTTCGCCGCCAACTACGACGTACTTGCTGGCTCCTCCGCTTTTTGACGACATAGGTATCGGAAGCCATTGATGAGACCACTAGAGTATATCGGTGATTTCGAAATATTTGACTATGATCATATTATCTACCTTGGCAGCGTTTTTGTCTTGTCTGTTCGTTATGACTAAAAAAACGACTATACAAATATTATAAGAGGCTACATTGTTGGCACCAATTTAGTCGAGTTTCGCAGCGGTGAATTGGTGAGGGCAGACGGGCGCGCGGCTACACGCAGCCGTTGTCGATCGCGAAGGCGAAGTCGGAGTTAATAATACAATTGAATCACGACTCGATATAAGTGGTCAGATAGTAGGTAATAAGGTGAACCGTTGTCTATCTCAATGATTTGATAAAATGCACATCGAATGTGTGTATTTCTTTATTTTGTATAGCTGCCCACTTTTATTTTCGATTTCACGAGGACATCGCGTGGTAGGTATCGTCAGTACCTAATATATAATATTAGTTTGTACCTAAAGAAATTTTTAAATTATAGGTTAACAATGGTAATTCTGTTATTGTACCAAGTATATATATAATTATCTACGCTAGGTACTGGGTATACTGCTGCAGATACCAACAACTCTCTCATAAATACCTACAAGTACATGAATCCTGGTTCTAGATTATTTAAATGCTTTATTCATTGAATGTAATACAATCATTATAATCTAACATTCGCTATGATTGAAAGGCATCCCGGAGTGACGCAAAGGGGGCCTGCATGCGCCCCCCACGGGAGGGCGAAGGCGGCATACAAAATTATCCAATTATATGGAGCAGCAATAATGATCTCCATCAGATATGTAACCGCTCTTTGTAAATATTTGATACATTTTCATTGAACATAATAATTATTATAATCAAACCGTACATATACACACTTCGGGGCATACCCCGTTGACTTTTAATAAAATACGGATAGTAAAACATTTTTGAATATAGAATAATAACTAAAATAAATGGCAGCGGTTTCCAATGGCTACATTAAAGTTATTATATCTATATATTTTGGTGAATGTGAAGTCGATAGCTATTTCGGTGATTGTGCCAATATTACGATAAAAAACGACCGTGAACGTCTCAAACATGATTTTGGTTATTTTATTTTTAATAATATGATCAGACAAGCATACACTAAACTTTAAAATATAGTATGAGTTTATTATAAATATACCTGAATTATTTAAAATAAAATTAATAACAGCTGTCTTTGAAGCTATGCATTTCAGTACCTATACTTAATTTATAATTAAAAGTGGTGTTATGCACGTTATCACGAAAATGATTTATTTGTGGGTTAAAGTAAATTACTTAGTCATCTTCCACGATTTAAAAGTGCGTCAGCATTGAGTTATTACGTGACGAGGTTACAACTATTCTTTGACAGGGTAGTTAGTGAAAAATATATGACGAAACCAATATTTTTTTTTAGTCTCATATAAAGTTTGCAAATGGTCCATTGGCTTAGCAATTTTGTTATAAAGTACATAAGTACATCCATAAAATATAAAATAGGTAAGTGTTCCTACTTACGCCGATGCCCAACGACGATGGCGAAAGTTTCAATCAACGGTTGATGTTTTGGCTTACCTGAAAAGAAGACAGAACATCAATAATTAGTATTAATTATTAGGAGCACAGAATTATATAATAGTATTATCCACATAATATGTAAAGTTTCTAATAATTAGTTGTTTCATACGAACTTTACCAGTAGGTAGTTCATTTTGAGATACTACATTAACATGGAGTAGGTACCAACCTGAAAGCTACTTCTGCGATTTTACAATCAATTTAACCTTTTCTTTAAATCATAACTTTGCTGATTGATATTAGAATTGACATGAAAATGTAATGACTTTATAAATTTAATTAAAAAAATAATTTGTATCTACAGTGCAGAGCTTATATGATAAATAATTTAGTTGACAATCAAGTAATCCAAATATATACATATATTATTGTGCCTATGTTTTTTGTAAAAACTTTTTAAATATTACGTAAATGTAAAATATAACCTGAAACTAATCTGTTTCACTAAAAGTAATACGTGATGTCTTTAATGCCGTGATACTTTCAAAGTCATCAATCAAATGGCGCATTGTTCTTTTATATCGCTATCCCATCAATCTATAAAAAGTACTTAAAGTGTAAAGTTCACATTTTTAAAAAGCTTCGAAAGTACTTACCTAGTAAATAGTAGAGAGCTATTTTTCGCTAAATCACCGCATATAATTGAACGCTTTATAATAATATGCATAGGTAGTTGATTCTTAAAACGAGATTTTACTCCATAAAGGTCCATAAAGTAGCGAAAGTACAATTCTGCATACAAACGATGTGAAGCGATAAGCATGTAGCCACATAATATTTTAGTTTTGCGTACATAATATTATCAATAAAAATTTGGCATCGACTTGATTTTCACGCATATAAAAGAAAATAAAATAGGTGCGTGTTTTATACCACAATATGCTGAAATAGTAGATAAAAAGATTTAGGACCAACGCTTACATTTCTTAAAAACAGCCTCAATATTACATAACTATTTTTAATTTCATCTGTTGTAAAACCTTATTAATTAAAAAATAATAATATAAAGTTGTTATTTAGTTAATTTCAATGATAATAATGAGTAGATAATGAATTGGAATAATTTTATTTTGTATTTTTTGTTACCATGTTCGATCTTAAGAAGAGCATATTATTATTATATGGGCCTAGTAATAACATTTTTTTGGGTGGATGGATTTAAATGGATGTTAGCCACTTGCTCAATCTATTAAAACGGTACTTCAGTGAAACGGCAAATAATTTTCAACTATAGGTGCGACGAAATTTTGGACTCGCTGGCAATCGGAGAGCGAACGTCGAGCTGTGAACGCGTCAATTTGTTTCGTGACGGTGACGGGGGTATTAATTCTTAAATTGTGTAAAGATTACTAAAAAACGTTACCCATTTACTTGAAAAAGAAAACATGTCAATGAATATATTATTATTGTTACTAATAGAACAATAAACAGAATATTAAATGAACGCATGTTGGATTTATATGGCAAATAATATTTCGTTCGGCACGCGTCATTTGCACAATCCGCGCATCGCCTAGCCACGATCTTTTTAGACCATGCATCAACTGAGGTATAGCCTTAAACTCATACTCTCGGTTCAAACACACATTGAAAAACTACTTGTGGATTTGCCAGACTCGAGATCCACGACATTATATGCCTGATGCGTAACCGTTCGGCCACCGTGGATATTTTTGTAGGAGCTACTCATGAGTAAATGCGGAAACCCACGACAATTTTGCCTCTTAATGCTTCTCTCTCCCATGGGTATTATTTACTTAAAGTCAAACATTCACGCCAATCTTATACTTAATCAATGTATTAATAATAATTGTGCATCCGTACACCTAGTTCTAGCAAGTGCACAAGTGCAATATTGTTAACTGTTTCCACGACTGATGTATTTGACTATTTGAAATACATGCTAAGTCATTCGTCATCTTCCGACTCGTGTCAATATTTTACCGACAACCAGTGGGAAAATATTTGTCAGTACACCAGTAATGGGATGTCGTCTTAAGACGAACCTGTTGAATGAAAAACAGGTAATATAAACGATTTCACGTACCTAAATCGACACAGGTACCTACTCTGAATTGCATTAAACGATTGTGAAAATAATTTAAATAAAATCATCAGGTATTGAAAGATGCACGTATAAATATTAACATGTTTCTTATCTTTATTCAAAAGGGTAAATCTAGCTTTTGAAAAATTGCAGTGAAAAGGCGTGCATCTAAAGCTGTGTCACACGAGGGGGGTTGGGCTTATTTTGGCGAATAAGATTCCAAAAGGGGTCGCAAATTTACGACCCTTAAGACGAGAGATTTGCCAATGGAAAATGTTTCAAGGGGGGCTTGGCTGCAATAATTTTGGACCTTTTTATAACGATAATCATAGGGTTGGTATCCGTAATCTCCATGACTTAGATTTAAAATAGAAAACATAATTATACTAAACAGAAGTACGTTCAAAAGCTAGGCATATTGAAAGTGAATAAAAAGGTGTAATTTATTATATGTAAAGAATACCCAATTGTATTTTAAATTAGTACCTACTTTGCGAATATAATGTTTACTCCGGAATTAAATTAGGTTTTGAATTATTTTTTAGATTAAATAAATGTTCCTTAAATATATCGGTAAAAAATGCGATAATTACATAAATTTTATTAACGAAGGGTAGCGTAGCTGTGATTATTATACTTTATACAGTTTTATTTTATTAGTAATATAGAAAGCCATTAATATCTAATTACATGTAGTTCAATTCCATGGGTCACGGCTATTGAGTTTTGAAATCGATTTCGTCAGAGAATAGACATTGTATGGTCATGCCGCGACCATGAATCGATGTGTACGGGATGCTGTCCGAGTGTCTGTGCTTTTTGCTTTTGTGGCACAGCCTCACGGAGCCTTTACATTCCCGTATCCGGAATTTTTTACGTAAATAGTTCACCGCAGAACACTTATTCGTGCGCCGCAGTACGTGAAACATGAATTCGTGTAACATTTAATCAAATGACGAGTTCTTCGTTGGACATTACATCGTGGACTATATTTGTACGTATGCTACAATATTTGTGGAGATGTCTTTACTAGGTTGGGTTAGGTTAGGGTTAATCTAATTACTAGTACTATTTGCCAACTATTGCCGCATTTTGTAAGATACGTGCAAATGTATTCCACGGTGAAATTGTCAATGTCGCACGATGAACTGCATACGTAGAACTTACATGTAACCTTACATTGCAAATACGCTACAAGAACTATCCATATTCTATACACTGCAGGGTTGAGAAATAGTGTTGTAGAGTATATGCTTTATAACTATACACTATTTTCGCAATTTTTACTACACTGATACGCCTCTTTGCCTGGTTAGTCGCATACAATTTGATCAAATGATATTCACTTGTAATTTGTATTAATATATATATGTAAAAAAAAATTTTTAGAATATATTACACCATTGTCATCATTGAGCCAGGGTGCAAAGTTATGAAGTGGCAGCTCTACTTGGAGTACGCTTCAAGGTAGAGAAGGAGAGAGAAAATAAAGTAAGTAATACGCAATCAATATCAAGCAATATTACCTAACTGATGGTCCAGACTTCGTTAATAATATATATCTATAGGTATATTATGTAAATGCATTATCATCAAAATATTTAATTATACACCCATTCTATGAGAACGAAAGTGGAAATTCTAAAACTCAGAAGCAAAAACAAAAAAAAATAGCAATAAACATAAATATATTAATTTATAAATTAAAATAACCTAAATAAAATATATTCCAATTCCACGAAATCAAGGTAAAAATGTTTAACATACCTACCTCCATATTAAAATTTCTTTGAAAAATCTATCATAATAAATATTCTGTGGAAATTTAATACTGAATACTTAGTACAACAATGGAACCCTCTCCTTTGAAGAACGATTTAAATTAAAAACTAGATCAGTTCCGTATACGTTTTGTAAATAATATTATAAATTTAATATCAAAGAAAGATACTCCACAATAACTTCAATTTAAAGACAATATTGCGAGTTGAAATGACGTTATTGTATAAGTTAAGATATAAATAGAAAAGACCTTTGTATTTGTATAAAGTATTTTGTATGAAAGCAAATAATGCAATGAAATAATGAAGTTGATAAATTAATTAAAATAAAACACAATACATATGTAATACTTATTACACAATGTTTAATATGCATGACCGATACAATATTACAGCTAAGTATTTATAGTACCTAACTGTATATTTTCTATTAGTTGAAAAGCAGACAAAACCTGTATTGATTATTATTAAAATATGTGAATAAAAACTACCTTAATTAACTTTCCACCAAGAATTGACAGTTAACACAATTAAAGAATATATATATTAGATATTGATGTTAATATATATATTTTTTAAATTCATCACAGTTAAATAATACTCGCATATAATCTTTTATAAGCTTTCCTAACTTATCAAATAACATATTACTACGATGGCGTATTAATAGAAAATATGGGTATAACTTGGGAATACCAAGGATTTTTCTTATTTCAACCGTAATTAAATGAACTCAAATAAATTTTAACTAATAAAAGCATGCCAGCACTATTTAATCGACTGTTGAAAAAGCATCTGAATTGACATCTTTCTGTTCAAATGGAATTCAATAAAACTGAAACTGCAAATGCAAAAAAAAAATATATAGAGCATCTTTTTAGCATCACATAATCAGAGCGGAACCAACGAAAATTCTTTTATACATCTTATAATTTCTACGGGGAACTGCAGAAGAGGAGTTGAGTTTTAAACATATCGATCACGCAATTTTTTTTTTAGTTATATACAATTAAAATACCATTATTTATTTACATACGTTATATCACACGTAGAAATTAACGACTAATATACAAGCCAAACAATTGCTAAATATCAACAGGAACAATAAAATTAGACAGAATAGACTTGTAAATATCATATGATTAATACAATACTAGAAAGATGGTTTTACATAATTTGAGAGGAAACGTGAAGACATAGAGTATGATTTTTTTTACAAATATCTATATTATTAGTGGCATTATCTGACTATGGATGTTTTTAAACTAGACGACTTTAAATTTGAACTAGAAGGAAATGATAACTGGCTTGCCAAAAAATATAGGGAGACAAGAAATGCAAAACAATGGACCTTAAAACCGACAGGGGTTGAAAGGAAGATTTAAGCTAGAAGAAATCAAATCAAAATTCTAGTGCACCCATTTAAAAAGAAAGATTATTTGCGAGGGTTTGAAAAAAATCTAGTGAGTTCGTGTTGGTACACGGGTTCTAAATTGAAAAAAATACAAACAAGCTTATATTATAGTAGGTACACCAAAGGTAAGTATTTTTTGTACATATACATTATTCGTTTAAAGTATCCGTCTGCGCAAAGTTTTAAACAAATATTGTGTATCAATATTTCAATTCTATTGTAAGATTTTTCAATTCAATAGATGTTGTCAAAATTGATTGACTATTATTCAGAATTTATAAATGTTATTTAGAAGATAACTTTGTCTGAAATTAATTTTTTTGAAAAACGTTTAATTCAGTTACCCGCCATACCATACACAATATAATTTTACTTATTAAATTGAAACACAATACTATAATGAACAGCTTTAATTTAAAAATATTGCAGTATACAAGAGCAATTAAGAGAATTCGTTTAAAAAAAATATAACGCGATAGGTACTTAAAAATATTACAGTAAACTTGGCATGTGATTCAGTAAGAGATATTATATTTATTGACCATAGACAACGTTATGAACGTAAATTACGTAGGTATCTCAATTTTTCGCTACCATGAGCAGACGTAAGGGATGTTATATGAAAAGACACAGCACAATAGGATCATCGTGGATAAAGGCATTTGGGAACAATAGAATCAATAGATATTCCCGTACTTCTCTAGTCGAATGAATTCCATATTGACGTACGGGTGACGTTACAATTTATTTAGTGTTTTCGTGAAGTTCTCACAGCGGATTCCTGCCGTGGATTTATCTCTCATTAAAATATAACAAAGTTTGGGCACGAAGAGTAAATGAGAAATAACTCGATGCAACGCCCCGGTGTTTGAGAGAAATAATAGATAAATCCCCAATAACAAAAGACACAGTCGATGCTTTGAAATCGCGCTATTGGAAAGAAAATAAGGCTATTGTTATGAATATTTCGCTGGTAGTTTGAATGCTACGAGTATAAATAAAAAAGGACACGTATGAAGAACAATGATTTTAACAGAATTACGGGAAGAAAAAATATTGCACCTCATTCGAGATTGTAATATCAGGCCATAAATTATTCTCATTGAACTAAGAATAGGTCCTTACCTACCATGTTTTATAGAATAAGAATATACTTACCAACCACTTTTGCAATAAACCAAGCGCTCAAATACACTATCTACTTACTCACCATGGTAATGAAGAAAATTAACAATCACATATTAAAAAGAAATTGGGTATTGACAATTTTTATGACTGAAAATAACACCGACTAACAGATTGAAGTGTATTCTTTACAATTATACATATGTCGTGTTAACAGCCAATTAAATGAGAATATACATGATTTGATTTTTCTTTTTTTCCCTAAATGGCAATTAAACCCAAACAAACAAAATAAATGGCAAAACATATAAGTACCCTGGAGTCAAAATATATCATCTCGGCCAATTAATTTTCCGTAAACCAAAACAATATGTTTCACTGAAATTTAAATTTTCTGGAAATAGGCCGTGAGACAGTCGTTTATAAAATATCATAGAAACGTTAGAAAAAATGAAACAGAAAGAGATAAACAAAAATTGATTGAAGAGTAAGAATACATTTACGATGCATTAACTTTAAATAAATATTGTCAAAAACGTGTTTCTATACTTACATAAGAGAAAGAGAATTAGAGTGTAGTTAGAAAATAATTGCTATTAAAAAGATGGTTGATAAAACTTGATTGTTAGTGGCTAACTACATAATACATAGTATATGAATATTGTATGGTAGCCACTGAAAACATATTTATTTGCCATAGACTGCCATTGAGAACAAAGACAGCAGCTGATCTCGTTAAAATTTTCTTACAAAGCACACAACACAAAACGCACAATGGAAAACACGATTTTTCAAATAAACGATAAAGTATACCATTCAATGTTGAATCAGGCTATTGTCATCGCCAGAGACTACCCCACTAGGAAAAACTTAAATTTCGTAAAATACGTTATAGTAATTTGTACAATGGTGTAAAAGCCAATACGGAAACGGTTAGAAAACCAGTCTCAGACGGGAAAACACGTCCCGGTGAGACGATGGGACACAAAGACTCAAGGCACAGGATCAGATGATGACAATGGAAGGCATTGTTGAGGAGTAAAGCGTCATCGGCCGTGACAAAACGGTCGAAAACGTCTGGACATGAGATGGCCATTGTTGCAAACCGGTTGTTAGAGCGCCTGGTGGCAATTTTGCTTGTATATTCAAGTGCAGTGCAGTGCTTTTTGACATGGTACTTCTATTCGCTATTGTATCGAGTAAAGACATCGTGTTTGTCGAACCGGAAGTAACAATTGAGGTCTTTCAAATTCACGATCACCATAAAGAATCCATTGCCATTTGTGTAGACGTGAAATTTTACTTTCAGCCTATTCTCGATTCGAATTGGGAAACTTTCATTTGTAGAAAAACATCTGCACGTAGATATTGAATAATATACGAAACTAACTCACGGAATTTTTAATTATTATAGATACGGATAGTTCCTTTACATCTTAGTGCCCACCTAATATGTAATATTTTAACTTATAACAGGGATGAGGTAATGGAAGTTAACTAATTCTATAAACTCTAATAAGATAACTCTTATATTGCGTGATTAAGGAAAAATGTCTTAATTAATTTTATAATTTTCAGAATTCCTCATCGATATTCAATCCAATATTTTTTTAATTCGCAAGAGTAAATACTAAATAGTTATACGATAAGTGGGTTTTTAATAAGCCACTTTCTAAAACTACTAGGTTCATACTCTGGGTCCAAACCCAGGAATTCGAACCCGGGACCCACAACTGTATTCGCCGAGAAGGTACCACTCGGTCATTGAGGGCGTCTAACTACTTAACTGTATACCTATATACTTTCTAATTTGTAAATAAGTAGACGGATATAGAAGGAAAATTATAAAAGACTAAATCAAGTCGGTGTGTAATGTAATAAATTACAAATTAAATATCGATTGAATTTAAAAACAACAATAGCGTAGCTATTGGGTAATATACAATGTTCGTACTTGGATCGCTCGGCAAACGAAATTTGTATGATTAAATTCTGCTCGATAAAAAATCTGGGATACTTCTAATGTTACTGTTTCAGAAGCTTTTCCACATTATCTATTAACATTAAGCCTAGCCCACAATGGCAGAGCCGTTGAAATGTTGAAGTTTAGCTTTAGAGAGGATAAAAACCACGCATCAAAAGCACGATATGAAGCAAGTAAAGTATACTTATGAACAGAGATATAAATGAGCATAAAAATTGCTGGATTTTAAGCGAAGTAACAACTTATTTATTTACATTGCGTTATTTAGGTTATGAGTTTTTATGCAAAACAAAATTTTAATGCATTAAAATATTATGAGTCAAATTCTCTAAATATTTGTGGTACATGATATAATGATAAATAGTCTGGATAGAAAAAAAAATGTGCTAATATCCCACCCATATTTAGGTAAAATAATAGTTTTAAAAACTCTATTTTAGTTACACGCACCGATATATTTCGATATTAAATAAAGTTTGTTTGCAGCATCCATGGCGACAATGTCTGAAATAACAAAAAGCACAACTACATTTTGCAAAAAGTTTCGCCACATTGTGATCTGGTTTTGAAAAAATTTCTCGCCATAACAAATATTTAAAAAAAATCCAACGATATTGTATATCTACATGTTATATTGTAAAGTTATTATTATTATTCGCCACATAATCAACATCAATTGAAAAGTGTGAGAAATTTTATAATTTTGATCCTATGTTGATAGTATCTTCAATTCACCTCAACAGAGGGTGGGGCCAATTGTGTTACAGTCAACCTTTAATATTAATTATCATATTAGCCAAACGCAGTCAGTAGTAGTAGTAGAAGTACATAATAAGAGTTCACTATGGATGCAATTACTTAATTAAAATAAAACATAATAATATGTAGTACTAACTTGTTGAACATAGTTTAATACTCATCAGGACCGGTTCCGTTCGCCTCAATAAGATATTTTAAACTAATTTAACTATCTAATTGAAACGGGCGAAACCGATACCAACTAATGGGCATTAACCTATGTGAAACAACTACGTAGTACATATTTTATTTTAATTAATAGTTACAATATCTTACCACCAAGAATTGACAGTTAACACAATTAAAGAATAAAATTGATACAAAACAGTTTTTCTATGTTTTGCAAATAATTTTCCATCACTCTAATGTATTAGCGTGAACTATATGCACGTATGATTTAATTAGGAACTAATACTTACTATTTTCATTTTTTTTTAAATCCATCATAATATGTAATATTTTTTTCGAAATTGGAATTTGGTGTGACATAAAGTGGTCTGGAAATTCATGTTTTTGTGTCAATGTTGTTTCCCAATGTATGTTTGGCCCTAAGAGCATAGACTTGATAATTTAGTCAAGTAGCTAACACCCATTTCCGGTAAAAAAAAAAAAAAAGAAGCCTGTCCGTGAGGCGATTAGCCTGGTCGCTCATCTCGACTGCAATACGTCGAATTTGTCGATGTGACTTCGTTGTCAATCACAAAACACATGTAACTTAATGTACTGCCGCATCTCAGACAAATTTCACTCAATATGGGGCGCAGGAATAATAGCAAAATGTTCAAGAGCTACTTTTTCATTCGTGTCGGCTAGTCGTGTGGCGTCACTTCGCGGCAGTGTCATATGTGTGCACGAAATAAAGTTGCAATATTGCGCCCGATTTTCATTTATGACCATATCCCAGTCGACAAGATTTTCAATGACACATCGAATTGTAGAAAGGAAAAGCAAACAACTCAGTGTAGGATGTCTGTATATAGAAAAAGAATTGGCAAAGCTTATAATTCCAGTGAATATTTGAAGAGATGTTAATATTAAATTGTATTATACATATAATATATTAGATGACGCTAGCAACGTTTGCCGAGTTTATTCATATTTTGAAATAAAGTACGGAGCCGTCAAAAATGGTGGTTTGCAAACTGTTTGTTGGCAGTAAACATTATTATACCAAATCCTTACATAAATCAAGCACCAAGAAGTCCAAATTAAAAGTTAATATTAAATAATAAAACTTGCCTTGCACCAGTGATGGGAAACCAGGTCAATATTAAATAAGGTTAGGTACTACTACAATATAATTGTAATGTAAATGTAGCATGAAATACTTACATTATACATTTTCAAGAGATTTAGCGTTTACTTTATGGTTATTCGAAATATCCTATAAAATGTGCCTAACTAACACAAGTTTAGCGATCGCTTGAGTAAGCGAAACATGTGTCGTGAAATAGTTTTATATGTGGTGATACGACATAATATTTCTTGTTCTTCTTAGGCCATAATAATCCGCCCCTTAGTTGGAGCATATGGACACCACGAGGCGCCTCCAAGAATCCCTGTCGCTCGCCAGTCTTCTTGCATCATTCCAGGTCAAACCAGCATCCTATTTAATAATTTATTATTTAACATTATTTAATAAATATAAATATATTTCTTTATCATAATACATATTATGTATTTTTGGAAGATCACCTTGCCAAAACTAATCGCATAGGTACCAACAAAAATGCAATTTAAATATATTCTACAAACAGAGGATATTAGTGTTACCTTTACTAACTTCTATAGCAATATCCTTCATGTAGCTTTAATGTTTCCACCAGTTTATCATTTCTGCTCGCCCCAGGGAATTGCCATAGTATTTTGAATAACAAACGGTATTGTAGGACTCGCCCCAGCTGAAAGTAGCGCTAAATTGAATTCTTAAATTAAAATCCGGTTTCCGCATCGCGGGCCATGTCTTTCATTTTTTAGGGGGGGGGGAATCTAAAAATTAAGGGGCCTTTTAAGGGAAGAGGAAGATGATGAGGGGTGAGCGGCGATGCGATATGTGACAAAGGTTACGCCAAGCCGCAGGTAAATCGCCTTCTTCGCCTAGGACTTGCGCTAGGTGGATCGCAATGTTTCAAATACACAAAATGTTAACATCAAAATTTTTAGTTAGTAACTATTTAAAATATTCTTCAATTATACAGTATACAAATAATGGGGCACATCAAAACGACTAGGTAGATATAATAATTAATAGGTACATTTTTTATTATACAGGTTTAATATAATAGTTGTCTGTTTTTATCCCAAATGAATCTGAAGTCTAGTAAGCCGCTAAATTATTATTAACATGACAGGCCAATTAATACCTAGTAGGCGTAGTTAGTATAAAATACATCGATAAGAAGCAAGACCATTACCAAAATGAAATGTTGGTATTTATATTATCGTCACCCTTAGCGGTTCTAAGCCTCATCAAAAATTTGTATCCATTCCGGGCGAACCAGTGTTGCCGCTTTCCAACTATTTTGGAAGAGCACCTTAAACTCTCCTGTGGCAAAATCCATCCATCTCAGTTTCGGACGTTCAGGCGTTATTTTTCTTTCAGAGAATACGCACGTGCATAGCCCGTCTAGCATGATGGTAGATCATCCGTTAATATATATATGGTTAGTTATTAAGATATTGCAGTAATTACCATGTCATATTCGTAGTCGTGCGAAAAAGGCAATAATAAATAAATAAACATATAAAAGGCATGTCGCATCAATTCCATAATATAGATCAGAATTATGGGCACTCAGTAAACGGAATGACAGAACGGTGTATATCTTTAAGAGAGAGCTCTGAAAAGAATATTTGAGGCTGTGGCATTCGAAAGTTGAGAAATAATGAGGAGTTGTACGAGGGCGAAAACAACATGTGGCATAGGACAATGATAAACCAGCAACGCACATATAAAGTCGGAGAAGCTAACATCAAGGTGGATTATGTAAGCAACCCCTGAGGGCAACATAAGTAAAGTTCTGAACGGTCGAAACTAAGATAGATGGAATGAGTTACACACAGGAGATTTGAAGATTATTGGTTAAAAAAAATTGGAGAGTTGCGACTGTGGATCGTCCGGTATGGGGAAAGTTTCTGAAGGAAGCCAAGACCCGTTGAGAGACCCAAAGATAATCATGATCATTTATAATTTGAAAACAAGGTTGAATTTAAGTATTAATAAAATAAAAATGAACGGGTCCATTTAATGCAAGGCATCTATTTATGAAGACTCCATACTAGGCGAATATTTAAAGCCTACCTTCTTAAGAAAAATATTTTTTAATTGCATATTGACATATTTATATACTTAATCACTTCATTATTTTATGTTATATAAAAATAATTTATTTTGCCAACGAGAGATGTCGTATATGTAGGAATGTATTACAGTATTATACAGTTTACAAAATAACTGCAAAGGTATTAAAAAATATACGACAACGCGCCGTAAATAAATAATAAACGCCGCGACGTCTCGACGTAAATAAATCTCCGATTATATGTGAAATAATTCTGAATTTTTTTCGTATGGACTTTACGTCTCGTAACCTCAGCAAGTCTGCTGATTTGTACGAAATAAGGTAAGCTCCTATCGCAGAGCCTAAAACATTCGCGCATAATAATGTTATCACGAGTGCGCACTTTGTTCAAAATCATTAATAATTAGATAATTAAAAAAATAATTTCAACGGCGTTTAATCGAATATTAATAAATAAGTAAGTATAGATTGTTTTTATAAATAAAAATAATTTTTATCTAATGATTTTTGATGGGTATACATGTTTTGAAAAATACGCAATTTAAACACATCGCTCATTTTTATGTCGTCAATTAGTTTTTGAAGTTTCATTGAATTAGTGTGTCGTTGTCATTTACTAGTGTGTACCCATTCATTAGTAGGAAATATCGTACTATTCTCGTAAGTATACCTGAGAAGTGTGCTCTTTTTATCAGATCTCCACAGCCTACCTCTTTCCAAAAGTCACCCTTCGCCACTGACGTATGTAGTACAACAATTTAATATAAATATATGTATGAACCTATAAACCAGAGTATTGCTGTTATTGGAGTGTTAAATGCAGTAAATATTCAAATAAATTTAATAGAAATGTACTACAATTATATAGCAAATTAAAATGCAACCATTTTTGACAGCAACAATCATATTCGACGCTGAAAAAATATACACAACAGACTAAACCGTCAAATCCTACAGGGCCAATTTGCATTCGGTTCAAAAGATAGGGCAAAAGGTGTTCCCAACAACACTTTCACTTATAATTAATATTGCATTAGTCCCTTTTCTAAGTCATGTCACACAGGAATGAAGGAGCACAATTATTCCTGAATACCGCAAGGAGGAACCGACCCCAACCCTTTATTATCTAGCCGTGTAAAAAAACCTCTTTGCATAGGCGAGATCTAAATGTGAAATTATCAAAACATGTCATTAGGATTATTTTCCTTTTGACGAATTGAATGACGCGTTGTTAAACTACAATAGGAGACTTAAAAATATGTATTTATTTGTTTGTTAAATGAAGGATGAAACATTTAAAAATATTAATACTTGAGGTGGATTAAAATATGGTTCAATTCCCATGTAGTATAGCGATCAAAATATTATATTGTCATTTTTCGAGAACATGCTACGAGTACCTACGGCAATAAAGCGATCAAAGATTAATAATTTTAGATCAATGGATAACAGCTACGCCCGAATGACATATACTTAGTAAATCCAGTAAAAAATATTTTTTAGTTTTACGATATTGTTTTTCTGATGCAATTTTTAAAACAGGAAGGTACATTCAGGGTCGCAAATAAATACCGATGAACTAGGTAGATACTAACGATAATTATTGTTAATCTCAATACATTGTGTATGAGTATTGGGTACTGTTCGGTTAAAGCGGATACAGCGGAAAACGCATTTTTAAAATAGCCGATAACCTGGATTATTTGTTAGGTTAACCTAACCAAACCTAACCAAACCTAACCTAACCCAACCTAAACTAACCCAAACTAACAAATAATCCAGTTTATCGGCTATTTTCAAAATGCGTTTTCCGCTGTATCCGCTTTAACCGAACAGTACCGAGTATTGTTTCAGAATATCATAACATGTATCGTACCTACTACATACGTCTCAGCTAAATTTGCGAACAAAAAATGTTGTAGGTACCTACAACTAGGGATTGCAATACCGGTATTTCAAAACCGGTACTCCAGTATTTATCAATACCGTAATACCGGTTTTAAAAATCTAAAATACCGAAATTTTCGGTATTAAGAAACCACACTCGTTTACGTTTTTGACGATGAATTTAATATTATTTCTTCGTTTGTTTCTATTGTATTTCCTATTCAATTGAGTGTATAAGTTATGTGCTGATAAAATGCAAAATATTGACTGAATCCAACATAGGTGAAATAATAATAAAACACAATTCATTAAATATACCCATTTATATAATTGTCTCGATAAATTAACCTACTGATATTATTTCGAAATAAAAAACATCCGTGGGCAAATGTTCAATTATTCTATAATAACATTATTGATTATTGTACAAGTGTTGAATTGAAGAAGCTTTTCCTGCAGCCGCGTTTATTTACACTTAAAGAACTAGCTTTTTTGAGGGCTTTAGTTGAAATTATCAATATATTCAAATTATTTGTAAAAATCACCAATTCTACAATAATGTTTATTTAATACATATTTTTTAATGTCACTATAATAAATGTAGATAGGTAGGTTTTTTCTGTAAAATAATGTGTTGAAGAGATTTTAATAGCTATATTTACTGATAAGTAGGTACTTATGTTGAATACCGGTATTCAATAATAAGTACCGAAAAACCGGTAGTGATATTTTCATTCGGTATTGCAATCCCTTACTTACAACCCACAACAAATACAAAATATTGCCAAAGCTTTACTTTAAACTGTAGTAAACGATTTTGAAACACAAAAAATGAAACATTTAAAAAAAAATAGTGAGCGGCATTTCTTTAAGTTTTCTAACTGTCACTATTAAATGTACCTACGTAAGTTGTCATTATTCACGCTGAGCGATCAAATTGCGCTATTTCACACATTTAAGGTATTTAATAGAGTCAATTTGCAAAATGTGAAACGTCATCATATCATAGTATAAATAGAGAGATATTCAATATAATATTTTTTAATATAAATAATGATACAACTGACGACGAGTATGACAGGGCACTTAATATTTTACAGACAATTTTCACTCTATACATGCTAGTAAATAAACGTGTTTCTTGTAATACCTACCTAATATGTAGTTAGTATCACATGTGTATGTACAAAGTAAATCAATCTTACAAAGAAACATTTTATTAATAATACAATTATTATTACACCGTTCAAAATGGATGTGTACACAATTCAGGTAAATTTTAATAGATAGATAATTTCCATCAAGTACATATCTCCCTATCTGCAGTCAATAGTATCTATGTATCTATATGTACATATTATAATATATTAAGACATAAAAATGAATATAGGTATTTTTACGCTACATGCATTTTAAAAGAAGTAAGTAGGTATGTAGGTACTATTTAAATACTTTTATGTTTGAAATCTGAAAAACGTCTAAAATTGATAATAATTGCGTATTAAATAACCATGGGAAGATCGTGTATTCATTGTATCTACCTATCTATGAATAAAAAAGCATAATAATGATGTCTTCCTCCCAGCTTGTTTCATACAAAACACCCTAAATTTTCAGCGATTATGTAATATTTGACGTATAAATTGTATCTATTGAAAAATATGTTTAATGGTTTTAATGAAGACACTAGGGATAGATTGCTTGAAGATAGGCAACGCTTCTCAAACATATATATGTATTTATATATCATACGCGATATAATATTATAATTATGAAGGAATAGGAATAGGGCTTACGGGCCCTTTTAATTAATTTTGTAAATACCGTGTTAATTTGCATTTAAAAGTAATTAGCAAAAACACAATTTTGTGCGGCCCGTAAGCTATGGGTTAAGAAAAATAACCAAGGTTACGATTCCAGCAACCCAGCTTCAGTTACGGTTAATATATGACATGTTAATAATTTTCGCCCACATTATCTTGGAAAAATGGAGTTCCACTGACAGTCAACAGTATATTATTATTATCACCGATAGCTAGACAAGCTTTGTCAGCTTGATGTCATAGAATCTCCTACTTGCGAATTACAGAATGCCGATCACATGTTCTAAGTCTTTTATGTCGACTGAAAGAGGAGAGCTTTTAAGTCGATTCAAATCTCAGTTGGACCTGACTGCCGGGGGAAAATTTGTCAGCTTTCAAAAAAAAATGCAGCATTTTATGGCGAGCGAGGAGGTCCTTTCCCATAGAGAGAGGATTGACCGTAATAGATTGTACCAAAATAGGGAGCATGCACTCTCGTGCACATCAATCAATGTCTTGGGAAGTTGCTTCTGGGAAACTCTCACCAGAACTGTGAATGGTGCATAACGTTTGTTACGCAGGTAATCTGAATAAAATGTTACGCTGAATAAAATGTTACGCAGGTGTCAGGTGTGGAATCGTGGCGGGTGGTGGACGAAAAAGTCGTAAAAATGCGTATCCGGAAAATTTTTGTCCGTAACACAGTTCATCGTGAGGTGTTGTATTGGAAATAGATAACAGTATAATATAGAAATCAATTCCTTACCAAAATAAACTACTTAAAAATACGTAATAAAACCAACCGGAATACAAGAGAAAGACAGAAGAAAATAGGTACTTAAGTAAATAAATCAGAAATATGTATATAAAATTCTGGGAGGTTCTCGTATCAAGTCGTACATATCAAATATCTGATAATAATGACGGCATTATTGTCAAAAACTTGATACCAATCATTATCAGATTAATGTTCTTATTGAATCTAATAAAATTGGAACAGTCTGCGATGCTGCACGAACAACGCGTATTTAAAAAAAAAAACTTAGTGCTATACGGGAATCTCTTTTTGGTAACACAATTCACGGTAAACTGTGCTACGGCGAAATGTAATATGTACAATTTACATGAAACCGTAAAAATAATGTTACAATAGACGTCAAGCATTTATTTTAACACCATCAACTGTTTCCTTAAGATCTGGGACCCTGTCCCTACATATGTTCTTTTTGTGCAAATGGCTAACAATCATTCGCGAATCAGAAAGCGGATACCAATATGGATATTAAAATATGAAGTATTTACTGAATATACTAGAAGAAGGTAATTTTGAATTATCATTCAAACATTTTGAGAATGAACGTGTCAAGAATAATGACGATGACAAAAACACAGAAGACATCGCCGCCATAAGATTAATGATTATTTAAAAGGCATTTATATTGACCGTTTTACAAAAGTGTTACCTGTAAGGACATATTATTATCATGCTCCCCTGCACGGGAAACCGGGAGCAGAGTGAATGGGCAGACGATCATCATCGGATGGTAACAATACAGTGCCATAAAATAAGTCATTAAAAAGCTTCCGAGCTCGTCAGACAGTGAGTGATCATTGGCATACATAAACTTTCCCTCGTAGAAGATTTATATTGAGTTATTTTATTGTGATATATTTTTACATTAAGAAGTTTTCCAATATACTTATTACATCCCACGGTCAGTACTTAACGACAGTAATTTCATTTTCCAGTCGCATGTCAAAACATATTAATTCTAACGAAACATGACAGCCTTTAGACTAGATTCAACAAAATCATAAAAAAATATCACAGAGAATAAGTCACTCAACTGCGTAAATAATGATATATGAACCCAAGATTCTGGGTTAATAGAAAACGTAACTTTCTGAATCGAGGAAAATAGTGAAATTAACTCATTTAAAACGCATGCGATTCAAATTATTATAGTGAGTATGATGGCGTTATGCCTTATTAGGTGACAATATTCATCGCTATATAAAAGAATGACAGATGACAATTTCGTTTTTTGCAGCGACTGAAAAAACACATTTTTAGATTAACCTACTTAATTTATTTCTCGTGTCGTGAGAGAAGTAAGTCGCTATTAACAAAACGTTCAAACGTTAAATGGTTATCCATTTGGCTGCTATAATATTTTTCAAATTATCAGTGAGAAATGTTGCCATTTATTAATAAAAAATATGTTAGTAATTTTAATCACCCTATCCTTTTATTGATTGTGCGACATAAGATTATTATGTTTAAAAAAAAGAATTAAATGTACAAAGCAAACAAAATAAAAACCGGTGTGATAATGGCACAGTAGGAAGTTCCAGAAATAATTTAATTACCATTTCAAACACTATGACGTCAAATGACGATCTTGATTAGTATTTCTCGCTGGTATTGAGAAATACTAATCAAGATATATCGTTATTCAACATTTAAAGGGTTAAAATAAAATATGTGGGGCAATACATTTACCTAAATAAAGTATTTTAATTTGGTAAGAGTCAATTAAATAAATTTTGATAAATTTATGAAAAAAATGTTCGTGGAGATTAAGAAATGGAATATCACGAACGGCCACTGTTATAATATTATTTGTCCCCTTGTTTGTAAATGCCGCGGTCGAAATTCTGCTATAAAATTTTAATGCCTCGGTTTCAATTGTGCTGATGATGCCAAATTTATGTGAAACGGCATTAAAATGATCTCTCCCAAGCCATATGATAATAATGAAGACACAATAATGGGATAGAATTTGTATTCCATTTTATTACGTTATTACGATATTACGAGTAGGTAGGTAGGTACATACATAAAAAACTCCGATATCAAAATATCGTTTGTTACAGTAGGTACCTATTTTAACAGTGTATTTTAATGTCGTAAGAAAATAATATAAAAAAACAAACCTTTTTCTTATCATTTTTTGCTCAAACAAACATTTAATATTTTTGTAAGGGCTAAACATTTAGGGCTTCCACAATATTCAATTAAATATTATACCGTAAGCCGTTTAATTTGCAAATTATAAATATTAAATTTTAAGAAAAAATACCCATTTTTTGAAAAAGAATTGGCGATATTTCTCAGCTTCATACTTTCGTCCAGAGATGCAGATTTGACTAATTTGAGACGTCAAGTAAAGAAGGAGAAATAACATAACCTATGATAACCTAATATCTATTAAATCGTAAGCAGTTTGAAAAACAAAAATAGAAAAAGCACTAGGTAGGTAAGTGTTATCTCTACTATTACATAACGTCATATTAGCACCATTTAAAATAACCCCTGAAAAGTCACATTGCATATTTTCATGAACGTACAGATTCAACCAACAAATTCTTAAATAGTGATGTTCATAAGATTATTCCAAATACAATTAAAAGAACTACTTTTTTATACGTTGTTTATAGAGAAAAGTAATATGAGTCATTCTGTAAATAGGTGTTAACTAACCGCCAAACTCCAGATAATTGAAGTGGAAATTTATAGATACATAGTATCCTACACCAAGGGATAATCATAAAACTGACGCAGACATGACGTCTCGCCAATTCGCCAGACGTCATTTATGACGATCGTAAAAGATGAGAGAACGCTGCATAAATGATTGTTCAAAGATTGCATTTTGGCAAGAAGATAAATTTATACTTCAATATCTAATTTAAATACATCATTTTCTTGCATTAATCCAATCGGAATTTTATCTTAGTGTTTGAGCTCGCGTTTACGTGGTAGAGTAGTATATTATGGACTTCCATATATTAAAAAAAAATACTTGGCATAGTATGCCAAACGACAGGTTCTCGCATCATCTCCACCACGTTCGTATACTTAAGTCGAATAGCGAGTCCCCTACACCTTTGTATTTATATGCTATTTTCTCACAATCAAATGGATCATTCCAATATATGATCAATAATTGTTAACTTCTAATTAGATAGTTGTCACGTCATTGAAAAGGATTATTTCCACAAACATTTCTGTCAATGACTTTTATTTTGTCTTACTTTTTGTATATTATGATTAAGTTAGTAAGCTAACCATAAACAATAAAAAAGTTTAAGTAAGAGTTGTTGATAATGCATTCATATAATCCTTTCAAAGCAAAAACTATCCAACAATTAATTGGCAACTGAAATGTACAAAGCACCGTTTCAGATATGGAAATATTTGCCACCCTCTGTAGTTTATAACTATAACACAACTGTGAATAGATTTCAACCGAACTAAAGTAATTTCATGTTAAAACCTGAATATTGATTAATTCTAAACAATACAATATTAAAAGTATAAATAATTATAATATATATCTCATTTAACCATGATTTGACTGGGAGTCGTAATTAATTTCATATACGATCCTCCTTCACTCGTTCCGGTTCTGAGTCTTCTTCATTGATGCACGTTTGAAATATTCTAATATCCTCTTCACTACTTTCATTTACCAATTATCTAGTTCGAACAGTCAGTCCCTACGCCCTTTTAATAATAGGCACCCATAAAATAATTATAATATGCTATCTTAGGTAATGAAATCTAGGCGTTACTGTATAATGGGAAACAGCCTGAAACAGATAAAAATGAGAGCTTCACTAGACATAGTTTAATGATGAGCCAACGCGAGTAAAAAAAACACAGAAGTAGATACGTGATTTAGTCAACAAAACTCGCCACGCCAAAACATGAATGTGAGAAGTATTGTAAACAAAAACTAGAGGATTAAGACTATACTTCAGCTGGGGCACGGTCTAAAACGATCGTGACCACGCGACGTGAAGATTGTGCAAACGACGCGTGCAGAACAAAACATAATTTGTCATAAAAATTCAACATTCACCCATTTAATGTTATGTTTATTGTTCTATTAGTAATAATAATAATTTATTCATTGACATGTTTTCTTTATCAAGTAAATGGGTAACGTTTTTTAGTCATCTTTACTCGATATAAGAATTAATTATTTAATTAATTAATCACAAAACAAATTGACGTGTTCACAGCACGACTTTCGCTCTCCGATTGGCAGCGAGTCCAAAATTTCGTCGCACCTATAGTTGAAATTTATTTGCCGTTTCACTGAAGTATGCTGAAAAGACAATCTTACTTTCTCAAAATATGTTTAGGGTAATAATTTACTTAGATGCGCCTCGTTTAAAAACCTATAAAACAACACACATCTTCCGGCGGTGTTTTTTACCGATGTTTTGTGTATATTTTATGAGAAAATCGGTCATATTACAACGAACAATCCGACTCAATTAATCTCAATTCTAATTCTGAAATCAAATAAAACGTCAGTTTTAGTCCCACTTATAAATCGCAGGACAATTGGATTTTTGTCTACATATACGACGGCGGATAGGCGGATACTGGCGGTGTACACTCAGTAGGGGGAGGCGGGGCTAGTTGTTACGGGGGCATGTTGTTACATCCTAAATAACTCTCCCGTTATAAGGTCCTGTGGCGTAGGTGTCACACAGGAGACGTAAACATCCTGTCCGCAGTCGCTGACGAAAGGTCGCCTGCATTAATTGTATGCAGTTGAAATAAAACCATTTTGAGTGAATTTCGTGTCCAAAGCAACTTTTGTTGGCCGAATTTGAAGTTTGATTGTTACCAAACTATAAGAGGTAAGTTTTTTTAAAGTATGCTATTAAAAATCTATATATTTATGCTCGTATTTTGTATATTTACCGAAGTAAATATAATTCGCGTGTTAATATTAATACTTTGGACGCGGAAGACGCACACGGTGCGTAATGACCAGGCGGCCGATCGATGTAATTAACGTGCATTTTAAAGGGGGCAATTAAAATCTCATTATCTCTTCAGCAGCGAAAGCGTTAAAACAATTTCAATTTTCTTTGGGTCAAAGGGGCTAGTTGTTACAGTGAGGTGGGGGCAGGTTGTTACTGTATGAATTAACTCCACTCACTACCACTTTACTACAAATTCTTTGTTATCTTCTTTATTTGCAATAGGTAGGTACTTATACCATCTATTTTTATCCTTCCAGATTACAATCTTACAATGGTGAGGACAAAAAAAAAACAAAACCGATAGAGGTAAAATTTCCCAGGAAACCGACAATAGAGCGGCTAAAGAAATAATTGAAAACAGAATATCTCTGAGAAAAAAAGCTTCCCAAGCATACAAAGTAAACTATATGACCTTACAATGTTATATTGAACATAAAGAAAACCGTCAGACCACTTCCAAGTTAGTGGGGTTACGCAAAACCTCGCCAGATATTTTCTGTCGATCAAGAAAACGAGCTTGCGACATACATAAGAAAATGTAGCAACATATTTCATGGCCCAAGGAACTAAGAAACTGAAAAAGAAAGTGGTGTTATCTTCTTCGGACGCAGAGAATGAAGAATGCTTCTGTTTGGAGAATTATACTTTCTTTAAACCTGGGCAAGAGTGAATCCAATGCACAACATGCAAAAATGGGGCTCACATTTCCTGTATTCGTGGGGATAAAGTTAATTTCATGAGTCAGAATTATGATTGTAGTGACTAAATATAAATGCAAAGAAAATCACAAGCAAAAAACTTACTTTTACATACATTTTCAATTATTGTTTTAGTTGGTAACAACGTGCCCCTACCCTGTAACAACATGCCCCCGGCTGGGGCACATTGTTACACTTTTCATTTTTTGTTTTTAATGCTATTGTAATTTTTGTAAGGTATGTATGGATACAAATAAACAGTATTATAATAGCTAAATGTATGTAGAATTAGTAATAATTAATATGACGTGTCTTAAGATAAACGGATTTCAGATATGTAACTTTTTATTTTTTTGTAACAACTAGCCCCGCCT
Organism: Rhyacophila brunnea; assembly: GCF_057557595.1. NCBI lineage: Eukaryota > Metazoa > Arthropoda > Insecta > Trichoptera > Rhyacophilidae > Rhyacophila > Rhyacophila brunnea. The sequence continues at coordinate 33,973,318 of NW_028232752.1, forward strand.
CCCCCTATTGCGTCGACTTTAATATAATCGATGCATATTTCGTATTATTTTATATATTTTAGTTCAACCAATTTAATTCACTATTATCATTGTGTACGACGTACGTACATAATATGTAAATGAGATAAGAAAGTATCTTATTGGTAATCTGAGATTCCGTCTAGATCCGGTAGTTTTATTCCAATTGGAAAACTGTGACCTATTCGGGAATAAACGAAGATAATAATTAATACTGCACTTAGACTATAGTACTGCATCTGAAGAAGATGTTAGTTATTATTGTCCAGTAACTACAATCCTTCTGTATGGTGTAATATGGCCATATGCACTAACGTAACCTTAAACGGTAGCAGGCTTTGAAAAGTTAATGAGCCGAAGACTGCAGACATCAAAGGGATGGTAGGACGCGAGTTTTATCGCAAGGGTGGGCGCCACGAGACCCAGACGATATGAAAACAAGGGTTGTAAGTAGACGCTAGGTCCTGCTGCCAATGTAAACCACTAGTAAAGATAAATGTAGGTGTGTGTATAACATACGGGGTTTTCCGTGTTTAATTAATCTATAGTGTGCAAATATAACCAATACATCATACAACGGATGTGTGATACTTGATCTTCCTATTATAATGGTTATAAATTGGTTTTGTGAATGAAGGTGAAACATTGCAAGATTATTGATTGCTACATTAATAGTTAGATATAATATAACAATAATTTAAACCGAGTTCAATAGAAGAGCGACCGTTTAAAGAAATTGTTTATAATTTTGTCAGTTGTTTTGAGGGTAGTAAATTCTCGATCTATTATGTTTTTTTTGCAGATATCACTTCCGTATTCTAAAAATATGTCTTACGGTTAAATAAGTAGACACAATTGTATTTGTAGACAATGGATAGGCAGCGAAGGACTAGGGACTAAGAAAAGTGGAAAGAGCAAGAGATCGTCATCCAGGAGTGAATCGACCCCGTGTGATGTTGGATCGGAAATAGATGGCCGTATAGTATTAAGATCAAATTAATGTATAAATTTAAAAAAAACTATACCACCGGAATACAAGGGAAAAAACATAAGAAAATAGGTAGGTAAGTAAATTAGAAAATACAATCATACCGCCCCATACCGTACATTTTATTTGAATTTCGGGTAGGTGCTCTTAAGTATCAAATATCTGATAATACTGACAGCGCTACACCAATCAATATCAAATTAATGGTCTTAATGAAATCTAACGGTGAACTACTAAAGATCTACCATCGTAAGTTGGCAGCCGGTCGAATTTGAAACTAAAATTATCTATCGAGGATAAATTTGTTACAAATGCCATTTAATTTTACAACATGTTTCTCGAATTATGGATTGCATAATATTTGTACAGAAATCTACTACCAATAAAAAAATATAAATTTCCATTTTTTTGTTAGTTATGGTAAAATTCTCAATGTCATACTAGCGCCCTCGCTGAAATGCCAATTTATGATGGTAGATCTTTAACTGTGCTACGGCGAAATGAAATACGTACATTTTACATGTAACTGTAGTAAAGGTGAGACTAAAAGGGGTTGAAATTAATCAACAGATAAGTTTATATTTACGTCAGTAGGTAACTATGTAGGTATATTTATATATTGTTCATCGGCAGTCGCTCATATAGTAATTTGACATTTTACGATGCACATTTCCTGTTTTTAATAAGGTAAATAAGAGATGGAAACCTGTTTTTTTTTCATCATTATTCACATCATGTCCGTTTATTTTGGAGTGCGGGTGGCATACCTAATGCATCCGTTATGCTGAGCAATTATAAAGTAAATACTAGTAAATTAACTGTTCGGTAATCAGGCATATAATTTACCTTTACTTTTGTAACACTGTAACCTACCATAAGATAATGTGTTATACTGTTATGTTGTTATAAAATTATCCATTCTACCTACTTATTACCATTTGCAAACTTTTAGAATGTTCGATGTTCAATATTAAATTATTATTATTATATTTAATACTTCATTTACATACATCATTTTTAACAACCTCAGAAACATAAATATGAACAATTTAAAAAAAAATCTAGAACCAACATGGATCCATTTTTTTCTAATATTTCTAGGATTTTCTAAATTATGTATCGTCATAAAATTATATTTCCAATTTATATCACTGCGCCAGTACTAAGCTTACTTACTATACACACATAATATTTAATAACAAAACATGTGTAATTTTAAATATTAAGAACACTGCAAAAACCGCTTTCAGCAAATTAAATTAAAAATAATTACAAGATAGAAAGAACGTTTTATATACCACGTTTTTAAATTTTCTGTTGAATCACGTAAACTTGACAATTCTATGTAGGTATTAATAAATACTTTTTTTGTACTTGATAGAAATACTGAATAAATATTATAGAAGCCTGAAATGTCATTTTGATATTTCATATTGATTTCCATAGTAACGCACGTATATATCAATAATTTAGTTGCTAGGACCCCTTAGCAGCCCATCTTCTTCTTCTTTTTTGGCCATATCCGCCCCTTTCCTGGAGTACATGGACACCACGCGGCGCCTCCAAGAATCCCTGTCGCTCGCCAGTCTTCTTGCTTCGTTCCAGGTCAACCCAGCATCCCGTAGCTCCGCCGTATACACTATGTAGATTGTATTTAGCGGCCTTCCAGGACGCCGGAATCCAGTCGGCTTGAAGAACAGGCAAGCCAGGTTGAAGTTCTCTTCTGGCATCCGCAGCACGTGGCCGAGCCAGGTCCAACGTCGCCTCTTCACTTTCAGCGTGATGAGAGGCTGCTTGGTGCGTTCTCTTATCTCCTCGTTGCTCCTAAAGTCATACCACCGCACACCCAGTATTCATCGCAAACATCTGTTTTCGAAGCTCAGTATACGGTTGCTCTGAGCCTTCGTAAGGTGCCATGATCGCTACCGTAAAGCAAAACCGTCAGAATGCAAGCGTCGAATAGGCGGCATTTGGTTTTGACCGAGTACAATCGTGAGTCCCAGACATTCCGCATCGAGTTGAATGTTGCTTCAGCCATTCCCATTCGGATAGCGAGCTCTTTCTGCAAAATGCCATCTCCCGTGATGTGTACCCCCAGGTACTTGAAGCTGTCGACGCTCTCGATGTTTTGTCCGTCGCTAATCAGAGGGAAATCTGGATCAGGACAGGTGCTATTACACAAGACGTTGGTTTTCTTCGCGTTGATTTTCAAACCAACGCGAGAGGAGTTATTATGCAACCTGTCGATTGTCTCTTGAATGCCCTCAATTGAGTTGTCAAATAGGACAGCGTCATCGGCGTATTCCAGGTCGCATAGCTTCACCGTGGGGGTAACAGGTATGCCTCGGTCGGGTGGTATTGACTTCCGTAGTAGTCAAAGAGAATGATGAAGAGAAACGGTGCAAGGACACAACCCTGTCTGACTCCGGTCGTGACCCCGAACCATTCCGTGACAGTGTCTCCAATTCTGACACAGCATTCGCTATTCTCGTGCAGGCTTTTGATTATCTTGAATGAATGATATTGGGAGGGATCCCGTATGCTCCCAGTATCATCCAGAGGGAGGGGCGGTGCGGACTGTCGAAAGCCTTCTCATAATCCACAAAGCAGCAAGCTATCGGACTGTTCAGCTCATGGCTCTGCTGGAGAAGACATCGAAGGTTGTAGATTTGGTCTGCACACGCTCGACCAGGTAGAAACCTGATGATTTCACCGTTCACCCAGTCCCTTGGACAGCGCTCTTCTTCCCACACCTTTGTCATCATATGAAACATAGGGTGCAGGATCGCGCTCAGGCTGTACTTGAGGAATTCAGGATGAATTCCGTCTCCCCCCGGTGCCTTTCCGTTCTTGAGCCTTTTCTCAGCCGATTTTATCTCGGTGTGCGTGGGCAGCCAATAATAGTGTTTTACTTTTTACAATTTTTTTCCGAAATAACTTTCCATACAAAACAGAATTAACTGAAAATGAATTCCATTATTCTGCTTAAACATGGCCAAAAATATTAAAAGAATGCATTGTCGTCATGTTCTGATATATTCTAAAAGTTTCAAATGTCTAGCTAGTCGGGAAGTTAGTTAAAAATCTTGGACAAACAAGAAAAAGTCTGTACCGGACAAACAACAATACGAGCTAATAAAAACGTGGTAATTAATCCAATAGAATAAATAATAACGTTTTAGGATTCGTACGATCATAATCGAATTTCTATAAACTTGGGTTGTAACTTGTAAGATACAAACAATAAAATTATAAAAACACAAGTGTATAGGTACATATATGTATTAAGTATATCGGGTAGGTATATAAATTATAACTTACAATTTCAATATATAAAGTACACTACAAGTTGACGTCTTAAGGCCAAGACACACTACTTTTACTTGATTCCAAATATATCCAATTGGAGTCAATTCATCCGATTTGAATGGTCTTACTTGAATCCAACTGTATACATTTCGCAAATGTACAATGGCGATTGGTATTACAGACCCTAAGTATATTATTAGTACTAAAATATAATGCAACAGCATCCCTACATGCAAAAGTCATCGCACGGCATTCATAGATACCCAACTAAAATTAAATCACACGGGCAAATAATAAAATAACACAGACTAGGTATACCTACCTACCATTTTTGAATTTGCAAAAGCCATAGCACGTATTATTATTGTATTCATGCTTATAGTACAATGATAAATTCATTTAATACAACTTTGTATAGTACCTACCTACCAATTATTTATTTGTATACACGCCCTGTTGTCGAATATCTCAAAAAAATCAACCGTAAAAACATAAATTAAAGATTGTCAAGTATGATAATGTACATCGTACACCATGGCTTTTCAAGTAATACAACGAATGTATGTAATATAACTAGACCACTATGAATGAAGCTCGTTTCGCATGAATATTAAGCAAAACACGACCACTGCAAATAATAACTCATACGATACCGTATCTCCGACTCATAAATAAAAATGTTTGACATGCCGTAAAAGAGAATTGGCGGTACTATAAAACGGCTCATCTGCCTTTCTTAAAGTCTATTTAGTGGTTCGCGAGTCGCTGAAACTCGATTGACCCTAAGGTCGAATCACCCCATCACTTCGGATGTTTTTTACAATTTTAAACATGGCAAATCCCCGCAATATTATTACTGTTCATGACGGTGTATATTTGTTTGGCAGCTAAATACATTAAAATTCGTACCATATGATGTTATATGACCTAAACACTTCACGAATACATAGGCAAGTTATAAAAACAAGCAGAAACGTGTGCATCGCGTCTTCATATACTAAAACACCAAATAAAATTCCATATCTATGTACGACCAAGATTCTGGATCTCTGACGGTCCTCTGCTTCTTTCAGAACAAAGTGTAAGCTGTTTTGAGTAAACTCCTTCACTTGCCACTCCGCATCTGGTGCACCGATGAGAATGCTCAGACACACGAGGCTGCAGTTTGCGTGCATGTTTTACCTGATTCCAAATGCAGCCGGCTAGAATCTCCAATTGGATATTAGAAGGATAACCAAAACCACCAATCTTTCCAGATTCTCTGGCCCACGGCGAACAATGTGTTAAAAAAATATATATATATGTAATCGGCGCCAACACATTTCAGATGCATTAATTGTTTGGCGCGTTCAGTCAGGTCTAATACCGAACAAATATTTATGGAGAACACTAATGTTTTCACAAACGAAATTAACTTGATAATTGAAAATCTTCGATCTTCCATATTACAAAATATATTTATCATGATTAATCTGTGACGCATGAAAGAAAACATATGTAAAATGTGTAGAAGAGAGATAAGGAATATACGTATAAAAAGGGGTTGGGTGAGATAAAACATCCACGTAAATTCAAATTCTAAAATAAAATAAAAACTGACACGCAAATAAAGATTCGTTAATTTTAATCGGCTCGTCAAAGAAAACAAACTATTTGATACTTTCATAATAGTTTGACAGATGACTGAGTATCTTAACAGGTGGCACTACCTTCTGCTGTTTTTTTCTAACTTTATATATAAGTGATAAGACGTGAAATATCATTAATTTGCAAATTACAACCACTCACTGTTTGTATCATGCAATTAATTGCAATAGGTACCATCTCCCACGTGATATTAGGACTATAAATAACCTGACATGTCTCCTAGAATAGTTGTGTATATGCCAGTGTATCTCATATCCACTGCTGGAGGTAGACTCCTCTTTGCTGTATCCCTCTAACTGGTCCTTCGACATATTTTCGCTAAACTCAATAATCCCATCGATTCACCCATTGGTTATCCTTTAGGGACTTTCAATATATCATGGGTAGAACTGGATGGTGTGATTTGTGCAGCGACGGTCTGTTCTCCGAATTATATGGCCTACTTATCTCCAGTGCGAGATCTTAAGTAGGTATCTGTAAGTATTTTTATATGTATATGTAAATCAAATCAGTGGGTACTTAGGTATATAAGGTATCAACAAAATAAAATAACTGGATATCTATATCCTTACGTTTTACAGTTCCGCAATATGTAATTCAATTAGGAAATAGATTTTCAATACATATCATATTGGAATTCTCAAAAAAATACAGGTTCAATGGAAAGAAAAGCTTCGAAAATATAAAACGTAAACTTTATGGAAGCATAAAGGGATTGCAACTGTCCATATCGGATTTGCACCGATCATAAAGATATGTTTATGATTGTATAAACTAAATAAACAGATGGTAACGTCGAATATTTGTTAGAATATTATAAAACATTAATCAATAATCATTTTTGGTGTAAAGACTGTTTTTTATTATTATCATAGATTATGTCGTTACCTTGTCAACATAAAAACGACAAAAAGTTAAGCACTGTTTTATAAGGAACGACTGTGAAGAAAATATTCCATACCTGACCAGTGACCTGGTGTGAGAACGGAAGTAAGGATCAATTATTCAAGTACCGAGAGGCACCTAGAGACGTGTCTGCCAAATTGTATGCCCTGTACGTGTTTGATTATCTAATTTAGAGCCGCGTGTTGACAAAATTATTTCTCAAAATCAATTGTGTCACTAATAAAACTATTATATATATTACCTACCTGTATATGTGTGTGTGTCATTCTCATGTGGTAAAAAAATTGGCAATCGTAGAACAATAATATACAATAATCGCTTGATACTGAGAGTATATCTAGAGTAATTTAAATTGGGCGGAACAGCTAACAATATCTAAAAACGAGATTCCATTTAATATTATATGGGATTTTGAAATTAACATTAATAACACGTAAAAGAAGGTTGGTGAATCATTTACACTGGCAGTATATCGACAAAGGTTGCTGATTAAGATCGTCTGATGATGGTTGTTCAAATGGCAAATGAAAAAAATGTCAACGTATCAAATAATGGGCATGTATACATGCGCTCAGATAATGTGGCATATTATAATGATCTGAATGTTTGCGATAAGCAAACTTTTTAGAAATCATACAAAGGGAGGACAATGAATAAACCAATGGCGGTATTCAAAAGAAAATACATCGAGCCAATTTAAAAATAAGGGTTTTTTGTGTAACACACTTTGGAATATCGCAAAGAGTGAAGACGGTTCTATTTAGATACAGATTCGGTTACAGGGTAAATAATAAAAACCCGTTATCTAATAACATTACTTAGTTCAATAAACTATCAATTTATTGTTTCAAATTTATTTACGATTTCCATGACGTACAAGTGGGAAGAAGGAAATTAACAATCTCAACAAATAAAAGGGTACTGTTCGGTTATACCGGAGGCAGCGGAAAACGCATTTTGAAAATAGCCGATAAACTGAATTATTTGTTAGGTTAACCTAACCAAACCTAACCTAACCTAACCTAACCCAACCTAACCGAACCTAAACTAACCCAAACTAACAAATAATCCAGTTTATCGGCTATTTTCAAAATGCGTTTTCCGCTGCCTCCGGTATAACCGAACAGTACCAATAAAAGTTACGTCGGTCTATGAAGACAGTTTAGTCCAGCCTAAAATAAAGCACGATTTACAAGACACCTGTAAAGATTGCGTTCACCAACACATAGGAAACCTGGATACTAACTGGATGACGGAATGAAGTATGCGTCAAGCAGATAAGGCAACAATAATTTGGAGAAGTAAATAATTTATTACAATACAGCCTAAATTTAAATTGGTATAGGTACATCGCTGGCGAGAGCATTTAGCATTTATACCTATACTTTGTGCACGATCGTGAACGAAAGAGAGTAATATTCAGAGATTTAAAAAGGTGAAGATAAAGAGGCAAGCAATGACTGTATGGTTCGAACTGCTCACTTTGGGTACGGATATATAAAATACGGATGAAGCTCATAAAGTCAAGACACACTCTAGTTTGTCGCACGTATATGATGAAGTTGATAAGAAAAAGTTATGGGTTAAAAAAAATACATCTCTGCATGTTAGGTTACTATGCAACTCTAAGCCGAACAAAAACATAATTTTGAAAAACTTAATAAACACACCTTTTTTTGAAAAAAATCATATAAAAACAAGTTCAACTGGGTAGGTGGGTGGGTGCTATCAGATCATTCAGTTTAGGGTGAGTGATCTCGCCTTTAAGCTATCGATCCTTCTACGATTTATGCGAATTATTTAAAATTCCGCCAATCGGGAGGCAATCATTTTTTTATTATTGACGGTCTTGTACTTAAGAACAATGATTTTTTTTAAATATTCAATACTGCTTATAGGTACCCACACAAATTACACGATACAAGGAACATACTTATTATACCTACATACCTTGCGGTTTCTAGGGTTTTTGTCTGATTGGTGTGTTTCTAGGCTTTTTCGAAAATATGTTTATTTTTTTCTATAATAAATAATCGAATATTTTTAAAACCTTGTGTATATTCAATATTGAATAAAAAAAAATGTAATAAAAATCATTGTATTGTAAGTGTAATCAGTCAATTGTAATAATAGGGAGGTACGGTAAATTTACTATAAAAAAACCTACAAACACAAAAATAAATAGGTACACTCTCAATCAAGTAGGTACAATCAATTTATTGATAAGGTTAGCATTTATTTCTTCGAACTACATTGGGAAATATAATGTCAATGATTTTTTGGTTAAAGATTGCCTATGGCTTTTTTTCAGATTCCACACTACTATTTCATCCAAATCACTTAAATTTTAGAATAATAATTAATTATTTCAATAAAATACTAAATCGCGTAGGTCAATAATTTTGATTATAAACAGCTTATGAAGAAAATCACGTTATTTAACCCGTGAAACCACTTGAAATCAAATTGAAAGGAAACATTTTAGTGCTTACCCCCCGTGTATATAATCCTGTTTGACCGTGCAATTTCTTAGACAAAATACATGTGTATCTACCTCATTCATATTAATTTGCATATATTGGTACTTCTTTACGCACGCTTGCAGTCCTAACGAGAATCGCTGCTGCATATAGGTACATGACTGGTGGAGATAGGGTAACTCAAATCAGTCCTAACGAGGTATCCATCGTCAAAATTCGTGCATACCTACTTCATAAATAAAGAGTTATTAATAATTAGTCATCATAAAATAATAAAATATCTATCGAATTTATATTCACTAATTTTATTTTTAAAGCATTTGGATCAATTATAAGGAGAATACATTTTATATGAAATAAATATAGGTAAGAGTATTCAATTTTGGTCTGCTCATACAAATATCATTCGTTCATAAAAATGTGAATACAGATAAATGTAAAAAAAATATTTCTAATTGTATTTCAATAATGGTGCAAGTCTTTGACCTGTTCTACTAACGTCTGCACATTATTACGCTTCAATCCATCGTGGTAGAATGCGTAAGGGCGAAGCAGGGAACTCAGAAATAATAGACACATGGCAATTTTATTATTATCTTATAAACGTATCGAGTTTGAATCAATGTATCAAATTGGAAAGGTCTTGCTTGATTCCAATTGGATACATTTGGAATCAATTATCTGCGTTGCCGTGTCTTGGTCCTTTGGGGGTAACTTCATTAGATTCGGTGAGGTCATATTACTTGAAATATTATTTCACTGCTATACTACTATAATTGCACTTCGTAACGTTATGTAGTTTAAAAAAGAAAAGAAAGACACACTAATATTTTGAATGTAAAGCCGACTACCACTTCACACATTTTTTCTGGGAGCATAGATATTACAAGTATATAATCGCTACCAATTCTTGTGCATTTGGAATATACCTAGTCATATAGTCACAGATTAAGTGAAGTGAATGTAAGTAAGTATTGAATGTAATTGAATGCAATTAAGATAAACAGATAAAGTGTTCCTATACAGAAACACTACGAAATAGTTTGCCAATAAATTTAAGCTAATTCCTAGAATCAGAACAGGGCTATTATACTATTTTTTTATAGTGGACAGTTCATCCTACGACTGTGCCAGTTAGTGCAAATGCCATACAAAAGTTACCACGTTTTAATCGATCTATGCTCCGGACGTGCATATGGTTAGTCTTGTGTTGTGTTTGGAACACAGTCGTGTTGGTTGGTTTGGTTAAATATATTTCATTGTATGTACCTACAATAGTAGTAGTATCTTACAATCAAAACAACATCACTCCACGGCAACCTCAGAATTAAAAGAAATATATCAAGATAAAGTGATCATATCCAGCAGGTAAATAGAGATATGTACTGTATAAAAGAGTGAATACACCATACAACCAATATAAGATCATTTGGAAGTTTCTGTTCGAAGATTTGAATGTCGAACTATTTTGAATGAAAAGCTAAGCTACAGTGAAACACATAAATTTGTACCTCACATTAAAAAGTGCTACTACATATACGATACCTACTGTCGCTTGCGAAGATTACACGAATCTATTACGCGAAACATTATATTCAGCGACGAAGATAAATCATCCCCTGCTTGTAAAACAGGACGCGTCATGCCTCTGGCGAATTAACAGGCCAGCGAGAGAGAGGCCACGGCTTGTTTTGTCCTTCCTTTATCGCCTTGTGTTGCAATTTCATGCTAATAAAAGGATGAATGATAGTATTACGGCATTGCTAACGCGGATCACTGTGATGAAATAACTCGTTTTCTTACATTCATGAGGTTTTATTTTATCTGTTTATAATATTAATAAGGACGGAAACAAAGATATATTAAAGAAAGGTTATGGCCTATCCACGAGGATGCGAATTTTACAGAAGCTGGCAAAATGAGTACGTTTTCGTTAACTCAGCGGCAAGGTGTAAACGACAACATAAAAGTATCCACGAAAACAAAATCACATTGTCAAGAAAAACACTTATCGCTATTATTATAATATAAATAATGTACCATCATCTTTCGATATACGAACGATCATATAAAATCGGAAATAATAACACGTAAGTAAGTAACCAAGACAAGGGCCGACATTTTCTTTTTCAATTATAAGCATCGTATGCAACACTGCCAACGCAGAGCATAATAGTTGTATATAATATGACAATGACAATAGATGACATGTCCCGCATACTATCTCGCCGAACTAAAAGCATTCTTTAGGCTGCAGACACACGGCATTGCAGTGGACGTGCGTCGACGCAGGTCTCATTTGATTTCAATTATATCCGATTAGAATCACCAATTCGATTGTTTTATCCAATTCGTGATTCTACTCGGATGCAATTGGAATCAGATAAGACCTGCGTCGATCCACGTGCACTGCAATGCCGTGTGTCTACGCCCTTACAAGACACTTGTAAAGCCAGTACTCACCTACGCATCGGAAACCTGAACATTAACTCTGCGAAATGAACGAGCCCTGAACATTTTTGAAAGAAAAATTCTCCGCCGTATATATGGACCGATCAGGGACGGCACCAATCGGAGGAGAAGATATAATGCTGAGCTACGGGCTGTAGGTACGAAGATTGCAGCGCAGTTCAATCAATTAAGATTGGGAGACTGCGATGGCTAGGTCATGTGCACCGTATGAATGACAATGAACCGGCAAAGAGAGTGATGTCCAGCAATCCAATAGGGCGTAGAAGAAGAGGCAGGCCAAAGATTCGCTGGTTGGATGAAGCTGCCAGTGGTTGGCGTATTCTGGGGGTACCGAATTGGAAAGCGGCCACACTGGATAGGGATAGGTGGAGGGTGCTGTTGGAGGAGGCCAAGACCCACACCGGGCTGTCGCGCCCCTGATGATGATGATGATAGATGACAATGTCATACAATCATACATTCTGTAATAAATTGTTATTAAGTGTTTTAATACAAAAACTTCGCAAGCATATCTTTAGATATCTACATATATAATTATAATAAACTATAAGGAAAAAACCCTGACAGAGTGACAAATCATAGAAAGATAAGAATAATTCCGACCGACGAAAAATGATTGTGGAAGAAGGATAATTACTTTACTATAGAAAATGTCTGTGACGGTGATTGATAATATAAAATTGAACGATGGAAATTTCACATTTCTTACGGACTATAAAATAATAAAACCGTACGGCTAAGGCCACATAGGTAGGTGCCTTGCTTGGTGGCTACGTGGTAGGTGACATGAGGCGTAGAGTTACAAAATCCGCTCTGGGCGATTTTTCAAAAAAAATAGTTTTGAATGTACGCAGGAGCTCTTTCGTAAGGTCTATCTTCTGTTGTAGGTGAGAGTTTTAAATTCCTCTCTGTTTCTTTAAAAAATCAAAATAGATATCGAGGTGACGCACTAAACCCGCTCTGAAAATAAATTTGTTCTGGTAAAACCCAATTACATAAATATATTTTACCTCACCGGAAATCAAAACACAGAGCCCCGGATGAAAGGTAAATGCCTAACGCACTGAAGTACGAAAGCCGCCTCCCTACCAATGTCTCCCTTTCTACCCCCAACACTAATACAAAGGTAAATTTAGGTACCCATACCTAGTTGAAAAAACTCACTATTTGTCAGCGAAAAATGTGTCGTAGAAACAATTATCTATATGTGGTAAATACGAAGAATTACCTACATAAAATAAAATAAACACCATCCTAAAGGCGGTTTGAAATTACAATAGAAGAGGAAAGTACCTAATGATTTTATTTTACTAAATTCAATAATTTCTAATTGATATGTCAATGGTGGTGTCAAATAAGTTAAAAATTAATAAATTGTCAACAAAATACGTCTTTGATAATAGGTACCCAAGACGAAAGTACGAGACGTGTCAGAAAAGGCTACGCGAAAATTGAATGGATCACACGGTCCAGTGGTTCAAAATGAGAGACGTCTTTTTGAGTTTAAAGTTTAAACTGTTCCAAACGAAATTGACTAGGATCTCGTGGACGGGGAAAAAACAAAAATAATGAAAACTGGATCGGAATGAATAATAAAACCAACATCCAGAGTGGGGATTATAAAATGGCCAATCCAAAGAAGGGTTGATTTTAAATTATACAAAAAACAGTAGCAAGTTCATTTTTTTTAAACATATGCTGTATCTAGACGTACTGGATATGAAGATTTTCGGATATCTTTGGGAGACAGACATATTATAGGAGACTACTGCGAGTATTACATACCTACATAATGCTACGATTATGTATTGCAATATTATTTAACGAATAGTGTCTGCTTCTTTTTCGCTGCTTGAAAAAATCATTTAATGAATATCTTCCAAGCATGATTAAAACGAAGTGATACCTACGTATCAATAACCTGATTTTTTAAATGTCTTATAAACGGGACCTACTCGTCGGCGTTTATTTTTATCATTTACAATAATTTATTAGGTAGGTACCTATGTCATGATAAAGTATTAAGTATATATTAATTTTCTTTATGAGTTTATATTTTCTGCAAAGTTTCCGATATATTAATTATTATTACAAGAAAGTGTACGCAACAATACCTGCTGTTAGCAATTGCGTACAATGTAGGTATTAAAAAGATAATCATAAAGACAGGTCCCGTTCGCCTGATCTGCATGTGACGTCATAACCCTCCACACGTCCGCTTGACGAATTTATTGAGCGCATGTCATCCTGTTTGATCCTCACTCGGCACAGCGTTAATAACGTTATTATTGGGAGTGGCTTGCGAAAGGGTCAAACGATGGATCACGTTAGTCGAACGAAGGATTATTTATAAAAAAAAAACACATTATACCTACCGGAATATTAAGGAAACCCGAAAGATTGATCACCCCCTATGAGATGAGATGAATATTATCTCCTTATCTATGACATTTCGTTGAATAGTCACTAAAAATTTTTCGCATTTTCATCAGTATTACAACCCCGAAGCGAAGCGCCGTAACGTCTAGGAAAATTTATGGATCTTTAGGTAAATAGGTAACGTCCCATATATAATAGTTTTTTTCCATGTGAGTTGTTTATTAACCCTCGCTAAGGTTCAAACCAAACAATAATTTTTCGACCAGAAGATCGCATAGTTGGCTTCGGTTTCTGTTCGACGTATATAAGTGAAGCAAAGTTTGCGTAGACTCATCGTCAGTGAAAAGGGGAGATAGCCTACGCCCTAAACGATTTACCCGAACAATAATAGAAAGACGCTATGAGCCACTCAATACCTTCCGGCTGAAGGCAGACATCGCTCGAGGGACATAACTAATGGAATTAAAAGGAACCGTGGTGAGCGAGACGAATACGAAGAATGTGACATGATGTGATGATATAAACATAGTCGCACATACGAAGTTGTGTCGACTGCGACACTGACATAAATAAAAACAACCCGCAATGTTACAACTCTCTTCCCACACACTGACGGGACCATACAGGTACACTGACGTCACGCCGCTAGCTTACACAAATGACTGACCGTAAAAGCAGCATTTTTTGAGCAGACGTCGATGCAACATTTTGCACTTCTACTGCATCCCATGCCGAGTGAAACTTGTTACGTCCGACAAGTATATGTTTTTCTACCTTAACTGTCGCACCGACGCTATGTGCGGGGGTACATTGTGTTGAAAATGACAACAAAATCAAGTGGTGCAGTCGAGACGAGTTTGTATGTGCGACCGGTTTAGTCGCAGGCAACCTCACAATGCAAGACTTGTCGTTATATTAATCGAATGATAAAAATTAAAAAGTATGGATATATGCCATATGGTATGCCAACGTGTCTCGCATTTAGTTAGGTACCTAAACCATAACATATGAGGCGTCTAATTCCAAAAAGCGATAAGTCCACATTTGGTCAAAATCGAGAAAAAATACGCACGTATTCTTTGTATAATTTTACACAATATGTATTGATCTATAAATTCCAAAACGCGACATAACCCTACGAAAAAAAATATTTTAAGTCTTGATTTATTACAAAAAGCGCCAAGTCCGTGTTACATATTATTTAAAGTTTGGTTGATTTCGCGCGTATTTAAGTCAACCAATAAGGGAACGTTCAATATTGAAAAGGGCGTCTCCCATGCTGTAGCATCTGGTAAACTTATGACAGTGCCACGGAAATATGTGCCTTATGCGGGATAAATTAAAAAGTGAAGTACAAGTAGCGCTAAGTCCAATTTTATTTTGCCTATATTTATTACATTTAAGAGTTTATTGGCTGAAACAAATTGTCATTTGTTTCTAATTTTGACATAGAATACAACGGGAAAAAAATTCTCACGTTAAAACAAATAATTGAAGCTAGAAACATAAAAACGTTGTTTCCCGATAATATTGAATTGTGGACTTGTCGCTTTTTGTAATTAGACGCCTCATATCGACAAAATAAACGGGCGTTGAAAAATATAAATAATTATATGAAATATGTCGAATTTATTATCAGAAATGAAGATATCCGTCGCCAAAAACAACAATCACAGAAACCACAGGATAACATCACAAGAACCACCGGACTGATTTGAATGAGGAAGGCGCAGAATTGGAGGCAATAATTTACGTGAATCTATTTAAGTGTCTGCAGACGGAAGTAGAAGATATAGGTATGTATTTATTAAATAACAGTTATATTTTATATTATATTTGTAAGCTATTTCTATGGATACATACAATAGTAGGTATATAAAAATACTATAAGTTTATAATATTATCAGTATTATAATGTATGTATATTCGATACATGTTTTACGTTACAAGTGTTGTAAATGATAAATCAATTAATGATTAGAAGTATTTTATCGTGAATCACATTGGAATAATATAAGCCATTGATCATGACCAGATACAATACTGTCTCGGTTGACTGCACTGCTAAATAAAAATAAATAAGTTCGTTACTCGATACTACGTCGAAGGTCTTCGTAGACCTCATGTTCTTTCTACAGCCTCGCATATTTATATATTAAAATATCTCTCGTCGATCCGGAGAACTTTAGGGTAGTTTATTAATGTCATAATGTGCTAAGGCTATATGTAACTGTAAGCGTAATGCCGGGTCCACACTGGCAACATGTCGCCGGCAACCTCGTTAAATTTTACGACAATTCCGCGATATAGGGTGGCGAGGTAATATTGGGTAGGTAAAAATCGACACATGATTCATAAAAAATATACATTAACAAATTCCAAGTAGATACCTACGAGTGGCTTGAGGTGAGGTTTTCTGTTAGAGAAATCCATATAGTATACCCATTATTTGCAACAAATCATCAGTACTCCTGAACTTTGTGGGTCCCGTTGTTAAATATTACTATATTCAGTTAAGTACATCATTATATTTATTTTGCCAGTTAAATCATTAAAATTAACGTTTGTCACACAAAATTATACAACGAAACACAATTAATATTTACAATACCCACTTACTCACACATAGAATGCCGTTAGAAAAATATTGCACAGTAAATACATATTATTATTGCATACTACGGTTTCGTTTGTTTCTGGGAATGCTCTGCGTCCACAGCATCTGTAGACCCCTCGCCACTGACCTACCTACATTTGACAATCGACAAGACGTATTTTTTCAGTATATTATCGATATTATTAAATAACTCGTATCAATCGTGACAATTAACCGCAATTTGTGTGAAAGCTCTGGTAAATAAAATAAAAAGGAAAATCTATAGCCGGTTATTATTGATATCTCTTCAGTATTTGGAATGTCTCAATATTACTTTTATTATATTATATTATTAATAATACTACTTATTTGGCATCTTAATTGTGTTGGTTTTCATTTAGAATTTCATTTCACAAACAATATAGGTACAATCAATTATTTCTAATTCTATAGATTACAGAATTATATGAAACGAAACAGCTAAATATTGTGAAGTAAAGTAAATACTTATATGTATATAAATAAATGTTTTCAGTCAAATCAAAACTCTGTACATGACATTCAATTAATTATTGAAAGGACAAAAATGTTTGCGCGGAAAACAATCACAGAACTGCCGTTGGGCCATTTAATTGAAGAGAAAACAATCTCCCATCGCTCTAATGGAATTTTTAATCCGGGGCGGTATAGAAGTATCACGCCTCAATAATAGCAATTCAAATTAGTCATATAAATTTGGGATTGTTGATTGAATATAGGGAAAATAATAGTTGAGCGTATATAAATAGTATATAATATAACATAATAGCAGGAACCCTGTGATTCAATCAGGATTAGTTCATAACACCATAACAATTGCTATTGTTAAATTAATTAACAAGACTGCTAGCCGGAAGAAGTGACCATATTATGCAACTATACAGGAAAGCTATTTAAATATTAATTTAATTAGTTTCAAAATACTTATATATCTTTTTAGTTTGGTCATAATTTAGTAGCTACTACTGTATCAATGATTAGTTGTACTTGGATTAACTTTTTCTGACGCACTTTTGGGAGAATGAGCATACAATTCTAAAATATAATCTAACCCCATAATTAAGTAATTTTCGAAGGTTGCTGTGTGATATCTGGTTTGTAATGAATTGATAAAGCCAGAATTGTGGAATTACAACTTTCGGCCAGTATTACATATTACACGATGTCAGTGGCGAAGGATACATGTTCAAGGTAAATAGGTTGTGGTAGGTAGCTTAAAGAAAGTCCTAGGACAACCAAATTTACAGGACATGAATTTGAATTTGATAACAGATATTCCACGAAAACAAGACAGCATGCAATAATATATATAAAAAAAGTAATGCGATTCGAACTCGGGCTAGAAATATATCGATGGTGCCATCAACTAGTTACTTCTGTGATCACAACAGACACCGTTATGACTAAACCGTCTTACAGTGGACACTAATTGAATACGGCGAGAAGGTTTGAAATTTATTGTAAAAAAAAAATAGTTCAGTACTACTTTTACATTTCTACACAAATTGCAGCCCACTTTAGACATAGAGGTAGGTTGTTGCGTTATTGATACAGGGATCTAAGGTTCGAATCCCACTAGTTAAGAACTATCATGTTGTTTTTTTTATTAGATGTATGTATATGATGTGGCATATCAAGGGCGTGAATCTCCCGCAATATCAATCTACTAAATATGAAATGTGCGAATGGCTTATAACAATCCTTCGTAAAAAGTCTATAGGATAATCTCTCACACTTTGGAAAGTTCAAATATGCTATACCTATCTGTATTCCGCTTTCATTTTTACTAACTTCAAATGATGTTAATTATTAACATACTAAGCAAAAAAAAAACAACTTATTATGAAATCCTACGCACATTATTAATTTGCCTAATAATAATATGTACATTATATATGCTAGATATAATAATATTATGTGGGTATATTAGGTTTCTAATTAACTTAACGTCAATAAATAATTGGCTTAAAAGTGAAATTTTACGTAGGTACGTATTACCTACATCTTAACATTCTTTTGGGCTTACATACTTACTGTAATTTCTTTAATGGTGTTAACTGTCAATTCAATAAAAGATAACACGTAGGTACTTGTATGTGGAAACATGTTTTAGATATAGATCTTTATTCATCTACATACTTTTCCGACTGTGAATAAATGAGAACTCTAGTGACATCTAAGATCATCTATTTTTTCTGCCAATCTAAAGATTACTGAATTTTAGGTAATATTTTAGCGTTGGCGTCAATTCTTGGTAGAGTAATAGCTCTGTATTATATAATATATTAGTACTGTAAAATATTGCTTCGGATATATCCTACTTAACGTGAGAGTGAGTTTAGGTGGATGTGGTTTTTATAAATTTATGAATTCTAATGTAGAGACGGTAGAGTATAGGCATAGGCATATTATATTATATTTTTTCATCACACTTTTTTATATTCTTTTAAATTATGAATTTTACATTCCTATCCCATGCATTGTAGGTATATTATTTAACATTTTTCTTTTTGTACTTTTCATGTCATGTTGAGCCCGTCTTTAACTTATAACTTACTCACGCTAATAAGTGATTTTGAATTAAATGGTCAAGGTAAATTGTTTCTCAAACACGTACAAATTTAATTAAACAAAAATAAAACACTTGGAAAGTCAATGTTGATGTAGATCAGTCTTTTTCAAAGTGCGGGCGCTGGAGGGTTTCAGGGGGGCAGTAGAAGGCTCAATAAAAATTAGGGGGCGTTTAAGAAATCTAAAGGGGCGACGGCAGACAAATTATATGTATAAAAATCCGACGGAATCTAGACACGACACCACTTGAGATGCGATTTACTACTCGAACGATTGGAGCTCCGTATAGACGGTTAAATTAGAGTCGCTTACGCATGTAATAATGTGGGTGCAGCTTTATATTTCACGTAGTCCATGGTTTTTCATACAAAAATTTTCGGTCGATCGCCGCGATCCCATCCCTATCCGAAGATTCATCCTTCACATTAGATAAGTTTAAAATTCAAAGCCTTGTTTTAATTTTATTTAATTTAAATTAAAATACTTATAAATATGATTAAGTATGAGTTTTATTTCCTCTCATTGAAACATTCTTTGATCTCAGAAATAGGATATGGGTCACACCCAAGGCCTGAACAAAAACGATGCATGAGTGCGAGTGAGAAAGTATTCGGCACCCTTATAATCTCTGCGACACGCGCCAGAGTAAGATAAAAGGTCTACATATGTGTGAGTGTACTATATAACGTAAAAAAAATAGAAAATTATATTTTAATTCAGAGCGTCTAGTGCGAGCACTTTGGGCGAGCACTAGCGAAATGGTCTAAGGTCTCGAACATTTATAGACGAATGCGTTCGCTCGCCCACAAACCAAACGCACGGCACGCAGCTTCATTTAGCAATGCAACGGGTGGCGTCTAGGTGTATCTATAGTCTATGGTCACACCCTATTTATCCTATCCTACAATAATGCATGTTTAAAAATTATAATTGCAATAACTGTTTTTAAGATACGCAACGACAAAAAGGTAAATTAAAAAATATGGGGGGCACTAACTTTTTTTAAATCTCAAAGTGGGCGATGGTCGAAATAAGTTTTAGAACCTATCATGTAGATAGACTGTTGGAGAAAGGTTACAGGGGAAAAAGGTAGAATCCAAAAACAGATACCTACTACACGCGTTCGCACATATTTTAAGTTTACCATGTTCATACACCATACAATAGGTACTTGTGATCTTAGTGACCCTTGTGTAATCGCAGATCACAATTATTTTTACATTTTATAATAAAATTGGCGTGAAATTTATGACTGGATATGCAAATATTATAACAAACTATCTATGGGCGTAGAAAAGTTACACGGGTTGTTTAAGTGATAAATTTATTAGCTGAGATAAGAGAGAAATTTATTAAATTCATGCATATTAAATGAATGGTATTTTCTCAAGAAAAAGAGAAAGTGTGAGTTTACATTATTGTATAAAACCATTTCATAAACACTGCTTGCGCCTGAACAAAAACGACGATGTGACGTTTGTCAGAACCCGGTAACACAAAAATAATGGGAGTGGATAGCCTTCTGGGTGAGGCTGTAGCAAGGTTTCATTCTAGGGTATGGATGAATATAGGATGAACCCAAACGCGTATTAAATAATAAGTAGATACGTTATTTTCAATAGTTACGTCTGTATCATAATATTCACTATAGTTTGTCACGTCAATGAACCGGGCATTCAATATTGGTAATATTTGAGAACATTCAGGCGGGCTTTGTATTTGCTTCGTTTTATGGCCCGACCTTAATTAAGTCGTAAACCAAAAGTGGCTTCAAAGTCTTGGTCTATGGGGTCTATGGCTTTCACATTCCTATCTTATTAATATGTGGTCAGAAACGAAGAAGTAAGCGAGCAATAAGCTGCACTATTGGATATGGCCAGATGCAACATGTTACCTGACTCACTCTTTCTTCAATTTAACCTGATTAAACCGGATTCGATCGGTGGTGTGCATATGCTCCACCTAATATTTTGATATTTAATAATTGCTTACCTATGTGTTGGTGATCACGTAAATATGACGTAATAATAACGTGGTATGCAGATAAAATTTGGATTAGGAAGAAAGCAATTTGGGTTAAAACTTATTGTAGATATTATATTAATTAAAAGGTAGGAATATATGTAAGAACCTAACCAATAAATAATAATACAATTGGGATTATATATTTAAATTAAATAAAAATCACGAGACTTTTACGTACATATTATATTACATGCGTGAGACGATTAATAAATATAATTATTATTCTTGGCGATGAATTTGAAATAAATACCTAACAATGGGGCAAATGCAATTAAAACAGGCTCGTGGTCAACTTGACGTAGCGCCAGGTGCGCCGCATTAAAGTGATCAGGTAATTCGCATTTGGAAATAAGGGGGGCGCCTTTAAACAATAAAAAATATTACACACGCAATAAAAGATAAGATCGCGCTTGGGCACACGCCCGCCACGGCGTCAAAAAGGTTAATTCCTTACATGATGAAATTATGCAAAGGAAAACTTTAACCTTTGAGGGCGGTGGCGTATTATGGCCGTTACATAAACGGTGTCCGTGCGTTCGGGGAACATAATAATTATGTTAATCATTTTTTAACGTCCAACTTTTTTTATTATTTATTTACGTACTAGGTCATGTTAGAATTAATAAGGATATCTTATTTGACAAATAAAATAATTTACAGAGGTGAATTAAAAACAGTAGGTACGAATAGTTTCATCATACTCTAATAAATTCAATAACTACTTTTAATGACAAAATATTTTGTCTTGGGTTTAGTATAGTACCGTCTATTATTAGTACCAATTATCTGAATAAATTATTAGCAAGCCTAGCACTAAGTAATACCTAGTATTATTACTTAATAGGTAGTTAATTTGGGACCTATCAGTAGTGTGCGGTGATTTTTTTAGTGGGCATTCTGCCAAAATAGCACATATATACATTATCTACTAAATTATTGTCTACTCGGTCAATTTTACACTTCTTTCATATTACCGAATTGCATAATAAAAACATAATATTATCGAATTCACGGCATAAATGAACCGCACGCCACTGGTACCTATATTCACAGTACGAAACTCCTATCTTATGTAGATATAGAAGTGGGTGAAACCCATGTCGCTTAAACCAATTCCAATGGAATAGTACAAAACTTTTATCATTTACTATAATAGGTCCGATCATTTCCAATCAGCAACAAACTTTTTCTAACATTCGCAAAAATGTGATAGGTATTATCTAATAAAATATGTACCTGCTACATTACATTAAGCATACCACCCTGGCAAAATGAATACTGTCTTGTAATTATTAACATCAGTATGTTCATGAAAGTTCAGAAAAAAACACATTCATGTGGCAAAAGTACGTTATTGTCTGCGAAGTTTATGTGTCTATAAAAGACGCTGGGTAAATTTATCTGTAATCGTATCACGTATTTGTTTCTACAAACAATATGTTGTTACTTGTTCTCCAGCTTTTGTATATCAGACATTTTTAGTACAACCCAGGAAACCAGAACTACATACATAGAGAAATTTTCAACTTTCCAATTATCAACATAAAAAACATTATAATAATTGGACACAACTAATCGACATACAAAACTGGGTTGTGACGATTCGCCGTCATCGACTGAATACCGCAGACTGGGCGCCGAGATAACTGGGGATGGAACATCTGGACGCCATATCGATTAACAAAACATTCAAAGAAATAACTTACGTGCGTACGACTTCAACAAACAAGTAGACGAGCAAATTTATATAAAGTATTTGTAAATCCTTGCACGAAAAGCGAAAGTGTTCGATCCAAGATATTTCAATTACCTGACACATATATAATATATATACATTTATCTGTATCGCACGAGAGAAAACCTATATGAATGTATAGGATAGAGCGATACAGGGAGAAGACGTATTAAATGTAGTAAGATGAAAGAAAAGGAACACGTAAACGCAAATTCTAAATTTAAAAAATAAACTGACACGAAACTGAAGAAATCATTTATTTTAATCGGGTCGTGAAAGAAAACAAATAGTAGGATAAGTATTCTCATAATAGTTTGACGGTTGATACTTATTAATTACATATAAAGTATTACAAGTAATTTGTGACAGATTGACGGAAAAGTAAGGCAGTAGGTAATATAGTCAAAATGAGATTCAAAATAATTGATGTTTCATCGGTAGGTACTTGGTATTTTTTCTAGTTAATATAGACCATTTTAACTTAACAATTCAAAGTTTTATTTTATGGTGGTGTTGTACTTACCTACCTACCGAGATAAAAACATTGATACAACATTCCAAAGGGGAAAAGTAACATTTATGTAAGAATCGACTGTAACATATTTTGTAACCACAAATAATGTGACATTGACGCGGGTATTTATAATACAAAGTGATTGAAGATCGAACCCGAAACATTGCTCGAATATGTCAATTCCAGTTATGTTAACAAATCATTTATAGGTTAAATAAAGGAAAAACCATAAAGGAAAGTTACTCGAAAACTTCACTATAGACGCAGGGGTGGGCAAACTGCGGCCCGCGGGCCGCATGTGGCCCGCCGGGTATTTTTTTGCGGCCCGCCATTATTAATGTACTTCTGATTACGAAAAACTTTTTTATAGTTTTTATAAAAAATATTGACAATAGATTAAAATTTGAAGAATTTTTGTTTCGTAAATGTATTATCTCAGTACGTCTTCCTTGCGTCTTATCTCACACTATGTAACCACTATTTTCTACGTTGAACATCGATTGGGAATGAATGGAAAGAAATTTTGGATTATAATCTCGCTCTGGATGTAGATATTGTATGTAGATCAACAGATATTGATTGTGTACCGACAGAGCTACAACTTGAGATTATTGATCTGCAGTGTGACACTGATTTAAGAGAATTGCATCGTCGTGAAGAAATCTCCAAATTTTACAATGCCCTTAATTCAGACAAATTCGATCAACTTAAAGATTATGCAAGAAAAATGTTCGTTATTTTTGGATCAACCTATATATGTGAACAAACATTTTCGATCATGAACCTCAATAAAAATTCTTTACGATCAAATATATCCGATGCCCATTTAGAAGCAATTTTGAGAATATCAACTACAAAATTAACACCTAAATTAAAAAAAATGTACAACAGTTTCATTCTTCTCATTATTTTTTTTGTAATGTTTATTTTTCGTCATAATAAATAGTGTAGGTATATCTAAAAATGGTGTTTTACTTGCGGCCCGCCGCTTATTTTGAATTCTTGAATTTGGCCCTCCATCCAAAAAGTTTGCCCCCCCCCCCCTGCTATAGAGTATAGACCATAGAGAATACTTCAATGAATTTACTACGTAGGGTTGTGCTCACTTTTTGTGAGGTTTACTTTCAGCCACAAGCATAGGAAGTGAAAACTACCCTCCCTCCCCCTTAGGAATAGAAACAATAAACTTTAAGCTATTTTCTAACAAACGTAATACGGTTTTGCTCGATAAATAACGAAGACAAACCGTAAAAGGCAAGTTATATAAATCAATACTACTTATACAACATTATTATTGGTGACTAAAATGTACGTACGCCCACGATAGCCGAGCGGGTAACGTGTCGGCCTGTGATATCGTGGGACCTAGGTTCGAATTGTTTTGCAATATATATTTTGACCTACAGTATGGATCTAATTAATAGATTGAGCAAGTGGCTAACATCCATTTCTCGTAAAAAAATAAATCAAATATCTGTTAATACAACCTCTGTGGAGGACCATAGTATGAACTTAGGATGTATCACTTGTTATAAAATAAGTTCTTGATTCATGGAAACTGTAACAGCTTCAGGATGCTACAACATTTTTATTACATATTACGTTCCAAGGCACGACTGTAATTCTGTATGTATCTTCAAACACAGAACCGATTTAAAATTGCCATATTAAGTATATCCTTCGATAAATATGCAAAATGCAAACCGACGAGCTATCTATTGGAAAGCTAAAATAACGTGTCGTCTTCGATTTTGAACAGAAAAAATCAAATCGACTGCGAGGCCATAGCTATGCGGCCTCTAAATAGGTATTTAGGGGCAACACTCGTATATATGGGCACTCGTGAAATGAAAAGCCTCTCATCACGTTGATCAAGGGAAACGGTTTTATTCTCTTGCCTCTTTAAAAATAAGTTCCTCCGAAGTTCTGACTGTTGGATAAAGGCCTCCTAAACATCGCACTCCATAGATTTTCGCGTCAAATTAATGTACCTGCCTACATACATACATGCATAACTTATTAATAAACGTTTACCATTGTACAACTAATAAGATAACGTAGGTACCTAATTTATTAGGTATAGGTACGTAGTGGCTACACGAAAAGTGGGTATATTATGTCCGTTAGCCGATGTAATTTATAAATTATAATGGTAGCTATAAATTATGTATTTGAAAATATGACAAGTGCATATTATAGGTACACCAAATTACCGCAATGACTACAAACAAAAACACCTGGAACTAAAAAGCTAATAATATGCAATATTTCGTTGGTAACGTAGAGATGTCTACGTAGGTATACCCTCTTTGGGCTAAATTTTCAACGGTAACTGAGCACTAATTGATTACCCTCTTAATATTGTATATTGTTTGGATAAGTAATTATATCATACCATTTTCCAAACCATACCGACCGTTCAAGAATTATATAAGTAAGAAAATTAAACGGTCGTTGAGCAAGTCGCTCAGTCGTTAAAGGATCTGAATGAATGTTATTCAATTTACATTTTTTAAACTCATGTTTATAAGTTTAAGTGGTCGCATGTGGTGCCCATATTTTGAAGTCCATCGGTTTAGTAATTGATATGAATACGTTATTTTTTAAATTTCAACACGCTTGTGGGGATCACGGTTTTTATTGAAATTTAACTAGTACTTTAACATGTTTTTTTTTTAAATACTAGGTGCTTGATTAAACTTGAATTTGAATTTATTAAAATCGCGAGATTTGGAGCAGGTCCAAATTAGATTTATTGAAAAGTATAAAGTTTCCTATAAATTTGAATGTTTTTCGAAATAAGTTATCTTTTTCCTGTGAATCATTGTCATGAACCGGGGTTGATTCATTGTTAGATGAAGGTCTCCCCTAAGTCCTTCCACCCTTCTCGGTAACTAGTTGTCGCTGTCCTGTACTCATGCCGAATAATATAAATTCCCGTGAATATGACTTTAAAATAATCGTCTGACATTTTGATATCCGCAACACTTTACCCTAATTTAATTAGGTAAGTCACTTAATTAAGTAAAAATAAATTACACATTTATTGGAATCTCTTAAATTTCCCATGTTGATGCCATTTGATAACGGTGACGAAGTATTCATTAATTAGAATCAGTTAATCTCCCAAAGAGAGACATAAATTATTAGTTGCGTTTAATATAAAACCTTTTTTAGGGTTTCTGGGCAGCCGATTGAAAGTTCAACAGAATCAAATTTAGCGAAAAAAAAATACCAACGCGTACTGCTTTGTTTCGTATCTACCTACGATCTTAGATTTAATTTTTCATCAAATCACGTTTAAAAATGGTTAGCATTACAGGAGGTGGATGAATATTTTTTTTATTGGGAAACAATTCGCACTTGGCTGTGAAACTTTTGGCGCAGAATATAATGTTGACCGTGAAAATTTTCACGAGCGTTGGCCGAGCGCCAAACGTGAGATAGGCCCAAACATTGAAATCTCATTTGCGAAAAGATGTAAAAGTTGCTTTGTTATGTTCGTATGGGCTTTCGCGGAGCTTTTACAGTCTGTCGCAGAACTTTATTTCGTTTTATATTGTATACAATACTCTAATTATATAAATGCCGCAGTATCATAATGCTTCATGTATAGGATATACCTACTGTATACCACTAGACTAGTAGGTATATGCTCTTCACATCATTTAAAATTTTCATCCAGTGTTCAAAGATACAATTAAGATTTTTTTTGAAGTTATACTTCTTTAGGAGCGTTTGGAAAATTAGATCAGAGTGTATTTTTGGCGTGTGACATGTAACACATAATTTATTTTTTCACACAAAAAAACACACTCGATTGGATTCGAACCAACGATTGTTCGGTTATCAGCCGAACGCATAACGATTACGCCACAGAATGATACTGCAATAGTGACGATTATCCAGTATAAAATTATAGTTTAGAATTGTTTCGTTGCTAGGCAGCGAATTTATTATTGCCGGCCATTTGCAATTCCTTACGTAAACAATCTATTAAACGTCATAGTGGCAGTTATTACTTTAAAAATAAAAACAACGGTAAATAATTATATAATTTAGTAATATAAGTTAAAGTGTATAGAAATAAACCAACGGCGTTCCAATAAGCGGTCCTTTTTCTTGCGTGTGTAAGATAATTAAGAGCTGGTCGAAGAATCTAGATTATCACAAGTTGTGTTTTTGTTTTGTTATGCCAAAGAAATATAACTTCTAACGCGCGTACATAAGTACACACACCGATTTTTTTTAAAATTCAAAACCGGGTTGTGACATATATACAAACATAAGTAATTTCACCACTGCGATTTGTCTATCACCGTGCATTTTTGGTGTCAACGTCATTTTTTGTCAACGCATGAGCATTGATTTCTAGCCTCTTTTGGAGTAGTTAGTCATTATTAGGAACTTGCAAATATTAACAGGTGGCAGAATCACCAGCCAAGATTTTCATACGTCTTTTCTATCAAACGTTTATGATGGTATCATTAATTGTTTTCTTTCACGATCCGATTAAAATAAACGATTCTTCCAATTGTTCACAATTTAGAATTGGCGTTTATACGTCGCACCCCCAGTAAAATACTGTAGTAAGTCAAAAATTGGTATTTTGCAGGAGAGCCATTTGAAGTTTCAAATATTCTTTGTAAATACAGGAAAAGTCTGAATGTAAAAATTATTACTCATTTTTATGGAAAAACATGATCTATTTTCAACTGTATTCATCATTTTTCTCTAAAACATATACAAACGGAGATATTTGAATATTTCTGAGTTACGACTGTATTTTATTAGGATATTTGACAATTTCATGGTAAAATTTGAATCAACTCAATACTTTCTATGTAAATTTCCCTACCATCACTCTAATAATTTCAACTAATTTGTTGGGCACTGTAAAGGAAGGTTTTCAAAATATTAAGTTATGGTACAATCTTTAAAGATTTATTGAAAAAAAAAGAAAAATACAATTATTAGTTCAAAACAACAAAAAAATACTTAATTATTTAATTTAATGGGAAAATAATTTTTTTACATACGATTTTTAATTTTTAAACATCACTTGGAAGAGAAGCAAAAAATCATAATAAAATTCACGATGTTTAGCGGTGCAGAGGAAAGCAAATCCTTCTTTTTAATTGTCGTTATTTTTGGCCACTCTTGATATGCTTTGGATATATTGAGACCATCCATTGGTAACGGTTTGCCTATTTGCTGTTGTCGAACATTCAATTTCCTACATTCTTCATGATAACTGGTTTTAAAAAAAATAATGTATGGATAGTCTCTGTCTACTTTTATAACTTTAATCTTCTGCCACAAAACTTTTTCTCCATTTTCATCCGTGTTGTAATTTTTACCGATTTCATCTGCTAGTTTTTTCATGTTGAGAAAATTATTTGTCGTCATGGGTTTAACTATGTATGGTTGTCCTGTTTTCTTACTTGTTTGTACAATGGTAATCATTTGGCTGGGCACAAATATTGGTCTACTTTTTAGAGCCCTGGTTTTCTGCTGCTCAATTGTAGAATGGACGATATCGCATTCATTTTGTTTATGCCCGGTGACCAAAAACTTATGAGAGATCGTTGTATTTTTTGTGAATTCCCGGTGGCATATAAATACATTGCAGCAATGTATTTATTTTTATTCTGCCCGGCACAATTGTCACTGTAAAAAATAAAATGCTCATTGTGGTGATATTTTTTACATGCATTGTAATCGAGTACACAGCTACCAATTTTATTGGATCCTCATGCAGCTTGACTCTCGTCCCACATGTATCAGTTTGCAATATTTTCAGTGATATTATAGACTGTACGATTGTACATTGCCAAACTTTCGTTTATAATAGAAAGTTGACACATTTCCGCAAGGAAGCGGTAAAACAGCCTGCAAATCATATACAGCTACATTAATGACGCTATTTTGGCCATTAGTTCGGGACTCTGCTACGTCTTTGATCTTTTCATCCCTTGCCTCTTTTTTCCAGGTTGATGTGTCTCATATTTTTCTTGAAGTTGTTTTTTTTCATCTGGTGGTGAAGAATTATTGTATAGGTCGCATTCAACGCACAAATCTTTTTTTAGGCTTAAAGAAGCCAATATTAAATTCGTCATTAAATATAGATGCGTATAATAGTGTTCTTTTCCAAATGGCATATTGCTGTCAGCTTGTTGTTTTTTGTATAACCGATACATTTCAGCAATTGTTAATTTAACATCTAAATACAATTTGGACGTCTGTGCACGCAAATAATCGATCACTGGGAAAGACTTAATGTGAGCTCTTATATAATTTTTTTAAATCACTAATTTTTTTGTGATTTTTGTGATCTCTTTGTTCTGGAATTGGCGTTCCGGAAAGAAGATCTCTTGTTTTCCATGCAGTGGAGCAGTACCTTTCACTCACCCCAAATGTGTTGATAAAGTATTTTTTGCATACTTCTTGTATTTTACTTCCATTTAATTGTTGATAACAAAAATTGTTGCCTCTGCTGCTTCCAGTTTTTTTTTGTTTGAATACTTTGGAACAATAATATCCATACAATTAGTGAGAAAATTACGCTGTATCTCAAGATTTTCCTGTAGTAACAGAGTTACAACAGTATTTTTTTGAAAAGTATTGTTTTAGTTTTTTAGAAAGCTTCTTGTAAAATACTGTCGTAACTTAGTTACAACACTATTTTATTATCTATTCAACAGTTTTCGGAAAGTAATGTACTGTATTAAGTGCTTTCTCTCCGACACTATTTGAGTTTGAGATACGATAGTATTTTATTAAAATAGCAAAAAAAAATACGAATCCAACCACATCCATAACTCGAAAACGCCCATTTCAGACTTACGACAGTATTTTACTGGGGGTGCGACGTGTATTTTTAATAAGAATTTACCTTGTCTCGCTCTTTCTTACACGTGTTCATTATTATGTGTTTTCTCATGCGTTACAGATAATCACAAATATTTAACGATTACCTTGAAAAAACAATTTATAATTATTATAAACATGTGTCATGATATCCAAGCAACACAAGTAGTGTTGCCATCTTTTCAAAGTGGAATAATTCCATAGTATGGAGCCTCCAAAATTATAGTATTTGGGGAAAAAATATAGTACGTGTTGTCATCTGTTGAAAATATAAATTTACGTTTTTTTTTTCTCAGAAAAAAAACGGAAAATTTGAGAAACTCTGAAACCCCTTTTTATTTAGGTACCTCTTCCGACCAAAAATCTTCTTATATTGCGAAATTACAGTACTTTGCACAAATTTATAGATCGGAAATATCTAAATTTTAGTACTTTTTAGATATTTTTTCCGATATTAAAAATTATAGTATTTTGGGCGTACTATACCTGTTTTATATCGTACGTAGTACGCGGACCAAAATTATATTACAAATACTGTAATTATAGTACGGTTGGCAACACTGCGTGGCTATAATATCGTGGTAAAGATGTCGCTAATCGAACGAGATGTATCGAGATCATACAATATGCATCCATTCCATATCAAGCGGGACTCCTGATGCATATTATGAGAAATAGAATAATTCCGGTCAAATCGAAAAGTCAGTAGATACTTCAATTTAGTCAGAAAAGAATAAAAACATACTTAGGAAAAGCGACACAATGGAGTATTATATAAATATTTACAATATTATACATAATTTATAGGCAAGATAGTAGTATACCAGTATATAGAAATAGAAAATGTAGGTATTAATAATAATTGATTACGGCTCTGAAATGGCTTGTATTGAAAATACGTGTAGCACTCGCAGAGGCACGTGAATCTAAAACAATTGAAACCATAACGACCAGACGTAAAATGAACACAGCATGAAAAAAACAAATTCACCCCAATCTAGTAATACCTACTATACTACAGTATGAACTGAAAATAACATCATTGATACAATTGGTACAATCATATAGATACATTTTTATTTTCTAGATAAATCGATGTTTTTTAAAGAAGAAAAAACCTAATTCAACGAATGCACGTTTTTTTTCATTTGTACGTTTATTGTTTTAATTTAAAGAACCTAATTGAATTTATCGTTGGTTTGAGTTACACTATACACACTTTTACATGTAATAATATTGTGAACTACATGTTAATATTATATAATACTAGCTGACCAGGCAAACGTTGTTCTGCCATATAAATTATTTCTAGTGAATATTTTGGTTGTTAAATAAAAAGTAACGAATGTATCGTAAGTGTGTGAAGATGGGATCTATGACAGAAGGAGGAATAGAGCACTGTAGACGATGACCGACGATAAAAACAAAAAAACATCAACCATTCATTTTCTCAATTCAAAATGAGTAATGATGTTCATAATGAATGAATTACCTGTGACAGGATCTCGTTGTTTAATGTTTATGCAATATCCGTCTTGTCCCTTCCAGAAAATTAGCGGATATTGGAGAGCGTCGTATGAACGGTGTGTGTCAGCGATGAACTCCAGATTATTGTTTCTTCTTCGAATCACGATTTCTCGCGTCGATGTGCGGTCGCCAACCATGATTCCAGCAATGTCGTCAACAACAGTCGCATTGAATCGACGTACGTGCTCTCCAGCTGGTGTTTTATCAGGATTGATGACAATAGCGTGATTGTCACTTTGCAATTCGTGCATGTGTGCTTTGAAGAATTTCAATAATTCATTGTGCTCATTCAACAGGGCGTCCAGTTCGCCGGCGATGCGCCTGGCATTAGGCGAATTGAGGCTATTGTAGCCGCAACGTGCATCCACATGATTGATGTCCTCACCGCCGCGCCCATGAAGTAGATTTGTAAAAATGTATGTGGTTCGTTTGGCATTAGCAGCAATGAGCCTACTTTGTGGTATACTTGACCTTTGATTTTGAACGTAGAATGGAATTGTTGACCATTTGCCGCAGTATTGTGAACTATTTCTGTTGCTCCGGACGAAGTCATTTGGAAGCATGAATTGAATGTGCGAATGGACTTCAGGAACAGGTTTGAATCTGGAACCGTGCCAATGAGCAAGCTGATCAATGGTTCTGGTGGTATCTCAATTTCTGGTAGTTGCACTTTTCCTGACGCACATCCCGGCTGCCTCATGTTTGAATTTGAGCGCATGACAATGGGGACATTCTTTGTCCATAGCACCAATCAGCACTTTCGGATGAGCGGAATATTCAATATCTGGCTCGTACTCGAATGCGAGACGAAGGAACGAAGCGGATGTAAATGTTCGATGTACTTGTTGGCGTTGTCGGTCATTTGCTCTACGAACCGGCGCGCTTGGCTCCGTTCCAATTGTCGTTGTTGATTTCGTTCAGCTCGTGCCTCTTGTGATTGAGATGCACGCAATTGCGACATGCTTACACGCACGTTTTTGTTGTTTTGTTGGATTTGTTCGTCTGTTCTTTCTACTCTACTATTTCGCATGTTTGTTGCTTTATTCGTTCGACGGCCCAAATTGCCCCCCTTGCGTCTTGCTGGCATTGTGCACTGTAATACACGCACATAAAAATTGATAAATTAAAATAAATCGTACATTTTAATTTTGCACGCACTGCGTTGTGATTTGCCGAATGAAATGTCAAAATGACGCGACGCTTCTCTTGAATTCTTCTTGGACGTAGTGCCATCTTTCATTCAACAACATAAATAATTTCGTTCTGTTTGAAATACGAACGACGGTTAAAGTTGTTCATACAAAAATAATAAAATCGCGATTAAAAAATGGGAGGATGGGGGTAGGAAAGTGAAAATTTGAGGTTATAGGTATTTTTTATGCCAAATAATAAAAAAAATACAAAAAAAAATTGTCAAAAAAATAAAAGAAAATTTTTCTGGATAGAGATACCCTAATCACCTAGCGGTATGAAATATACTTGTTGACCTATTCTCATACCTAACAAATATACATAAAAAAAATCATAAAAATCGGTTGAGCCATTTCGGAGGAGTTCGACCACAAACATCGTGACACGAGATTTTTATATATATAGAGATATTATTTTAAATTAAGTATTTTACTTATAAGTGTATTCAAATCATAGAGTACCTACATATATAATTACACGGGAAAATAATATTAATAATAATAATAATAATACTACTAATAATAATAATAAAAGGGTAAAATAACAATTGAATTATGTATGTAGGTACATACTTATATAAAATAATATTTATAAAAATATTAATATTCTAGGTTTCTACTAGTACACAAAATATATCCTCAGTCCCCTAAAACAGAGGCTGCATTAAGTACCTCTTTGAATCCCTATGCTTATTCGCTGTCTCAGGTACTTAGTTCAACGGCACTCACCTGTTTTATCAGTCAAGCGACGATTTTTTTTATAAAAAAACTTTGAAATACTTTAGAATTATCATTAAAATGTATTAAATTACGGTTATGGATTAAATCGTTACGCCATTTTATTTGTAACAAACGGTGGCTGCCTATCAGTTTTTATGAAAATCAGTAGACCGGTAAGCTTCATTCTTCAGCTACACTAACAGTAAAAACAAAACAATGATTCGGTTGGTCGATGGTGTGCGTGCGGATGGGGGAGCCTTACTAAAAAACCTGGCAGCCGATGAGCGCCTATTCGTATACATACGTAGCATACAATCCACGAACAACATCATTGTTTTGTTGTTACTGTACGATGGTTTCATCAACATCTTCGGTTTAAATACACCAATATGGTAACGGTCTCCATGAGTCAAGGTGAAGATAATGAAAAAGGCATATATTTTTTTTTTAACTTTTTCAACAAATTTAAAAAAATTCTTTCGTGTCCCATTCGAGAGCTTTTTTTAACTAAGATTTTGTCAGTTTATACGTGGCTATTATTTTTAGTGCGTATAAAATGTCTCCAAAATTCATTGTCAATTAAGCCGCGTTGACACGATTCAAGTACGATCCAAGTTGACTTGGACAGAGTGCCATCCGAGCGCACTCGTATGAGACAGGCTACTCGGACCGCGTCCTACACATCTGAGATATCTTGGATGTGAGTAATTGGTATGAAGATGTCTCGTACGAGTGCGCTCGGATAGCACTTGGCCCGAGTGTACTTGGGTCGTGGCAACGCGGCTTTTCAATAAGCATGCGATTTGTAAAGTAGAACGATGGCGGGACTTCTCTTTTATATGTTTTCGATGACTCGGTTCTATTATAACATAATTAGAAAAGTACGTCGGCAAAAAAAATCAGCGTCTCCTCAAACACCCGATTTTGAATATGGAACAAATATAATAATGGATAAAATATATCAATGATTTTAACAAGTGAATTATGTTGTACAATATATTATTATACCATTACCACGTGGCAAACTAAAACGATAGTCAAAATCTGTATAAAACATATTATTGGAAACACACCGTAGGTAGGTGTAGGTACAACAAAGAAGTGCCAAAATTTTAAATTTGCAGCAGGGTGCAATTTTTAGAAATTGAAACAATGGATTTTCGAGAGGGCTAACACAAAAGGGCTTTTGTATGGGAATTATTATCGCGAAATAAAATTCTAAAGTGCTAAAGCGTGGTCTTTATTAATTCTATTATTATTTTTATTTGAAAGTACTTAACACCAACCTACCTACACAAATTTCTCTTAACAAGTATTGGTAAAATCTGTGCAATCATTAAATTAGGACTCCTAGGTACAATATAATAATATATCCTTTTGACTTTTATCTTGTAGCTACCATTAATGTCAAAATGCAAAGATGTCGACGTTACGAAAAACTAACTAATTATAACTGTTGAATGCACATTTGAAAAACAATAAATACTATGGGAACGTCGCTTTTGGTGATTGACTATGGGCGATCGAAAACGTTGCTAAAATATGTTTTAATTGACATTGAATGGTAAAAGTATGATAACCACACAATACACATTTAATACTTATAATTTAATATAAACTCTAAATAATACTCGTCAGTGACGTCGCTGAGCAAAGTGCCTCCCTTAGACAGACTTAGAATGTCGCCCCCTTTCATGTTTAGTCTCAAATTGTATGCAAAATTGTTAGATGTAGTACCCACTTACCTATAAAGTGTAAACTGACAATCGCAACAAAGTGATGTGCATAATTTTATTGTCATTCAATTGTATTGTACTGAGAATTAGAGCATTTCTACGATACCTACTCTCAAACAGCATGGTTTTAGATACGTAGAGGTCTGAGGCAGTGACAAGATTAGAGACTCCCTTTTGTTTTATTTAAAATGTAAACTAAGATGTCGGTACTTTCTAACGAAGCGACCGCATCGTCCGCTTAAGGGAAAACCGCAACTGCTTATAAACGTTATGATAGTATTCATTCCTTAATTTGCCACGTTTTATAATTTGCCGCCCCTACGCAATGCATAACCTGTCTACCCCCACGGGGCGTCACTGTAGTTTATTTGAATAAATGCACCCAGTTGCCACATCACAAGCATACAAAAAATATAAAATTGGTTTCAGTAGTTTCAATAATATAATAAGTTAACTACGTATTGTTTTATAATGAGTAATGAGTGAAATGACATTTTGACAATCCAATTTAGCAATATAGCAATAATATAGCAATTATAGCAATAAAGCAAATTTAGCAATGAAGATGATAAAAATACAGATTCAAAATAAATCACGAAAGTATTCGGATATTCTTGCGAACAGCGCCGACTAACGGTCATGTGAAATAGGTACAGAAATGGTTTTGGACATTGCTAATTTAATATTTATTTTCGATAAAAATAAATATTTGCTTTTATTTTTTTCACGTGGTAATAAAGTCTCTTCGTATTAAAAAATATAATATATTTTAAACTTTTAAATTGAATAATAACTAGAGACATCTATGCTGCAGTATGGTAAGCTGTAACTAAAATTGTTCAAAACAAAACTGCCATTACATCAGTGAAGAGATAATACTATGTCAAAAATAACAGATGGCAGTTACGTAGCGCTTGGAGACGACAATAACAAACGGTAAATTAAATCATAAAAAAAAATTACGGATCAAATCGGGAAACCAATACATATTTTTTTATATAACACAATAATAACATTTATGCAACAATTTTGTAATTGCTGAGACGTTTACGTACATTTTATTATTTATGTAAGATACCAAAGGAACCTTACATAAACATAATCAGGTAAAACATAACTTCAATTAGACAATACTTGTATAATATAAATTGTTTATAATACAATATAAATAGGACCAGGCCACTTGTGGAATGGTTAGTCATTTGAAATATGTGTCAAGATTCAACTGAAAAAGAGGAATGGACTAAGTATAAGTATGAGACGAACGAAGCAAAACGGTATTACAGTCAATGGAAAATACGCATATTATGATTTAATTTCAACGCGGATTTTACAAATTTTGTGATCAAAACAAAAATATTTAGGCGGCTAAATTTAGAGAATGCTAAGTCTAAATTCAAATTCCATCAAGTTTAGTACACATAATAATATATCCCCCCTCCCAATAATATGGAAAAAGGGTTTCTTTACACTCCTCGGCATTCTACGGCACGCAAGAACCGTGTCAATGCAGGACGCACTGAAGTCATGAATCGATGCAATAATCAAGGGCATTCACAGTTTGCTTTAACATTCTGACGCGGCATGTCCAGGAGAGAAGACACCGCAGATAATACAAACGGACACTACGACTAATAACTACAACCGTTAGGCCACGCGCATGCGATAACTACGTGTCGATGCGGCAGGTCGCAATATAGATGAGCACATGTAGTTATAGCTGCAGGCCAGTGTTCCAGTTTATAGTGCTGTGATGATTTTGTTAATATATACAGGGAGAAAGTTTTTAATTTAAGGGTTAGCTCTGCATTGTTCTGTAAGACGATCCTCACGGCTTTCGTTATATTTGTTATAAAAATGTTGTGGTTCTTATGGCGCGCAAGTACCTACCTATAGCGCGAAAACAGTTCGTAGTTGAGGTAAAAAGAACTCGTACGTACCTAACAGATGCATGCGACAAAGTTATGCTCTAGTGTTGTTGATTCTGCTCAAGTAAATCAAGCGTTTTGTACACGTCCCCGGGGCCTCCCCATGCATGTGTTGACATACTACTTCGTTGGTTTGAATTTTAATCTTGGGTTGACAATAATTTATTATCCGCCAATAGTGTATAGTTTAAACATAGTTAAAACTTACCACCAATCCTGCATTGAGAATCAGAAATAAAACACACAACTAATATTTCACCCCCTTTCCTATTTAAAAAACAATAATTATCAGCTTTTCCACATTAATACTGCTAATTCACAGCTGTATAATAAAATTTATGACAAAATGAAAAATATGTTTACATCATGAAAAGCCAAACAAAAGAACACCAATTCAAAATGGAATCAAATTATTTGCAAGAAAAATTCTAATTTGGAATTGTATAGGAAAAGTAAATTAAACAAAGTTTGACTTCAATATTATTATATAGACGAAAAATGGATGTCAGCCACTTGCTCAACCTATTAGGTCCATACCCTGGCTCACACACAAATTGAAAAACAATATGTGTACTTGCCAGACCCAGGATTCGAATCTGGGACCCATGGCGTTATAGTACAACGCTTAAGCCACGCGGCCATCGTGGGCGTAACTCATTTACGGGGTGTTTTACGTGGGCGAAGTCGACTTCGCCCACGTAAGACGTTGCGTTAGTGCCAACACCGCGACTGGCGCGTTTGGAGTACTTGGCCATTAGATATAATTAACGTGTTATTTAAATGTGGTAATTAAAAGGTATTTAAAAGTTCAGCAGTGATTGTGTTAACACAATACAAATAGAAGAATATTTTTAACTACTTTTGTTTGGTATAGGCAGGGTTTAATGAATTATAAAAAACTAACCAACATGTGTAATATGTATTCTTAGTTCAACGAAAACAAATAAGTATGAATGAAAAAGTGCAATATATAAACTTATTATATTCTATTAAAATGTCATTGGTAGGAATCAGCGATTGCCAGCTTTTCTGCTAGGCCTATCAGCCTGGGGTGGTATCAGACGATATTGTGAAGGCCAGACTCCAGAATAGACTACGCATATTATGACCCCAAATTTATATTGGCGGTGACGACTTGCAAATCGTAAAACTGACAAATCAGCAAAATGTCAAACAGTCTGAGGTGAATGAAAATCCATCCCGAAGGGAAAACTATGGCGCCGTCTATGTATTACTTCACAATTATATTAATATCCATCACCGCCATGCCGTCTGTAAGACCTAGCGAGACAGACTGGCGACCGCCAGCTGGCTCTGCTAGTTATATAGAATATAGATTATAGATGGATAAATAAACAAAATATGACACTACATTGTTTGAAGATTACGCTAATAATAGCTGTAGGACGTAAGTGATGTGTGTAGGTATATAAAAATACAATGCGAAGGACATCATGAATGAAATAATATCATGCGTTTGAATTGAATAACGGAAGGTGGGCACTTGCAGGTGGGCGGCATCATTAAATTTGCATCAAACAGCATGTCAACGGATCTGAAGTGGGATGAGTTTCAGCGCAGCGGGAGTCGGATCGGAACAGATTTACGCTGATTCAAAATAAGTACTTACAGTCTTACACTATAAATAGACAATATTGTATATTATTATTATACGATGTAATTGTAATGAATCCGACATCATATTATTACCAATTATTACCTACTGTTATTACGTCGCTTGCCTAGTTTTCCATATTGTAATATTATATAATAATAATATATCTATTCGTAACAATTTTTTTTGTTATTATCCCATCTCTTTATCTATTGTCATACCTACTAGTTAAATTTAATACAAAATAATGTTATTTGGAACAATTCAATTTGGCAACATTGTAATAAATATAGAATTTCACAAATTACGATTTTATAAACAATAGCTAGGTATTCGGCATTTCCTTGTATTCAAAATTTATTTCGTCTAACAACGTAGAATGGTCAACCATATAATTAATTAATCAAATATGTAAAAAAAAAAGTATGTGAGTAGATCTAGATACATAAGTATCATAAGTGGAACCTACAACATAATAAACACTAAATATTAAAGAAAAATACCACGTGGTAGTGCCAACTGTCAACATTATTGTCCATGCGCTCAACAGTACTAAATATTTAACTAACAATAACACATTTTTTTAATATCATAAGCAAAGCAATGCAGGTAACATTATGTATAGCTAAAAAACTGAGTCGGTTTAAATATCAATATTCATTGGTAGATATCCATTTCAATAAGGCCGGTGTATTTTGCGTGAGGTTAATTGGTTTTTTTTTCTATTGATTATTTTTGAAAGGCCTAATGAGCGGACCAGGGATGTCAGAAATACCTAACGGATGCGGAGTAACAGGCAACCGATCTCGAGTGTGGAAGAATATGGGATAAACTTAAACCTATCGGAATTATATGTATTGATCTGTTTTGTGTATTTGACACATAATGCGCCGACTAGACGGCAGCGACTTGCCTGCGCGGTATAGTTTGTGCAAACTACTTTTACAGCACTTTTCGGTTTTCGCGAGCTACAGTTTTCCCGTCCATACACACGGGTATCCCGATACAAACCGGTTTGCACATGTAAGCTTGAGGTAAAGCATGAGCGTCTAGCCGACGCTTTAGAGTGTCCGTGTAGGTACCTACCAAGTACCTACATAAATTAACGAACAAAAATGTATGAAATCATATTAGGTATGTATATTATGTATATGTAATAACACTAATAACATAAACAAATCATTAATAATTATGGGCGATAACGATAGCATATAATAAAAATGGGTGACCTAAAAAAACAATTAATCACAAATTCTACCGTTTCATGTTTAAAATATTCATATATTTGACAGAATGAAAATATATCTACACGGTTTTCAACTCAGAATTCTCAGTTATAATCGTACATATTATAACACTATAAAATCGGCTTTCATTTGTGTACTAGCCGGTACATCATAAAAATTATATAACTTGATTTTTTTGAATAAAAAATTTGATAAGTCACTTTGAAATTTGAAAAGCGCCAAAGAGGAAACGAAATAACATGATTTTTTGCTCCGGTGGAAAATAATTCAATTTTACCTAATTTTCCCATTCTCTTGAATTGAGCGAATAAATAAAACATAAATTCCACGAATCATGCGTAAATAATTCTCGATAGCTTTCAAGTAGGGAAAGTGATAAGGGCTTTTCAACGTGAAGAATCGAGTTTCAATTTTCACACCCCGGATGTTTGTTTCGCAATATAATGGATAAATAATAACACTGTGATTAGGGAGTTTAAAAAATATTGGTAGATAATTGAGTTGAAAATGGCTATAAATTTGATACCTATATTAATTGGAAAACATTTAGGAAAATGAGAACCGAAATACGTACCTACTATATTATTTATGTAACTTCTAAAGCTGTAAGGACGGACCATTTATACAAGATGTCGCAAAGGCAAGTCGTTAAAATTCTGTAAAATATACATCCCCGGTAAAATTGCAAAATGAAATAGATAAGCGAACTGATTCATCAATAAAATTTTACTCGCCAAGAAGTTTGCAAGCATTGCGTTTATAGAATGTAAAAGTTAAGCACTCTAAGAACCTACTTTTAATATAATATAACTTGTATTATAATTGGTATGAAATATAGGTATATTCACCTACCTACCTGTAGTCTAATTACAGGTAGCCGTTTTACGAACAGATTATGTATTTATGAGATACGGATATTACCCAGTTCATGAAATTATTCGGTACATGTTCTGAATTAAAACACACATTGAAAAACAAGATGTCAGTATGCCAGATCTGGGAATTCAGAAAGGACACATTGCCACTAGTCTATCATAGGTTTTTTTAATATCAGGTATTATAAATTGTATTGTAATTAATGTTATTGATCGTATGAACAAAGAATGAAAAGCATAAAAATAAACCACCAAGGTTATGCTTAACGTTTTACAGATATTGATAAAAATCACTCTTTGGGTTATATTGATGTACCTACGTACAAACAGTGACGTGCAGTGACCTTGCTTGTAGGGATGCCGTTATTTACCGACAATTCGTTGTATATTATCCATTTACGATTTTATAACTAACTAGCAGTATCACCCGGCGCTGCCCGGAAGTAAAAAAATATAATATTGGAGATTTTTATTTTTATTTAAATATCTTAAAAAGTAGTAGATACATATTCAATGTATTATTTTAAGGCTTTTCTATATAATATAAATATCCAATCCCCATCATTCCAGGGCTTTTCGATATACAATATTTTTGTGGCTTTTCCATTTGGTGCCAAAATATATAGATTTTCACTAATCCCCACTCTTGATGCCGCTACATACAATTATTGTCCGTGAGTGAAGCATTCCGATCTAATGTGGCAGCACTAACGGTTAGCGTTTCTAATAACATAATTAATTGCATCTAACTTTGCCATTTGACCTCCGATCGAGCTGAAAAATCGCCAATATTTTTTAAATGTACACATTGCGTCATTTTAAATAAAAAATGGGGGTTGCAACATTAAATTCTGCGTTTTAAGGCCCTGTACGGCAAAAACCGTCTCCGCATCCGTCTACTGTCAAAATTTTGTCAAAATCCGACTTGCGCGTGTGGATTTGTATAAATAAAAACCGAAGGATGGTACAAACAAACATAGAAACATCCAAATATATTCTTCAAATTATAGTACTTATAGATTTGATCATGGCGAGCAACCGATGAAGTAAATGGTGTAATTTATTGAGGAGTAGGATCTCCACAATATTGTAAATATTTCCATAATATTCATAATATAAACTATAGATAAAAATTATCGATCAATAAATTTACAAGCAATGTACAAATTATTAAACCATAGTAAATTTACAATATATTTGCGCAATAAATGACCTAACATAACTAACTACTAATCTATCGAATATTTATGGCAATGCTCCTCTTCTACAGCATATGGATCGCACGGCACTGGTACATAAGTATGTACATATTGTTTACGAAAAAAATTACAAAATTCTGATTTCCCAATGCACCACAATACACAGTAAGTAAGTAGGTATGTAATGGCTATAGAATTTTAAAGAAAATGCATAAAGAGAAAAACAGAAGTACATACAATTTAATATCAATAATAAAGCGGAAACGATAACACAATATGTCAAAGAAATGGACGTGATTTTGCAATAATCACCGTATCGCATTGTAGATAGAACTCATTTTTCAACTAAATATAAATACATTTTTACGTGTTATCAGAACAGGATAACAATAAATAAACGCGGATATGCTCGATTGTAAAATCGTTGCAATTTAGATAGAGTTCAGTTTTTAAACGCATTCATCCGTATGTACGAAATTTGAATAATTTTAAAAAAAATGAGCAAGCTAGTTTTTCGAGGGTCAATTTCCATCGGTAAATCAATGAGTTAAACTTACTGGTACTTATATAAGTAAATATCACATAAATTAACACCGTTCCAAGTGTCGTTACTTCCCTCCCCAAATGTAATTCATCAAAATAGTTAATGTCAATGTAATAACTGACAGCATTGATAACAATCTGTGTATCTATCTATAACATGGTTTCCCAAACTATGGGTCGCGACCCACCAGTGGGTCGCGAGCGAATATTGAGTGGGCCTTCGCCACTGTATACATGAATTTAAAAAAATAGAAAGTGATAAATTTGATATTTCATTCAGCTATTTATAATTCTTAAAAATTGAAATAAACTTAAGTTACGGAAAATATTGTGATAAAATAATAATAATTTGAATTGCCAATGCACTACAGATGGCTTGATACGTTGCGTTGGATTTGTAACCCATTTCAAAACGACTTACCAACTAGTATGTCAACAAAAGCAAGTGAAGAACTCATTGATTTATCAGAAGATACGTCACTGAAAAATAGTTTCAATCGTAATCAAATTCTGGTTCTCAGTTGCTGATAATTATCCTTGAAGTATATCCTTGAATATGATGAAGCTATGAAAGTCCTCCTCCTCTTTACTACCTCATATCTATGTGAGGTCGGATTTTCGGCTATGGTTAACATTAAAACTAAATACCGAAATAAATTGGATATATCAAACTCACGGCGATTAAAAGTAACTAAATAAAAAAAAAAGCTAAAACTGTAATGAAGAA
The DNA here is from genome assembly GCF_057557595.1 of Rhyacophila brunnea. NCBI lineage: Eukaryota > Metazoa > Arthropoda > Insecta > Trichoptera > Rhyacophilidae > Rhyacophila > Rhyacophila brunnea. The sequence continues at coordinate 34,017,174 of NW_028232752.1, forward strand.
AAATAAGAAACAAATACATCCTTCCCATTGAAATAACTTTGTAAAAAAACCTTGCATGTGTAGGTATTTAAGTAATATTTTTTTTTAATTTAAGTTGTGTTTCTTATTTCAACAGTCTTTCATTCATATTGGTAACACTTATAAAAAATATTTTTTTTTATTTCAATAAGAACAAATAAGACAGCATTAAGTAATTCCACGACTCGCCACTAGGGAGTCTGAGCATTACCAATATTTATACCCTCTTTTCTCTAAGACAGCTAAGAGGTGGGTCCCAAGATTGTAAATTTTTGTTAGATGGGTCGGGGCCCAGTCAACTTTGGGAACCACTGATCTATAGTCTATATCATAAATTCTTAGATAAAGTCAGTCCGTCGCAATACGTTCAATTAGCTTGCAATCAAATCTCAATAAGCAAGCGAGGATAATGAGTATTCCCCGTACAAATTACTTATGCTGCGAATGGATAATTAATTGGCTAAGTAAGGCCGTATAAAGTTAGTTGCAGGCTTTTCGATTAACTCTCTTGCCTCCCGAACTACGAAACTGTGTCGTATTTATTGCACACAACACGATCCATAGGGAATGAGGTTGCCTGGACCTAATTCAGATTAGAAAAGTTTGTTTTTCCTACAAATGCGTCAGCAGTATTGTGCAGGCACTAACTAAAGGCTTATTCACTTGGTGTATAATTGTGAAAACAAATTAACGTCACTAATACAATAAAACAGCTGTTGTTCGTTGGGTACCACAGGATTACCGGGTAGAAAGTCCACGGTTTGATTTTTAGCCGGATAGTAAAATACTTCTTTATATTCTGTAATTATTTACCGCAAATCAAAGCTATGAGATAGCCCATGGGTTTGTCACACGGAGGGTTCAAGCCAGAACTCGCCTATTTAATGAAATTAATAAATTACCTACTGTGTATTTTGTGTATTTTTTCAATCTGTATGACCTCTTAAATTATTGGATTAGCGATAAATCCATAGAAGTCTAAAAATGAATAGCTGTAGGGAGTATACGTATGGAATAACTAAGATAATGATGTACGAAACAATCATTCTGGATCATACTGATGTGATTCTAGGAAGATTCCGGTAACGAATGCCGATGAGTTTGAAATGAAGATCCTTCGACGCATATGGATCAGTAAATGATTGAAGGGTAAGTAAGATCTGCGTTTATAGAAATTTCACGACTGAGATGGGTGGGTACCAAATTCATGGGAAGATGCAGGCTGGAAAAGACGTGTGGATAGACCGTGACAATATTGAAAGAGACGACATGGGGCTGCTGCTGGTGGATAACCAGAAGAGAGCTGGAGAGGCGGACAATGGAGTAAACTAGGGCTAATTTTGAGTTCAGAAGCCCGTTGGACCGCAAGTAGAGAAGTTACAGTAAAGCTGTACGAGTCGAAATCGTTGATTATCTTGAACCCTTCCATTTTTTTTAGCGCCAATTATTATTCTGCAATATAAAATTGAGCAACTGAGATATATAGTTCTTTTTAGAAGGATTGACACCCCACCTGTCTCCCGAAATTATCAATTTTTCACCCACCATAAATTTACTAATACATACTAAAAATTAATGTCTGTTCGGTACGGCCTTGTGAGTTTGTTTGTGCTCATTTACAAATACGAAACAACCAAACAACGCTGACAAATTCTTATGGTATCTTCAGCGTAAACCAAATTTAGAAATAGCTTAGCGAAATGACAGGCGATCACGTGACAATTTGCGTGAAGTGTCATGAAAACGAATACGACAGACGAAAGATTTATATTATATCCACAGTCAAATGGCAAAAAATAACATTCTAGTTTTCACAATCGGGCGGGAAACGTCGCGAGGAAAATTGAATAAAACAAACGGCAGACAAATAATATTCTGCGGGTCGGAAGAGCGAGATAAGAGGCAAACTTTATCATTTTCGGAAGTGAGATTTAGCATGTCTAAATTGTTTTTTATGCTTTCAGTTTTATAGCCCGCTGTCTAGGGCAAAATTCGTGACTGCAGTTTGACAAGTATAATATACTATGAGTATATCGATTTAAAATGAAAGGTGGGTGCCAATATTATTAATGCCCGCAAATTCTCATGTTACACATTCTTACATATATATATATATATATTATAATGTTTTCAGTATGTTAACTAACCATTTCCGTTGTTTACAATTATTACAAAACACAAAAGAATTAATGAAAAAAGAAACGTGTCAAGTTCACGTGCGTTAGATAGAAACGTTATATTGAAAAATAAACCGATTGAAATTAGTGCCTAAAAAGTTGTACGAAGGAGATGGCGCATTTGTAGACCTCGTGTAAGATTTCCATCGGGTAGATGGTATGATATAAATATTTGTTATAATCGGTATAGTGGGACCGTATGTTCTCGGTAATCATCTACCCAACTGTCACAATCTTCAATTAATTGAGTTGCGCGCGATTAATAGAAATTATCCTATTTTAGCCACGAGTCACGACTCTATTGATCGATCCAAAGTGTGCCATTTCACGATCGGTAAGACGATCGAAGCAGACGGCCGGGGGGAAAATCTGCCAGTGTAACTTGGCCTTAACAATAATAACTGCCCAAGACTTGGTTGATGTGCACAGTAGTGGGTATGATTTCTATGCTAACCTGTTGTGGTCAAGAAGAAAATAAGTCGCAAAAGCTGACCATATTATTGACCAACGAATTGAGTTGCCCCATCTCCACCCGCCATGTATATGCAGCCGCGGTTTGTGCACCGCCGCCTTCCATGACGGTATTAACGTGTCAGAATGAAAAGATTTTAGTGCCACACTTCCTTGTCTCGAAGCGATGCTGCACGGGACTGATGTAACAACCATGCATCTTAGTGCTTAAAAAAGGAGTTTTAGAAAATTAAAATAATATTACTTGATCTGCCGTCATTTATCTTTAATGACATGAAATGTTCTCTGTACCTGTGTACTGAAACTCTGCCGAAACAAAGGAGTTGAAAGATTATTGATCATTGTCAGTGTGATAATTTATGAATCTGTAAATTGAAATGTAGCTGAATAAAACTGGTGAAGAATAATTCATACGCGAATATCCCGAATAGTTCAGGCAACCCCTGACGACGCCCAAGATACAAATCGGTCGCATCTGACATCAATTCCCTTTTGTTTTTTTTTGAACTAGCATATAAATACGCATTGTGAAACTAGAAGACTCAACAATACCCATATCTAAAAATCCGTAACATCATTAGTTTGGCACCGTCTCATAGGAATGGGCAGATCAACGCAGGGTTCCCGATTGCTTTGCACGCAACATCAAAATATGTTGTACCTAAATGTCAAATTTCGTGACCGCGTAAAACTTACGCGAAATTAGCTAAAAGCGTTCGCTATATGATAACAGCTCAACGGCCCTCGCCCAGTTCAACTACTGCCTACGGATGGTCCAACCGGAAATTGGCTATCTCGCCGGAAATAACAATCGACGGGAGCGCATCTAGCGGTCGAATCTTGCGGAAGAGACAGATAGTTGAATTTCCACCCACTCAGTTCAGTTACTCGTGAATTGACAAAAATACCATGATTCAAGGAGTCTTTGCAAGTGATATACATACGTCATATGTATCATCAAACTACAAATTTCTCTGAAGATGAAACTGAAAGCGATGACAAAAAGTATTATGCAGAGTCATGATATTGTAAAATATACTAACACAATGATCGATGGCCGAGCGGCCACGCGCTAGGCTTATAATTTCGTGGGTCTCGGGTCCGGTGAAAATGCACATGTTGTTTTCATAGGTGTATTTGGACCAGTATGGACCTTATAGGTTGAGCAGATGACTAACATCCATTTCTCGCAAATCAAAAATTCATTAAGAAAAGAAGAAAAATTCTTCGTAAGGCGGCCCAGATGTGTACCTACACAAGATGGTAGAGCCAATAATAATAATAAAAATAATATGTTCAAGGCATTTCCTTGGATGGTTGCCCATAAAGGATAGATTATACACCATTAAAAGAATTGTACCCATTTACCTAAGTACCTACATAAAACAGTATGTATCGGGAAATAGTAACATGTTTTCTTTGAATTAGATATATTTATTAACTCACTTAGTGCTAACAACGCGACTGGCGCGTTCACAGTAGTTGGCCATTAGATATAATTAACATGATATGTAAATGTGGTAATTAAAAAGTAATTAACTGGTCAGCAGTGAATGTATGAATTCTGATAACTGTAAATTCTTGATAGAAATACTTTTATATCCATATAAGTTTAGTTATGATCTGCGATGCTGATTAGAGAGGCATTGTCAACCAACAAAAAGTACATTACGACTGTGAAAAATGTAGTATTGTTATGACTTTGTAGATAGATTATAGTTAGTGCCTAGGATCTAAGTGGTCGAAATCTATCATGGCCGTTTTTTTTAAATTATGTGAATATAAAAATATTTTAATTTATAATAGAAAATCAGGAGATTTGTAATGCATTTTTTTTAATATAAGATATTATATAAATCTGGTGTCACCAATAGAAAGCAATATTCACATACAGTTTTATGACCGCAAACAACGCATGCAAGTTATAGCGGTTTAACGGACTCTAATCAAGTGAAATGGGATCTAAAAGCTTTATTTGCCTTCGTATCCTGATAGCTTTACAATTAGACGATGTTAAGTATAATAAAAAACACATAAAATTCAATACTATTTATTTTGTATCTAAGTAAGTATCAATTAACTTTGTAAAATAAGGACACTTATATCGTAAAGAAAGTTCGTGTAGGGATACTTAGTTGTAATTTTGATAGAAATAAAATACGTAGTGGAGATTGCAAACGAAGACATCTGCTATTTAGTTTTTCTTGAATCCATTGTTTTTTTTTATTCTCCTTGATTTCCTTTAATATTTTCTGTATTCCAAGATCAAGTTTTTTTTAAATTAGACATTTGCACTTTTCCCCAACACCTATCTCTATAATATACTTTCACTGAAGTGTTTAATTTGTCGGATGCCGAAGCGGAAGAGGACGAAGGAAATCAAGGATGCTGCGGGTATTCCGCTGTCACAGGCCGTGATTGTCACTGAACGCCAAGAGGGTGGAGCAAAGCCGTGGATAAGGCTGTCAACCACCCAAATCATCCGGGTCACAATGGTTAGTCATGCAGAGGAAAATGTTTGATATACCTACATAATTACGCGAATGATAGTAATATCTCCAATCGTTCATATGAATTTCTATTGTCATTATATGACATCATGAATATGTTCCTATTATAAACGTATCAATAAATTATATAGGTACTAGTTAATGTTACGTCAATATTATTACGAATAGCTATAAATAATAGATATGCAATTAGCGTGTCCCAAATGCTGATTTTTCTGTAGAAAATATTTCATGACTGTATGCAATAGATTTTTCAATCCTTACAGCGCTGACGGCACAGCTGTTGTGTCGTCATTATATGGTCATTAGATATAATTCGCATGTTATTAAGATTTGGCGATTAAATAGTAATTAAATGTTCCGCGGTGAAGCGGCTTTATGTTATATTCAATATGTTTGTGTTTTGCTGCTGGTCTAGCCGCAGTCATTGATTTAGAATTTAGATACGGAATCTCAATATTAAACTGGACACATTAAGACGAATACATCAGTGAAACGGCAAATAATTTTCAACTATAGGCGCGACGAAATTTTGGACTCGCTGGCATTCGGAGGACGAACGTCGAGGTGTGAATACGTCAATTTGTTTCATGATGGCGACGAGAGTATTAATTCTTAAATCGTGTAAAGATGACTAAAAACGTTACTCATTTACTTGAAAAAGAAAACATGTCAATGAATATATTATTATTGTTACTAATAGAACAATAAACAGAACATTAAATGGACGCATTTTGGATTTATATGACAAATTATATTTCGGTCGGCATGCGTCATTTGCACCCGCGACCCACAATCGGCGCATCGCCTAGCCACGTTTTTTTTGCAGACCATGCCTCAACTGAGGTATAGCCTTAAGCAGAATAGCTCAACACATGAATCTCGAAAATGTAATACGCACCCCAACTCAATGTACCTATTGACATAGAATACGTCAACTGCGTACAAAATGCATTGTATTTGAATTTGGTAAATATTTAAGCAGACACCTACAATCACGTTAGCGTTAGAAGAATAGGATAGTAAACCTGTAAAAACTTCAACGCTGATTTTCAATATTCGTATTTATTGCAAGTGTTGCGTCATTTTTTAAAGACTTTATGAATTATGAAAACAGCTAAAACTTTAACAGAAAATACGTTATAAGAACAGGTATATAAAAAGGTAAAAGGTATTTTCATTAGTACTACAGTAATAAAATCAAACTCTGGTACGCCAATAAAATGATCGATAGGGACACAATCGCTGTAGAGCTGATCACTACAATCTTTTAGCATCCCTAGCTCGTTTAGGTGTAATACATGATCCTAAATGCCAATGCGGAAGCGTGATAGTCAAGAAAGAAGACTCCGTGAAAATAATTATTTACTAGATACTATACTAAAAATAACACCTTGAGATGTTTATAGCTCAGCATTTTTCGTGTATCAAATGAGTGAATGTAACCTACAAGTATAAATTATAATACCACATGGTTCAAAATAACATATAACGAATTATCTATATCTATTTAGCCATGGTAGTATCGTTTCAGTACCTACTCATTATGAATAATATTTATGTATTTTTTCATGATAATTAATATTATATAAATATAATAACTACTGTATAAATGTAGGTACAGCTAAACAAGCCTAAGCTGAGACTTCGTAGTTTAATAAAAAAAAGAAGATGCATCCATTAGTAACTCAATATTACCAGTGCATACAACATTTACAGTATGTCTGTGTTTGCAACTGGTCTACCTGCATGCGGATTAAATATAGGTACTTTCGATGCTATCGAAATTATATCGGCATTGCACTACCTATATCAGAAATCAATTTGATATCATTGTAACAACGCATACATAATAATGCAATTGCGTGGGACAGGTGTGTTATTATAATAATACGACTATCGCGTAGTGTTGCCTTACCTGAGGTTTATATCGCCCTAAGGGATTGGGGGCAGAACTTTTTAAGGTATTCCACCCCCTTCTTTACGAGACAGTGCTGCAGGCGTGTGCGTCGTCTTCATCCACGCGTACTTTATGGATACATCATAACAATAAAAATATATTCTAGTATCAAGGGGGAATGTCAATCATAAAGACTAGATAAAAATAGATATATGAGTGAAACTAACTTCAATATATTAATTGAGAAAGCATTCGTAGACTTCCACTTCCACAAAATCTGGTGTGGATCATGGCCGCCAGTTGACGAGGTAAATTGACAGTATTTTTACGAGAAATTGTTAATAGCCGTTTACTCGACCGATTTCGTGATTATTATTCTGAATTAAATTATTGAAAAAAAGCAACGACGTGAATTTGCATGAGGTGGGATTCGAATTCCCCCCCTCAATCACCCGACCAGTGTATGGGTTTAATATACCTATCATTGCAAAATTCAATACATTTTTAGAGTATTTAAAATTCACACAGACAGTTTTTTCGTGTATAAGTAGATAATATTGACAAATAAAAGTTTTTTTTGTTTGTCAGGACGGAAACTTTAATTTAACAAACAATAACCAAAAGCTACTTTAGAATAATAAATATGTTACGTTTTCGCCATACGCTTTATCCAAGGAGCCTAGAGCAGGCACAAGTTCACGCCATTTCGTATTATGCAGCCTTACAAAATTTAAATTTCAAAACTTACGTACCTATTATAATGGTAGTGCCACCGACATAAAAAGGCGCATGAAAAGAAGCGGGCAGTGTAATTTAAACATAAACAAATAATTGTCACTACACATACCTACCTACAAAGATCGGCAAAACTAGAAAGTATTTTTTATACGTAATTTAGAAGATTAATTATTTAAAAAACTATACATATTATTTTTAAATGTAAAATTGTATGTTCTCCCCTATCCGAATTATAATATTAGAAGTCGGTGGCGCTATACCTACATACAGTGAGTTTTACTTAGTACTTACAATTCAACCGTATATCATTTCCATTAAGTACAATATTTTGTTACTATGTAGGTACCTAGGTACCTCAATCGAACATATTTTTTTACGTAGGTGCATTTAAACGAAGTCCACTCACGATTGGGGTTTAAATTTATGAAACGGCCGCGAGCCACGTTTTGATGAATTGCGGCGCATTCAATATTCAGGCCTGACAAATTGCCCTGGACCCGAGACGTCCTTCTCCGTCGTTCAAGACGAGACGGCGTAAGCAGGCAATTGCAGCAATTGCCCGTTTTCTGAAGAAAAGTCGCGTGGCGTATCGATCTGACCTGGATATGTGGGGTGAGTCAATGACCAGGTGGATTGCGTTACTTTTTGTCTGTTTGCTTCCTTCCCTTTTCTTCCCCTTGACGCGGACAGATCGAGAATAGAGGAGTCTTATTGAAATTGACACGAAAAGGGAATTTGCTTGTAACAGATTGCGAATTTGATTGAATTTGGGAAAAAATATTTTAATGAAAATATTAGCATTGATTGCTTCGTGGATGAAAGGCCGATACAAAAATCGAGGTAGGTACCTACATAAATTTGTATTATTTTTAATTGATTAGCACATCCCACGTTTTTAATTCAATTAGTAGATACGTACATCATAACATTAAGTACCTACAGAATTAAACAACATACAATTAAAAAACTAAGTATCTAGGTATGCGCATACCAAGCGGACCTGGATTTTTTTTTACAATAACTATGATAAAATTGATAAAATGATAAGTTGATAACTATTCAACTGACCCCTATGGTTCTTGCCCTGTACAAAAACAGACATTCACCAAACAAGTGATTTATACACGCTGGATTCTAACTCGCACCCACGACTCAGGAGACGGGCGCCAAACCACAATAATTTTATTATTCTTCTGTATGGATGTATTAATGCATTAAAATACATTATGTCAGCTACAATAATTAATCCATTCAACACAGCAAATACTTACGATTAAAATAATTTTTTTATGGTGTTAAGTGTCAATTTTTGGTGAAAATACAAAGTATACCTATAGCTATAACGTGAAGAAAAACGAGATAATATTATAAGTGATGGGAAATAATTTTATTAAATGAACTATTTTAACCATTCGTAATATTAATCGTTTTCTTCGACTTGGTCCATAATATCAACAGCTCGTTACAAAAGAGAAAATTACGACATAAGAAGTTGAAAATATTCATTAATATGAAATGTAATATAATAATAAATGTACCTATTTAATGTTATTCACATAATTACAGGAATGAATACGTAACAAAAGTTTCACTGAGTAATAGAAATATAATACTTAGGCTTATCACAATAACTATCAACGAATCTATTTGCGAATATGGCATAATACTAATACGCAATCAACGCAAGATCGTAGGAAAATTGGTATATCTTCGGAGGGAAATGCCACATTTTCATTGTGGGCTTATCGGAAAAGTAGGTCGGCGTCATACTTCGGCGCCAGGCAGTCGTGACTGGACTCGATGAGATTCTGGACAACAATGCTCAATAAGTGAATGCTACTCAATTTTTAAATCTTAATTTTTATTTGATTAAATTGTAGGTAATCGGAATACTATTAAGACAAACATTTGAGAGAACTCACGCGGTGATGAAGAGAAGTTATTTACGAAAATAGATATAATAAGAGAATAAATGAATGACATTTATCAGGTACGGTTAAGAAACTACCCGGTAATACTGAGTGTGGCCATTATCAGTCTCTACTTATCTCGAACCATCTACCCGGTAGAGGATATTATAAATAAAAAGGATTTCAAGTTATACACATTTATATTTTTATAAAAATCGATGTTTTTTTAAATAAATATAAAAAAAATATTAAAACGATGAATTAGTCAAAAATCTAAACGTTAAAAAAATGAAAACTTAATAAACTAAATTTAAATAATAAATATGACCATAAAATATAATGTAATATTTTTTTTTAAGGAATTTAAGTTGCTTTTAATTCGGTAAGGATATACTGATAAAAATATGGATTGATTATAAAAAATGATTTTATTTTATTGCTGAAGGCTCTATTAATTATAATTTACAGAATTGCTGCTTGCTGAATGTCTACAATTAATTATGCTAAATGTTTATAGGTTTGTCTCTAGAATTATTGTATGAAAAAATACAGGAATAAATGGCTCAACGATTAAACGAAACCATACTGTTGTCAAAGAACGACTAAAATTGCTTGTTAAAATGTCTCGTTGTCTCTTAGTTAACCCTGCTCATAATACTATGAGTCAGCTCGATAATGATTTCGGGATTTTTAGATCTGACACTTTTGGCGGTGTTAGTATTTATGCTTTATTTGGAATGTGCAAATAACCCATTTACATTTCTACTTTATAGCGAACATGTCGTCTTTAACAATACATGTAAAAATCATAAACACTCGTCTCTAGAAAACTGTCGTGACTTAGTGGTGGTTGTTAAAGAAATCGCTGCCTAAGCATCTGCAGTGAACATTTTGTACATCATGTTCGCAGCTCTATTACTAAACAAATCGACATCTCACATCAGTCACACAAGGCGCATCTATGAGGGTTAATAGTTATTTTCAAGAAAAATGAGCTATCATTATTAGATGAAAATTTATAGAAAACAACTTCACATTTATACCCCAAATACACACTATAGGACATAGGTACTCAAATGAGATAAGTGAGTACTAATAATGTGAGAAAGAATTGACTTAGGTAGTATAATTGTTTACAGTACAATATGTTTAAAGATTTATATACATAACTAATACCTATTCTACTGTGACCCACGATTGTCACGTCTCACGTCTCTAAAGCCGTAGGTTCGGGTTCGATCCCGCGTCTGTCAAAAATACATGTTGTTTTTTGTGATGTGTCTTTAATGCATAGTGTTGATACAGTCGATTGGGCGAATAAGCTCCACTTAAGAACGAAAATGGTCATTAATAAAAATAATAAAAAGGATTCTGTAACATAATATTATATAGATACCTACTTCTTTTAAGAGAGTCTATGTTTAATTAATGGAAATGCATAATAAACAAAATGTAAAAATTAGGTACTTACATAATGTTTGCGTACAAAGAATTTGCATAATTTTTACTAAAAATGAATGGTAGTGGTCTAGTGAAATCTATATGTAGGTAGGTGTCTATTATTATCGTTATTTGGCATGATATAGCAATAATTTTCGGCAACTTACTTAATTACGAATATATACGTAGTTCTCTCATCAGTTCAGCGATCCATGTAGACATACCTACAAGAGAAGACCGTAAATGTGCGTCTTACCTGTAACAATAGAAATTAATAATTTAAGTAAGTAACAAATTCATTACAAAATAATGATATTATGTAAGATGGCTTTTTTTCCATTTCGATTACGGCTTATATTTTAAACAGAGAGTATATAATATTATTTATTGTCATTAAACGAGTACATATCCTATTACATATATCTTTTTAAGCTATCATTGCATCTACTATAAAACAAAAGTAGACAATTTTTTGAAAATTCATTCATCTTTTTCTCGAGCCGTGATAAATACGTACCTACGAACAAAAATGTCAAATGGTTACAAATTGACAAGAAGGTAAGGCAACAAGAAACTAAATTATAGAATGTACAATGAACACATAACGGCGTTTTACCACGGATTACCATACAATACTATCAATTCTTTGAACATGAAAATAAAATTATTTGTTAATACATTTTGATGAGACGTCATTTGCGATGTCAATTGGATGCATATTGAAAAGGCTATGGCCATTCACGCGAACCATTCTAACATATTATCTACTCAATACTCATATTGTCAACAAACTTATATACGGAGGGACTGAGTAATCTGTTAAAAGCGACTTTTTTATTATTTGGTTTAAGGTTCTATGACTCATATGAATGCAAAAAGGAAATTGCGATGTTCAAGACTGCCACGAATCGCGTCAACAAGATCTGCAAAAGGCGTAGCAATACAACAACCACTAAAAAGTCGCGCTTAAATGCTATTTTGCTATAGATACAGTGTTACCACTTGGACTCACAAATAATTCGAGAGGAGGGGGAACTACGCATTCGAGATAATAATATTATGGTGTTGGCAGAGCGTTCTTTAACTCTCCAGCTATCTTGAGAGGAAAGTGATCATTGATGACGCCAAACGGAGGAAGTCGCTAAGTTGTGCGACTTTTAGATGGTGCGTCCCTAGGGGCGGCAGGTTATATGAAAGTATGGTGAAGCAGGCATGTTCCTATAGAGAAGTTGAATGTGCAGTGTAGCATTTTCAATATTGGCACTTATTTAAACATACCTACACTATTTTCAAATATGCAAATATAATTGGTATCGGCAGCTATTCCCCTTTCCTAAATATTCACTAGATAACATTAAAAAAATCTTTAGTCAAAAGTTGTTGAGTTGATGCATACATAGTGAAGGCCTCCGACTTCCTGACTAGCTCAGGCACTTGGAAGTGGAGGTTTATTAATGTGGAGGAACAGGCAGGAATCTCATAGACGTGGAGTAACCAAGAAGTTACGGTAGAGAAAGAAAGTCGATAACTCAAGAAAACACTGGTTAAACATCATAACTGGTATATTATCAATGTTGTTACACAATTTAACTTAATTTTACTTTAAAAGTTCTTGGTTTGGACTAAGCATATTAGGTACCTATAATAATAATGTAAGTAAAAATAAGTTAATATTCCTAAGACTTTAGTTCGGAAAATGATTATAAATTATGACATTACTGTCAAAAATGAAACCCTATTCACACTAACCATGTTAGTCAGACACAACAAAACAGACAAAAATATTTAGGGTAAAAAAGATACAACGAAAACTGTAAGCTATAAATAAATATAATAAATAAATAATGTGTCCCAAGTTCCCCGCTAACAATGATTGAATACAGCTGATAAGCAAAAAAAAATACCTACCTACGACTATATCTGAGGAAAAGCGAGTCAATGAAAACTGTTTTTCTAAATAACAAAAGACAAAGACAATTGTTATGAGAATAAATATAAGACGGAAAGAACAGTTCCTTCTTTATAGTTTTGTATTTTTCTTGTTTTTGTTTTTTGATCCATTAAAGATATTGTAAACAGCAAACCACACAGAAATATCATTATTATCATCAAATGAAATGTATAGACAATATAGGTTTTTTTATGATTTTAATATTTTTTTTAAACGAAAATATTATTGCAAACAAACATTTACATACCTACTATAATATTAAATTGAGAATTATAATAGAGAAAGAATACACAGAAAAATAATAATAATATTAGGTAATAATAAAAAAGTAAAATAACATAAATGAGAAAGGGTGTAAAATTAAACCATATCTGGCATATTTTTGTGAATGACTATTAATTGAAGAAAATTAGCCTATTTTTAAAAATCGATTTACAGCTGGTAGAAAAGCATTCCGTGCCGATTAAGAGCCTCCGCCCATTACGACAGCCAGCCGCTGAACGTGATGAAGCGGCTGATGGTTGGGCAGAGGCTCTTATATTCGACAACGACAACGATGATTAGAAGATTTTTTCTTTCACATTAAAATAAATGTAGAAGAGCTGATTAATTAGATATGTAACAAAAACGAGGATAATTTATTATGTAATGCCAACCCGGTGAGAAGTAGGTATCTACGGCTTGAACTCGATGAAACTAATCGAATAAGTACCTACTAGCTAATTAGATTTTAACTACATATTATATGTACGTATACTTATATATCCAAAAAAATCGCAATAGTACCTACGAGAAAACTATTCACCTTTTTTTACAACTGGAACTAGGTACGGTATGTCCTACGTCAGTGGTAATCAAACTGTGCGCCTAGTATTCGGTTCTGTTCGGCGATACTATCGACAAACACAATCCTCGTCTTCGGTTCGTTTCCAGAAGTTATAAAATTTCTTAGTACGTACTTTTGTTTTGAACACTATCATTTATATGGCACCGAGGAATCGGTATCCTCAGCGTCTTCGAAGAAGATGATAGGCACAATCGCGCGTATATTCAGTATTAATATAGTTGAATGTTGCGTGGGTAATTTTCATATCTGTTGATTGTAATCGAGTGTTAGTAGGTTCCATAGTGTTTTGCAGTGGAGAAGACTCCATACTAGGCGATTATTTAAAGCCTACCTTCTTAAGAAAAATATTTTTTAATTTTATGTTGACATATTAAATAATATAATCACATAATAATATATTCAATATGCCCAACGACATCTATCGTAATTGTCATAATAATTTTACGATCTTTCCCATTATTTCAATAAGCACCATTTATGGCATGTCTCGAAGGTTTAAAAATATAAGCGACATCTCGTTTCGCTTTACATATTGTATGGATTTCGTTCGCGTGAATCGAAAACTTTTTTTTATATGAAGTTTGTTTCTCATAATTTCAAGACGTCTGCGGCGGCCCATATAAATTGGTAGGCTATTTAAGGCGCGCTTACGCTTACATATAACGTAAGTGCACATTTATTCAAAATAATTTATAAGATAATTTTAAAAAAATAATTTGTAGGGATTCAGTCACATAAAAATATTTGTTAAAAATAATAAATAATTTATCTCGTGATTTTTATTTGTCAGTTAATTTATTCATAGACTAAGACAATTTATTCAGCCAATGTAAGCTGAAATCTGATATTGTATCTAAGTCTGTGTTTTAAATATAGAAGTATTTTAAAATGTCTAGTTTATGGGTTAAATTATAAATTGTTATGGAACAGATTCACAACAACGGATATTTTCAATGTATTTTGAGCGTATCTTGCGTTTATATTTAAGAAAATACATAATTCAAATTAATTGCTTAATTTTATACCATCAGTGAGCTTTTGAAATTTCATCGGTTTTTGTGTACCTACCTATTCATCAGTAGTTATGTCGGATTATCTTCTTATTTCCCATAAATACATCTAACAAGTGTGCTTTCTCCACAGCCTACCTGTTTCCAAAAGTCACCCTTCGCCACTGGTGTTTTGGAAGTATGTTTCTCAAATGATTGATTATACTTAGGTGTAGATATTAAATGACCCTTGTAATAGATACGTCGCTTATTTTTCCCACTGCCACTAGGTATGTCACAGATTTCAGGGACGTAAAGTTAAGCGTTGCTTAAGGCCACTTATGTATGACTATATCTTTGGCCCTAAGTATATAATCGCATTATGTTTTTAAGATAAAATAGGAATCGGAATTTCATACGTATGTTATGTACATACATATTAAAAACTACGAAATAATTGATAATAAATTTCCCACCAATGAATGAACACATCATAATGACCCTGATCGTAGATATATCTCGTACTACATCGAACCATTATCTTGATAACTTACTCTTCTGCAACATCTTCTTGGCTACGTGAAGGAAAGCGCTGTTGTCGACTAAATGTTAGGAGCTTGTTAGTTTATAATGGAAGTGCGGTTAAAAATGGGAGGAGCATGTTAGTTCACAGTTTTAACACGTAGCCAAGAAGATGTTGTCGTACAATAGTTAGGTATGTATATATTTGTATTTTGAGATTAATGATTTGATCGGAATTGAACCACTTTTACTGAATAAGTGAGAGCGTACCTATAACTCTTTTCATTTAATTATGCATGTTGAAACAATCGCACGATTTAGAAATACATATTTATTTTGATCACGTTTGATTCGGACATAGGTAACAGTTAATTTCGCTATAGATAATCTGTTTCCATACAGTGAAGAAAATATAATCACGGAGTTAACCCTAGCTAGACTGAATGTATAAATTTAATAAAAGCTTTGGGGAAAAAGCCAGGCATGCGTCAAGTTGAGGTAAGCCGTCATTGTACGTCGCGTGTAAAAATATCAAGGTCGAAAAGTACTTAGTCCAATAATCATAATTTGCCAACACGCACCCACCCAGTTAATGGACGGCGTCTGTTTTGGAAAATAGTCTTATTTGAAAAAAATATTTTTTTATTATTATCCCAGCGACATAATGTATCTATACGCCATGTGCTTCAATGTTCAACCGTTACGGACAAATTACACGAGGATAGACCGGCTGGCATGATCAAGAAATGACACTTCGAATCATATCGTCGAGTCGTGATCGAAACAGAAACATTTCAATAACAGTCCAATCCAACTCGATGATTGGGGTGAAACATTGAATTGGAGGCGTTGTGTACAGCCTCCACTCACACGCGACGCGCATTGTCAATGCTGTCAGGATGACGTTTACTTTTATATTTATAGTCGCCTAATGATATTCATTATTTACAATAATAATACGAAACAAAAGTATTATGGTTAAACATAGATGGCCAAATGCCATAGTTTGCGGTTACATTTGACGTAAGAAAATATGTGGGAAGACTGTTAAGTGTAGCCAACAGACTGAGCAAGATGTATTTCTTGGTTCATTTATAATTTGTAAAATTATCAACATAACGTATATACATTGTGAACCAATTAAGACATGCGTCGACGCAACAGAATTAATACCAGAATCGTAATGTAATTTATATTTAATATTGACGACTGTTCACAGCTAGTGCCGTCCACGAGCCTCGAGTAATAAGGGCTTATCGCGGTTGATTGTAACTTGTAACAATGTTGGTCATCCAAACGTCTGATTTGGATAGGCTTTCGGGTCATTTTATTTAGTATGAGGTGGTGCGTACTGACTGAGCGAGCAGCCTCGCGTGGTCGCAAGGCAGCTTCGCCATAGAAAATATACGTAAAAGCCTCGCGAGACAAAATGCTCAGTCAGTACGCGACTCGCCCGAACATTACCACAACCGACGCAATCGTTGTCGGTTCATCGATGCTCAAATGTGCTGTGCGCGGCTGCCTCGCGTGACGTTAATTTTGTTGCGAGCTGGCCCGCGAGCTGCCTCGAGCAGCGATTTTCGCGAAGCAAATGCCCGAGGCTGCGAGCTCAGTCAGTACGCACATATTGACATAAAAATGACAAAGCACACAACAATAAAATTGGTAAAAGACAAGTGCACAGTGACTATAGATTGGAACACCGCTCAATACGTTGATAATTACCAATTGAGTTTTGGTACCAAACGTATAAGTATGATAAAACAAGGTTACAAGCGGAGAAATTCTGATGCCATCTAGGAATCAAGGTAGAGTATATTATTATGTACGTTTTATAACTGTACACTTTTTGCACTCTTCACTATACTGATACGCCTCTTTGCCTGATTACCTCGCTTAAAATTAAATCAAATGATATTTACTTGTATTAATATATGTAGTAGGTAATAAATAAACAGACAATATACGTTAAAAAATATTTTTAGAATATATTGCATCATTTTCATCCTAGAACTGGAGTGCAAAGTTTTGAAGCATATTCTCTTAGTGTCGAGCCACACCGGGCGACTCTGGTCTTGAGACCAGTCGCGCGACTGGTCTCTTCGGGCGATTTACTCGGGCGACTTGTCGGCGACCAGAGAAGCAGCCAATAATAATAATAATAATGAATGTACACGCAATTATGCAAAAAATGCGGTGTGGCTGCCGGCGACTGGTCGCCTAGTGTGGCAGCTCACAATACATAGCTATATGTTTTCATACATCGCTACCGATCACCCGACCAGAGAGACCGGGAGACCATACCGGGCGCACGAACGAGATTTTACTGATCGCCCGACTTTATTGCATGCGCGATTATTGGGCGACTAGGTGTGGCATGGTTCATATAACTGCATGCATCGCTCTGGAGGGCGATTCACGAATGAAGCAGTATTACCGGTTGCGCGACCTAAGCGCAAACCTACTACAACGAAGTATATTAAAAGTCGACCGGTGGTGTCGAGTACAGTATGCAGTTTAACTATACACGCTTTGCCGGTAGAGGCGCTAGCAACTCTCCGTTTGACATATTATTAAACGTCAAAAATTCGTACGTAGTGAACAGACTGTTATTCTATTTTTTTATATCTTTTACATAACTATTACCGCTGAAAGTATTAGTTTGTGTTTAAATTCGCACTTAAATATTTATTGTGATTTTGTAATAAGTACAGAAACACACATGTTTGTTTGCAAAATACAACGGAAATTCCGTGTTGTAATATTGTTATATTGGAGACGTAACTAGCTTGTTTAAAGATTAATTGGCTACGTACTTCAACAATGAATGATTTAATCATGCTACGTTAACGGTAAGTACTGATTAAATATGAAGTCATTACCAAAATGGATAAAAATGTTATTTAATATCCATGAAATTCACAAACGGTTCGTTTTGGCATGTTTACGTTCTATCTTACTCTAACGCATGAACATGAGGTATAAGCATGCTGAATGCTTTCTCACTCGCACGTATCCATTTCGTTCGAAGCTCTATACACACAATATCTCCTGTGAAACTAAAAATTTTACGTGCTTCAGTTAAAGCGGTGTTTTTTACTGCTTCATTCGTGAATTGCCCTTCTGGTCTCGGCGACTGGTCTCGAGACCAGAGTCGCCCGGTGTGGCTCGGCTCTTAAGAACCTACCTAACAATGGCGTGCAGTGACTTTTTTTACCGAGGGCTGCTGTTGAAAGTTACATTTAAGCAGTGACGGCTCGTCTATATGCACTGCGGAACTGCAGCACCCCCAAGGAAAGTGAGAAAAATGGAATATTATAATATACATAAATTTATGTATGAAAATATCAATATTTTTTAATCTTTAAATTTATTTAAGCGTGAATTAAGCTCGCCCGGGCACTGATATATCCAATAATTATCACACACCACGATACTGCAGTACCGTTTTCAAACGAATATGCTCGAATGGGCGCAGGAGGGGTGCGGGGAGCGGGACACGCAGCTGGGAGCTTGATCGGTACTGCTGGCCCGACATTGTATCGCCGTATCTGCGTTCGTACGTGAGCCCGCGCGCGTGCGGAGGAAAGAAATATAGCTTTAATGATTTATTAACATTGTTAAAATTTATTTCTGAAAGTAATTTATGCAAAGTTCTTTATTTTAAAAACATAGTAATACAATTAATTATTTATATTTAAATTTGATGTTAATAGTAAACTGATTTAATTTTTACAGTTAATTAAACATAAACGCCGCTATTTTTATTTAAGCTGCTGTCATTGAACTGCTTTAAAATGAATAGCCAAATTTTCAAACGTCGACCTTACAATATTACGTACCCACAGGTGGGTAGAAAATTTTTGTATGTAGCTTTTGTGCTGCGAACAAGTAATAAAATATTTACAATCCAATGTTGGCCTGAATTAAACAAATCCCTAAGCAGTAGTTAGCAGGCAAACAATGGAAATACATTATTTCCAATGGATTCTGTTTTTTTAGATTGTAATATTGAGTCAGTCACAGGTAAATAATTAGCAATATTATAATGGCCCGCCTGAAAGGCATTTCAATGTCATGGGGTAGCAGTCAATAACTCGTCATTAATACATTAAGAACATTATTAATAAAGCCAAAATCAATATCTAAACATAATATTATTATAGTGTTGATGATGTTGATATCGTTTGGCAGTTTTATATAAGAGTTTGATTTATATTTTATTTTGTTGTCTGTTCTCCTCTCACCCACAAGCGCCGTTAAATCAAGGTCACGTAAACTCAATCAAAGCACACTCGAGTGCGTGGCGACAAGTCTTGGGTTACTGCTCCAAATATATTCCCAGGTATAAACAAAAGGTGATGCACATCCAAACCGGGTAATATCCCGTACTGGATGTAGGACGTGGCAATTTGATTTGGAGGGGTCTGTGTTTGTGTTGTTTCTATTTCCCACTTTAGATATTGTAGTCGCGGGGTATTTAGAGACTATTCTGATGCTGGGTTTATAATCATAAATAGATATTAACATAAGTTTTCCCATCACTTGATAGGTAGGTAATACCTGCCCTCACATAAAGATTGGTGATACGCGTTAGCCATACAGCTGACTGTGGGCGATCACCCAACCAACTGTCTGGACATCCTCACTTTTCTTTGCAAAGAGTTCTGAGTTAGGATATATTGGATGGGAAAGTTCCAAAACTAGTAGTGGTAAGTGGTAAGATATAATCCATATTCAGGGCAAAATGATCATGCGACTATCTAGGAATCCCCTGGGTGAGAAATGCTGGCCACAGACGTACAGTTTTTGTAACAGGTTGAACATGCTAGTTAATAAGTAATGGCGGCCATACAGTTATCTTTGGTAGATAATCTGCTGCGCCCATAGACGGACAGTTTTCGACCTGCCAGATGTGTGCCAGGTTCAAACTGCCAACGACCCCCCCACTCCCGTGTTTTTGTAAAACTGTTGGAATTTCAACTAGCCGAAAGTTCTCGGGTGACGTTAGATGTTGGTAACGTAAAGTAGAATATACCGCGCGATACAACGGCGGCTGGTGTTGCTTGTTATAAAATACAAATTCATTTATTATTAAAAATGTAACAATATTATGTACGCGGAGATCGCAAAAATTATATTTTATTTATTTTTACGAGAGTAAAACAAAGTTATATTTATTTATGTAAACATATTATTTTATACAATATAATATAAATGTTAAAATTTTAGAGAGCATTATAAATATTAAATTATTGTGAAAATATAGACTAATAACTCAGTACTCAAATTTTATTTATTGTATGTAGTGAATATTACAAATTATTAATTTAAGACGTTCACAACATAAATTAATATACCTAATTGTGAATGACAATGTAAAAATAAAATTTAAGTATATATTTTGATAATGTCATAGTATGTAATTAATTATTATACTGATCATTGGTGTAAATATAATTTTGTGGCATGTTTAAATTTATTGTATATAAAATCAATACCTTTATACATATTACCGTTTTCTTACTTAATTAATACTGTCCATTAAAGGGAATAATTCATTCAAAAGAAATGATTATATTTTATATTTACACGAATGTGTATAATATTGTTTCGGTGAATCGATAAAATACACAATCCACTAGCGAAATCATGATTTATTTTACCAACGTCATAGGTGTGTATTTTATGTCAATAGGTTGCTAATAAAAACAATTATAACCATAATAAATTCAAAGTAAAATTATTCGTGTATCAATATCGTTCAAGTATACCCTACCTAAAACTAATTTAAACAATACCTCTGTGTAATATCTCCGCGAACCTAACCTCCATAGTTTTTGACACTTGCTCTGCCACAGACAATAACTGTACGTATATGGGCACGTCTGTTGACAGTTCGACAGATTTAAATGGGGTAGTTAAACTGATCTGTGGTGTGGCCACTAACGTACAGTTATTGAACAGTTATTGTCTGTGCCATGTTCAACCTGCTACGAAAACTGTACGTCTGTGGCTGCCTAAAGAAAGCCTGGTTGGCAGACTGAGACGGCTGGAATGCGCCACATAAGATGCTCAGCAAAAAAAAATTGATAGCGGTGATGGAGACAATTTGGAACCCAAGAATGATTATCATGACTAAATGTCACAAATAGTTATTGTACTATTCTACTTGTCTTCGTTCTTTTTTTTCACTATGCCCTATCCTAATAGGAGCATATGGTCTCCACAGAGTAGAGGTTTGTTCAACAATAACAGATTTTTGTTTTTACGAGAAATGGATGTTAGCCACTTGCTCAACTTATTAGGTCCATACTCTGACTCCAAACACAAATTGAAAAATAGTATGTGTACTTTCCAAACTCAAGATTCGAACCTGGGACCCACGACATTATAAGCTGACAGGTAAGCCGTTCGGCCATCGTAATATACCTACAATTTAATATCATTCAACAAGGGACGTAGCTACATTAGGTATTCACTAATATACTTATACGTTTGTTAAGTATTCAAATTAATTACCGTTAAAGCATTCGGTTAACAGATGCGCAATAGTATAAGACACAAATTTTTTAGAACTTAACAAAATTCTCGACAATTAATTAAAATTTAGGTAGGTTGACACATTATACACAAAATTAATATACTCGGTAATATTTCAAGAAAGAAGGTCCATTTTATACGTCAAAAGGGCTCGAAAGGGGTCGCTAAATCTTGCTCAAAACGTGGCCGTAACTCACAGCAATTTGTATACGGCTTTCAAACACCGCATATAAAACGTCAAGCCCAGCTAAAAAGCACTGGTGTCAGGCCTAACGAGGTGTTTTGTCCATAACTCTATAATGAAGTATGCAACGATAAAAAGCAGGAATTTAATTACAGAGCAGGCCACAGAGAGGGAAAATCAAAAGCTCTAGTTTAAAATTATTGAGTTCATTTGTTTACCTTTGATGTTCGATGGCAGATGTCAATTCAATTTGATTGTCTGCATTTTAATTGCTTTTCGTAAGCCCTAGACCGACAAATTTCGTTGCGAATATAAAGCGATTAAATAAAAAAAAACTTGTCTAGATATTATGTACCAAATGAAAATGTCGATTCCACATAAATACATAACATAAAATTGATTTAAAGTAGACTGCAATTCGACGGATTGATACTTTGAATGGAAACACACTGAATCCCTCCATCACAAAGGAATGTCGTGAAACAAAAATTCACTATACCTAGGCACATAGTATATAATAATATATACTAGAGTATTATAACCCGCGTACAGTGCTGATTGTCTGATCTACTAGCATTATTGTGGCACAGTCACACTGTTACAGAGTCCAGTGTAGGTATTACCCTCAACTCTTCACCACCAAATAGGCACACATGCCAGTCACATAAATGGTGACTTTTATTTTAAATTTAATGAATATTATATAACTTCTTAAAGTTATTTCTGTATGCAAGAAGTAAACCACGGTACATAGTCTAAATTTGGCGAAATAGAGTTATTTCTTTTAATTCAAATAAAGCAAAATAAAATGTAGTAGGTACTTAGTTTAATAATAATCACGACCAGTTTCGTCCGTTTCAAAGAGAAATCGTCAAGTGGTACAAAATTTATAATAGGTAGTACAGAATAACAAATTTTAATTCTATTTATTATTAATGAATAATAATAAAATCAAATTCTTCTACTTATGTCGTATCCGTGCGAGAGATGCGCTTAGACGCCCTAGATTAGGGTTGGCGAACCTTTTTACGTACAAGTGCCAAAATTTCCCAAATATTATTTTTTGACGTGCCCAGCAGTTTTTCGAGTAGTTAGAGCAGGAAAAAAATGAAAAAAATAGTAATAACAATTCTATTTGAAAAGTTCAAAAATTATAAGTAATTGAGTTCTTGAGTATTATTAAAATACCTACTTAGTTTGGGTTTTTACGCACAAATTGGCGCCAAAATTGCTCCGATCAGATGAAGCATCCTCTCGCTAGAATGGTCTCAAGCATTGTAAAATGATTGTAAACTAGTGGCACGCGTGCCATAGGTTCGCCATCCCTGCCCTAGACTCTTCCCAGCCATGCCTTGGCCACCGTGATGGCTACGTCATTGGCTTCAAACCTACCGTCGATTACATAGTTGGTTGGAACGATCGGACAGACCATGACATATTCTGCAATTTCCTCGTGTCATTTCAGTGAGGACACTCCGATGATCCTTCAAAGTGCGAATGTGGCGCAGAGGAAACTAGTTATACGAAATTATTTCTTCAAAATTAATAGATTAAATGTACCTAATTTTTTAGAAAACAATAGTATAATAACAATCGTCCGTAGGTACTAAAGCTGCATAAAGTGAATAATATTGTAGGTAAGAGATTAAAAGAAAAATAATAGTCACTAACAAAAGAACCCTCTGATCGTTAATTAAAAAATTAAAAACCTAAACATAATTACAATAAAAACCCACTTATCAACAACCTATCTCGACATCAAAATTCTAACATTATCAAGATTGATTTATCACAATGCAATTACTTTGCTAATTATATTTCAACATGACAATATTTAACAATTATTATAAATTTATAATAAAAATATATTAAATTACTCGATAGTAAGAATCTTCAGTATATGATAACTTTATTTTAATACTGTCTCCATAATGCGAATCACTACAAATTACACAAATTCGGCATTTACTGTAACCAATGAGTGATAGGTAGGTACAATGTAAAACGTATAGTTTATTTTTAAGAGTACACACTGAAACTAAAATGATTTTAATGGATCAACATGTTGTATTATATGCACCCATTGCTTTCATATTATTAATACCACAAATGGATACTGCCTTTTACTGGAGCGGTTTGTATATAATATAGAAAATAATATCGCCTACATCCATTGACACATACAGCCTGAATAGAAAAAGCTTTCACAATAGATTACCTTCCGAAAAGCTCTGCTAATATTACCGGTGATTCTCCAAACAACTACACAAATTATAAATTTGTCCTGCATTACTTTAATGAAACATTACGTCATAAAGTAAGTAATTACATTACTTATTTAATTAAATAATACATTTATTTCACATTTCTATGAAGGTATGTATAAATCATTCCGTCTGTCAAACTTTGGTGGAATGATGTGATTTTAATTAATATAAAACACAATATTATGTAATACATCATGTGGTTTATCAGAAACAACCCTACCTACAAGAAAAACTCGTGTATTTTACACCGAATAGGACATGAGGATATATCCATTGAATTCCAAGCGAAGAGCTTTATCGGTGTAATTACTAATAATGCGGAAAATCCTAACTATGCATTCAAGGTGTTATGTATATAAATCAAAACTAACATTGGCTCCAAGATAATGTGAAATAATAAATATATATATATATAATATAATGTTACCTATTCTGCCTATATATAATATGTATCTACGTATTGCTAGATATTCGATTCTACCTCCACAGGAGGAAAACTAATGCCTTAGTTGATGTTTTTGTGATACTCATTTATTTATTTATTCTTTACACTGTTTCCTTGTTTTTAAATGGCATGTTGTGAACGTCTTAAATTTATAATTTGTAATGTTCACGGTAGTTATGGAAAAATAAATAAATTTGAATTTTGAATTTTTAACAGTTTTTGTTTTTACGAGAAATGGATGTCAACCACTTCGTCAGCCTATTACGTCCATACTCTAGATTCACATTGAAAAAACAACATGTGAATTTTCCAGACCCCAAATTTTAACCCGAGACTCACGTTATTGACAAAGCGGATACTTTACTGCTGGGCCACGTGTCACTATGGGCATTAAGTCAAATCTAAATATATGTTCATAAGATATGTGAAAGATAAATGTGATAAGACCTTGTGTCGAAACAATAAAGTCACATGAATTTTAAGCAAATGGTTCCCTTGTTACATAATACAATCCCATAGATGACTTTTATGATTCTAACTGTCTATCGTTGGGGTGAAAAGAGATTGCATTTATTAAAATAAAACACAATCACTTATTCCACAGAATCTCGTAATGATCACGACCGATTTTCTAATAATATTGAATTTAATTAATTTCGTGTCTTTAATAAATAAATGTCACATATCTTTAAACTGTTAAATAGTATAAATTAAGGGCAGTTATATTACATAATATATTTTGTTTCATTTTAGTGAATATATTAAAATGTAAAACAAGGACGCCGTAAAACCGGCTGGATAGAACAATTCATAAACTTTGGTGAGTGTCCGTCGCAGCGATGTACTAGGGACTGAGAATAGTGGAATGAGCTAAGGGGTGCCTTCATCCAGCAATGGATCGACTTCAGCTAATGATATTATGTATTGCCAGTCATACAGTGAATTTATTTCTTACAAAATGTGTAATTCTCAATACTAATAGAAATGCGAATAAACTTTGAGTAACGCAATGTCATACATTGGCAAGCTTTAAAAATTGCGGGAAAACATCAATAGAAACCGATTTATCGTTTATTCCAAACCGTGAAAGTTTACAAAAAAGCTTTCGATCTCAAAAAAGCCTCGCAGCTCTTATCTTGCAGCCTTTTGTATTGAAGAAAAAGCTAGTCTACGGAAAGCGCGGAAACTGGTTGGGAGAGGAGGGGGCGAGCTTTTGATTGATGCTGCACTTTTGACACACTATGAAGGTGCTCAGGGATCGGCCGGGGTTTCTTTTTGATATAAATTGTAGGTGGCACTTTATTTGATTCACATAGATGCGAATGGTATTTGAAAAGGAAACACATTTTTTTAAAGATGTATTAAGGTGGCAGGAAAAATTTTCTCCTTTGAAATACGTACCACCATTATGCAACTCGGAATGTAGAAATGAACAGCGTGTCATAAAGTATGTCATAATTTTCTATCATTAGTTAATCACATTAATGATTGGTATTCATTTAGGGGTTAAAAGACTAGGCCCTATAAGTGGTGGATGTGCCTATTCACTAATATTGTGACAACAACTTTCAGTTGATACATTACATAATATGCAGCGTAATATACGAACAAATACAGTTAGTAAGTATTACAGGAATGTTAACAGAAATAATATTATGTAAATGAGCAATCAATGAAAGGGGACGTTGTGGTCGATAAACCAGGATATAATACGGAGAGCTGAAGCTTTCGAGATGTGGCTGTATAGATGCATTTTCAAAAATCCTTGGACCGACCAAGTAACAAAATGTTGATGTCTCTAAACGAATAGAAAAGGACCATTATATCAAAACCATAAAACTGCAGTACCTCGGCCTCATTATGAGAGGATAAAAGTACAGCTTTCCCCAACCTGTAACCCAAGGAAAGATAAACAGTAAACGTAGCAATTATTAAAAACACATTAAGTACGATGCTATGAAAATACGTAAATTGTACGATAAGCATGATAGGTAGAAATAAATGCATTCATGTAGGTATCTATTCTTAGAATCTAGGTCATTCCGGATAAATGGCAACCCCGAAGATACACAAGTATCGCGTCAAATTGTACTAATTTATTGGTGAGTCGGTATGCATCTAAAGCCGGGTACTCATTAGCGAGCCGTAACTATGACCGTTGCAGATATAGTAACTAGTTCGAAAGCCTAATAGATAATTACTTCACATCTAGAGTTGGTTACAGTATCTGGAACGGTTATAGTTACGGCTCGTTAATGAGTACTCGGTTTATTAATATTCTCATTGCGGAAAATATTTCTAAAGTTTGCAGATTTCTCACGATTGATAGATATCAAAGATCTCTTGTTTATCTTATTGTCAAGATTATCTGATTGTCTCGCCTAAACAGATAATTGATAATAATATTGGACGTTACTAGAACAGTAGATTTTAGAATAAAACAATCATAATTTAGATTCCCCCATAAATAATTGACTTCTACCACGATGACTAAGTAATGTAAACAAAAGACGTTCACAGAAACCTGTCATGGACAGAAACCATCATAACTCGTTTACAAGAACAATGAATCGTTTAATTATTACGTCACGATTATTATAAAGAAATAATCAAACCTTCATTCAACCCTTCGAGAGGTGAAATTCTCATGTATAAAGAGAATCAGCTGAAAACAAGAAAGGAATTTCGACAAATCCGAAGTATAAGTGGGGTGAAGTTTAACCCTAATTTGGGACAATTTCCCATGGCAACGAGAGCCGCCCTCTAAAAGGAAAACGTGTCAGATTGTCTTGTAAGAGTTGCAAATACGACTCGCAGATGTTTTGTAAAACTCTAACAACTTAGTAGAAACTTATTTTATATTATATATCGCAAAAGTTATGCCTACGAGTATAATGAAGTAGACTTGGATTGTAATATAAGGTGTTTCTATATAATTACAGGAAGTCTTGTATATGTAAGCATGAAGGGAAAAGGTTAACAGCTGTAATCTTATTATATATATATAATATTATTACGCATTCACATACTCTGTACATAGTAAGCGGCCTGGCAAGTTGTCAGATTACGCTTCGTAAAATCCCCCGTAACCTCCAAACATCGCCATGGCAGGTCATGTAGGTTTTGCTCCTTATAATGCAACAAAGTAAATACACAAGTGGAAAATTAAAATAAAGAGTAAAATAATTATAATATGTAAAAAAAATCTTGCATATTAATTAATACACACGTCTAGACATTTATTTCACAATATAAATCCAAATACATTAAAAATTAATGCTTCTAGATCTAGATCAACCAACAGGCACATTATGCAGATATAATCACATTATAAAATAATATGTGAAACATATCAGATAAGTGAATTACACATAAGCGTGTAATCTGAATACACTAACGCTATGTTATTAATTGCAAAAGCAGAAGCAGGAAATTACATACTAAGGGTTGTAATAATAATAATTAACCAGGCTTTGAATCATAAGCAGGCTGTATTTGTATATAGTGAAGTTGCTACAAGTGGTAAGAATAACTGAGGAAAATCTGCCACAAGGCAAAAGTAATTCAAATTAGTCCCGCTCTGCCAGTGCTTAAGAGCATCCTCGTGAAAACTCATTTCTCCTTCCTTCTCCGTGGCCACTTAACTCGTTCGACACCGAATGATTTCATTATAAGTTCACAATATTCCTGCCGAAAAAAATATTATTGATAGTGTTACCATTAAGGTTCGTCATAATATATTCAAGATATATCTTAAAACAAATATAAAATCAATAAATCATAATTTTATAACAACTAACAAAACTCCTCATGTAATGATTCTGTTCCTCTGTCCGCCCCACAGAAAACACGTATGTATAGTGTGTTATCTAACTGATTTTTTGTTTTTGTATTTAATTTTTCATATGAAAAATGACTGAATTTACTAAATTAACAACCATAATGATCTCTAATTGAAATCCTGAAAAATATGATAGTTATGTTTGACTGTTTTATCCGATAGTTTTATCTGAAAGTCTTGTTCGACAGTATTGTCCTACAGTTTGTTCCTACAACTTGTTCCGACAGTTTTGTTCTATTATTCTTGTTCTGACCGTTGTCTCTGGCAGTTTTGTCTTGCAGTTTTGTATGGCAGTTATATCTGAAAGTTTTCACTGGCAGTTTTGTCTAACAGTTTCTTCATATTTCTACTTCTACATCTACATACTCCGTGGTTTCTTAGCGACATTGTTGTGCTATGTTGAATACTCATTCACATGTTTTCTTTTTCGAGTAAAGGCATACGGTCTCTAAGTAATCTTTACACAATATAAGAATATTTAGTATTACGACGCTATCACGAAAAAATCGATATAGGTACCTACTACAGATGTCTAAAACCGTCCGCGGACAGACAAGGGCAGAATTTCAAGTGAGCTGTGGTTGAAATAAGGAAATGGGACGCGAGTTATAATATTTTGATATTACCAATCTTATTCTTAAACAATAATTAGCTAACGAGATACTAAAAAAAGAAATAGTATCAATAAAAAATATATGATTACCGTTTTCGTATCTTTAAAACGAGAAGATTTCAAATAAGTATGCCATTTGTTGATATTTAGTGTAACAGGCATTTTGAAAACCGCTGAAGATTTGATGATTTAATTGAAATTCGAAAAAAATATATTTCAATTCATAATTCAAGGCAATAGTTATTTCCAAATAATCATAATTTATTGTGTTCATTGGAGTATTTATTGTCTTCGTTTGGTTCATTGTGATGTGTACTGCGATTATTTGCCGGTTTACTTACGTATGCTCTTAAGAACTGCATTCACTTATTTTTATGTGTTGAAAATAATTTCTAAATACTTACATAATAATTGCTTTTTCTCATTTTTTTTACCTTTTATTAATTATGTATTATTTACCTACCCTACAAAATAAAAATGATGTTCCGTTAAAATTTCAGGATTTGCGAAGTGGTCCATCGCAGAAAAGTTTTCTATAACTGCATAACTACTAGTTATTGGCATTTGTCTTTGGAATTTATTTTAAAATAGATGACAAAAATAAAATGCGGTTAGCCCTCGGTGTCTTATAATATTATAGATATAATATATTGTAATATATTTAACAAAATTGTGCTTTGTTTTGATTAATATCTACAATATCTTTCTAGCAATAATTGACAATAATTATATAATATCAAAAAACTGATACGATAAATTATTTTAAAATTTTGTTGAGATAAGTTGGCATCATTATTTGTTGCTAACTTCATTCAGACAACCCAACAAATGGCATAGGTTTCGTTTTAATTGATTTTAATGAGTGAATCGAGTCAAATTTATGGTATTGTCAACTCGAGTCTAGCCTTAACTTAACATTGTAAAAACCAAGAATTCGCACATATAGATTTTTTATAGATAATTAATATATTATTATCTAAGCGCGTACTTAAATAACGGAAAACGGCGGTTTGCATATAGACGGCAGAATATGTAGATAATTATTAATAATACCAATTATTAATAACGAAAACATTTTCATTTAACACAGAGTAACGTGCTATATATAATTATAGATAATAAAAACATGTAAATATTATGTTTTAGCATTATCATTTTTAAACTTCATAGCTGCAAAAACAGACGTGAGTCTGAAAGGGTAAGCGGTTCCGGTAAGCTATTTTACTTCTGTCGTAGAAAGAGACAGGTAATTTGATAATGTCTACTTTGATTAATTATATCGTAACACAAACGTCAGCTGGCTTTGTAGAAAATTATTCGTAATAGCATGATAATGATAAGAGGAAATGTTTTTACTTCATTATGAGAAAAGAATACACGAGGAAAGTACCTATATTTTGAGTAATAATAACTAAGACAATGAGATTGAAACGTGTGTTCACTATAATAGAGAGAACTGATATCAGATAGGTAAGTAGTGCAATTCTCGAACTACGAATCTTCAAAGTAAATCATTGCCTGATGGTAATACAGATTTATATGGTGTACAGGCTTATGGATGACAGTAAAAGTAATTACTACTTTCAGTGATGAAAGAAACAGTCGTTTTGTTATAAATTTTGGATCATTACCGGTGTTGATGGGACTAGAAGAGAAGTAGTGTAGTAGAATGTAGGCCATTAAGTTACCGAAATAATCGTCTACATGTTCTTCGTCGCCGGTGAAAGACAAAAATTACCTGTGCTGTTTAATCATCAATTGCATTATTGCCTTTCAATAACAAACTGTATTATTGTTTATATTTTTTTGTCAGAATAAAATATTATTGAAAGACACGCAGTTCTCGGTAGCAGACAAAGTTTGATGACAAAATAGTAAGGGATTTTATTCACAGTTGCTACTCTTAATTTATAATAAAAATAATATTGAACATTAAATGTGATCGATTGGAAAAGTAATAATATGTACATACATTAAAGTGATTAAAGTGTTGACATCATATATTTAAGGGTTAATTATCCTCAGCCAAATCTAATACATATGTATGTACTTGTGTTGAAGTTGAAGAATGACAATAGGATAGTGTGGTAGATCACTGCCAGTTTTGATACAGGATAATATTGCCCTGTTAAGTAAAAAGACAGTGTTTTAAACGAAGTTTTCTCTTAAATTAAGTAAAAATATTGGTTTGTTTTGACATACTCTATCAGTGTCTATTTAGAGATGTCAAAACAATCCAATAATTTTACATATTATAAGAGAAAGGGTAGTTTAAAACTTGGGTTCTCATTGCACTAAAACCAAAAAACTGTCTTTTTACTTAGCAGGACAGAATACATCACAGCCTACTAAAGTCTACTTGAAGTTGGACATGCCTACCGTATACCAATAAGGAAAACATACAAATCGAAGAGGTATAAAATTCATTAGGTAACTGTATCTTTACTTCGCACATCAGTTGGCGTGGCAGTTCGGACCAGTGAAGCAATATCCACAACCCTGAACTGGAAAATGTACGCCCATTCAAAATTATCAAAGCGCCTACGCGTGTGATATAATTAGTGCAGTTTTTGATTCAGAATGTCTTATCGGTCAAACGGAGCAGTTTCGCAAGAAACCAGGCGTTAGGTGACGTCACGGAAGCCCCACTATTAATAGTGAGAGCGAGTGCATCTTATTGAGAGCAAGTGCGTTGCGCAGAGCAGTACACCGACCTACTGAGAGCAAATAAGATATCTGCACGTTTAACAAGGTTCTACATTGAGTAAAGATTTTCTCAAACGTTTTTGCCCATACACTCCGGGTAAGAAACTAAGAATAAGAAATAAATATAGAGAGAGGATATTCTTAGGTTATAATTGACGGTTTTATGTATGGGTATTAATGCGATTTAATTACTGAGAAATCATATACAGTAAAACCTCCATTATACGAAATAACTGGTATGCAAGTACTCCAGATGATGTTAACTTCGGTCAATCAAACAAGTAGTGGGTACTTAATAATCACTCTTCGTTTCAATTTAATGTTTAATCACGCGTTGGTCTTATATGAAACTGATGATCATAGATACATAGTGCGAATTGGATAATCGAGAATATTAATATTCAAGGTTTACACTCGCAAACTGTTTATTTCAGGGCTTCGAACCGGAACTGAACCGAAATCAGGAAAAAGCGTTATTTTGTCGGAACGAAAACGGGAAAAAATATCGGTTTTTCTCGGTTCGGTGATGTTTGAACACGCGCGTAAACATGATCTTACTGCCCACTTCGATTGTCCCTCAGTTGTCGTAGGCGCAACACGCCTTACGCCGAGTTTTGGAAACATTTAAATATTAATCACTCGGAGCTAAACCGAAAACCAAAAACGGGAAAAACCGGTATTTTTTTCGGAACGAAAGCCGGAACCGAACCGATATATATTTTTCTACTTGAACCGGAATGAAATTCGAAACGAATAAAAATAGCGGTTCGAAGCCCTCGTTTATTTACTATTAAACTGTTTTTTTTTTACGATCAGCTGGCAATGCCCCATTGAAACGGACGACGCCGATCCTGCTGAATAATTATTTGGGATAAGTCCTACTACGACATGAAATATGGACCCTTAAGGTAAAAGAAATCAAAAAATTACAAGCAGCGCAACGTGGCATGGAAAGGTGCAAAAACTACAAAATAATCAAATTGATACGAAGGCAGACAAGAGGACGCAATGTGATAGAGGTCACCAAGCAAATAAAGTGGTAATGGTCGCTGTGACCTCAGCAACACTCTATATCTCGCTGGATCGACAAACTAATGAAGTTCAGTGAATGTACGGGGCGGTGAATAACTAATTACCGAAACAAAAACACAGCTGACCACGTTTATAAATCGTCAATCAAATAATAATTAACTATTATTTAATAACATAAAAAACACACGATACGGTTGATCACTAGGCATGCGGCAGTGAATAATATGCTTATGTACCAGTCTACTCCATTTCACTCTAACTCATATCTATATCACTATGCTCTTCTGAAAACTTTCTCTGAGGCATCCACATATCAGCTCTGACAAAACTGATATTCCAAATATTTTGAGCTTAGCGAGATAGAAGATAATGATAGCGTTAGTACAGAAGCCAAACGAACGATCTTGGCAGCAAATAAGTGTTATTGTGGACTACATAAACAGTTAAGCCCCGTCTGCTATCCAGCAAAACAAAATAGCTGATCTACACACTATCCGGCATGAACTGTAGGTTTCCGAGGTTTTTATATGATCTGACGTGAGATCCGAAATGAAAAACTATGAATGTTCGACGTATAATGCGACCATAATGAAATTTTCACGATATGGACAGCACTGCCACGGTGCAATGTGGCGCATCGAAATAGTATGCAAGCCAAGTATATTGGCGTATTCAAACAGTAGATAAGAAAATAACTTTACGAATACTTAACTACATCCATACTGTGCCTAAGCTGTATATTACTATGAATATAAAAAGATCGTGTCTCTGTACATATACGTTATTCAATTTTTCCAAGAATATTCATATTTAAATTTTACGTTAAAATTAAACATGTTTAATATTACCTTGGATTTCGAATTTGCCTATTGGGATTTTATAGATATGTTTTTCAGCTTACATTAGTTGTTTTTTTTCTGGATCACGTTTTGCATACGGACATAATATATTTTGAGAGCAGAGACCCGCTAGCCTTACAGGTAATATTGGTTATTTCCCTAAATATTTTTACCGTAATAAAAATATGAATAGAAACATCCAAAAGGTAGAGTTTCCGTATATTTTTCAATAGCACTTTGACATTTACAATAAAAGACAGCGAGGAAAGTATATTCAGTGACTACTACATCCATTCCCATTCGCCCCGTTCGGTCGGCCGATGTATAAAAAAACATATTTCCCGGCAAGACTTTCTCAGGGATAGAATAGTTTATTTTTTTTTACAATGTTACCTTTTGACCCAATTCTTGGCCGGCGGCGTATGGCACGGGACAGCGAAAGGTTAAATAATATTGACGGCTTTATTTCAGGTTAAACGAATTTTATTATTCAGATGCTTTTGAGTGATGCTGCCTTATTGATCTCTTTCTTCCAATAATACTACATACGACAGCATATAAAACATATAAAAATAACATATATAGAAATTGATTTTGTAACAGTTCTGATTGTTTCCCTCGATTAAAAGAATCCATTAATTTGTCAAATCCATCCAATTATGTGCATACTACATAGTCACCTACTAATGAAATATATACAATGAACCACTCTCCAGGACTAGCTGTATGAAGCATAAAGTTTAATATGAACTAACTACAATTTAACAGGTGATTGAACAGACAAATCCATTAACAATAATGCCCCCATAAAATGAATAATCATATTCATAGCGCATTCATTAATCGACAAGATAATTAAAATCTGTAAGTATATATTTTCAAAAATACAGACAGATGTTTGCTCTTATGATTTCGAAATATCTAAAAGTAAAATCTTTAATAATATCGCCTAGTAAAAATAATATTATTATGCTCAGGGAATACAAAAATAAGGAAAGTCGATTATTCTCGGCGTGGCTGTAAGAAGGTACAATTCTCGAGTGTGGATAAATATGGGATCATAACTCATAACACACGTTTTGGTCAAAATGGAGGAAGGTCAGCGGCGATTTTCTTTGAAGATAACGCAAAAGATTTGACAGATGATTTTAAAAAGGGTCCCGAAACAGTTCAAACTTATCATACAATAAAATTATTAAACTAGACCAAAATTTAAAAAACGAAGCGTATTTCTTACACATTTGAGTCGTTTTTGTGTGTATTTGGGTATGTATGTGTGTTTATATGTGGATTTATTATATTTAAAAAAAATAGTACCTTTCATGTAAGAATATTTGTCTAATATAACTTTTTGAAGACTGAATATTGATACATCTCGAATTTAGTATTTATTGATTATTATTTAATGATATTAGGTTTTGACGATTTTACGCCTATTGATTGTATTATTAGTGATATGGGGGTTTTTTACAAACACTTCAACTATTCATAATTTGTTCATTCACAATAGGTGGGTGGTAAAGTTTTTACTGTATTAATTTACTATATAAGGTAGAATTAAAATTGTATTCGTTATCAGTGTGTTCACCTTTTGGTGAGTGCACATAGTGCCTGAAGATCCAGAAAGGCGAAATATGGGTCGCAATAGACGACTCAAATGGAATAGTACAAAACTGAAATCCATTATAGTTTAAATAAAATTGAAATTGAATGGTAGAGCCACACGAATAGATACGTACTAATCTAATATATAAAAATTAATATCTGTTTGTTTGTTTGTTTGTTCGTATTGTATGCGCTGCCATACCGTTCATCCAATTTGCGATAAAACTTTGTTAACTTATTGCTTGCACTGCCGCGAAGAGTATAGGCTATATCTTATAGATAAAAATGAATGTCTGTCTGTCTGTATGCCTGTCTATCTGTCTTTCTATCTGTCCCGTATGCGTTCCTATACCATTCATCCGATTGCGATGCAATTTTGGTAAGTGGTTGTATGCACATCCGCAAAGGTTTCTGAATTAGAAAAATCATCATCTTCTTCTTCTTCATCATTATATTTTCTTTTATTCGTATAGTTCCTATACCATTCATCTGATTGCAACGAAACTTTCGTCAGTTATTGTACGCACACCCGCGAAGGTTTCTAAATTAGAAAATCCATCTTTTTCTACTTCTTCTTCATTATATCTTCTTTTATTCGTATGGTACCTATACCATTCATCCGATTGCGATGAAACCTTCGTCAGTTGTTGTGGTAACACCCGCAAAGGTTTCTGAATAAGTACAACTATCTTCTTCTTCTTCTTCTTCTTCTTCATCATTCTATCTAATTTTATTTGTATGGTCCCTATACCATTCATCCGATTGCGATGAAACTTTCGTTAGTGGTTGTACCAACACCTGCAAAGGTTTCTGAATTAGTACAAACATCTTCTTCTTCTTCTTCATTATATCTTCTTTTATTCGTATGGTTCCTATACCATTCATCCGATTGCGATGAAACCTTCGTCAGTAGTTGTGGTAACACCCGCAAAGGTTTCTGAATAAGTACAACCATCTTCTTCTTCTTCTTCGTCATCATTCTATCTTCTTTTATTTGTATGGTCCCTATACCAGTCATCCCATTGCGATGAAACTTTCGTTAGTGGTTGTGCCAACACCTGCAAAGGTTTCTGAATTAGTACAACCATTTTCTTCTTCTTCTCCATTATATCTTCTTTTATTCGTATGGTTCCTATACTATTCATCCGATTGCGATGAAACCTTCGTCAGTTGTTGTGGTAACACCCGCAAAGGTTTTTGAATTAGTACAACCATCTTCTTCTTTTATTTTATATTCTTTTATTCGTATGCGTTTCTATTCCATTCATCCGATTGCAATAAAACTTTCGTCAATAATTGTGCCAAGCCCCGCGAAGGTTTCTGAATTAGAATCACCATCTTCTTCTTCTTCTTCTTCTATTTTATCTTCTTCTATTCACAATGAAACTTTGGTGAGTTGTCGTGCGCATGCCCACGAAGATTTCTGAATTAGATAATCATCATCTTCTTCTATTCGTATGCGTTCCTATACCATTCATCCGATTGCGATGAAACTTTTGTCAGTTGTTATGCGCACACCTGCGAAGGTTTCTAAATTAGTATTATATAAAATACAACGTTTGTTGTTTGTTTGTTCCATGCAATTTTGATTTTTTTTTTACTACATATTAATAACATTAATAACGTTTGCATATTTTGGATTCGATTTTAATTTAGTGGTCTTTTGTTTGACCTTTACTCCTATTAGAATTATTTTCATATTGCCATATTGTAGAACACAGATATTTTAATATTAAAAAAAAATTACCTCTTATTATTTTTTAAATATCTAAGATAAATATAACCTCGAAGCGACCCTGTGCGAAGCCGGGTACTTCAGCTAGTATACAATAAAATAATGACTAATGGTATTATGTGCCAACACTGCCATCCTCAATAATAATTGATTAATTGTTTTAATTTTATTTTTGGGCTGAAAATCAGTCAGTGAGTCAGGTCTGAGACATGTCTAATCCCGCAACTAAGTAAGGTATGGAAGATATTTTCCATAGTATATCAAAAAATGCATACAAAATTAATATTAATTAATTTTTAAACTTACATGTATAAATGGCAGATGGAAATATCATGTAACCGCCCCAGGTCATAATCAAATTATCAATATATATATTGAGATTCGATTCATTTTGAATAATTGTATTTATAAAACTTTAGAGCCATTTAATTTATCTCCAAATCAACCAACATGGATTTAATATTGTTTATTTTAAGGAGGCATAGTACTACTAAAGGTTTGTTTTACAACTATGCCAAGCGTAGAAAATCGTAATTAAAATTAAGTAAAATGTCATTCAAACCTACGGTCTCACAGTTAACTTTAGCGAAATTTGTATTAATTACGATGAAGAATTCCCGTGCTTCTATATTAAAAACGCAAAAATTTACAAAATGTTCTCAGGCTTTCATTTTTCATTTTGCCACAAAATTTGAATAAGAGAATACCTGATTTTATGCTCAATTTGGGATAGCATAATATTGTATTTGTTTGACATAAAATACCTATTGTGGCTACCTGTATTTACAATTTAGATTAAAAAAAACAATAAATTCCGAGTAAAATGTAGGGCGTGAGAATACTTCAGAGTATTCAAATTAATTATGTTTATATATTTTTTTCGTAATATAAAAGAGAAACGTGCCATAACAGATTAAGCCATTAATATTTTAAACGATCTCATAAAAAGCCAACGCATTTTACGTACTTACAGGCAGTAAGCAGATATGGGAGCCTAGCAGTGTGTTTTTACTTCCACGCAAGAAAAATATTACAAAAACAAACACTACACGAGATCAGCGCGCTTATAACTTATTTCTGCAAAAAAAAAATACATTTTCCATATTATAATCGTGTTTCCAGAAAAAAATCTGGAAGAATTGTTATAAGTTCAATTACGATTTAACTCGTAATAGATTATATACTGGAGATAGGAAAAATTCAATAAATTTCATGAGTATTACATTAAGAGATTAATGAAAAATATGTGTACTACCGATATTGATAAATCGACTTCAAAATTAAATATTATGTTAGATAATATATTAAATTCTTTTAAATTAATGCTGTGTAAAGTACGTATTATTCTTTAATATTTACAAGGTGAGGAAAAGAGATCATCCCATTCCATTCTATGAGTGTAATACTTAAACGTAGACAAGTCATTTATTTGTGTAGTCTTGATAATGGTGTTACAACCGAAATAGCTATCGACTTAAAAAAAACAACCGTTAGAATTGCATAAATAAAGTTTATATTCACATTTATCTTTATCCATTGTATCTTTATCCACGTTATGAAGTAGTTAATTGTATTTTGTTTCACATTTTCCAGGTCCTCTATGGTGTCTGTCGAAAGGGTGATCCGCTTTCAACCGAAGGGTTGATGGTTTGCGGCTGACTGTGGCCTGCCGTTCGATTTTCGAATCGGCTACGATGATTTTTTGTTTGACGTCGGTCGGATTCAACTCTGCTGACAAAAATTCTATATCGCGAGTAAAAGGTTCATTTCAAAGCAAATATTAAACACAAAATGGGACAAATAAATAAATACAGGTACCTACTTTAATATGATAACTCCAGCTTCATGTGTTAGTCAATACGTCGACGAATGGGCCATCAGAATGCAAACAGACTGTTTAATTAAAACCGTGCAAATACGTTCGCTGTGCAACGATGATGGTGCCAGGAGCTCGATTTCGTTATTTATTTAGGCAGTCACCTGGATTCTGGTGCCAATTAAACCTTGATAATTGCGATTTTACAGACATGACGTACATAAAAACTTTCAAATGGTATTATGAGTACATATTAATAATATGTACAGAATGCGATCAAGTCCACCTAGCCAGAAATTTATATTCAGTACAATTCACTCATTCATCTGATAATAGTCTGTCATTGGAAAAATACATGCTAACCACAATACTTTCATTGAATGTAAATAAAACTCCGTGTGATCGTTTTTATATAATTTGGAAAGCCACAAAAACATACACATTAGAAACATCATAAAAAATCTTGCACAAAGTTGGATTTAAAACAAGAGATATAATACATTAAAATGTTTAAAATTAATAACACATTGGCTCGACAGAACATTAAGAAAGGCCTTTATTTTTAACAGTAACGTAGGTATATTTAAATGGCATCAAAAATTATGAATAATTATAATACATACAATATTACCAAAACGCAAGCAAATCAATCAACAAAACAAAACGAACGAATGGCCACGCCGAAAGACAGTTTTAACGAAAACGTATAGACAGTTTTTGGAAAATCTACAGCGTCCGAAAAAATATTCATAAATTAAAGAAAACAAAGAAAATCTGGAACAGCCGTTTAACAGTGAATCAGAAATGAACGATATCAGAGTAAAGTTTATTAAGCATTAATTCTTATTTTATACAATAATACTTATAGATAGACGATTTACTGCTTGTAAGTACATCATACAGGCTACAATTGAACCGAACAGAACCAAACCGAATAGAATTTCTGAACGTTATTATAGTATAGTAATAAATAAAAGTACT
This sequence comes from Rhyacophila brunnea, assembly GCF_057557595.1. Taxonomy (NCBI): domain Eukaryota; kingdom Metazoa; phylum Arthropoda; class Insecta; order Trichoptera; family Rhyacophilidae; genus Rhyacophila; species Rhyacophila brunnea. The sequence goes on from NW_028232752.1 coordinate 34,057,254, forward strand.
GTGGCCGATAACTCAATATAAACAAAAGTAAATTCATCAAATAGATGTAACCATAATAAGCACATAATATGTACATGTGTTATAATTTTGTATTACTCACGATATTAAATTTGCATTTGTCACTGCGTCATCCATAAAATTTCTTACCTGAAACAAAAAAGGAAAACATTGATTAGTTTATACTAATTTACCATTTTTATTCCGGAGCGCAGCACATAATAGTATGGGTCTCCACAGAGTGAAAGTTATATGAGAAGAGTTACGCGGTTGTTGGCCATTTGATCAAGCCGTTAAATCCTTACACTAGATCCAACACACATTAATTTTATTATTTTGTTATTTTAAACGGGCGCTCTATCTACTATACTAAATTAAATACATGTTTACTTTACCTAATAAAACATTTGATTCTCCTACAAACTTTTAAATACAATTACCAAGCGCGTTTCATACGTTTTTTATTACTGCGATTTTCAGTAAGTAAATACATATTTTCGTGAATAACGATAACCAAAAGAGTCCGATTTTAAACTGTCACTTTGCCCAGATTGAAACAATTTCTTTTAGAGCGAGTCGTTCGTAAAATCAATGAATTCCGTGGGAAAAAATATTCCATCGACAGCTACCGGCAATTAGGTTGCAATTAACGCACGTTTGCATTATCGTGAATTTAATTAGACAAAGCGAAGGAAGGAACGGTCATTATTGATTCAACATTGCTTCCTTCAAATTATTCGCTGTTGACTGTTCTGCGAGTAAAGTAAATTTTAGCCAGTCAAAACATAATATTTTTTGGAGCTCATGCATACAATGTCGACAAATTAAGGACGCCATGCATATATGGAAGTGGAATGGCAGATAAACAAAACAGTGACTAACGTGGCATCGTCACTTTGTCGAGATTAGAAGTAGAAAAACACAATTTTGAAAAACCTCAGGAGCATATATATATACTAGAAAAAAATGATAGAGAAATGTTTGGGCCGAGTGGGACTCGCTTTCTCTTCTTTCACATTTCAGTCAAAATTTTAAACTATAACAAAAGTTTAACCAGAAGGCATCTGCTTTATGATCAATTAAGGTAAATGACATTACTAACTCAATCGTAACCGCCTTGTGACGTTGGTCAAATTTGATCATTGGCGTTCTTGTACTCATGAAAAATGAAATCATTATTTTTTCCCCCAGTTCCATTCGGTCCAACGTTTTTATCCCGGTTTCTTTTAAAATTAATTTTTATAGGCATTTTTTAACATTTTTAAATCTTAATGAATAAAAAATAACGATTAGACGTGTTGATATTCATTAATTTATAATTTTCCGTAGATCATAAAAATATTTTTTAATTGGTCAAGTATGAAAATTATTGCACTACATACCTAGATTGAATAATTATTATAAATTAATCGATCTAATGTAATTAATAGAATAATATGAAAATTATCCATTTCGTAGTCACTAACCTAGGGATTGCGAGACTTTTCCATGTGTGTCAAATCAAATGAAAAAATCTTAAAAAAACGTCGCTTGTTAGATGAATATGATGTAAGTATGTATAATAAACAACCAAAATAATGTGTTTTTACAAAATGGCTTATTTAAAATTTACCAGAAAAGGATTAGGCACCTACTATATATTTTCTAAATTTAAATAGTTACTACTAGGTACAACATAAAGTTCGATCCTAAGAGAATTAATTATATGGACCTTCCACAGGGTGAACGTTGTACGGCAGATTTTTGTTTTTACGAAATATGGATGTTAGCCGCTTGCTCAATCTATTAGAATTAGGTCACTCATTGAAAAAATAAAATGTTAATTTGCCAGACCCGGGATTTAAACCCGGGATCTACCTACGACATTATAAGCCGACACGTTGACGCAACGCCATTGTGGGTGTACCTATAATGTTAGCCTTTGCAGTCAAATATTACCAAGGCGACTTTAGATTTGACATCGACAAAAATAAGGTAAAAAAATAAAAACCTGACTCAATTAAAATGATTTACTTAATCGCGATGCAAGCAGGTACCTACCGCAATTTTCAGAGGTAATTTTAACAGCTTTAAACTAAATCCGATAAGTTGTTTCCTTTTAATTTCCCGAACAAATTCACAAATCCACAGCGTCGAGAAAAAAATATTTATTGCAGAAGCAACAAACAACATTGACTTTCAATTTAAATTATTTAATATTTATTTTGTTTGTTTTACTTTTTACCGCGCAAACATCGACACAACGACGAACCAACGAAAGCGACAGAAACAATTTTCCATTTAAAAAGTTCGATTGTTTTTCTTGCCGGATGGCGGATGAGTATTAGTTAATATTGCATGAATGTGTAGAGATAGGTAGTTAATGTGTGTTTGGATAGGGGTGAGAGTGTTGTCAATCAGGCGCACGGGGAGCCCGCGAAATAAATTGGATTTTGTGGTCGTTTTGCCACCCCTCGTCACGGCTCTTTCACATTCCCAAAATAAGCTTTTTTGCCCACTGTTGAATATGCAATCGTTTTAGTTAGCTTAGACAAAGTTAACCTATTCACTTCAAATACTGTAACAAGCTAACTCATAATTAATAAGCAATTAAAAAGACACGACATTTACAGCTTTGCCAGAATATAATATATAAAAATCAATATTTGTTTGTTTGTTGGTTTGTTTGTTTGTTTGTTCGTTTTTTATGCGCTGCCATACATCGTTCATCCGATTGCGATAAAACTTTGTCAACTTGGTAAGTGGTTGTATGCACACCCGCAAAGGTTTCTGAATTATAAAAACCATCTTCTTCTTCTACTTCTTCATTATATCTTCTTTTATTCGTATGCGTTCCTATACCATTCATCCGATTGCAATGAAAATTTGTGTTGTTCTCACGCCCGCAAAGGTTTGTGAATTGATACAACCATTTTCTTCTATTCTATCTTCTTCTATTTGTATGCGTTCTTATACCATTCATCCGATTGCGATGAAGTTTTTGTCAGTTGTTGTGCGCACGCCCGCGAAGGTTTCTGAATTAGTACAACCATCTTCTTCCTCTTCTATTCGTATGCGTTCCTATACCATTAATCCAATTGCAATGAAACTTTGGTGAGTTGTCGTGCGAATGCCCACGTGATTTCTGAATTAGAAAATCATCTTATTCTTCTATTCGTATGCGTCCCTATACCATTCATCCGATTGCGATGAAACTTTTGTCAGTTGTTGTGCGCACACCTGCGAAGGTTTCTGAATTAGTATTATATAAAATACAAAGTTTGTTGTTTGTTTGTTCCATCTAATTTAGATTTTTTTTACTAAGTACATATTAATAACATTAATAACGTTTTCATATTTTGGATTCGATTTTAATTTAGTTCTTTGTTTGACGTTTACTCCTATTAGAATTATTTTCATATTGCCATATTGTATTACACAGATATTTTAATATTAAAAAAATAATAGCCACGAAGCGACCCTGTGCGAAGCCGGGTACTTCAGCTAGTATGTATATTATAAAAAAATAAGAAACATGTTTTCCGGACTTGACGACAAGTCATCGAAAGAAATTTAAAAGAAATACCGCCATAAGAAGACACTGAGTTTTAATCGAGCCGAAGATTTTTAAAACTCCCGGTTTTGGTAGTGAATGTATTTACAATTAATAAAAGTTATCATAATCTGCAATCTGCCAGTATGGGTGGGTGGTGATGGCCGCTCTTACTCCGTCTGCCATAAGTTTCCTTCACAACTTCAGAGATGTTGTGTTACGTTTTATACATTGCAACCATCTCACTCTAAATCTCCCTACACTCTTTTTCTTTTCCGGTCTATAGATGAAAAACTTGATGATGTCTTCCATCTTCAACATATACCCTATTCTCATTATAACGTGTTAACCATTGCACAACGCGTGTAGTTTTCTTCGTCGCATACAGATTTGGAGAAACTTCTAAATATCATCAGGCATATCCTGCTTCCTCCTATCCTTTAAAAAAAAAAACTCCAGCACTCCAATTTGACTTGACGTAGACAGACTCACATGTTTTCAGTTCATTTTAAACCTAATACGACTGTAAGAATTAAAATATATCTAAATGAAAAACATAACAATGAAATAATTATAGGCTATAATATATGAGCACCTTGCTATCAAAACCTACCTAAATCCATAAACGAAATTGATGACAAATAGGAAAAATCTACCGTGGTCTTAATTAGGGAATCCAATCCCGAGCTAAAATTCTGATCCCGGGATTTCGGGATTACAATTTGACAATCCCGGGATCCCGGTACTGGTCCCGGGATTGGGATTTTTTTCCATTGTTAATATAAAATTTTTATATTTACAAATAACATTGATAAAATCGGTCAAAAATAAATCTAGTATAATTTATACTATTTAAGACATTTATTGTTAATATTGTATACGTTAAATCTTGGAAATACACAAGTTTAATGGAGTAAATAATATTGTAATATAAATAATAATGTGAATTTAATATGAGATTGCTATTTCTGATAGTAAAGACATAATGAATAGATCAGCGAGATTTAAAATAGTAAAGCAAATAATCATGGCGTACTTATGGTCTTTCCGCTTCATAAATCTAATTAGTCAGCCAAATATGAAACTGCCGTAAAACGTATGATATCATGGTGGAATTACTTTGTTAAAAGTGCGAAGCATTGTTTTTTTACCTATCTTTCTCATTTTTAATAATCTATGTGAAAAAATAAAATGAATCGGCAACCTACACATCAAACTTCATTCAAACTCAGTTTATTTCTAATGTAGTTATTTTGAATTAAAAGTATTTTTTCTGTTATATTTTCCATAAAAATTGATAAAAAAATCAATCCCGAAATCCCGGGATTATGTTTATCAATCCCGGGATTCATAGGTATCGAAAATAGCTCGGGATCCCGAGATTCGGGATCCCGGGATTGGATTCCCTAGTCTTAATTAATACAATAAATAAGACAACTAAAAATTAATGAATGATTACATAAATATTAGTAATATTCCAGCCGGCTTTTTAATGTGCAAGCAAAAATGTACTTATGTATGTTATGAAAATGAATCGTATAGATTTAGTGAGTATCATGCATACAATGACGTTTCCTTTAATTGGATGAAAAAAGAAAATGACTATATTTATTTATGATGTGATTAGTTGTATGAATGGACATGAGGCTTATGCGAAATTTTACTATTTTGGATTTGGATATGTTTTGAAACTAAATACGACTTTTAATATGCTTTATCTGCATATTTAGAGCAGTTACTTACGAAAATTAATGAAACGCGTGGATATTGAAATAGAAAAAAGTGTGGGATCGCAATTTGCAGAAAAAAAGGTCGTTATGTAGGTTATGAAACTAAGGAGCTCATAGTATATAACCTTCAAAAGAAGTCAACAAAAAAATAAGTACGTATATACATTATAGAGAATTTTAGTTACACTTAGGTAGGTAGTTGAACTTTTATTAAACGTGTTATTATTTTATTTTCTGCGCTATGATCAACAAAAATTAAATTGCACGTACAATTAATTATCTAAATTACATTTTCTTTATGAATAATATTATAATGGCCCAGTTCTAACTAATCGGTTACAAAGAATTACATTTCATGCCAAGTTTTCTTCACGATTTTCAGTACCGAAGTAATACCATGCTTTGCCAGATTATTAATTTCGTTCGTGACTGATAATCATAGCAAAGGCCCAGATTTCATTTCAAAATGGCAATGATAAATTCATTTTCGTTCTTACATATTAAGACAAAGCATCTTGGGAAAGGCATTATTTAAGCAAATTGGACAGGTTTCGCGAATAATAAGGAAGACGACTCGATAATTTGTAAAATGTTCCAAATAAAAGACACGAACGATCAAAATTAATTGAACCAAATTTAGTTGAGACATTATGCAAACCTTTAGAAAATTGCGCTGCCATCCATTTTGTATGATTATATAATTTACGATAATATTATAACAATGAAATACGATGACAGCTGCAATACAAAAATAACATCTTTATAATATTACTAATATAACCGGCATCTACGTGACAGAACTTTACTGTCAGAAGTGGTAAATATGTATAATAAATATTTTCATTTTAAAATATATCAGAAAATATTGATTAAACTTTCTTTTTTTTTTTTTAGATCAACCAACAGGATCGATCACAGAGGATAAAAATGAATATAATATAGAAAAAATAATATGTGATAGTCCCAATAACAGGCGGACACAAAAAGCATAATTAGATCAAATTAGATTTAATTAGATTAAATTAGATCAAATATTATTAACATAATTTTTGTTGTGAGAACAAGCGACTGTGATTCCTTTTAATGAAAAGCGTTGTAGAAGATTAGTGGACCTTTCGGACGGATTCTACGATTTCTTGACTCTCGATTTTTCGAAATTCGAGATTAGTTTCATGTTTTCTCGAAACTTTAAATAATTCTTTTAAAAAATAAACCGTCATGGGAGGTCATTAGTTCAAAATATTTCAATATATAAAACCGGTCTATTCAAAATAGGTATTGTGATATCACTTGTTGTTTTCGGGAAAAGAGAATCACGTTTTCATAATATATAAGTGTGGTGCTCGAAAAATTTCGAGACGAGAATTTTTTATCTTGGAAGAGAAGCGTGTAAGTAAAGTAATACAAAGTGCAGATCTCTGTACAACGTAAGTGACCGTGTATAATGCACACATAATCTCCACATATTAAACTACGGCGGCTAAGGTGGATAGGACCTATCCATCTTATGACAAATACTCGGCTTCCGAAAATAGTCCTCATCGAACACCCAAGTGGGAAGAGACTTGTTTATTGAGGGTAGGAAGAAGAGTTCGACGTGTAACTGGTCGGAGACTACTGCTGGAGACAGAATAAGGAGTGAAGAAAAAACATAAATATAACGTTAAAATGGAATATATTATGATCAAAGTGATGAAAACAGTAGATATTTTACTTTACTAGTACAAGTAAACGTGATTTCCATTTACTTAACCCTAAATGTCACTTTTATGATTAGTATACCTATGTATCATGTAGCAATTAAGAGGATAACAAAAAAATACGAATTTTCTTCTGTAAATATTTACCTGTCTGGCAGATAATGGTAGTCTGTCAGTAAAATCTTGGTTTTCTTTCATAAAACCAAAAGAAAAGCGTGGATTTGTTGAAAATTATACCACCGACGCGACGCGAATGAGACATTTTCCAAAATACATAATATACCTACATATAGATATTTAATAGGAAAACGGTATAGTCAGTTTAATTTATTACTTTTAATGTGATAATAATGAAAAAATATATTTTAAAAGTGAATTATAAAGAAAAATCAAAAAAAAAAAAAAAAAACATGATGACATTTACACTTGCCAAATTCTCATTATAATTTTATTAATATTTTACGCAATACCTAAAAGTTTTAAAATGTATTAATTGATGTGCTGAGGATTAAACGCACATAAGTAGATTCATACATAAACAACAATATGTGATTATAAATTCTACATACTTACTTAAATTTTTTAGACATTTTGTAAATGAGGTCTGCCTCTCAAATTATCCTTCATTACCTTCTATTCCAAATATACTATCGATGTGTATTTATATTTAGTTTTTAATAATTGAAGCAAAAACATTCAGACTGCATAATAATTATTATGAAAATTATAACGACACTTTATACAACATGTCGATGGAATATACAGCAATGATGAGAATAAAATGGATACTTTAAACTTGAAACAAAATAGTTAAGTACATATTTGAATCTTGTTTTAGCTATGTGTTGATATGAACACTACTTCTAACTATATTTTTGTTTATACATACATCGTTTTAACTCATTTAATCCTCGCCACTAAAATTATTTCTGGTAGATATTCTATGTAAGTCACGTAGTATTTTATTTAATTTTGTGTAAATAGGTAGATACCAGTGACATAAACAAAGTTAAAATAAAATTCTCGTTGTATCCTTTGAAAATAGTGATCGAAATATTTGATGTGTTGCGTTTACATATTTTTTCCCGTCACACAATTAATAATTAGGATAGAATATAGGTATTCAACTATGTTTTAATGAGTTATAAATAGCTGGCGTTTTATAAACAATAATATTCAGTATACTAGTTAAATCAAGTGTTTCTCAAACTATTGTATAGAAAAAAAATTAAGGGGTATGCGGGTTACTGTTATTCGTCAGAATATTTTTGACATGTCGGCGATTCGCACACTATTACCAAATGTACATACTATAATAATTATAATGTCTACTATAATTTTGGTCCGACTACTATACACGATTGTACAAATGTATTGTACACTAACTATAATTTTACTTACAAATGTTTTGATACCAGAGAAAAATCATTAAATCCTAATCTGAAAAGATATTTTAAATATATAAAAAATTAAAGGTCACCAATTTGAGTAGACATGTAAAATGTTCAATAAATGGTCTTCAAGCAAGTCTTTTAAGCCTTTTATGCTAATTAATACATTTTCACTGTCAATACCGAATATGTCGGTGTGGTCTGATCTTTGATGCCGGTATTTCGGTATCGAAAAATACTGGGATACCGATATTGCAATCTCAAGTTGTGAATAGTAAATATATATTATAGAATCAATTATGTTTGTCGATTAATTGTTTCAAATGTATGACTTTGTGTATTGTCTACGCTCGCCTACAATGGCAAAAATAGAATGTAGTAAATAAACAGAGATCGTCTATGGCACTGCACCCGATATGCTAAACTAGTGAGAACTTTTGTATTAATATAATATATTTTTAGTTGCATCGAACATATACTTTAGATCTGCATCATGTACCAAATCCTTATCTTGAGGATTTTCTGCCATCCGCCTGGCTAAATTACTGCAATACCTAAACGTACTTATATCTGCAGAGATAAGTAGTCAACACGGTTCGACTCACTCATCTTTATTACGTCTCAATTCCTTATCTGTTTCCGCAAATAGTTGGCTTCAATCTTCAAACTCGACTAAATGAAAACTAATAAATCGCAAGACAGAACTGAGGTGCCAATGTGTTACTTTAGTAGAGATTTAGTTTATTGTCAGAATATAATTCGTTTGTAAAATTAATGTCTAGCATGTTTAGGCTAATCGAAAAAATGAAAGATACTTAAATATACCAGACAAAATAGAAGGATAAAATTCTTAAAATAACTATTAAACGTAAGGAAGTACCTACTTGTTTGCAAGCAGAGGTATCTACAAATTTATTACTCGGATCCACATAAATTGGCCATCATAACGCCGTATCTCCCGTATCCTATGGAATATAGTCGAGACAGAGACAATAATTTCGCAACAGAAAGAGAGTTTAATATTGAATATTTACAAAGTAATGCTCAGTGAAGAGATAATACCAACGTCTAGAGCTCCAAGTCTAGACAAATTATTAGTCGCGGCGTCGAGATTCTTTGACTAGATTCTAGGTGTCAAGGAAGGATTAACGTTTTACTTATCATGTTATCCTAAAACAAGTAAAAATATTTAGAAAATGCAATTATAATTAGATGAAGATAAAATTATATCACAATAATAAAATGACATAAACACTTTAATACAACATTCGTATATACATAATACGTGCGATCAATAAACGTAGATACCTACGTAATTATGAATATTAAATTAAAAATACTACATTTAAACTTATATTTTTTTTATATTGCTTTTAGTATTGCGGAAAAATCGATATATTTTGTATAATTATATAAAAATATATTAAAACTACGTATTATTCAGTAATCTCTGTTATATTCGAGATAACTTATTAAATTACATTGTAATAGCGCCTCTACACGTGCATGGATTTATTTGCACCAATAGAGCGTATTTTAAATTATCGCGATAATAACTGTTTACACGTAAACGTGCTGACTGTCTCGCCAATCTCATTCTTCAAGAGTAAACGAGACGCGATGTTGTCATTTTATGGTAAGTACTATTTGACAGGTCGTGAAAATCGATTAATTTCAAAATGAGTTTCTACGCGGTGTGCTTAGTTCGTTTTTTTTACCGGCAGGTTCGTCACTATTGTTTTACGACGCAGGCGCAGATATTGCACAGTCCAATTATCGCGTGAAGTGTATGAACTTTTTTAATCCTTGCATGCAATCTTGCAATTTGTACGATAATACGTGTTTAGACTTGCTGCGATAATACGTCCTACCAGCAGTAAATCCATGCACGTGTAAACTAGGTATTATGTTGGAATTATAATATATAATAATAATAATAATAATAATAAGAAGAAGAAGAAAGCAGTCAATGAATCCAAATATTAATAATGCAAGTTTTTTTCAAGTTTATCTACTTATGTCTTTGATTTTTTTCTCTTAAACCTAGGTATTTATTTGGTCCATACTAATCAATTAAAATACTACAAACTGCAAATTATCAGTAAGCTATATCAAACTGCATGCATTTAGTAGTATATGCCCCTAATAGAACTTCACTTCCCGTTAATATCACAATATTTACAAATCTCAGACCCGCCTTACGGTTTTGTTTCACGCGAGGGGTGGCACATATCCCTGTTTCCGCGTTAAGTAAAAGCTGTAGTATTTGCAGCATCGTTTAACGTTTTGGAGTAATCTTGGATTCTGCATAACGTGAGTTCAGTTTCTTCTGGGATATCCCCGAACTCTTGTCACGTATACCCGATCCGTACATTATGACCGACTATGGGAACAGTTACTTTACTTGCATTTCGGTAGACTGAGCTACATTGTACAACAGGTTTTCGACATTGATTTAAAATATGTATTAGGTACATAAATCCCCAAGTCCCTGAGTTAACAATTTTTACTAGGCTAATAAACTCCGTTCTATGTTTTCCCCTTGCGTTATTGGACGAACCAACGTGTTAAGCGACCTCGTTCTTCCGCGTCGAACCTGGCCGCTGACGATGAGCCTTATAAATAGAAAATTATCGAAAACTGCAAAATACCCGAAAATATTATTTATATGGGTATGATGTTCCATTGACTTGTGAAAGTGGCAGGTCACAGAATAGATTAATAAGATATAAATGTATAAACCATCGCCATGGACCAAGATTTTGAAGCAGAGTAAGTACTTCATGACGGTCAGGCCATAAAACCCAAGATAAATATTTTAAAAAAATGTTGAAATATTCAATTCGCGTAACGTTTGCGTGACAAACTTTAATCCATATTATTATGAGACAGGCGTAAATATTATTTAAGGCGTATTTAATTTTATCTCACATTTTTTCACACTCTAGAATCTAGATCCATAGCCTGTTATACCACACGCAGTAAGGTAAGACAGTTCCCATTATTTTTTTTATTCCCTGTAACAAGTAAATGATCACATTTTTGTCGGTCTGGGTAACTACTTACGTAGGTATATATTTTTTAATCTTCTTCTTCTACTTCGTAAGAAATAAAAAGAGAACGATAAAAATTAATGGCTTATTGAATTCCATGAAATTATTGTAACCATTGACTTACCATAGGACCCGGCATGTGAAGATTAAAATTAATGTTCCTCATAAACCACCCTGATCATAAACATCTTATGAATGTGGGTGAAAAAATTAACTATAACTACATTGCAATAATAGCGCATAATGAAAATTCACGTTCATGTATGTTCAGTATTGGTTCGTATCCTGCCAACGTGTTCACACTGTACATATTATACTGTATGTGGTTTAACACATATATACATTTCAATAAACGGTGCATATTGTAAATCCGCATTTATGTTGTTAAAGTAAACGGTTGTAACTCAGTTGCCAGAAGCAAGACTACAGCGCAGAGTTTTTTTCCACATCGCTTCCCGGGATAAAAAATACGGTAAACGCCGTAATTTAGTAAGAGATTTTCACCTTAGCAAATGTAATACTGTTTGCATATTTTATACAAATAGCTTTGTGGCTAGATGATGCCTGAGTTATAACGAAAAATACATGTTATTTGCTCACAACATCATTAATTTACTGTCAGACTGTACGCATCGTATATGTATTATTCACGTGAATATGGTAGGTACTTATCTAGAAACGGTTTTTATTTATCCTTGTTCAAAAAATGCCATGTTTTTTCCTCCAAATAACCTTTGGCACGCTATCTGAACGATTGTTCTTATTTGGACAGTTGCCCAATTATTTGGTAAATAAATCTATGGAAATACATCATGGATTATCATTTAACAGGCTTGGAAAATAGATCCATTTGGCGTAACCGCACTGTCAAAATATCAAGAGAAAATAATAATAAAAAAGCCTAAACTCCAACTGGGCATAAAAACGCAATATTATGTAGGTGCCTAGCTCTGTTTTGTGTTATATATAATTAGGAAGATTAATTTAGTAACAAATTGAAGAACTAATAGTCTGGTCGCCAGGCCATGCAAACGTAGCATGACCTGGAAATAATGAGAGATTGCCGATCTATTTGTAGTTTGTAGCACAACAATTCTATTGTTTTAGAGTGCATGTATATAGATATGTACATACCTAGCTTCATTAATTTACATGTTAGCAATTTACAAAAATAATCACATCAAACGTAGAAGAAAAAGTTATCTGGGGGGTTAAATATGTTACGAATAGTTGGTATTGCTTCATTTGACAACAGTGTTCAGATGACAAAACCTGATAACTCAACTTTTTGACTAAATTGAGTTATCACCATATTCAGATTCCTCTCGCTGAGATCTATAAGATGGCAAAATCCAACATATCGTAGACCCACTGATATTCTAGTTATGAGCGTTGGCATTTTGTTATATCCACAAAATGTTGATTTTCGAAAGTTGACAGAAGCTTATAAAGTAGAATATCTCATTTTGCCATCTTTTGTTTTTAAGGTTTGAGTGAAATGTATAATATGATAGAACATAATATCTGCCAATACTGCGATTTTGCCATCCGATATTTTGTTTGATAACTTTATGGTAGGTCTTGTAAGATGACTAAGATGACAAGATGATTGGAACTAACGAAAAACCCGCAAGGATAAAGAAAGCCCTAATAAATCTACTAGATGAATACTCTCATAGGTAACGTAGATTTAAAAATACCCCTCTCTCTCTCCGGAAGTCGACGTAATAATTAAGTGTCCAGAAAAATCCGTCGAATCTGAACCTCAAACGTCAGTTAGTGGTGCTGAATTAACAGACACTACAACAATAAATTCATATAACTACTAAAGAAAACTTTGAAATACTTATTCTATATCTAAAACTCATTTCAAATTCATCGTTACATTATACTATTTTCAAAGGACATATTCGCCAGAAAGATTCAAACAATCTCTAAATTTAAAACAGCTCTCCTGTACAATTAAGAAAAGTGCACATATCAGGTTTCGCCATCTGATCACTGAACTAATACCGGAACCAAAAAGTTGACGTTATAATGTAATAGTAAATGCACGATTAATAATAGCGTATAAAAGGATATAGAGTACCTATCAATTATAATTACATAGATGATATCTACATCCATAATATTTAGCTGAGAAATATTGCTAACAGTCGTGGATGTTATAAGTACGTAATCTAATATATAAAAATTAATATTTGTATGTTTGTGTGTTTGTGTGTTTGTTTGTTCGTATTTAATGCGCAGCTATACCGTTCATCCGATTGCGATAAAACTTTGTAAACTTATTGCTTGCACTTGCACGAAGAGTATAGGCTATACTAATATATAAAAATTAATATTTGTGTGTTTGTGTGTTTGTTTGTTCGTATTTAATGCGCAGCCATACCGTTCATCCGATTGCGATAAAACTTTGTAAACTTATTGCTTGCACTTGCACGAAGAGTATAGGCTATACTAATATATAAAAATGAATGTCTGTCTGTCTGTATGTCTGTCTGTCTGTGTGTCTGTCCCGTATGTGTTTCTATACCATTCATCCGATTGCGATGAAATTTTGGTTGTATGCACACCCATGAAGGTTTATGAAATAGTACAACCATCTTCTTCTTCTTCTTCTTCATTATATCTTCTTTTATTCGTATGGTCCCTATACCATTCATCCGATTGCAATGAAACCTTTGTCAGTTGTTGTGGTAACACCCGCAATGGTTTTTGAATTAGTACAACCATCTTCTTCTTCTTCTTCTATTCTATATTCTTCTATTTGTATGCGTTCCTATTCCATTCATCCGATTGCAATAAAATTTTCGTCAGTAATTGTGCCAACACCCGCAAAGGTTTCTGAATTAGTACAACCATCTTCTTCTTTTTCTTCATTCTATCTTCTTTTATTCGTATGGTCCCTATATCATTCATCCGATTGCGATGAAACCTTCGTCAGTTGTTGTGGTAACACCCGCAATGGTTTTTGAATTAGTACAACTATCTTCTTCTTCTTTTATTCGTATGCGTTTCTATTCCATTCATCCGATTGCAATAAAATTTTCGTCAGTAATTGTGCCAACACCCGCGAAGGTTTCTGAATTAGTACAACTATCTTCTTCTTCTATTCGTATGCGTTCCTATACCATTCATCCGATTGCAATGAAATTTTGATCAAGTGTTGTGCTCACGCTGCAAAGGTTTCTGAATTGATACAACTATTTTCTTTTTCTTCTATTCTATCTTCTTCTATTTGTATGCGTTCTTATACCATTCATCCGATTGCGATGAAATTTTGACCAGTTGTTGTGAACACGCCCGCAAAGGGTTCTGAATAAGTACAACCATCTTCTTCTTCTTCTATTCGTATGCGTTCCTATACCATTCATCAGATTGCAATGAAACTTTGGTGAGTTGTCGTGCGCACGCCTGCGAAGGTTTCTGAATTAGTACAACCATCATCTTCTTCTTCTATTCGAATGCGTACCTACACCATTCATCCGATTGCAATGAAACTTTGGTGAGTTGTCGTACGCATGCCCACGAAGATTTCTGAATTAGAAAATCATCTTATACTTCTATTCGTATGCGTTCCTATACCATTCATCCGATTGCAATGACATTTTGATCAAGTGTTGTGCCCTTACCCGCAAAGGTTTCTGAATTAGTACAATCATCTTTTTCTTCTTCTATTTGTATGCGTTCTTATGCCATTCATCCGATTGTGATGAAATTTTTACCAGTTGTTGTGCGCACGCCCGCGAAGGTTTTTGAATTAGTGTAACCATCTTCTTCTTCTTCTATTCGTATGCGTTCCTATACCATTAATCCGATTGCAATGAAACTTTGGTGAGTTGTCATGCGCATGCCCACGAAGATTTCTGAATTAGAAAATCATCTTCTTCTACCATTCGTATGCGTTCCTATACCATTAATCCGATTGCGATGAAACTTTTGTCAGTTGTTGTGCGCACACCTGCGAAGGTTTCTAAATTATTAATATATAAAATACAAAGTTTGTTTGTTCCATCCAATTTTGATTTTTTTTTACTACATATTAATAACATTAATAACGTTTTCATATTTTGGATTCGATTTTAATTTAGTGTTCCTATGTTTGACCTTTACTCCTATTAGAATTATTTTCATATTGTCATATTGTATTACACAGATATTTTAATATTAAAAAAATAATTACCTCCTATTATTTTTCAAATATCTAAGATAAATATAACCACGAAGCGACCCTGTGCGAAGCCGGGTACTTCAGCTAGTAACTAATAAAAATAATGCTATTTATCAATTCGTTGCATAGGCGGATCTATTGAAAATAACAATACGTAGAACATATTATAGATAGAGTGTAAATTATATAATGAACGACCATTAAGGCGATGTCTTTACCTACCAGAGGTACCTAGCGGAAAAATACGAAGCTTGTAATTTGAGATTTTTATTTGATAATTTACAATTTCAACTGTGATAAATATGTATCTGAAAACATTAAAAAGAAAAATATTTTGTACATACAGTTGAAATTGTAAATTATAAAAAAATGTCTCAAATTGCTAGCTTCGTATTTTTCCGCTAGGTGCCTCTAGTAGGTAAAGATGAAGAAAAGAAGAGAATCTAGACTCTAGCTAGAGTCTAGATTTTAATCTAGACCAAACAATGACGATCTGATTTTTTTTACTACATCGAAAGGAATTAGGTAGAGGTTATTTCAAATCACAACATAATTAAAAATGCCTAGTTACTGAGTAACGCAAATGTTAATGCGATAATACCTGGACGAGAGATAAGATAACGGATAGCCGATATGCAATCACGTGTGAAGTGCATTCACTGATTACTTTGATTGTATTAATGACACTGTCACCTGAGCAATGTTGCTTCTAATTGAATCGCCTTCACGGCTCGAGTCACCTGGCTGCGGTGCATTAATCTGCGATTTATATGCACCTTGCGGATATCTCGCCGACGCGTTCACCTGTGAGACAATGAATTTAACTGCATGGTATACCCACACTGAAAAATACGTTGTGCGATAGTTATAAATTATACATCTAAGTCCTAAGAGAATTTACATGAGACTTAAAAGCAGGGACGGCTCTTGTATAGGAGCAAATGTGCACTGATCTCCCAAATTATTATGTTATAATATGTACGTATTCAAATACCTACATATTGTAATAATTAATTATTGTAAACTATCTTTAATTCATCGCCCGTCCGCTACGCGCATCCACGTACGTATTTCTGGCGTATTTTAACCGGCCGCTGAGCTGGATGCCTGCATACATGTACGTCTTTCATAGGATTTGTTGAATGTTCGAAAGAGGATCTGTGCTGCCCGACCGTAGACGATTTTTTTTGCATGCTGCCGATATAATATGTACCTCACTGAACGTACAATTTTTACCTTGCTTTGTGCAATGTTCTCCCTCCTAGTGCTTCAAGTATAACTAACAGATGTCGCGATTTACTGGCGCGTTTATAATAATATTATTGTACGTACGTATGAAGTAGGTAAAAGGTTCCCGCGCAGTATTTAAAAATACTAGGCATATTATTATTTCATACGTTATGAGGTAAACGCTCCGTTGTGTGATGCGCCATGTTAATATTGAATCAATCAAAATATAGATTAGAGTAATATTGTGATCATTGAGTTAGGTACAGCCATCTCACCATACGAATACGATTTTATAATTATTTTCCATTTCAAAATTAAACTTTTTAATATTTTAAACTTATTAATTATTTTAAACTAAATAATTTTATTATAAATCTACAGAAAATTAAGTCAGTAACATAATACATAAAATATACCTACTTATACTTATTATTATTTTTGACGTTGAATATCTTTCAAATCAGTCCCATTTGGAGTGCAATTCTGGAGTTGAGGTGTACAAAAGTAGCAAATTTTTAACACAAGTGATATCCCGTTGGAAAATTAATGATCCATGCCTAGTATTTATAAAAATGATACCGCGCGTATATGAGAATAATGTGGGATGACAAATGAGGATTTTGCGGCTTTTCTCAATGACACATGTCTAAAATACTTACATCAGTTACGATTTATGGAAGTTACGAGTGACAAACGTGGTAACTATGTCGGCATATATGAAGTGTAATTAGGTACAATAAAAATCGAAAAAGATGTGTAGGTACCTATTGCCTTTTGCATCATGCTTATCATACCAGAGGCTTGAAATTTGTAACTTTAGCAACAAAAAAATGCTGTCCGTGAATGTAAGCGTCGTTTAGCATACGCCTACCTCCACCACGAAGGCTATTACAGTTTTTTTTCAATACCATGAAAAGAAAAATGCATGTCTTTATTTGCACTCCCTAATTTTATTATCACCGGCCGCCACTGCTTAAAAGGGTGTATACCGTTATGAAACATATATAATATTATATTTGTGAATCACTTCGTTTACTAACTTGTACTCTATCTTCTGTTTCTCGACGCTACATCTCAGGGTTGGACTTGGCCTCACTATCCTCCACCGACTGACTTTGATCTGGTTCCTCGCAAATCTTACAGATTAGTGATTCACAACCGGTGTACCGGAATTGATTTGAAGATGTACCTACTATAAGATCTTTTTCCAATTCCTTCATAAATTATGTGAATTCTAATACAAAGTAAGAAATATTTTTTTACAGATTTGTTCTACTAAGCAGAGTAAAACAAGTCGCAAGCAGCGCAATTGTTTTTGTGTGTTTGTTAACATTTGAAAAATATGAGTGTGCGATAGTATTTTTTAGGTTTTGGATCAACCGTTAATTTTAGTCTGGTAATTTTTTATCTTTTATGTGGAAAAGTTATGGTTTTTGTGGATTATTATTCTATAAACGCTATTTGGCAACACTGCCCCTGTCGGAATAAAAAATACTCTATTCGTGCATTACAGTATAACATCAACATAAGTGGCCGACGATGATTATAATCAAGAGTGTGTATAGTCACTAACAACTAACCCATATTGAAACCGTTATGGAATCGCCATTGCATGTTCTACAAAGTACAAAAAAATCATAATACGACGCATTATAGTCTTTGATCTGATCATATTTTAGATGATTTACGTAAAATACAATAATTTAAGTATAGAAAATTAGCATTGTATCCTTTAATAATGGTATCAGATTCCTGTGGCAGTGCAGGCGGCTTATTTACGTGTTGGTATCGTTACTTTCTATTGACACTACCACCGATCCAAATTGAGTTCGTCGTGGCCGCAATGCCAGAAGAATCTGTGCTTCATCTACATACCGATTCTTCAGTGTGGCGCAAAAATTATATAATTTGAAAAGTATGAAATAATATCAGTTAAAAATCATTGTTTCTACAGTTTCCATCGTGCAAAAATTCTCCTCCACTTAGCAGCAAATCTATTTTATTCACGGTCTGCAACCGCTGGTGTATCCACCCGGTCAGGATCTTTGGTGTCCTGTTACCTGGTAATCTTTCAATATAAACCGCCTATAGTGGTTTGCTTTTCGACTACGTTATCCATTTTCGAGAGTGGGTCCATAGACTTTAGGTACTCTCGTACTTTCATAGACTGCTAATTTTATCTCTTCGTTCTAAGTCAGGCACCATATTGTGATATCATTTATTGTCGCTGAGCTAATTGCGGTTTTGTATTATGATAAGTTTGCTTTTTTGATTCACGTATACTATGATTCCAGAACGAGGAAAGTCGTAGAATAAATAAAATCAAGATTGGAAATTATTATAAATAGCAAAAAGCTTTGGGCGTTGACTTCATAATAACTAACTCTCGAAACCAAACAAATAAACATAATCAAATTTCTACATATTATAGCATTGTTTAGAATTCCTATGACCGGCCAAACCCTTGGCATTTCGCGAAGTTATTTTTGTGGTTTTATGAGATGTTTGCAGATTATATTCCCGTATATAACTATTATCTGGAATGGTAAATAAAATAGAACACGTGGTATAATAATTCCAATGTATCATGTTTGTAATGTATGTAGTACATGGCCCCCACAAGGAGGGGGGCTGACAGGGCTCTAGCTTGGGGGCCCAGCGTGGCAAGTCGACCAGTTAAATGAGAAAAACATACACCACAAATTTGCTCTAATAGTAAAAAAGTCGCATTTTCCTTAGTGGTTATTAAAATTTAAAATTATGTGTCTGCGCGATGTAATTTGATATGATATGTTGATTGATATAGTTAAATGATAATTCACGCATACAATTTTGTTTTATAATTATTTTATGTGTGTTTCCTGACTTATTGGCGAATATATGGCGAAGGGTTCCATGTTACTTGGGTACCACAAAATGATGTCGCGATCAGTGCTTCATAATATGCTGAGTGCCGACAACTCAATAAATCAACTGGATATATTTAGAAATCGGTAAAGATACACGGAATACCCTTAACCCTGGGGTTCCGTGGAAACCACTTGGGGAACACTACTGTAAAAAATCACACTGCTCTTAACCTTAGCGATAGGTATTGGGGCTTGCCATATATCCTGACCTGGGGACCCGCTATAGGATGTGGAGGCCATGATGTAGTATGTACCAACATATTTATTATTGAATAAAAGAATAATACAGAAAATATGAAGGTAGGTACTTCGATTGCTAATGAAATCTTTTTCAACGAAAAACACTTACATGTATGTACGTATAGGTATATCTAACAAATTTTATTAATAATAAATTGAATATATATAATTATTATATCTAATCCTACCAAAGTAAATTGCAAGATAGCGATGATTTATTTATACCGTGCATTGAACGGAAGTATGGATAATAAATATCGCAATATAATAATTACATTTCGGCAATTAATACCAATAAATACAATATGAAGAATCATATTATGTAACTAAAATAATTCAAAATAAAGTAGACACTACCTACTCGATTTCAGATAACGCCTTTTCGTAGTAATTGTTAATTGTGAAATTAATAGTGTATCACAAAATTCAGTAATAATTAATGATGCACGGTCACGATGGGTTCGTATGCTTCAGTGGACGTACTCTTACCTCTGCGATACATGTAATAAAGATGAAAACTCAACGTGGAACGGTAATTAAGGTGAGCTGTGTCAAGTTTCATTTTCCAATATTCGTGAAACTATACGGGAACAACGGGTTCATCTATACTAATTAGTATATTTTTAGAGAGCCATGAAAAAACCTTTATACGCTGTAGCCGTACTATACCTATCACGAGTACGCACGCTTGCGGTACCTTCATTTCATACATATGACCCCTACTACCGTCCTATACATCTAAAATAAACAATTATGGGTGTCGTGAAAGAAATAAATTAGTCTGAAAACCATTCTATTAAGGGTTTTTACATAATATGTAGGTACACGGATAATTTTGTGTCAAGACAAAATTTATATAAAACATGGTAAATATTATACTTACTTATCATTTTTTTTTAAATGAAAAAGTTAGTGTTAACTTCATACAATTTCTTTGCTCTCCAAAAAATTACGGAGAACTATTTAAGAAAAGTTTCTTAAGAAACTTCCAAAAACTTCTTGAATGAGCTTTCGTTGCAAACGTTTTTCGAATTACATTGGGAAAACAAGGACGACAAAAGGACGAACAATTTACGTGAATTAAATTTTCAGTGTGAATTTTAATGTGACTATGTATTATGAAAATTAGAATAAACTAGGAATGTCCATTGAAAAACAATTCTTCCTGAAAACAATTTTCTATACAACGATTTTTATATTATATTATATTCTTTGAAAATAACGAAAAGCGTTTTTTTTTCGATATTTTTTATGGTTTCGTTAAGGCACTTAAAGAATTACGTATTGTTATCATTTTATATAGGTACCACATTTTATTTGTATCGTCAGTGTTGTTTTAGATAGGAATAACAATGTGAAAATAATCAACGTCAGAATTAAAAATCGATTTTAAAGTAAACCCAAATTTCATTTAATGTCATGTTTAAAAAATATTTTTTTAGTAAATTTTTCAGAATCGATCTTTTATTAATTAAATATTTTTTTGTATATCTAAAATGTACTAGGATAGCTTATACAGATGTTTCCTGTATGCCGTGAATAATTTACATATATTAGTTTTTCATAGATTTCGTAAAAAGTATTCCCACATATTTTCCAAAATAATACTTATACATATTAAACTGATGTAAAATTTAATACTAGATACTTAATCACTACTCGTGTAATTACTTTATTTCTGTAATGACGTTAACTGTCAGTGCATGGTGGAAATGCATTATATTAGTAGCAAATACAAGTACAAAACTGCGATTAAGTTAATCTTGTTATCTGAAAAGCTAGACTTACTTATTTTGTTTAATAGAGAAATTCTTGGAATATTGTATAATATAATTCTTGTTAAAATTATCTGCAATAAATAACGGGATTTTAAACTGATTAAATTTGTTAATATAAATCAGTTAGCAATGTTCCATTGAAGTACTACGTACATATTGTATTTTATTTTAATTAATGCAGTGCATATTGTATATTATATCGTTTTAAGCAAATTCTTGCAACTGAAATATGTTTTACAAATTGCGTAAAACAATAAATAAACGTTTAATATCGAGTCTTCATCCTTACAACTTGTGTATCATTCAAATTCATGGGAGTCGAATTAAAAATATAGAATATAAAAAATAGATATACTTTAGAGTCTTTAGACTAATAGTCATGTCCGCTACCGCAATGAAACAGTTATCTCGTAGGTTTCACATATAATTTATTTTTATTACGAAAGTAGAAAAACGTACCGCATGATATGATTCGTATTACGTTTTATCATTGAAGCGTCAATTACATTGAGCTTTTTTACGAGCTGCTTATTGGCGAATTTAAAAGCGGGCGGTTCAGCTACTGCGATTTCATGATTACACACAAAACTTTCCATTCGCTGATAAGCCACAAGCCAGCGAGCGATTTTGACGGAACGTAGTTCGTTTTTTTACCGGGAGGTCGCTACGCTCCATAACAATGTTTCCATTAAACGTCAAAAATGTAAATTTCAAAATGAGTAGTTCGTTTTTCCACCACCATCGCTCTACTGCGCAGACGCAGTAAGCCCACACGCCGGCGTGTAGTGTGAAAAGTTGACCGGCTTTCAACTTTTCTAGGTGGAGTGTTTACAACCTGCTTATTAGCTTATTCGATGATTACACTGGGCGAATTTACAGGCAGATTATAAATTTGCCAATAATCAGCTCATAAAAAAGCTCAATGTAATTGACGCTTAATGAGTTTTCCTCTGTAATATAAATACTTATTGGTTATTGGGCTTCAATCAAATCATCGTTAAAAAAATCACTTTATTATTTACATATGGTGCTCATAATAATATTATGTTAGTTTTCGTATAGTTACATATCTTAAAATAAAATCATAGAAAACGTGCGCTTACCAATTAAATCACATTTGTCATTCATTACTCATTATTATTACGTACATAATTATTATGTTTGGAATAGGAAAGTACACAATTTATTTCAAATCAGTTAAAATGTTAATAACCTCCTAATGGAATGATAGATATTGCTATCAATAAACTTTATTAGCTGGTAATAACTACTGCCGTTCTAGATTGAGTTAATAAAACTAAATTTCTCAATGCAATTTTAGATTTCAACTTCAAAAGCAAAGCTGCAACAAAGTCCATTACAGTAATATTAGGCATAATAGAAATAAACTATTTTTCTCCATTTTCAATATCATTGTAAGCAATTAACTAAGGTAAAATACTTTTCTTTAATCACATATTTAATTCTATAATACTTATTGACAGGTCCATTTCTCTAATATGTGTGTACTCAATGACTATACTACGCTGGACTCCGAACACATAGTAACATTGAATACGAGTTTAGCAATGTATGGATTATTAAGATGATCGCAATGGATCGTTGGATCTGGTTGGGTCTGCGAGTCTGCTGGTGTAATACCGGTAGTCCCAGAAGTACCCGACCTGACGTATAGATAGCAGTTGTTGTTTGAAAATAGTGACCATGATAGAATTTACCAACCTTATAAAGCCTAAGTTTGAAGTTTGACGACGCTACGTTGTTCAGTAATTATTTGCTAGCCATCAACAGTGAACGCTCTCAGTGAATTTGTAAACATGGAAAAAAAATGGTCAAATTTTTGTGATACAATACTTTCATTTGAAAGGCTTCAGTCCAACCAATATCAAAGCGGTGCTAGATTCTAATCTGGAGATGTCTGTTTCTTTGTTTACAACAGTAAAATATTGGGTGGGTGAGTTTAAACGAGGCTGTACGAGCTTCCAAGACGAACATCGCAGTGGTCGACCAAATGAGGTGACCATGCCAGAAATGGTGACGAAAATCCACAAAATGGTATTGGATGAACGTCGACTGAAACTGCTTGAGCTAGTAGACATGGTAGGCATTTTAAAAAGTGCTGTAAATCACACATTGACTGAAAAATTGGACATGAGAAAGCTGTGCGCAAGGTGGGTGCCGCGATTACTCACAATGGAACAAAAACAGCATCGTGAGGATGTTTCAATCGAGTGTTTGGCGAAATTTCACAACAATAAAGCAGAGTTTTTGCATCTATTCATAACCATGAATGAAACATGGGTCCATCACTTCACACCTGAGACGAAAGAACAGTCAAAACAATCGACTGAAAGGGGAGAATCGGCTCCAAAGAAGGCGAAGACAGTTCCATCTGCAGGCACGGTCATGGCGTCAGTTTTTTGGGATGCGCGTGGGGTAATTTTCATTGATTATCTTCAGAAAGGAAAATCAATCAACGAAGTGTATTATGCAAACTTATTGCAGCGTTTGATTGATGAAATCAAGAAAAAACAACCACATTTGGCGAAAAAGATAGTTTCGTTTCATCAGGACAATTTATCAGTTCACACATCCGTTATCGCGATGGCCAAAATCAATGAGTTAATGTTCGAATTGCTTCCTCGCGCACCCTATTCGCCAGATTTAGCCCCCTCGGAGTATTTTCAGTTTCCAAACTTGAAAAAATGGCTCGGTGGTAAAAGATTTGCCAACAATGAAGAGGTGGAGTCGGCGGTTGATGGATATTTTGAGGAGCTCGACGATTCTCACTATAAACAGGGTATCAAAGCTATTGAACATCGCTGGAAAAAGTGTATCGACCTTAAAGGAGACTACGTAGAGAAATAAAAAAAAATCCCAATCTTTTTGTGTTTTTTTTTTGTTAGATCGGGTACTTCTGGGACCACCCTCGTAAAACAATATGATTATTGATGTATTATTAATTCTAATGTAATATTAGACTTTTATAAAGTATAAGTATATATACCCACGGTGCCCGCGCGGCTTACGCGTTGGACTATAAAGCCGTGGGTCCCAGGCACTGTTGCCATCTTTTTCTATACTGATTATAGTACAAAGGCGTAGAAGTTATAGTATTTCTGAAAAATATATACTACAGGAACATTTTTCGTCATGAATCCTTTAAAATTATAGTATTTTGGTATATTTGGCGTAAAATTATAGTATTTTACATTTTTCGGGGATAGTATTCTACTATAATTATAGTACGGTTGGCATCACTGGTCCCAGGTTCGAATCCTGGGTCTGGCAAGTACACATATTATTTTTCAATTTGTGTGTGTCAGGGTATGGACCTAATAGGTTGAGCAAGTGGCTGACATCCATTTCTCGTAAAAAACAAAATCTGTCAATACAAACCTCCACTCTGTGGAGGCCCATATGAACCTATCCGGATCGGACATGGTCGGAAAAAATGTAGTTTAGGGAATTTATAAAAAAAACTATTATCATCGGGGTTAATTGACTACACTAAAAATTATTTTATTAATTAATAGATGTAAGAATGTTCTTATTTATTATTGAAATTAATTCTTTATTATTGCAAATACACCATTCAGAAAAACCACAGAACCAAACGTATCAGAAAAATTCTTGTAAAAAATGTTGGACTGAGTGGGATTCGAGCACAGTAGTAACTGTCTGACTGAGTATCCTTTCTATAAGATATCCGTCGATGATGTATGCGAATTATTTCTAATAGCTACGCTTGTCGGGCGTACCTACTTCAAATTCTGTTAATTGAAAGGTGATTATCCTACTTATTGGCTTTCTAACGAAATAAGGTAGGTAATTGATATATTAGAACTTATTTATAACTGTCGTCAAGTGTTAACTTAGTTGTATTATTGAACGTGTTGTACTTGCTAATAATAAGTAAAGAGCGGATATTTGGAGTATGTAACGGTCAACCCATAAAAATACATTAGATTGGTGGACGAATCAGATATCCTCAGTAATTTATTATTACAAATATATGTCGGTATACAAGAAATGTCTATATTTCCGCATTGACTGTTGACATTGACAATTTATAGATCTATAGAAAGTTCAAGTTATCCCTGGTAGAAACTTACCTCTAATCCAATAACTAACAACGTTGGTGTATGAATATGATTCGTATATTCACTGCTAACTTTTTAATTACCACATTTAAATAACACGTTAAGTATATCTAATGGTCAACGACTCTAAACGCGCCAGTCGCGGTGTTAGCACTAAATGAGTTAACTTAACTAATGAGTTATGGATGCGATAGGTATTTTTTTGGCGCCATATGCACTTCATATACAAAAAACAGTCCTAAAAGCCGTTGTGAAAATAAAGATAATACTGCAAAACAATATCAATTTTGTCACAAAACAGTGAAGGTTGTAACAAGCCGCAGAAAATGGAAAAAGCATCAACGGCAGACGAGCTTTTGGAAGTTTTTAATTAAAATTGAAGCGGAAAAATTACATTTTCCTCTTTCTAAATTCATCGTAAAACAACACTGCAGATTTTTTATGATGCAAATATAAACGCAAAACACAGGGTCTTTTTTTAATAATATCGTAGTACGTTCCATATTATTTTTCCTTTGGTGCGTTATTATGCAAAAGAGCAGTATCGCAACTACATTTACGCATTATTGAAATGCATAAATATTGTTCAGAGTGTCAACACAGTGATTTTGAAGCAAATTTGATTTTGAGTAAATTGAATAAATCGGGCAAAGGCAAAAATACAAAATAAATGTACGTAAGTACATATATACATCTATATAATAATCATATATTATAATCACAAAAGTCCTTTAGACCCCGAAGATAGCACCCAAGTTTGGTCTGGCGAGCACTAGCGTGATATCGATAAATTATTACCGCTTTTACAAATCCTACACTATTGATGTCTTGAATGAATTATTATTGGAGTTATCCAATCGTTTTATTAATATTGTATACGTACCTATTATGATAATGTTTGCCTTTATGTCTTTTGCTAATTCTTTACATAGAGAGAATTTTATTTCTTATTTTTAGAGAAAATCGGTTTTCTTTAAATTTTAATACAATGTAGGTACTTAATACATATTTATTTAGGAAATTAACCAAAAAAATCGCCCGTTCCCTGGTATAGTCGAATTTCTTAAGGCAGAATCGAGGTACATGTTTGAATCTTGTTACACACATAAACAGGTGTGTGACTTGAAAACTACTCACTCATTTTTTAATTATTCGTCACTTGTACTTATTCAACATACAGTGGGTAATTTAATTATTATTGTCTTAATTACAGACAGTTTAAAAATTAAAGTATGTGGAAAATAAAATTGAAGGGTAGCTGCAAGTGTGTAGTTGTAGGTATGTGTATCCACTCACATGCGACTGTTACAACGAATATAATAATATTTATCACCCATCCTATGTCGAAAATGCTTTTGTTCCGATTCTATCGATATCTGACAAAGTAAACAACCCTAATGGCCAGGGTTGCACGCAAATCTAAAACAAACGTAAACATCATAAATTCCGTAAATAATAGTTTGTTATGTTATTTGATTCGCCGGGTATCATTAAATAATTTATTTATTCTAACAAAATAATCAAATCGAAATACAAATAGATTGGTAGGTACCTACTGTCATTGCGGAAATGTTATTGAATGATTTCATTGAATACCGTATACACAGAAGATTTAAAAATGACAAGATTATTATTGTTATTATAAACACATATTAGAAAAAATATGGGTGGAGGGGAATTCAAATTGACAGTGAAGGATGTGAAACGTTTTTCAAAATTGTAATTTCATTATGATTTAAAATTTAAACTGTGATCCGTATTCCAATACGCAATGCGCTAGGTTTTCATACCAGGGTTCCGGATTCGATTCCCGATTAGATTCTATAAAACAACTATGTAATTGTCTCAAACCAGGGTGTTTCTGTGATGTGGACCTCGACGTGGCCTGATTCAATCATATATCTCATATTATTCAGATTTTCTCGACAAAAATTATGTAACATTAGGTAATAAAACATAATACATGCTGAGAGGTTAACATGAAAAATATTAAATTGATTTATTATTAACACAATTTACCTTTCATGTCATACATTTTAATAATTCTTATCATTAAACTGGTTTACAAATAGCCGTAAAAATACATTTAATATCAACTGAGAATTATTACATTTATTACCTTATAGGCAGCAATAACCGATGCCCGATAGTGATAGTTATTAAATTATATGGATCGAGTACTTATTGAATACTTAGTTAGTTAGTACCATTAATACACACACACACTTTTGTAGATACGAACGATACAATAAATACATTTACAAAGAGAATACATACCGTTAGATAGATAAGTACTATATACTTGTAGTTGATGTAAAGTAGACATTTTATATTCTTTCGTAGGAATCGAGTTAACCCAGTGAGGTATTCGGTAGCTTAGACAAATGTTAGAAGTGCGTTACTGTGTATAATAGTAAATTAAAAAAAAAAAACGATCGTAAAAATGACATCCATAACCATAAAAATATATATTCAACGTACCTACCTACATATTTACTAATATTGTTTCGGTACTTCTTGCTTGGTATGCCCACAACGGCCGACAAGTGGCGTGTCTTTCAACGTGTGTTTGGATCCAGAGGACCAGAGGATGGACCAATAGGTTAAGCAATTGGCGATAGATAAATCTGTTAATTCAGCCTCCACTCTGTGGAGGCCTATATGACCCTCTTATAATCAAATATGGTGATGTAAAGTAATGTAATTCTTGCTTATGTCGCGAATTACAGGATTTAAATTAGGTACCTACCTACTCCTCTGAAATTGTCTACATAATATGCTGGTTGAAAGTAAGAGTAAGCGAGGCATCTTCTCGCCTAGGCTTGACCATAATTTAAATCGATATAGTAATAGTACACACCCTACTGCAGGTGGAGGCGCAGACTGTCGCTACGGTGGCGCGAAAAGTATAATACAAATGTAGCCGCAGGTTTGCAGTTTGCAAATGCATAGAACGGCCGCTAGTTATAAACTACATAAAAACAGTCCTATAAAAGTTAGGTTGTTTGCAAACCTGTTTGAAGATATGGAGACTAATTTTATTATACCTCTTCTATAGTATTGTGAAGTGCGCTAGCTATCACATGAAAAAATGATAAAAAATGGTCAAATCATATTGAAGAGACATATTTGTTCAGTAACGATAACTTTATTGCTAAACTTGTATATTTGGTTAAAATTAAGTGCATAAATCAATTCAGGCCCATTTAGTACAAAAAAAGTACTTTGTGATAATAAATAAGCACATCAATCGCATGAAAAACAAATAAATTTAAAAATGAATATATTAAAACCTTGTTTTAAAACCTTTTTTTTCATTTTTTTGTATTAGTAAGTACATTTTGTAGACGTAAAAGGGAGGCGCCTAGATTAGATTTTGTTAAAAAGGAGGCGTAGTAACATAAAGTTTGGAAACCACTGCCCTACTGCATGCCATACAATATCTTGATGATCTACTCCCGGCACACGCCGCCACCATGTCGCACGTCGCCATGGTATACATCCGCCTAATAAACTTAGCGTGTATTAAGGGAAAAATCACACAAATTATCTCCTCTTTCTTATATTAGTCTTCGTACAACCCTGTATGAGTCGAGACATTAATTGATGTGATAATAACACTCTGACACGAACATAATGGGGAAATTTCCGATCCAGGGAACAAGATAATCAAAATCTGCCACAAACGACAATGATAAGTATTAATACAAGACAAGGAGAAAGTTTTCTTCTTAGACGGGACAAACAAACAAAACAACGCAAAGGGGTACAGATGGCGTATAAAGTTTCACACAAGATAAAATAATACCTATAATATTATCGTATCGTGCATAGTGGATTATTCATGTATTTTAATGGAAACAAGATAAGATTTGTGACAACTTTTGGTTTTACACGGAGATATCTTGAATATCCACATACATATTATAATGTAAATTTTCAGGTAAATAAACTTAACTGATGTGAAATACTACCTACATGAATATTATAATTCTGGCATTTTCTTACATTATTCTTTTTTTACCACTACAACAGGTCATTACAGTAGTATAGTAAAAAAGAATTGCAATAAGTAAACAGTATAAACAATTACCTAGACTTGTATTGTGACCTCACCAGGATCGGCCCCGGGGCCCCGAATGAGAAACCGGCGCCTGAGGCACTGAACTACGAGGACACTTATTACTCTTAAATAGCGAATTAGCTAAAATTTTGGAACATAATTTAACCATTTTAAAACTACTGATGAGTTATAAAATAATAGATACTTACCTACGTTTTTAGTACTTACGGATGACACTATAGTATGGGTTGATATTAAAAATTAAAAAAAAAAAATAATACTTACTTGAATGGCAGTTAATTAATTGCGTCGGAAAGTTCAATTTAGTTGATATAAATTAACCAGATGACAAACGTCGAATGATCAGTCTTAAGTAAATAAAAATAACAGAATAAGAAACCAGTCGTGGCATCTTACGAAGACTCAGTGTAAAATTGTCCTAAGCTTCGAGAACAGATGCCTGTGACGGAATCTGGGTATGCCGTGAATGACTTTGTCAGAAACAATGCTATAAGAGAGTGACAAATATACAACATCGGACTTAGCTGGGACATGTACGGTTTAGCAAGGTATTAACTAACAAGTAAATACCATCGACATGGTGTATAAGGCTGAGCCTATAAAAGTGGGGCCACACCGGCAACAAGTCGCGCGACAACTCGTTAAATTTTACGATAATTATCATAATTGCTTAAGAAATTTTACGATAATTATCATGCTTATCGTAAAATTTAACGAGTTGTCGCGCGACTTGTTTTCGGTGTGGCCCCACTTTAATGCTGACATGACCTCAAAAGAGGTAAGATTAAGCAACACCATGAATGCTTAGGCTTAGATGCAAACATATCAGATTGATTACATACAGACAATATAAATCATTGTAATAATTATTAAATTATCGTTTTTTTATTCAATACGGAATATACGATAAATTTCATAATATCAGAAATATATATTTTTGAAAACCTCAGAAATATACGTACTTTCAAAAATCTTGTATTTATTTAGAAATCGTTCCATTTGACTCGAATAATTCCTTTGAAATGAATAAGACAATTTTTCATATCTACTTA
Organism: Rhyacophila brunnea; assembly: GCF_057557595.1. Lineage (NCBI taxonomy): Eukaryota > Metazoa > Arthropoda > Insecta > Trichoptera > Rhyacophilidae > Rhyacophila > Rhyacophila brunnea. The sequence continues at coordinate 34,088,227 of NW_028232752.1, forward strand.
CAATCAAATTTTAATTGGAAAATTAAATTATTACACATTTTGAGGCGCAGAAGATATGTATATAGGGATTGCAATGCCGGTATTTCAAAACCGGTATTAAATTATTTATCGATACCGAAATACCGGTTTAAAAATCCAATATACCGGTATTTTCGATATTAAGAAAGCATACACTTTTTTGAAAATGAACTTAATGTTATTTTTTCATTACATACTTGTATAATATGAAAACCAACAAAAGTTAAATAATAATAAAACAAAATCCCTCCAATATACTTATATAATTAACGCGATCAATTAACATATTATTCCGAAAAAGATAACATTCGTGGCAAATACTTCCAATTATTCTATAACCATTGATCCAGCGTTGATAGTAGGTACACCCAACAAACGTTGAATTTGAGAGAAATTTTCCTATACTATACTAAATATTGAGATCTATACATATTTATAAAAGTCAGTATAAGAAATGTAGGTAGGTTCTTTAGGTATCTATAAAATAGTGTTTTTAATAGATTTTAAGCTAGCTATATTTTTGATAGGCACTTCTTTTATTTTACTTTAATATTGTTTGAAAAATACCGGTATTCAATAGGAAATACCGGTGTTGATATTATATACATCCGGTATTGCAATCCCTACATTATGTATACCTCTATGTACGTCCACCGATGTATCGATTCGTTGCTACGAATGTATTTACGAGAAATTTGGTTATCAATTATTTTTGTAGGTAAACGTATGTCGGTAGTTAGTTACCTATTCGTGTACTTATGTAGTGACGTTGTTTATGTATATCATGTAGAGTGTGGATGTTCATGTCAATGATGGGGGAAATTGCGGCAATACCAAAAAAGCTTTTAAAAAAACGTATCTAACAACACAATGTTCCTACTTTCATTGTCTAAATATCTAGCGATAGTTTGTAAGTACATAAATTCATTTTTATTAGACAAGTTATTTCAACATCAATTGTTCTATTCTCGGATGACCGATCAGAGTTTTGCGATTCAATGAATGGATAAAATAATACTTAATTGATCATGGATGGTCGCTTCATATTTCCTTTACGGATGACGGAAGGTGTACAGACACTTGTTCATTTTCCAGAATAATGATTATAAATGTTATAATTAGTTAATCTTTGCAACACTGAATCGCAGTGACTGCATAATTATGGTTTAGTGATTAATGCAGTCAAAACATTCTAATCAACAGAAAAATTTTATATCAGAGATTTCAGTCATATAGGTAGGTTACAATTCGAACGTATCGTTTATTAATAATTGTAAATGCATAGAAATATCAAACTTTATAATGACAAGTTTCCCGCTATTAAATCGAACGAAAGAACTTTAATAAAGATTTATTTATATACGGATAACCCTCGCGACTTTGGCGAGTGCGAATGCGTTATATCGCGATCGTTTTTGTCCCGCAATTATTTTGACATGGCCACGTACAACAAATCGTAATAATGCATTCATACAGTGGCACAGGGACGACTTAAAAGTCGATGAATAGACGAATTCATAAAGTTCGGTGGATATACGTGGCAACAAAGAACTAGGGACCCGGAAGAGTGAAAGGACCTAAGGGATGTCTTCATCCAGCACTGCATGGAGCCCGGTAGATGATAATTATGATTACGTGTACATTATAAGTAAGAAGTAAAATAGAACCAATCTTGATATTGTCTACTATACATACGAAATACGTGACATAATAACAAATCCTTAAATTATTTCAAAATAGCACATACATAATTTGAAATATATAACCAATAGAAAAAATCTTTTTGAAAAAACCCAGCAGGATTCGAACCTGTGTCCCCCGGGATTCACGCCCATGTGCACCGACCACTAAGCTATACGTGTCCTATCTAAGTACCTATGTTTTATGAAAAATCATTTTTTCTAGTGGTTATATATTTCTCAACGGTGTTTTCAAATTATGTATATTCAATAAAAATGTTACATTCTTATATCTTGTGAATTATTCGTTGGATAAAAAGTAGATTATTGTATTTGAATATAGTTTGTTAATTATAGAATAAGGGTCAATATTTTAAAATGGGTAGGTAGGTACGGGCAAAAACAAGATTTATGATTTAAAAACAATACTTACATTACATGATGGGTCGGTAATAATAATCGATTTAAAGAAAATCGCGACAACTACAACGACTGGCTGCGCTGGCTTCCGTTTCCGATCATAATACAAACCTGGCGGGAAATCGATTACAATCCAATGCCGCGCTTAATGGACCGGAAAATGATGTTGGAAAGATTTTATCGCTCGGAAAGGAACTTAAGCTATTATTTGTCGTATGGAAGGATATGACTCGAACACTTACTAGAACATAAGTTTTGCAAGTTTGTCACTCGCTTGCTAAACGCCGATAATAATAAACCGACAAGTTTATAGTGTTAATTATTATTATACTGAGGTTTATGTTCAGCTAATAACCGGTACGTATATAAGTAACGCACGGAGAAGCTTTCTTGAAATGAAAATTTTACGATAATGAAAACCAGTCTCAAAGACGTTGGAGAAATCTATGTAAAGACGGGAGACTAAATAATAATTATTAATATGTGTTAATGGCACTGAAAAAAAGTCACTTCGCACTACAGATTCATAATAATATGAAACAAACATTCGATTATGCTTAAATTTGTCTGCCAGGAGTGAAATTCAAATATTAATAATTCGACTGTGTTTAGGAAAAAGGGCGTAACCCTCGATTTTTCGAAAAGTGCTTTTATTAGATTTATTTACGATACTATGCAACTAAATACATGTTCTGTAAAAAGAAAGTAAGCCGCAAATGCCAAATTATTATCTAAATTCAGATTTTAATTGAGCTTTAATTAAATTTTGGTTTAAGGAAAAAAGCATTTGCCCTCAATTTTAATGATTGTAATAAATTCTTTAATTATCATTAGATCGAAAAGATATTACACCAAATCATCAATCATCATGCACCCAATGTATGTGCCTATTTTTTTATTAATATTAAACCAAAATCATTCAAAAAACGTTTTTTGCCTCTCCTGTAAAATTTGTTCTGTGTGGGTTACGCCCTTTTTTCTAAACAAGGTCGAATATGAATATTATACACTAATTGACACATTTGTAATTCCGCTACTCAAGATGTTTCCATTCGAAATTTCCAACCCCTCTACAGAATATTAAGTAACTAGAAATTTTACCAGCTATGCATTTTCAATATTCCATAGATCTTTTTCTAAACACACAACACAATATTTTATTAACGTTCCATTACGATATGCATCTTTAATAAGGTTACAATGTGCGAATTCCTCGTCGTAAATGTGAATGTATTTGTAAATTTGTGTACCTCATTGTAAATGTAATGAAAACCAAGAGTTAAATGCATATACAAAAATATTTAAACCAAAATCTTAATCCTATTAAGTATTCGACTTTAATGTTGATGAATTTTCGCAGCGAAAGTTACTGTTCGAATGGAAGTGAATTAAAGATACCCACCTAAGTCTGTGCGACTACCGCAGTTTATTAATTCGAGCAAAATCTAACTCGGACATAATACATAGATTATTAGCTGAAGCCGCCGATACGCTGACTTGAACACTGCCCGTCCTGATTCAGCATCCATTATAATAGACGTATATTTAGTTACTGCAAGTTTACAATACGTTCACATCAGATCACTCTACCAATAAGCGAGTACGCGAGATAGGTACCTACATAGTTTGTACAGGTAATTGAAATTGTCACAATAAAGCTCAGTGAAACATCCCTCTCGGTCCAGATAATATATTTAAGTAGGAAGGTAGTAAAGTTGTTGAAAATTATCAATTTAGGATAGAACTGATAAAACTGGAGACGGCTGATTCAGAAGGTTAGTTTTAATGGTGGGGTAATCATAATCCTCAGTTATGACGGTTACGACGAGTGAGAAGAGAATGATAATAATATATTAAAGATAATATTATGCATAAGAAAGACAAAGTAATAGAAATAATAAAACTCTAACTACAAAAAAAAATACACAGAAAACCTGTTTTTATACTTAATATATAAATCTGCGATACTAAATAAAATAATATACATTACAAGTTGAACACTTTGCCACTGCTGCAAACAAGAAGGAAAAATATAAGTATAATATGCCCGCTCAGTTTATCATGGCTTTGCATGGATACGGATTTCAATGACCGCTATCTTCAGTAATGAGACAAAACAAATTGGAGAAGAAATCGACCCAGGTCCGAGAACATAGAAATACCAAGGTATCGAAACTTGTTAATATTACAAAACGAAAGTCATGATATTACAATATTAAATTCACAGTCATGCGGAATGACTATTTAACAAAATTTGAGGCTAAAACATCAATTACCAAAAAGTTTTGAAAATAGAATTGGTCTAATCACTCTAATCTAATCTAATTAACATGGATCGGATATTTTTAGACATGAACTCAAAACAACAGCCGATATATGATTTTTACGAAATATATAATATTTACAGGCGAACAACGAACAAAGAATATTAAAATAAAACACTTTCTTTTGCACATCTATATACTCTATCTGGGAAAAACATCATGTAAACCTGGGGCTAAAATATTGCAAATATTACAGTGCATTGTGACCGACAATTACCTTATTCCAACTAAGGATAAAGTAGATATTGATTGATCCGATACTGGCAAAAAAGTACAAAAAGATGGCCCTACATATGGACAGTTTTAACGACTCGGGTTTCGGCTTTTAGCAATTTCAGGCATTATGCATTTTATACATACAACTGACACAGATTATGCTCATATAGCATTTAACATACGAGTATATCCAGTGCCAGGGCAATTATTATTTTTGTAGCGACCAATAATATTATGTCACACAAAAATATTATCACAATGCTACGACTCATTAATAAAATAATAAGCATTCCACTACGAGGGGGGTCCTATGCGGCTCTGATTAAACAAGCTTTAGGGCCCTCACATGTAACATTTACCACCTCCAACACCAATCCCATATTTTATACAATTTGTAATTTCAACTCTTGACACCATCTTTGTGCAGATGTGTGAACTTTGAAATCAAATATAAATATGTAAGATTATTCTGATTTCAAAATAGTCAAATTCAAAAAAACAATACTGTGTCTACGACAATGCTGACAATTAGTGAGTATGTAACATTTGTGTACCTTACTCTTTCCACATAATACCAACGGGGTACGTACTGCACTACTGCTTCTACGCCGAGATATGGAACCGCGTATAATCAGCTCAACACTCACCGCAGTCTTGGTACTTATCCACTTGACTATGAAACCCATTCAACATCCGAGACCATTGTCTGCAAAGGTTAGGCGTCAACGACTTCTGCTTCGCGACGAGTGCCTCTCGGTGAACACAAACAACGTAATAGGAGCATCAAAGAGCGATTTGGAAGTTCAAAAATACGGGGCAGAGGGAAACACTTCCTAAGTTTGTTAAATCTTTCACGGATAATTCAAATTATGTACAAGACTTACGAGTCGCCCACCTTGTTAAACCATAATATATATAACCATGTAACGATAAGACGATATATTGAACTATGACATTGTTATAGAGAGAGTAATATAAACTTTTTGTTTTGATGGCCGTATAGCACTGATATCAAATTAATTTATAAATACAACAATTAAAAATACATAATAAAAAGCAACGTAATGCAAGGAAAAGACAATAAAAAGGTAGATAAGTAAATTAGAAATACTATCATATTATCGTACATATTTATATAAAATTCTGGTACTCGTAAGTATCAAACATCTAATAATAATGATAGCACGTACGTACTTTTATTTGTGGTTTTTCATCTAAATAAAAAGAATGATAGTTCAGTATACATTTAAAAAATAATTGGCTTGTGCAAAGTATTTTGCCTGTGTCATTTCGACATGGAAAATAAATGTCAGAACCAACTAATACTAAAGTGAATCTTACTACAAGTGAATCTGCATTGCGAAATACCTTTCAGATATTCTAATAATAACCGTTTGATTCGACTTTGGAGAATAAAAGGTTTATTTCCATTGAAGAGTGTCAGTTCCACATTTTAGTAGGTATAAGTATAAATGAGTTACCAATTCAACTGAAAGACAATCAGATACAAGTAACTACACTCTAATCGATTTTATTTCTTAGATACAAAGTTTGAATAATAGGGTAAGGTTGCTATGATTGGACCACTTAACTTTGTGATGGTGTAACTCATCAAATATTATTGATAAAATAAAACAAATTGTTCATTTCAATGTATTATTTACTTTATTATATATACACTTAGGATCAGTCCAATAAAATTAACCATTTTCGAGATTTAACAGGAAAACCAAATTTTTGTTTGTTGCCGTCTTTGGACCGCATGCTCCTTGATTGGACCACTAAGTTTCCATCATTGGACTTTGAAAAAATAATAATAATTTACACAAGTGGTCCAATCAAGGTGCTTTATAATAATATTTTATAAAAATGAAACAAAAGCATTCTCCGATTCTTCGTGGGCTATCACAAATTCATAGTCAGAAAATACATCTTTATGCAGAGGATAAATGCCTGTCTTCAGAAAGCCATTTGCAGCTGTATCGACAGAAGCAGCCCTGGAATAGGCTTTTCCAAAGAGCATAGATATTTGAAATGTCGTCACACATCTCCCAGGGTTTTGACGAAGCCATTTTTCGGTTTCATCTATGTAATAACTACTCAGCGGCTTATAAAATGACACATCAGTTTGTGGAATGTATATGCTGGAAGTGAAAGTATTACTACACCATATCTCTTCGCATATCTATTGCATCCAAGTTTTTGGTGTGGCTTGTGTGACCGTCCAGTTGAATACACGCCGAGCATCGTTAATGTCATGCATATCCATAGATGTCTGAAGTTTATCAAAAAAATCTTTAATTGTAGCTTGATTAAATCTGGTAGCTCTGTTGAGTGAAGTAGCTCTCGGTTGTCGTAGGCTCAAGTTTGGACGCAGCTTCATAAACCCGTAATACCATTTCTTTCCTGCAATTCGCTTTTCTTTATTAAATCTATTTATATTAATTTGCTCAGCAAATTGAAATGCCAATCGCCTGACATCTACTGGAGTGATACCATACAAACAACTTTCAAGCTCGAGAATGTATTCGCAAAGCTGTCTCTAATAATTCTAATGGTAGGTCACCTTCGGAACCAACTATCTGAATTTCTTCTTTGACTTTTAGATTGCTTCCATCTAGTCTTCGTTTGGAACTCCAAACATTCGACTTGCCTTGTTCAAACCTACTTCTTTTTTCCTTAATGCCTGTAATGCCAATGACATGCTGGGCTCATTCCAGGTATAGTATTACCTCTCTTCGCCATTATGGAATGCAAAAAGAATATAATGTGAAAAATGTTATAAAATCGTTCCCATGATTGGACCGGTCCAATGGTAGAGGTTACCCATGGTCCAATGATAGCAACTACGGGTGCTGTCACAAAAACAAGTTTCACAAAAAAATCAAAGTATTAGCGTAACAACTATTATCATAGTTGCAAATAGTAATAAATTACCTAACATAATTGATGTAAGTACAACCAAATATAGTTAATAGAATCATACTTACATTCGTTTTAGTTTTACTTGATTGTTATATTTTATGCACGATGAATACACCAACGAACGTGACTCATTTACCACATCCAAGACGAGACTGAAAGAAGAGAGGCGCGGAAGAGGCATGGAAAGCTTGCTTTGTGAGGTCACTGATGGTTTCTAACGTCTTTTATTTCTGATATACCTACGTGGTCCAATGAAAGCACTGGTCCAATGATCGCAACCTTCCCCTAATTGTTTTTATTAATTGAAAAAAAATGAAAATATAACATAAATAATATGATACAGGCGATAAGTTGGGGAGATTTTTTACATCTCGAACGAATCGTTAAAATAACTATTATCTACCTTTTCAATTAAAGTCCATTACAATATAGTGAAATACAAATCTTCCAATTGATATCCGATAACTATTTAGATAACTATTTACTTGCAATAATAGCAGCCTAGGAGAAATAATATTATATTTAAATCTGGTACCAATCAATATGAAGTATTTACTGATGGGCTTATTATTAATTATTATAATTAATGCAAATTATAATTATTATTATAATTAGCATTATTATGTTTTGTTAAGAAGCTTTTGTAACCAAAGAATGACCTCTCGTTTCAAATAACTACGCATAGTCGATGCTTTATGATTGCGTAACTCGCAACTTCATTATTGGATTAAATTATATTAACAAATCCACAAAATTTCAAGGAATATAATACAACTAAGTAACATTTGATTTTATATGTTTGCCAACGTAAGCTTTCTTTCCAAACAAGCTAACAAGGGATTACTTATCTTTTGAATTTTCTGTTTACGCAAGTAACATGATATTCGCTGGCACAAATAGAGAGCATTTACTTTGTCATAATACTTAAGTCTCTATTATTCACATTTATAAGAGTGTACATATAGTTTAAAAGAATAGGGTGCTCAACAAGAGGAAAGTATAAAATTTCCGTAAAACGAAGAAAATATACTTGCTCTAGGTACTCACTAATTGATAATAAAATATTAAAACAAATATTTAGACCAACATATGCAGGAATTCACACTGTGACGGTCTCCGGACCTGGAATGGCTCCTCTCGACATTTTACGACACGAAAGGCCAGTGGCTACTGGCTACTGGCCACTGGCAAACCTGCAGCCCCGTAAATTTGTGTAAAAATTATGGGCATCCAATGTTTGCTTCAATATTCCGATGTGGCATGTCTAAAAGACAAGACAGCGCGGACGACACAAACGGTCCTAATAATTATGACGTCACACGCACTCGCCAACTCGCAATAATCAGTAGGTGAGCACCCTTAATTATACCTGCAGGCCAGATCTTTATCGTAGACTCACAGTGTGGAGTATATGGGGAATGTAGGTAGGTACCTGGAAAAGTGACCAGAGCTTTAAATAAGTAATAAGCGAGGTGAATGCGTAAGTCAGTAGAACTTGACCCCGTTTCATGCCGCCGCCTTAAAAATCAATAAAAAATATTATGGATACTTTTTCAAAATGTCTGAGATCGCAAAACATTTTTTGGTGTGTATATAGAATGTTGACGTATAAGTAGATATACATATTTATATAATTTTACAAAAAAAAATAAGCCTGTGCATATTTTTCCATTACCCCCAAAGAAAATAACTACACATGCACGGCGTTTTATCAACAAACATAAGTAGTATCGAAATATATAAACTAAGCAATATTTCACATATTTTATCATGGACGTATGACGGATAAACTGCATAGGGGTGTAAACATATCACACGACACACCAGTGTACGTAGGTAGCCGTTTATATTTCGGGAATTGGCAACACTGGTATTGCTAGGTGCAATTTGACTTATGTATTTTGAAGTATGACATTTTCAACGGCAAAAGTACTCAGAACGTTTAAACAAACGGATGCTTTTTAATTTTTAAATTCATTTGAAATATTTATCTCGGCCAAAAATGGAATTAACTCGTGAAAATTTTCGTGCGATTATTTTTCACAACTTTCCACGTGGATTATCACGGGAACAGTGCATTACTGAACTTAGTGCTTTATATGGTGATAAAGCACCATCAAAAACTAAGGTATATCGCTGGTTTATCGAATTTTCTCGTGGTCATCGATTGCTCGCAGACGAGCCGCGTGAAGGTCGTACAAAATCAGTTGTTTCTCCAGAAAACATCGATGCTGTACGTGAACTGATAATTCAAGATCGTCATGTGACATACCGTGAGATTGAAGCATCTCTGGGCATTAGTAACACCAGCGTGTATACGATCTTGCATGAACATTTTGACGTGAAGAAGCTATGTTTGCGTTGGATCCCGCATAATTTGACAACCGCACAAAATAGGCGCGTGTCGATTGGCGCAATGAAATGCTAAAAAAATACGATCGAGGTGCTTCAAAAAACGTTTATAAAATTGTTAGGTACAGTTGACGAATCTTGGATATATGCGTATGAGCCCGAAAGTAAATAGCAGTCGACCGTATAGGTCTTCCAAAATGAGCTTAAACCAACAAAAATTGCTCGCGCTTGAAGCACTTCAAAGCAAATGGTCGCCTGTTTTTTCGGAAAAACGGGCCATGTCGTAACTGTGCCTTTAGAGAGTCAATTATGAATGGTACACAACCACTTGTTTGCCAGAAGTTTTTGGTGAAATAAGGAAAAGCAACCGTCGGTGTCACATCATCCTTCATCAAGACAATGCCAGCTCTCACACATCGGCTCAAACAAGCGCCTATTTGAGAACTCAAAACATCAAATTGATGTGTCATCCGCCGTACAGCCCCGAGTTGGCACCAAATGATTTCTTTTTATTCCCGACAGTCAAAGATAAATTGCGTGGTCAACGATTTTCTACATCAGAAGAGGGGGTTGATGCATTCAAGAACCATGTTATGGAATTACCTTCTGCAAAGTGGCAAAAATGCTTTTCAGATTGGTTCAAACGCATGGAAAAGTATATAAGTTATCGTGGAGAATATTTTGAAAAACAATAAACTGTTTTCATTGATAAAAAAATCGTTTTTGTTGGTTTTTCCCGAAATATAAACGGCTACCCTCATACCACAGAGTACAGTTTGACAAACACTGCTCCAAATTACAGTATAAATAAGCCTAACATGCCTATTATCATTAGAATGTATGTTAGCTTGGTTCAACTTAGGTGATTGACGTTACTATCTAGCTAGAAAACAACCACGATCATTATTATAATACGACACTATTTAACTACGATCTATTCTGAATTGTTGATGAGTTTTTAAACGATGCTTTGGCATATACAACAAAAAAAGTGTTGGGTTGATCTTGTATTCTAGATATTATTTCCGTCGACAGAATGTCATCCATCCACTATTTTATTTTGTCTCAATGATTTGAAAATTAAAAAATAGAGGTAAAAATCTGAACCATGTTAGACAGGTTATCATTTAGTGAATAAATGAACTCGCAGATTTATTCCTTCACCACATATAATATGTTCACTCCTAAATATATAGACCTCGAAAATGTCCTTATAAAGTGATATAAATATAGACGAAATTTGAAAAACCAGAGAAAGCACTAGAAAAAATACGACACCCTGCGGCATTCGAACCCTCGCCAATGTGCTTTACGAACTAATCTACGTGCGTCCCATATAATTGCGACGAATTAACTTTTTTTATACTATTCAGACCATAATATGGGCCTCCATAAAGTGGAGGTTTGTATTAACAGATTATTTTACGGGAAATGGATGAGCCACTTGCTCAACCTATTTTTAAATTATATTCTATTATATTGTATTGGCATTAACTTGACGCTAGGAGTCAAATTGATTAATTAATCAGAACCTCTTAATTAAAGGTCATTATTACATTATTAACAAAAAGTGTCAATTTATTAAGTTTAATTTGATACTATTGTTGATCGTAATTTATTAATTAGTTGATAAAAAGAAATTCTTTTAATAATGATTGAAGTGCTGAGAATTAAGTGAGTACAAGTGACGTATATAAGTATATAATTTTAATTTGAGTCGGTTTTCACATCACCACATAATTCATGCGTAAAACGGGATTTAAACTTGATGGGGTTTATTGTTATTTTACCACGTTTTTATTAGCACGTATTCTTGTTTGTCTAATAGAATTTTTTTCTTGTTTGTCCAAGATTTGTATAGGACGATTGAAGATTTTTAACTAACTTCCCGACTAGCTAGACATTTGAAACATTTAGAATATATCAGAACACGACGACAATGCATTCTTTTAATACTTTTAGCCATCTTTAAGCAGAATTGAACTCATTTTCAGTTAATTCTGTTTTGTATAGAAAATTATTTCGGAAAAAATTCGTAAAGTAAAACACTATTATTGGTTGCTAAGGGAGTCCTAGCAACTAAATTATTAATATATACGTGCGTTACTATGGAAATCAATATGAATTCAGTATTCTATATTTATTCAGTATTTCTATTAAGTACAAAAAAAGTATTTATTAATACATATAATTATTATTGTCAAATTTATATGATTCAACAGAAAATTTAAAAACGTGGTATATAAAAAGTTCTTTTTTATCTTGTAATTATATTTATATGAACCTGTAGGTATGTTGTGCATGTGAATGTTTTAACTTGGTTTGACGTCGTTCAAATACTTAAAACAAGAAAATAGATTTAGTAATTGTGGGGATAATGGTAGAATAATTTAGAATAAAACCTTATATTATACAAAATGATAAAAACAATTATGAAGAATTTACAATCATATATATAAGCGGCTCTCGTGGTGCAGTGCACTAGGCGCTCGTCTTCCATCCGAAAGTTCTGGGTTCGATCCCGGTGAGGACACAATATTTATCTGTTTTTCTCAAAGCCTGGGTGATTGTGATTTTTCAAAATTACTAACAACCACCTTGTACGAAAAAGCAAGGACATGGTTATTAATAATTCTAAAAAAAATCATATACCTATACTCGTAAATAAAACGATTTACTTAACATGATCATAGCTGCACTTTGTATTTGTTTAAATTCTCAACAGTTTTATTTCTTTAGTAGTATTCCAATGTATATTGAATTACTTAATATACTAAACTTATATTTAAAATATAAACATATATATTCTAAAATATTCTAGTTAGTCCGAATATAGTATGTACAAGTATCTGCGCATTACTATGATTACTAAGTGAAGGTGTGTATATTAATATTATTTTCGTTTAAGACAGTCTTCGCCGCTGGTACCGAGACTCTTGGCACGACTTTCTAGATGTAATAGTAAAAAACTAACACGAAGATACTTCATAAATTAATATCCTGACTGAATCCATTTACGGCCTAAGCATTTACCTTTACTTCCTCCGCGTGACAGCAAGTTAATGGAGCAGGAAAGCCGACGAGCCAGGTCGGTACGATGGTATGTCAATATATTTTATAAATAAAATAGAATTTTAGACATGATCGGAAGCCACGGGAATACCGTGCTCATTATGTGTTGTCTAAATGAAATGTGCAATCTAAAGAAGATATTGTCTTCAAGGTATTCGCGAAATAACCAACTGCATTTTATTTTAAAGTCCCTTCTTATCTCAACCCCGATCGATAGCCTAATGTTAATATCCCGTAAGTGACTTTTTACAAATTGTGCAGGAAGCTAAAAAATATATTCAATATCCCGTATCTGACTATTAATAGCACACACACGATGTTACTTACATAGCATGCCAATAATCCGTACCGTAAAAAATGGTAAAGCAAAGCACATTGGGTCTAATATAATGATAACAATCGATGGGCAGTATTTTTCTTGTTTTTAGTACCTACGTCAAAAAATCATTTTCGTCATATATGTCATATTAACATGCATTACTGTCCGTGGCATCAGTAGTTTTTTACGCCTGTAAATGACTCAGACTTGGATACCTAAGACTGAGGTCGGCACGCACGGAAGTGTGCTGTGACTGAAAACTTTTCCGTAAACGAATAAACATTTTTTTAAACTATTTACAAACTTTTAAAATGTTTTTACACAAATTACTACTTATTATGGAAATTGTGCAACATGCAAGCGTGCCCATATTTGGTAAATGTTTACTGTGGCATCGATAATAACGACGCCTGGTCTTGTAGAATGTTGTTGTTTAAATTAGGTACGTGAAGTTGGACTGACGACCAAACTGCATTTAATTTTTGATAATGTTTGCAGGTAGTTTTTAGTCACTTTTTTTTTTTTAATATAAAGTATTTATTTTTTAAATTTACATTTAAGTACATATGTCATATATGTTACCATTCACATACATGCCTTAAATTTTAACAAGGAAACAAAGTCGCAAGATCTCAAAGTTTAGTTTCTACTACGGATCTTCTAAGCAATCCCTATTTAAATCACATATCAACAATTAAAATAAATTACCCATATAAAACAACGACTTTCCAAGATAACGTAATTTTCGTAGATGAAGACTTTTCTTTCTTCTTAAACTACCTAACTATGATATTTTTATAGCTATGGAATTAATATAAAATTTTGAATATATCAATATATACGATAAAAAGGCTAACGAGATAAAAGTGTAATGACATAATATGACCCCATATTTGGAGAAATGGATTGCTCTCTAAGTTTAATAGAATAGATGTCACCGCACTTGAATTCGTGTACCGAATTTCAAGTCTATGTGTATAAATATAATCTTAAAGAGAAATTAATACTACATTGCTCGAATTTTCATTCAAATTGTGTATTTAGATATCTACTGAAGTTTTCCTTAACTTACCTTTATTCAAGTGCCTATCTTCCAAGATTGTAATATCAAATAAAAGTATAAAAAGGTTTTAATGAATTAAAATCACAATAAATTTGATTAACTACTCTGTTTTCCTCTGGGAATAAAAACATAATTATTTTTTAATTGCCCCTAGAATGAATGAACCTAAATGATATATTCAAATTAAAGTAATCAAGTAATCACACTCAAAGAACACATGCTCATAGCTGACTACATTGCTATACCTAGGAGTTCATATTAGATGAATACGCGTGCTATGAAATAATGAATGATAATAAATTAATGGGTATGGCGTAGGTATACCTATCAGGTTAATTAACTAACGTTGTCCAATATTTGTAATGGCACATACGCAGACAAACTCCCCGAGGATTACAAACTAACCCAAATTGGGGCACAGGTAGAATGAGTAGATTGGAGGAAGTGCAATGTTAGCTAATTAATAATAATATGTAGGTGCATGGGGGAAAAGGTGGACGACTAGAGTTTATCGATGTGTGGGCCAGAGATAAAATTATCGATCAATTCCATATTTTTGGCTACGTTCGAAAAAAAAATTGGGTAAGAATTAAAAAAATAAGCCCGAAATTCTGTCCAGGATTGCAATCTCTAGTGGTGACGAGACGATAGACCACGAAAGAAAGAGGCAAATCCGTTACGGTTATAATCGAGATTTTTCGTCTCGAGATTCGTCGAGAAATATTAAGAAAGGTTGACTCAGTTCCCGAGATCGGATTTTAAAATCGGAAATTTAAATTTTTAATACCTACTTAATAATTCGTTATTAAACGTTTGAGAATGAGAAGTAACGTTGCCAACTTTTTGGCTGAAAGAACTAAAAAGATTCTCTCAATTCTGGGTTGGGTTCGTTAACTTCACAGGTGAAAATTTCTTACCTGAGGAACTAAATAAACGAAAAAAGACTTTTGGCTTCGAAAACTTGAAGGAAATTTAACAAAATTTTCTCGCGCAATACCCACCTTATACGAAAATTTCTTCAGAATTTTCGAGAATTCGATAATTCTCGAATCTCTAGAATTGAAGAGTCGAGAAATCACAAATTGCTATCCGTGACTAATGGTGGTTATACTTTTCGTGTAGGTACAATTATGAGCATCGCGCTCATTATTTCTCTGGCAATATCCTTGGGGCTCTAAGACATTTTATGAACCATTTAAAATACCTTGAATTCATTATTCCAGCTTTTACTTTAGGAGTTAGTTCCGAACACGCGATTCAATGAATAAACATCATAATAATATATAATAATAACTGATATAGAACATGTAGGTGGACATTTCAATCAAGCTTACGTGAGTAGGTACTTATTTACTATCAGAGATATACGATAATATCCAGTTCAACAAAACGTGTACCTTTATATCAGAGATTCGATGACGAAGGTTCGCGAGAAGTTTATAAATACATATTATCATAATTAAGTATTATTTTATTAATAATTCGCTTTAGCCGTTAATATAACGGGCTATAATTATTTATAGGTACCCTATTTTGAATTGGTGCTTTCTAAAGAACGTCTCCCTGGAAATTCGCGTTCACTGAGCCATGTGAGAGGAAGGTGATTTCTACTGAAGCCGTCAAAGGAAGGAGATCGGTAAAGGAAGGAACATTATGAAGATAGCGGCTGAATTAATAATAACTGCATCAACAAGATCATCTAAAAATCGCTCCAGATGGAAGAAGATTATTATAGGCAACGCCTGTTATTTCAGTCACCAACAATAATCGGTAATGGAGCAAGACAACTAAGGTTTTCTTATTCAGTTAACGCACCCAAAATGACGCACAAAGTTTAAAAAAGACGGTTTAAAAAATAATTATACTTACATCACAATAAAGGTGCATATTTCAAAATCGCGAAGACATCTTTCACGTATTTTGCTTGTATATGTCCACATTAATTTTAAGATTGTGTACCTACCTAACGCAAGATGTCCATACCTAAGTAAGTCAATGGAAGAAAGATTTAAATTTCGAGGAATGCGAGGACCTGCTAACATCCACTAAATTCACCCACTTCGGGCATTAGGCCGGAACTAGCTACTGACGGTCTTATAGACAGGCGTTGGCCTCAATTTAACAATGATTAATATTATTCGTTTCTATACATATTTGATTAGCTAATTAGATTAACACAAGTTCAGGTATCGGGCCATGCTACTATCATGGAAGGATTTAAGTAGGAGGTGGGAATAGGTGGGTAGGACTGTATGGATAGGGAGGGAATTGGATAGGGATATGGAATGGGATAGGGTAGGATAATAGAGCATGAGACTCGAGGAAATAAGCAGGGTCGTAGGTAGATTGACAATTACCTCTTAGACCTCAGTTACCTGTCCGGTTACTTCACTCATTCGATGGTAGCTATAATAATGAAAGGGCATAAAAATGGAATTAATAATAAAATCTCGGTTTGAGCGCCACTCTATGATGATGCATAGAGACAATAGTGATAAGGATAATTAAATAAAAAGCAAGTAAAGAAATTTCAACAAATGTATAATTAATGTATAAGTTTACCTTGCGGGCGACATTGTATAAAGTTGTATAATTTAGGAAATGAGTCACAAGCGCCTAACACAAATATAATAATCAGACAAAGTTAGAATTAAAATAAAAAGCTAGTTCGGTGGACCGTAACATAAAAAGAACAAAAATCAATACCAAATACAAAAATAGGCTCTTCAGTTTCCATCGCGGTCCTCGAATCCTTCCAGGACGAAATCGAGGAGTGCGTCTTCAAACGTGCCGGGTCCATGGGGTACCTTCGATCTCCTGGCCTGTTGGGGACGTCCTTCAGTGGGCCTTCATCAACGTCTTCAAAACGTCAGGAAATCAAGGCCATGTGCCCCGGTTCCCGGGACTTGGAACTCGAGAAACACGTCTGCTTCGTTTGAAGGCTAAAAACTGAGAGAGAGCTGCCGCTTCGCCTTTTCGTTCTCAAGCCGCTTTTTTTGTTAGCGCCTGAAATAGTTTCACGAACTGCGTACAAACTATCCGGCGTGATCCTGTCGATGTTTTGCGTAGTTGCCATCATCAAAAATAGTGTTGTCATGTTATAAAATAATATGACACTACCTAATCCTGTGGCATCGGTTGGTGACATCGATAAATGAGCCGTCGGATCCAGCCTCTCGCCGGAGTCATCGTACTAACGGTAACGCTTGTCTAATTAAATTAATCTACTTGAATGTTGTAAACTGTACACTTTCTGGCTTGATCCTTAAAATATAAACGATGCTCTACTCAAGATTATTGGATTCGCTACATCTAGCTTTTACACTACATATCCAATAATTCTACTCCTTTAATTTACGTTAAGTGCTACATTTTCTCCATATATTATGTCAACATTTTGTAAGCTGTGAATTGGCAACCATTTCCAATACGATCCACCAACGATAGTCACAAGTACAACGACCCAGATGTTTACCAATTTTATAAAATATAATATCCGAACAGAAAATATATTATTATAGATATTGTTCGATATTAGGAATGTATCCAATGGCGGTTCTACTATCCTTAGAAATATCCATAAAACTGAAAGAAGTGTTGCATTTAAAAAAAAGTTTAGATGCGCGATTCAATATACGTACATGAAAACTTAATTTCAACCCAATCAGGGTGGGTGTAATTTAGTTAATGGCCTAGCAGAGAAAATTCCTCACATTCAATTAAAAAGGTATTCCTCGACGTAATACACAATAACATACTGAGTGAAAATAGTCGGTTTGTAAGAATAATTCTCGCTGGCAGATTATTCTAATAAAAAAATAATTTATTGATAAATTAATGAATTATAAACATAAGTAACATAATTAAATACGTAATAAATACATTGACTTTATAAATTATTGTAATTAGTTATATAAATTCTTATTTCTAAAACGAATATAATACGTAACTTCCAATTTTGCTAACGCCGTGTCCACACTGGCAACGATTAAATTTTACATTAAATTAAACATCAAACAAAATTATCATAACTATCGTAAAATCTAACAAGGTACAAGGTTGCCAGCAACTTGTTGACAGTGTGGACCCAGCATAATATTAATGAAATAAAGTACGTAAATACTTACTGATGAATGAACCTACTTAAAAACGTAGTAAACACTATTAAAAATCGTAATCGCAAAAATGAGCAATCCTGGTACCATGAAGTATATAAATCAGAGATAGAAAGATTACATATTACATTGATTAAAAATACAAAGATTGTAGCAATAGTTACACGGTTTTCAAAAAAAATCCATATAACATATTAATATAGGGTTATCCGTAAGAAGCACACTTGCCTCGGTTCAATAGCCTAAGCACTGGCCTTCTAAGTCAAAGATTTTTACATAGGATTTTTTAATAGAATTGTTTCTGGTGCTTCTCCGTGTTACATTAGATACGTATTTTATGTATTAAATATAAAAATAACTCTCTTCAGAACGTTTTTAAATGAAATTACAATCGTGAAAACATATGCAATAACTCATAATAACAAATTACGTAGCTATCTAGCAAACTAATTTGATTAAGTAGGTGACTAGCCTAATACAGTAAATTGTAAAATAAAATTATAAATATGCATTAGGGAGTAGAATATGTTATTATAATACTATACACCAGTGGCGAAAGGTGGAGGTAGGCTGATGACACGCCATTAATAATGCACATTAAATTTTGTTAGTCATACTTATTTGTTTTTATTGCACTAAGACTACAATTTACAGATGGTGGTGGTTAGTTTTTTAAAAATCAATTAAACACTGCCTAACCAAGCCATAATAGTTTTGGTATATTTTGGGCGATAAGACAAAATTGTGCACACTTTTTCATTCATATTTATTTGTTTTCGAATTAAGAATACATATAACACATATTGTTGGTTCATTTTTTTTAAATTCATTAAGTCCTGCCTAACCAAACTGTAATAGATAAAAAAATATTATTCTATCTATAAATATCCAAAGTTATGTATGATTTAATTGCATATATTTTTAGATAGACGAGTATTTTTTGATTATTACTTATTATGGCTTGGTTTCGCAGGGTTTGATTGAATTTTAAAAACTAACCAACACCATCGGTAAATTGTAGTCTTATTTCAATGAAAACAAATACATATGACTGACAAAGTTTAATGTGCACTATTTATGGCAGATCTTAACAGCCTACCTCCACCCTTCTCCACTGCTATATACCATATAATATGTGTTATATATAATTATATAGTTTATGTTAATCAACAACAAAGACAGAAAACGACATTATTTCATAACAAAAACACCTGGATATAATCTATGTACAACGGACAATGGTTAATATAAACTAATTATAAAGTAAATTGAAATTTTCTGAAAATATGTCGACATAATATTATTAATTTTCAAGCTCATTATCGCATTAAATTTTCCCTTCCGGAAAAGTCGTGCCAATTTTTTAAAGGGGTGCAAAACACGATGTCAATTATAACAGACGTTAAATATTATGACTATAAATGTCCAAAATCCTTAATGACTCCAGGGGGCGGTTGTTACATTCACGACCCTGAAATTAATGTTTACAAAGGGAGTAATTACCCTTAAATTTATATTACCTAGAAGGGTAATTTAAAAAAAAGACAGAATAAAATAATATGACACAACAGTGGGGGATTATTGTCAAATTTATGAGACGTGACTGTGTGTATCCTCAGATATAGCATTATTTTAACTAAGCAGTCAAGTTGCCTTTACAATCTTGACGATTGCTTTAAGTAGGTACCTATTTCAATATAATACCTATTATGATTACAACTGTGCAATATGACTTGCAATAATCTAGGTAGTAATTTTAGGGAATCCTTATAAATATACTTATATAATATGAAACATTAGAAATATATTAATATAAATATAATATAACCTACTTCTTATTAAATACAAGGGTAGATAAAATTAATCTGTATTATAATTAAAATGTTGCATTTAAGTTTAAAAGGACACAATAATATGGGACAAAATAAAATGCGTTCGAACTTTACGTAAATTAAAAAGATTTTTTTTCAACGAAACTCACATAACTGAAACAGAGAATATTTAATATATAAATAGTACCTAAGTAGTTATATTTTTAACAATTTCTAGTCTTAAACTACTTACGTAACTTAATGAAGTTTTAAATATTATTTTAAAACATTATTAAATATATAACTAACAGAAAAGGATGACAATTTAATCAATGGAATCTTTGGCACAGGATTTATTCAATCAATTTTGTATAGTTACTGACGTATTTCTATTCTTAAACAGTGAGTCTCCATCTGTATTTCGACTATATTATGTTCAATGTTGAATATAATGACCGGCATAAATTAATAAGTTGAACGAAAGCACGATTGTATACTATGTGGCCCAAATTTGAGGGAGATATATTTTTTTCGATCAACCAAATTGCTTGTTCAACCGTACATCGACGATAAATTTAATATATCCAATCAAACAACAGAAAAAATCATTTTTAGTGTATTTTTTATACTTAATCGATTTAAAATATTAAAAGAATCATATAGTGGGCGTACACGCAAAGTGCATGCGGGCGTAGCTGCGCCCGCGAGCACACGGTTGATAATCTCTGGTTAAAATTGATTTAAAAAACCATGAAACAAATGGAAATATGTTAAAGCTATGATGTGGAGCTTAAATATATGCATTTACAAGTGAGAAAAACGTCACTAGTATTGAAGATTAAATAGTATCAAGATTCACATGCATGTTTCGATATTTGTTTATCACTACTGCACTGAGACAAAATCGTCTTGAATAATTAGTGTGAGAAGCGTAAAAGAGTTTTTTTTTTATTATCAACCAACATTATTAAGAGTAATTAGGTAAACAAAGTAAAACATCAAAAGCACTAGGTAGTAGGGACCTACCAATTTCTTTATTCTTTTTACAAACAATACAATGCTGGTAAAGGTGTGTTCCCAATTCAGCCATCCTTCTGGAAACTATCAAGTGTTTTAATGGAGTATACGTTTCATACCTTTGCACTCCACTCCGGCTCTAGAATGAAAATGATATAATATATTCGAAAAATATTCTTTTTACATAAGTATAGGTAGGTACCTATTAATATAATTTGACCTAATTTTACTCGAGGCAAAGAGGCGTATCAGTGTAGTAAAGATTGCAAAAAAAGTGCAAAGTTATAAAACGTATACTCTAAATACTTGAACAGTGTCTACTTTTAATAACATTGATTTACAATGTTAGCATAAATATGCGGATGAAAACAAATCAACACAGGTAACTAATATAGCGTGGGTATAAATTATTTTTGTTGGTGGTCTGACTTTTTTTTATTTTGGTGTACCACTAGTACGCATTTATGAAAATGTTGAGAATCGCTGGGCTAAACTAAAGTCAAAAATAAAATAAATGTATGTGAGCATTCCATAAAATTAATAAAATCAACAAGACAAAACGAGGAGCAGGATTTCAATATAATAATAATAGAAAACATGAAATTAAATAATTCTGGGCTGTTAAATCTATGATATTCCGGTTGAATGCGTTACAAACCCTAAAGTCCCGAGGGGGGGTGCAAATATGCCCGTGTTGAAATTCACTTTACGTCGTTGCGGAAATTAACTTCTGCCATTGTAGAAGGGTTAAATAATTTATGACGCGAATTTTCTTCAATATGCTATACCTATTCCCGACACCGTGGCTCCGTGACGACACGTCCCGCGAGTGCAGCCGGGCTTTTGAGATATTAATGGTGCACCCAGGGCGGCGGAGAGGATAATTTTATATTTATCGCGCGAAGGTGCGCTTCTCGTGAGAAGTAACAGTTATAACTCTACATAATATATTTGATTGTGGTAGGTACTTATAATACAGTATGTGATCCTAGGTAGGACAATATTAGTAATTTCGGGATAAGTATACGTACTGACAATATTATGAGCTGGTAATTGACGAATAGTTCCCTATGTTTTAAAATTTCAGTTTCTTTTCGTAGTTTTCATGAAAAAAACTGCAGTTTAGACCCTATAATGTGTCTAAAGACTAAAAGACCACATATTATATGTTAGTGGCGAAGAATTTATTTGTATGTAGGTATAGGTAAGAAACAAGTTTACTCTTGACACGTTTACTATAACACTCTTGACTAGAATTTGTTACATAATATAATGCAACTGCCAGATTTTTTTTATGACTTTACCGAGGCTTTTACTGCGACTCGCTGTCTAGAAGGGGATCCGCCGACCAGGTCCTCACTCCAATTCTGTTGAGAGCGTACATAAGTGAAACGGCAAATAATTTTCAACAGTATGTGGAACGAAATTTCGCAGTCGTCGCCAATTGGAGACTGACAGTCGAGGTGTGAGCACGTCAATTTGTTTTGTGATGGCGTCGGAGGAATATATTCTTAAATCGTGTAAAGATGACTAAAAAACGTTCCGCATGTACTTGAAAAAGAAAATATGTCAATGAATATACTATTATTATTACGAATATAATAATAAACATAACATTAAAAGGACGCATGTTGAATTTTTATGACAAATTATATTTCGTTCGGCTCGCGTCATTTGCATAATCCGCGCATCGCCTAGTCACGATATTTTTGGACCATGCCTCAGCTGAAGTATATATAGCCTTAAAGAACTTTATAATTTTGCCAAGCTCTTCCGTCTTCCCCACCGCAACTGCCAGAAATTTATAAAATAGTTTTACAATAATTGCATACCAGCTGTATGAAATTAATTATTCGTTCGATAATTAATTGTTGTTAAAAAACATATGAAAACTATTAGCTTACTGCAGCAACGAAGTTAGAAGGATTCATAAGATTTTGAATGAAAACAATAGATACTAATATAATTTTAAGATACCCTTAATCGTATTACGCCGAATAGAGATACTTAGTTATGATGACGACTTTTCGCGATTATTCTATTCGTTACTTCTGTCTAGCAAGGAAACGTCGAGTCAGTCGACTGTATACTGATTTCTTAATAATATATGTGCGACGAATGAAACAAATACCACTAGGCCAAAATATATAAAAATGCTGAATAATACGTATCAGTATCAAATAGTTTTCGTTCTCCATGGTATTAAATGACACATTGTACATAATAAAAATATTATATTCCCAAGTAAGTAGCTACAACGTCGTCAACGTGTTAAACCTGCAATGTGATAATTTTGTCAAACTGGTTATTTGTTTATAATATTTATATTATTCCGCATATTATGTACTTTACACCAAAATGTAATGTCTCATTTTAGATTGTAATAATACCGTATATCCTAAAATGTACGTTGTAATCCACATCAGAGCTATTACAAATACTCTATAATGAACCCCGTCCCACACTGCCTGTTATTTAGATAAATCAAGTTAATCAACAATTTCAATTTCATTTCAAACCAAATGACGGCAAGCCATTAATATAATTATTGATGTGTAAGAATTTATATTCAAACTGCATTTAAATAATGTATTCATTTGCCGAGAAGCAAAACTACTGTCAAATGTTATTAAGTACTGTGATATTATATTATGGTAGACTGCGAGAGTTCTAGCTTTTGTGGTAATAAGCGGATTGGAAATTCGCCAAAACTACACTTTGCCAGAAGCAGTAAGTGCGGCTTAATTTCGCTCTCAGGCAAAGGTAAATGAAATTTGAATTTCAAACCCGCCATTCGTAGGTACATTAATACCAAATATTGCATTCTATACTTACTACTTGCCCACTACATTATGTAACTATTTTGGCAGTGCAGAACAAAGCATATGATTATACTTATATGTAATAAGAATTATATGATATTAGTGAAAATATTTGAAATGGCAGTTACCTAAATAATGGAGATACAGATTAGGTAAGTGCTTGCCTGAATTTAACCTGCAATAATGCTCAGGTCAGTAAAAACTAAAGCACTGCAATATCACATCGAAGCATGATAGGAGGACTATGACAAAGCGCGTGTGCGGGAAAAGTATTTAGTGAAGAAAGTCTTCAAAAGGGAGATCGAAACTGAATTCAAAACACTATTCAAAGATCAAATGAAGGTGAATGCGCGTAAGCGTAAACCGAAATGTGTGAATTGGTTTTTATCACAGATAGCACGCAGGGAGCGTCCAAATGGGTGCCGTCATAAGAGGGTGTTAGCACCTTATTGACTATGTTAAAAAATATATTACTGTGTTCTTATTATAACAGATGATTAATTATTCTGTTGAAAATGGCAACAGGAAAAAACATTTTTATGAAGAATATTATGACTAAGTAAGAGTACTTTGCAAAAGACACGTCTGAAACTTCCAGAGTTGATCAGTTCACAATTTGTATGCACAGCAACACTCAATAAACAATAGACCCATCATAATACAAAGATGCGAGCTCAGTGAAGAAAAGCAATCGACGGGCGCCTGTTTGGACAAGGCTCGACACATCGCGCAATGTTGACGAACCGCGTGCGGTTTGTGTACCAATGAGAAAAGGTCGACACCTGCGACGTGCGGTTTGTGGTTTATGGTTTTATGATTCACGTTGTGAACCAAACAGGGAATCGATCAATATCGCAAGTCAAGTATGTTACATCAAATACAGCAAACTCTATATTGATTTGATACTGAGTTTGATATCAGATTATACTTTATGCAATACGTATTCACTGCCGTATGCGTAAGTAAGCCGAGGATATATTAATGTACACTTATTATTAATAATAATAGATACCTAGATGGACTAGGATTTGCAATAACACCTCGCTATTAATCGTTTGCGTACTTGACTAATGCAATGTGTTTGTATTATTTTACCTTTGGGCCACGAGCACACGATAACCACCTGTGTGTATCCTACCAAGGATTTTAGCTACAACCCAGGTGTATCGTTAGAATTAAATCGCATGGTAAATATCTGATCTCGGCTTGAGGAAAGAACAAGTGTCAGGGGTGGAGGTGATGAGGAGCGGTATGGTATCTATCCGTCCTCAATCACGACAGTTAGCTATACAAGTGTTCAACTGTATAGCGAGTCGCATACAATCATCGTCGTCCTATACATAAAACTGACCCCCACTAAGGCTTATGAGGCTACTACTTCTATCTACGCGATGCCTGTACTTGCTGGAGTACTCTCATTAGACTTTCACATTCAGGTCTGTGGTGCCACGATAGCTTTTCTAGGGGTCCCGATACGCTCGAAGAGTTCTTGTACGATCAGAATAGGAATCATATTGTACACGGGCATTTTCGCCAAAGTTTGTACATTGCGTTTTTGGCATGTCCCATGACTTTGATTGATTTTTTCATAGTTATTATATTATAAAATGTTGGAAAGTTATGTACTTTTAACATGCAAATTTATTAATTTACTCTATTCAATCAGTTAAATACAACTATCTGACCTGTATATATTTTTAATTGATTATTTAGATCGAAAGGTAGTGCGTTTTTACCATGTCCCACCCATAAATTCAAATAAACAAAGTCTGATTTCGTCATTAATTTTGAGTGTGTAAAATTAAATTCGTAGTGTTTTCAACAGCTTACATTATATATTTTTGGAAAATATATAGTTTTTTCGTAAATTTGTACCAATATTGAAAAAAAATCACGTTTAAAGTGTGTCCCAGGATATTTGAAAAAGTGGAACTCCACATTCCGTTACCACGATTTTAGCATGAAGGCGAAAAATTTTCACTATAAATATGTTTTTTTTTAATGTAGCAACATTTTTGTATAACACTGATCGCCATGTACACTTTAAATTGTTGGTGTGTGTCGGTATCGCTATCGGAACAGGTTGCTTTCTGGGTTGGTCATTTAAGAAGTTCCACTACTGTTACCACGATTTATAAGGTAAGAAAACACATATTTCTATTTCACATACTACACATATGGAGCTTATCTTTCATACTACAGATATAATAAAACATATCGCAGGTTTAACAATAAAACTAAGCTAAATTTTGGCTTCAAACACTTCTGAAACAGAATCCGTTACTTCCACTCCGAAACTATATTGGTGGTAACGTATATGTGGAATGTAAAAGTAACGAAATGGCATGCATAAAGTTGGGTTTACAGTGTGTGTTTAGTTCTTCATAGATTATAAAAAAAATTATTTTGTCTGTTCGTATGAAAAACAAAAATATTTTCATTAAAAAATATAAAAAATAACCTGACTATAATATAATAATATAATAAAGATTAAAAAAGTATGTGATATGTCTGAATACGCAAAAATAGCGCACATAAAAGTATGGAGATAAAAAAAAACAACAGAAGGAAAAGAAAAAACACCAGACTGAAATAATTGCGAGACAGGCACTGGCTCTGTCATACTCTTTCTGTTATACGCCACCAAAATTTTAAAACTTCTCCATACATTTTAGGCATAGAAATTTATAAAAATGTATGAAAAAGTATTTTTTTGTCACGTTTAACAGAAATGTGTACTCTCGATTAGATTTAATACCTAGAACTGTAGGTATTCACGAAATGTCAGAAAAGTACGTCTTGATTACAATCAACCTGTATAGCTACATTTTATGTTGATGAATACAATTAAATTTCAAGACAACATAAAGTCGAACTTGGTTATTACGAGGAAGATGGGACCGACTGAATTTGCTTGTTATAAGCGTTACTCGTTATATCAGAGAATAGGTATTTTTAAATGAGCATGTCACATTACACAAAAAGCCGAAAATAAAAAATTTGGAAACCATCGTAAAAATCCCCGAAACGAGCATGGCATTCATAAACTACAAAAGAAGTTGTTTATTGTAATTAACGCTGGTAGGTACCTACGGACTTCACAAACCTTGGATTTTTCAACCATATGCGTGGATACTTTTTTATTATTGTCGGTGAAACACCAATAAGGTAGGTACTTAGACACTTTACTAGTGTCATAAACGTAATCCGACCCCGGCGGCATCCTGTCCAATCGGATTTTATTGCTTAGGGTCGAAATGTTTTAAAACGGTCGACACATTAACAGTATTTTAGCTCGGTATATCCGATAAGTTGCTCGTTATAACAGTGAAAGAATTAAATGTATGGCGAAAATCATAAACCAATTGTCAACAAATGTTTCGTTATTACATCCGAGATCTCGCTATGTCAGAGATCGTAATAACCGAGTTTGACTATAATTATTTTCGTAAAAGTTATATACTCCGTGCCGCGCTAGGAACTCGCGTCTGAATCCCTTGCTGATTTTTTTTTTCATATATTGTTAATTTGCTTAAAAATATTTTTTATCTGAGTTACAAATAATATAAATGCCAAATAAAGTTATGGTAATGTATAGTGTGTCAAAATTATTACCTACCTTATTTTACAAGTATTGTGAAATTTATTATAAAATATGTCTATTTTAGTGATTAAGTTTGATTTGTTTTGTTATTTTGACGCACGTTGAATATTTATCTGTCTATCAAAAAATTCAAATAAATTTCATAAAACAAAAATTTGTTTTTATGGTAACATGTAACTTAAGCTTTACAAATTACACTCCGTTACCATTTCGTTCCATTCCGAAAATGTCCCCAAAAAAGTTGAACGTTAACTATTTTTCATTTGATTATTAAATAACGAAACTTATTTATTTTTCCAATAAAATTTAGTAAAAGTGATTATTGTCTTTAAAAAAATAGCAGAACGAACATTGATTGGTTTTTTCAAATACTAAAGGAAAAATGCTCTGCCATTATAGACATAGGGTAACGGAGGGGAACGAAATGTGCCCAAGAATTAAAATTCAATAATATTTTTTGACTATTTGTAGTTTTATTTTGAAGTGTATGGTTTTTTTAATCTAATAGAGCTCTTTTAAGTGATAAAAAGTGTTTCATTCATGTTTTAAAAGCTAAGTTTCGTAGTCACGGAACGGAAACTTATTATGCCCAATTTCATAATAAAAATGATATAAATATTGTATTAATCAATATTTTGCTGAAAAATTGCTATCACCAATTCAGCAATAGAACAAGGAATCTGCTAGCTATATAAAAATGGTTAATTTGAGTGAAAAAATAATATTACCCAAATTTCAAACATGTACAAACTTTGGCGAAAATGCCCACACACTAGTGCACGCCAACAAGTTCTTGGGAAGTTGTTACTTGGACATTTTTAATACAATTTTGAAGGACACCTAACATTCGTTACGATACGGTATAACGGGCGTGGAGACGTGGCGGGTGGTGGAAGGAAAATCAAGTCCACATCGTGTGGTTATCGCTAGGGCATGCGGTTAGTGGTAGCTAGCGTCTACGCGCAAGTTTTATTTTTCCTTATGGGTGGAACGCAAAACTACCGTAAAAGTGTGTTAATATTTCCATCGTAGTATGCCTATTCAAACCAAGATACATCTGACCGTAAACAAATTATACAAATACTTATTAAAGTATCCAATAAAAAGATGTGAAGTAAAAGCAAATATTCACTAGGTCGGTATACGTATAGGTACCTACCTACCAATCAATAGTCATCACTTATAATGAAAATAAATTAATCGGTTAGCGAACCATAATATTGATATAATTATCATTGTATTCAGTATAGACAGCTGAAACGGACTGCATTATTCATTTGGGAAAACTTGAGGGTCGAATGAAAACCGACAAC
This sequence comes from Rhyacophila brunnea, assembly GCF_057557595.1. Lineage (NCBI taxonomy): Eukaryota > Metazoa > Arthropoda > Insecta > Trichoptera > Rhyacophilidae > Rhyacophila > Rhyacophila brunnea. Next base: position 34,117,297 of record NW_028232752.1, read on the forward strand.
GGAATAAATTGAAAACAGTCGATCGAATATTCAACTCGATAATAATTTGCTTTCGGTGAAAAGTTTGACGGAAATCAGCGGCAGCTTATCTAGCCGGATATAAAAGAGAGGGTGTGAAGCGAACTAAAGGGTAGAATGTAGATAGAGGGTGCGGTCCTTCGGTATTTACGTAACCGGGAGATATTATTGCGACTATCGAATTCGACGGTCAATCAAATTATTGAAATGACCCGCACGTTTGGCCATAAAAATATTCTTATACCTACGTACCGTAAGTTTGCGATATAGAAAATTCTAGTTAAGTATAAAAATAATATATAACAGTATTGAAGACCGTTATTAGACGATTATTTAGTAAGAGCCTAGAGTACTACTTTCAGACCCGGACTGGACCAGCAACCGTAAGGCAGAAGAAAGGAAATCAGCGTTTACCTGCGACCACAGAACAGATAATAAGCGTTGCGACGTTGCCGCAATCAGCTGTAGGTACTTTGCAACCATGGTTGTCGGAGACCACTTGTCAGTCCGTGAGAGGCATAAGAAACCCCGTGATTTATCAAATAAACCTCCATGTTTTCGTCTTTTTTCCTCTGAGTTCAACTCACATTGACAAAACAACGTGTGATGTTTACACACGAGATTCAAATCCACACCCAAGGCTGCAGCGACGGGCACTGTTAACACTACTGGACAGTGGGGTGTATTGGTAACCATGAAATAATGAATATCATTAGTTGGTACAATATCAAAACATGTAGGTATTAACATACCCCAGGAATATTACGATGATTAACATCATCTATTTCACCAGCCTTCAATGTCTAAATAAGGGACAGTGTGCAATACATTCTACTGATAAGTCCTCGCACGTTTTATTGTGATCGTTTTTGTGACAAGGTTGGACATCTATCTATCTATCCATAGAAATTCGTGTTTATTTCACTACTCTATCAATTGAGTTAACATTTACTAATTCCAAATAAAACGTTAAATTCCACAAATTATCTGTTTAGTCGACAGTTATTTCGGTAGTCACTCCAATATGTATATATCGATTAAAAAAGCTAATTCGACTAATATAAGTAAATTTTATAATATGATTGTAATAAATCTTTATTAGGTACACAACAAAAATGTAGCAAAAAATGATAATATCTATATTTATTTATGTATCGTAGGTACAACATAAAGAAATTTATTTTGAAACATTGAATTTGATGACAGTTCAAATCATATTTCGTATCCTAATTGTAGGTACCATTACAAGTTGAGAAAAACTTCTAAAATTTTATGATACTTATTAACATTCCGAAACTTTACAATCTTTACTATACATAATCTAATTATAAACAGTTAAAGCCATCATAAATTGGCAACAATTTTTTCTCTCCAAGTGACTACCCATAGAAATGAGTTAAGTGCTTTTCATATTCAAGTACCTATAGATACCTGCTTACATACTAGGTATAAATCGCGTAACACCAATTACCTAGTAACTAGACTTATGCGGATAAGAAGCCACTGTGAAATTGCTTAATGTATCAGTAGAAAAAATTGTAGCATTAGATAAGCCAAATAAATCATGTGAGTATACAACGAAAACCCGTTAACTGAACTTAATACTCGTTTCGCCTTATTATTTAACCATAATTCACTATACCTACGCATCGAACTACATCTCATTTTATGAACGTATTATCAGACCTACATCCATAAGCAAAATTTCTTAGATGCTTAGTAACAGTTAACTACCGCTGATCGTTAGGTGGCCAAAATCGGCTCAGCGAATGAAGACACCACCAAATTGAGTAAATAGTAGCGGAATTAAAAAACATAATTGACAACTGTCAGAATATTCAGTAAGGTGTATCATATACAGTATACGCCATCAGAAGTGTGATATATTTTCTGCTATCTTGCGTACGAATAAACAAAACACAGTGCAATATTTGCATGAATTCCGGGGACGACACGCTTGACCGTATCGATAGATTTCACATTCATTACTAAAGTCTGCCACTATGCGGTGGTGATACTACTTATAGACATGAAGGACGCAGTTTATCTTCTGATTCGTCTACCCGAGACGATACTGTACACGAAAAGTCATTATGCCACCCCCGGAAGTGGTAGTGAATCACATACATCACCTCCGCGCGCACGCTTCTGTTTCGTATGTATAATGTGAAAGACGCATTTTCTTTTGTAATTCGTCTAGCTGAGACGATAGTATATATACGACAAGTCATGGTACCATCTCCTGAAACAGTCACGAATCTCACTTCTCTCTTACTCTCCTAACTTGGTACTTGTACTACATACGCATACTATTATGATATACGCAAGCAGACTTAATCTGTTAAATACATACATAATTATTCTTCTTCTTCGTCGAGATTTCATAACTGAGGTTCATTACCCGGATGATTTTGGCATGGGGCAGCTGCTTTATGGCTCTGCTCTACCACTCTCAACATACAACGGCATTGAAAGCCTGTGTCAGTGGAAACCCCGCGTGGCACTATTCATTTTATTCATCCATATAAGTCTTCTTCGTCCTCTTCGCCTTCCACCTGATCAAATATCATGAGGTTTTCCGGAATGTTATCTTTCCTGTTTGATATATGACCAAAAAACTGGAGGGTCCAACGCAGGCGACGATTGGCTGTAAATAAACCTCTTAGTTAGACGGCCGACATAAATTTGATAGTACCTACAGCAAATGAAAAAAGATTACGGCAGTGTATCTTAGGATCAATTTAGGATAAATCTCAAACAAGGTTGCCGTACAAGTCAATGTAGTAAAACCGGCGCGACGACAATCTATAATAAAACACGAAATAACTAGAGTTTATCGTATCTTGAGTTATAGCATCATTATTTTAGTTTGCCATTCGACCTCGAGAGGACTATGACTATGCAAAACGCGGAGTGAAGGATATCAAAAACTTTTGGGTGTAGGATTCGGCCGGCTTACTTCTTATTATGAAAAGTGACCCTTCATTTCGTAGAAAACTCGTTTGGAGTCGTAAACTTTATGATTAAATTAAATTGCATGTGCTTAGTTTTCCGAATAATACCAGAACCTGTACCTATATCGTTAGATTACAGTGTGATAATGATAACTGATAAAGTACAGTAATGAATTAGGGACCGTTCTAACTGTCGAAAAAATACAGATGATAATTTTCATTTGAACAAAGAGGTGCAATTGTCACAATCGTCTGATAAAATAATTTTAAATACATGAGGTATTTTTAAATGAAAAAAAAAATCAAATTTGAATTAGTTTCTTAAAATTAATTAGTTAAGTAGTTACACGTGTTAATTGTTTGATAATATTTTAACTCTCTCGAACGAAAACATCAGAACCAAGTAACGGGACACATTATTAGTTTTGAAACAGCGGCAACAAATCAATGCTCTCAATATAATAAATATTTGATAATTATGCAAAATTACATTACAATTTATTTATACTTATCTTAAAAAAATATATATATGCGCATCATAAGCAAACGTAGTTCTATTTCTAAGATGCTCTGTCCTCTGTCATTAGACTTGTGTCACTCATAAAAGCTATTAGGTAGGTACCTCGTCAGTAAGTAGGTTATTTATTTCAGTATCGATACTCAAGCATAATATTTTTCTCTTTCTTAACACACACACAAGATACCATGAGATCCAATTACAATAGAGAAACAATCGCAGAAAACCTCAGGTTGAAAAAAATCACTTAAATGTATTGAAATGTGTGACACCGGGATCGAATCCGAAATCCCCAATGCGTAATACTTACATATTTTACTACAAGAGTCGCAGTCCGATATTTAAATACCTGTACAGTATTTAGATAGAATAATATATATATTATAATATTGTAGTTATTGCACAGTTATCAAAACTATAAATTAATTATGTTCTGAAATATTCTTAATAAACAATAAAAAGAAACATTGACAAAGATGAACTGGCCTGTTTAGGAATTTATTTATATATGTAGGTACTTGAATATTCTGATATTTTAAGAAGATAAGTATCTGGGACATGCCTTATGCCGTGAAAATCCGAAATTGAATATTAGATAATATTGTTGGTAGCAGTAGAGTTGTGAGATGAAAACCTCAGGAGGAGCCCGGCGTGCCGAGTCGACCAGATAAGTGAGATAAATACACACCACAAATTTACTATCTAATATATAAAAAATAATATTTGTTTGTTTTTGGTTTGTTTGTTTGTTTGTTTGTTTGTTTGTTTGTTTGTTTGTTTGTTTATTCGTATTTTATGCGCTGCCATACCGTTCATCCGATTGCGATAAAACTTTGTCAACTTATTGCTTGCACTTACGCGAAGAGTTTAGGCTATATCTTATATATAAAATGAATGTCTGTCTGTCTGTCCCGTATGCGTTCCTATACCATTCATCCGATTGCGATGAAATTTTGGTAAGTGGTTGTATGTACACCCGCGAAGGTGTCTGAATTAGAAAAACCATATTCTTCTTCTTCTTCATTATATCTTCTTTTATTCGTATGGTTCTTATACCATTCATCCGATTGCGATGAAACCTTCGTCAGTTGTTGTGGTAACACCCGCAAAGGTTTCTGAATTAGTACAACCATCTCCTTTTTCTTCTTCATTCTATCTTCTTTTATTCGTATGATCCCTATACCATTCATCCGATTGCGATGAAACCTTCGTCAGTTGTTGTGGTAACACCCACAAAGGTTTCTGAATTAGTAAAACCATCTTCGTCTTCATTCTATCTTCTTCTATTCGTATGCGTTCCTATACCATACATCCGATTGCAATGAAACTTTGGTGAGTTGTCGTGCGCATGCCCACGAAGATTTCTGAATTAGAAAATCATCATCTTCTTCTATTCGTATGCGTTCCTCTAGCATTCATCCGATTGCGATGAAACTTTTGACCAGTTGTTGTGCGCACCCCCGCGAAGGTTTCTGAATTAGTACAACCATCTTCTTCTCTTCTATTCGTATGCGTTCCTATGTCATTCATCCGATTACAATTAAACTTTGGTGAGTTGTCGTGCGCACGCCCGCGAAGATTTCTGAATTAGAAAACAATTTTCTTCTTCGATTCGTATGCGTTCCTATACCATTAATCCGATTGCGATGAAACTTTTGTCAGTTGTTGTGCGCACACCTGCGAAGGTTTCTAAATTAGTATTATATAAAATACAAAGTTTGTTCCATCCAATTTTGAATTTCTGTGTTCTTTTTTTGACCTTTACTCCTATTAGAATTATATTCATATTGCCATTTTGTATTACACAGATATTTTAATATTAAAAAGATAATTACTTTACTAAGATAAATGTATCCACGAAGCGACCCTGTGCGAAGCCGGTACTTCAGCTTGTAATATATAAAAAAAAAGTCTGCGTCACTATTTTACTTCAATAATGTTAATAATTTAAGATATGTGGTTGTGCGATGCAATTTTTATTTGTGTCGATACTCGAAAACTCCATAATTCCAATAGATGTATAGAAAAATCTCTAAAACACACATTAATTTTACGGCGTAGGCCGTGGACAAAGCTACTGTAGAACATCACACTGCCTTTGCCCTTAGCGATAGGTAAGGGGCTCGTCAAAAATCCTGGGGGCGCGCTTTAGGATGTGGGAGCCATGAGATCTGCCATTATTTTAATATAGGCACTTCACGAAACAATCGACAAAAAAACAACGCAGAATTTTAAGCGTACCAGCAAATAAAATCAATCAATAAGATCGAATAAACCGTGTAAAATGAATTAAGTAGACAGACAGCGATATAAATCAGTAGGCATTGAAAACTCTCTAAGCGAGTCTGCGATGATAATGGGTTTAGTCATTCGTTCGTGCTTCCGCTTGGATTTATTTTTGAAAATAAAATTACCATCAGAGGCGGCTAAACCCATCATTGGTTTGCATTATGCAAATGAAAAACAAACTGCATTCGCCCAACTTCCGCATTATTACCTACCGCTTTTATTTAATACAGGTATTTTCGTATTGTCGGTGTGCAATGCATTGTTACAGTACGTGAGCACCATAAAATCACTGCTGGGCGCATCTACATAAATATTATTTTTACCAAAATAAACTCATGCCACAGTACAAAATGAATGCGTATATAAAAATGCAATTTTTTTTTTATTATTTTGATACATCATTAGATACGATTAAATGAAGGAATCTTCCAACAATATTGAAAAACGTTTTTTATAATATCTGTACCCTAAGTGTGTCAAATTCATATTTTTTGTTAAAATAGGTTATGTAATTACATATACAAGAAATGAAAATATAAATAATATTAAATTCTATAGGTTTTTTAAATAAGTTTTTGTCCATAGCTATTTCGGTTGTAACACCATTATCAAGACTAGTAACAACATTCATAGTTAAAGAACGCGTCGATTTGAATACCAATGTTGGTAGGTATCTATTTCGATATAACCGGTGTATTTTAGGTGAGTTTCATCCAGAGTGAGCGGGCCCGATTGTGCCATCATTATTACTATGCAAAGCGATTGCGCTAGTGCAGAGAGTGTGTATGGGTGTGTGCTACGTTGCGTTACATGTAAAACGGATTAATCAAGACAAATGTATAATAATACGTGTATTCAATATACAATCAAATCATAAAATGTTTTTCTTAAAACAACCCCAGATTCCATAAAATGTAGCTTATCAACAGAACGTAAATTTTCATTAAAGTTGAGTAAACACTTGCGGAAAACAAATTCTTCAGTTGTCTAAGGAGGAAATGTAAAATCATATCTTCGCAATCAATTTACTAGTACCACCACTTAGACTTGGGGTGATATTCCATTGCCGTCATTTTTCTTCCCTTTGTTTTCGATTTATCTCCAGCGACGGGAAACTCTATTCCATAATTCTGAGAATGGCCATCAACGATCGAATTATCCAGAACTAAAGTGGCTTCCCACTCCGGAAGTTCTTCCGTTTGCAGATACCATTCACTTGTTCGAATTTCGCTGCGTTCTGTTATTTATTAAACCATACAAAGATGTAGTCCTCGCACTGATAAAGCAGGGCAGACTAGCGCACGACGAGCGGTCCGAATATTCTAAAATAAAATGAAGGGACGGTAAAAAAAATATTACTCAGATTGGCAGGTAGCCCTGTCAAAATAAAACTCGACACAGTGTGAAAATGGACACTAGCCAAATGGCAAAGAAGAAGTTCAATGTACGGAACCAAAAGATATTTATCTGCATTAAGTAGGTAGTGAATTCTAATGTATTTTTTTTAAAAGCGAGCTATTTCGAACATAACCATTATGATTATCTATTTCTTTTATTCAACGAATAATTCACAAGAATTTAAGAATGTACCATTCTAATTCTTGTGAATTATTCGTTGAATAAAAGAAATAATTAATTAAAATTATTAGCAAGTTCAAGTAAGTTACAACAGAAAATATTGGAGTGATCCGTGACGTAGGTTAGTAATTAAAGTAATAAATCGCCTACCGTAACTTAATTTGGAGAGCGCTTGTGAGCAGGTATTAAAAAGTCCAACAGTTAAAATGTTTCGCAATTAAACATGGCAGTCGTAGCAAAGTGCTAATGCACAGGGCGCGTTACCCAAGACACGCGGGTTCGATTCCTGCCGGGTGTCTTACTTTTTTCAAAAAGATTTTTTCTATTGGTTATAATATATTTTCTCAAAAGTGTTTTCAAAATTATATATGTTCAATAACCATTATGTATGAATGTTTAAGAAATCAATAATTCTAACTTTAAAATATTTATTAATTGTGGTAGATGTGGTAGAACTTTAGAACTTTGGTATTAAATGTTTGAGTTTTGATCAGTTATAACTACTATAAATATTACAGTCAACCTTCTGAAGATAGGTTTATAGACCTAAATAGACGTCAACATAAATAATTCAGCTCAAGTAGAATTAACATAAATTACAGAATCTCTATGTGAGTCGAATAGCTATTAGAAAAAATCTATAAAAATCTTGGACGGAGTGGGATTCGAACACACATCTTCCAATGTGTGTAAGTTTCAAAGTGAGTAATAATAATTCCTAATAACTACGATCCAAAACTAATCTGAGGTATTTATAATCCTCTAAGAAATGGCTACTATACGTATATATCTGCATCTTACCATTCAAGGTTAATATATCCGGTATGCGAGGAGTAGTTGAAGAAGGAAGTCCTGGCTCAATAATCTCAATGTCCGGCTTAAGCTCAGCACTCCATCCCTATTTAGAACAACGACGACGCCCGATAACGGATATGGTAAAGAAGAAGAGGACCATATTCATAAGTTTAATCAATGTGGGTATTTATTATAAATTATAACTTTGCCAATTTCATTTATAGATGGCGTCAGACCAATCCAATTTTAGTTAGCATTTACAAGTAGTGCATTATAATTAATGGCGTGTTCTATATTTTTTGTTTTTCCACAAACAAAAATGTGAGCTCTTTAAGTTTTGCTCTTGTTTCTCCAAAACAATTCCCGCTGGAATGTTCATTTCAATCTTTTCCATCGTAGAAACATATTGTAATATTATGTAGGACTTGTGTCTCCCTAATATAAGATTAAAATCTAATATTATAAATAACATATCATTCATTGATTTACCCGGAGCTTGCATGTTATATAACAGTAAATCATTCGAAATTTTGCTACACCAGAGGGAAAACCACAGATAGCTATACCACAGATAGTATATTAAAATACTTTTTACATAGAGTTGTCGTTAGGTAGTTGTCCAAACTATTGTGACATTGCTGGATGAAAAATAAATAAAATGTGAATTATATCAGACGCAAGATTCGAACCGGTGCCACTACTCAACCGTAAATGTTTTTTATATGTGTAAAAAACTTTGGAAATATATACTTATTTAAAGAATAAAATCCATCAAACTTTTAGCGTTTAAGACATCTGATAACTACGGAATCTTGTTTCGACTGTCCCCTTGATTAATTTGCTACACATCTGCTGAGAAGCGGGATGCAATTCGAGTATAGATAGGGGACGCCCCACCGCACTTCTTGCCAAATAAGGAATCCCCGAAGAAAAAATACGCTGACAAATCCTCCGCCATTATATTATCGTTTCCACATCCGCTTCCTGACTAAGTACTAGTCTCCCTAAGTGGAATAGCAATTAGTGGTCAATAGTCGAACAGGCTACGAGAAAATATGTTGGTATTTGGTTAAAGGCAGTACAACATGTAGTTACTAGATGTACCTACACACTACACGAAATTGAATAAGATACCTGCGAGCTGCGAGAAGTTATTTCAATAGTGAATTACTGATACGCATAAACTGGTTTTCTGATCCGGGCTTTGAATCGTAATTGCCTGACCCAGTCAATTATTATTTAACAGCTGTTTATAAACTTGAATTTCAAATTACCAGAGGAATTCTTAAAGTTCAATGATACCAGTTTATGTAATAGGTTTTTACAATGAGAGATGCATTGTTACTTATAGGTTCATGTCGATATCTAGATATAACTATTAAATATAAAAGGTATGCATAGAATAACATCAGTTTATTTTTATTATAACATTTGAAGAATAATAAATATGTAGTGAGTTACGATGAAGTTACAAAAAAAATTAAACATGAGAACTGACATTCATATGAAAAGAAAAACTGTAACAATCGTCCGCAGATTAAGGGGATCCTTATAAAACAGAGGCACCTATCGGGAAAATATGAAGCTTGCAATTTGAGACATTTTTTTGATAATTTACAATTTCAACTATTAATAAATATGTATCTGAAAATACGAAAAAGATTTTTTTCAAGTCAAAAATAAACTTACAATTGTAAAAAAAAGTGAATTTGTTACATTTTTACATTATATATATGGTCATATTTATTATTAAAATTGAGTACTTATATTAAGTTTACAATTTTTGACTGTTTAGATTTTTGACTAATTCGTCGTTTTAATATTTTTATATTTATTTTAAAAAATATCGATTTTTATTAAAATATGAATGTGTATAACTTGAAATCTTTTTATTTAAGTAGGTATATCAAATTATATTTTAGGTATGGTCCCAATATTGAAGCTTGATTAGATGTGAGGTTCCAGTCCCAAATCCACAATAGGTTAATATTTCTTTCGTATCCTACCTCATGTTCACCAGGTTATCGCTTGACTCCCCTCATTTGCTTTCCGCTTAGGTCAGGGGGGGGGGGGGAAAACTTTTTGGATGGAGGGCCAAATTCAAGAATTCGAAATGAGCGGCGGGCCGCAAGCAAAATACCATTTTTAGATATACACTATTTATTATCACGAAAAATAAACATTACAAAAAATTATTGAGAAGAATGAAAGTGGTGTACATTTTTTTAATTCAGGTGTTAATTTTGTAGTTGATATTCTCAAAACTGCTTGTAAATGGGCATCGGGGATATTTCACCGTAAATTTTTTTTATCGAGGTTCATGATCGAAAATGTTTGTTCACATATATATGTTGATCCAAAAATAACGAACATTTTTCTTGCATAATCTTTAAGTTGGTCGAATTTGTCTGAATTAAGGGCATTGTAAAATTTGGAGATTTCTTCACGACAATGCAATTCTCTTAAATCAGTGTCACACTGCAGATCAATAATCTCAAGTTGTAGCTCTGTCGGTACACTATCAATATCTATTGAAAATGGTTCGCGTACTATAGATAAACTTGTCTCAATTTTTCGGAAGTCACCAAATCTTTGTGAAAAATCGTCATTCAGGGCTTTAATAATTTTACCATATTCTTCAAATTTATATTCTGGTATATTCAGCAACTTCAACGTTGGAAAGTGGTCCACGTTGTAATTTGATATTTGTCGAAGGAATAACTTGAGTTTTAATTGAAATCCATTCAAACTTTTTACCTTATCTTAGGCATTATATTTTTTTCCTTGCAACGCAGAGTTAACAGTATTTAAATGTGTCACAATGTTCAACGTAGAAAATAGTGGTTACATAGTGTGAGACGAGACGCAAGAAAGACGTACTGAGATAATACATTTTTACGAAACAACAAATTCTTCAAATTGTAATCTATTGTCAATATTTTTTAAAAAACTATAAAAAAGTTATTCGTAATCAGAAGTACAATTAATGATGGCGGGCCGCAAAAAATTACCCGGCGGGCCACATGCGGCCCGCGGGCCGCAGTTTGCCCCCCCCTGGCTTAGGTGCTTATCTATTTATCTGTATGTGATTTTCCACTGCTCTGAGGCCCTGCTTACAGAATTTAAACTATAATTAGATGAATTTACACTATTTACAGGATTAGCAGTAGAACCAGTAAACCTTTTATTGAGCATAGCAGTGTCCTTATTTGTGCAACAGAGTGACGCTATGGGCGTCAGTACGTAAATAGAATTAACGCCTCTTTGAGTGACATCATACTAAATTGGACAGAGGAATTTAACATAGTATGCCTCGTTTGCGACACCCTCAGATGGGTTAGAATATAACTAACTTTGTAGAGTTTGGATTATAAAAATTGCGAAGGTTAATAATACGCATTGAGACAAATTGTATAGGTACCCAGTATTGCACTGCAGTGACGTCCCGTGGGGGTAGGCAGATTGAGCGTCGCTCGGGGGCGGCAGTTACTCCAAGGACGGCTAATCGAGGAAAATCATTTGGAATATATAGAAATAGCTACGAAAACTTAATAATGAAAATATATTTCCATTAAAGAATTCAGCTCACTGGTTTTCTCGGGTTCGCGATATCTAGTTTACTTCCGTTGCCCTTCGACGTCCTTGGTGACCAGAAACGACACGTGCAAATTTGCGAATAATTAGTCTGATATTTTGTTTGTAATGTATCCGTACAACACATTTCTTAAATATTGGACTCATGAAATGATGATAAAAATAATGTATAAAAAAATAAGGCGGCATTTTGGAGCTGCCTAGGGGCGGCATTTTATCTAGGGACGTCACTGCTGCAGTGCCATGATCTGATGAAACGCAAGTGACAGGGATTCTGGAAGGTAGGTAGGTATACTCCACATAAAGAACGGACATGAATTAGAAATAATTTTAGATCTTGGTAAGACGAAGACAACATATTTAATCAAATTATCAACAACAAAAAATGCACTTAAAGGGGTTACAAAAATATAACTCGTAGTTATGATATTGGAAGGCTCGCTTGTATTCGATATATAGAAAAAAGACTTTATCTATAACATAAATAAAGATATTACTTGAAAAACATTTATAGGGCGGAAGATATTTTTATTATCGATATTCCCCAACCCTCTATCGGAGGAGGCTTTCACAAAAATATATGGACTCCTCCTGGTATTGAAAACGAGTATTGAAGAGGGCTGAAAATATACGCTGGGGGAAATAAACCAAGTTTTCACATTAAAGTATTTTATACAAAGTTAGCTTTCATTGTAAATATTAAAAGATATTATTATAATATAATATTCATGCACCTGGATGATTTCCATTGAAAGCTTCAGTAACGGTATCGGTATGCTACAACATTAATCTGAAGTTAATATAATATATACCTAAGTAGGCATATTTAGATATATGAATGACTTTTAGCAGATTTTACCCAAAGCTGTTTATATATAGGTAGATACTTTACATTTCGATGTATCGACTAAAAAGATTTACAAGTATCAGATGCTTTTGAAGTATTTTTCTTGTACTACTGCCAAAAAACTTATCATGAGTGACAGACAGATAACTCTCAGACAGTTATAGAAAAATAAAATTAAAAATTGAAAGATGTCGAAACTATAATATTGATACAAAGATAGATATTTGTGGAAATTAATGATATTTGAAAGGATTTGGACCAGGGAACTCAGAAATAATGGGAACTGAAATACCTAACGGCTAAGGAGAAGCAGGCAACCGATCTTGAGTAAGGAAGAATACGGGATATATTTAAACACGTCTCAAGAATACGTCATACGTCGAATACTGACAACTGCTCTCGGTTTATACATTAACGCTCATTTAATATTGGGTGTATTACACACACTATTGCACGTCTATAATGCGTGTTTCATTTTTGTATGACAGTCACACATTCAAAACCCTGCGTCAAAATGTACCTGTTCTGTAATGTAATGTAATGTATCTGTGCTGTGATCTGGACGATAAAAATTAGCAATATAAATAACTTATGAGCATGTATATAGTTGACATAACTGAAAAGTGTCATAATTATACCATATTGAGTAAACCGATTGCCGTTTGGGTACGCGCTCTAGCTATTATACTCGTACCGTTGCACCAGGGGGAGGTGCACCTCCTATACTGAGCAAAGACATGCATTATAATTATATTATTAATAACATTAGATAGACTTAGCAACAGATATTCACAGTAATATAACAATGATGGTATGTTTGTGAAACCACTGCAATACATGTTTAGCCGGTATAATCATTTCCTACAAAGATCGGATGATCGCCAAAATTCGATAGAAGGCACTCGGAGAATAAAAGTAAAAAAAAAAAAAACAAATGCGCATTAGTAAATACATCGCATGCATATTTTATAAGAATATTATTATCATTGAAACTCCGCGATGCATCAGCGTGAATGACAAAATTTTATTGCAAGTTTACCCTTCCAAAGGCGTCGGCTGAAGTGTCATAAAATAAAATATATCATACGATGTGTATAAAAAATATACGACGTACCCATTGCAGAAGTAGAAGTAGGTGGGTACTTAATTAAGTAAATATATGAGCATCCGAATGGCAAACAAAATGTATGCAGCGTCATTCTGAAATGACAGCATGATATCTCAAATAGATAACCGAAACGTTTAGAAACTTAGTCGTAGAGAAATCAGGTAAATATTATATTTGTCTATTATAATATAATATTTGTAGATAAGCCAATGCGCAAAAGTGAATCAACAATATTTGCGTTGTTTTTAATACATATTACAAATACAATCATAACAAAGCTTATAAGTATACAGAATTATTGTTATATTAAAAAGTTTTAAGTAGGTACTTGAAATAATAACACATTTGCACTTATTATATTTTTTGATTTTTTTAGACGAATTGGTTCGGAAATTTGGTTTAGAATAGGTAGGTGTAGGTGCCGAGTGATTTGGACAGATAAATATTGGGCATAACACAAAAAGATAAACGCTAAATGATTGAATAAGGGAACAAACAAAACTAAAAACCTCAAAAGAAAATGGGCTGAAGACATAGCTCTAAAACGGGACACTCGCTAGCGGCTGGACAAATAAATCTAGTGATCCATTGGTACCCAAGTAGAAAAAATCCAAATGGTGGACGTAGTGTACGGTTGATCGACGAATTGTCTGCGAAAGTACGTATTAAAGCAAATCGCAAGGCCCATAGATGATGGGAACTACGAAACAAAAAATTTAACCCGTCAAGACTTAATGTGCCAACATATCGAATGGACATTATTTTATTTTTTTACCACCAATTCAACAACACAATAATTAGAAATAGAATTAGCACCGAGCGGTGTAATAACAAGAGTCCTAAAAGCTTTTAAATACAATGTATGCACACCGAGCATACAATCATAGGCCAAGTAAATATTTACATTACTCCATGTACATTTTAAATGACAATATCAACCTTTTCTTCGCTTAAGATATATTGGAAATAATTTAGATTAGACTCACCTGATTAAGTCACAACAACAATTTCGTGTGAAATTATTGAAGATGACACAAACGCGAATCAGCATAATATGGAATTAAATCACCTGGTTGCCACTTACCTGAAAAAGAAAAAAATATATACCATAAACAAATATGTAAATAAATAAGATATTGTACACTAATAACAACAATAAAATACATCACCTGTAAGAACATTTGCTTAATGTGCGGAGAAAAATGTATTTTTTTGAGAATATTTGAATATACAAATTACCCCATAAAACAAAGTGTTTTCTTACAATAATAATATCGCTGCTATGTTTTATAGACATTCGAAGGTAGCCAAATGGCACCCGAGAGAGTTATCTTACCCTAAAAAAGTTGACGGAAGGAAAATGGGGAAAAATATTCTTTCCTTGCGCGAATAAAGCCCTTCAAATGTCTGTTCAATTATGGATAAAAGAGGTCCGAATGAATAGAAAAATATTATGAGGGATGTCTTCATATGCATTTAATACTTATTTTACTACTGTGCATAATAGTTTAATGAAAAATAATTTAATTATGAATTAGGACAATTAGGTATTAATAAAAAATGTTCAGTCATAATTTAGAGATCTTAGCGCCATCTATGAATCAAAGTTAGTAATGATAACACGTTGATTCGAATTGTAAAAGATGGTGGACAATATTATTAATTACGATATTTCGGATAACACCTCATCCTACAATTTTGGCGTGATAAGTGTACCTACTTATCACACCGGTTGCTTGATTGGTACAAATATTTTTTTCCAAATTATGTTCATAATTGATTACATTTTTTACCTTGGCTTTCTCATTGTAAGGTAAGGTTAGGCAGTATTAGATTAGGGTTTGTTTAGGACAGGACAATACATCAAAAATATCGTAATTTCGTCATAAATCTTAATTATTACATGACACCTTTATGACAGTTTCATAATTATTTTTTTATAGTACGAATTTCCAATATTTTTTAATTCCTTATACTTATTTACTTACTGAACAGTTACTGAAAATCATGTGTTCTAATATTGAGAATAATTTATCATGTTGAATATACTTATTACTTATAATATAAATTCGACAAAATTACCTTGAATAAGTAAGCACAGGTAGGATTACTTACTTGGAAGTTACGAGGCGTACGTCCGCTTTCACATCTTAATACTGTTAATCCATCCCTGGAAAAGTATAAATTTACCGCCAAGAAAATTTCCACTTTTCTTGGGCGTCTTTGACAATATTTTAATCCGTTTAAAGAATATTAGGATAAAGGAAATTCTGAATAAATTCTGATTAAAAACACAATGTCTTTTGTCTTCATTATGAAGTATTACGAGTATTACTGAATACTTTCAAACGCCTTCGAAATATAATAAAGCATTTAAATGTATGTATCTACAACTTTATTCATTTTAATTTATGGCTAGTAGAAATATTACTTATATATAGGTATATATTCATACAAGATGTTTCTAAGTCGAGGAATGCTATTTATTACCTAATTTTACAGAAAGCTTTTGCAAACAAAAAAACTTTCTGGGCGATTTCCCAGGGACCCATGTTATAAATTATTGTTGAGTGAGTAGTAAGTACCTACCTACTTAGTTTACTAAAAGGCATAAAGCTCCAATGTCTTTTTATTTTATACGTAGATAGCTGCTTACTATTATTACATAACTTCATATTTAACTAGTTCTGTATCTAAACAAACAGTGTAATTTAGTATACATTATTCTGCTCTATATTTTTACATATTTTGTTTTAATGCTCATTTTGTCAGTCTCTTTTTGTCACATGTCGCACGCCGAGCGCAAAACTGTTTTTTTTTTAAATATCGGGTTTGAGTGATAAATACAAAAAATTGCATTTTTTAAATGCAAAAAGATCACCCTTTGACGTTTGTTTCTTATTGTTTTTCAATAAATAGGGAGCAAGTCCATGATTTTCATAATGTGCTACTTTTGAACAGAGATTGAACACAATCGAGTAATTATTGGGTAGTTACTATACATTTTTTCATCATATGTTGCATACTACTATAGTATGAAATAATGTTGACTATAATAGTCAACTTAGCTACATAGAATAGCTCTCCCAGTATTATATGAGTACTTACCTACCTACCTACCGGTATTGCCAACTGTCATAGGCAAAAATGTGGCAGACACGATAAGAAAAGAAGCTATTTGGGATAAAAAAACGCTAGATTTTATGAAATTTAATAAATTTATAGGTAATAAATAGTGTTATCTTTCTTATGGTAATCGAGAGCCAGAATTTCCTGTCATGATCGATGTCGGTAGTTGTTTTTTTAGGTAGATACACATCTAATTTTAAATTTACGTGACAAAGTGTACGTAGACGGCCCTTAACATTACTTATTTTAATCTAGCGTTTTATGAAAATGCTATTTGCGACATCAAAGACGTTGAATTTAATACGATATACCAGATGCAATTTTCGCGCGCTGGATGCTTCCTCAAACATGCTAAATTGGCGTAATATTTATATTTTATTATTTAATAAATAATTATAGTTATCTATGTGGTTATTTTTGCGTGAGTCAAAAAGTGATTAAGGATGAATTGGTCGAAACGCCATTGAACGTTTGTTTGCGGTAAATCAAAAACGGATGTACCCAATATTCTTTCTTATACATACTTAGCTAATTTTTAATTACCCAATTGGGTACTACGAGTACAAAGGTAGCAGGTTATGCCAAGTTTTGTTAACAAGCTAATTCAAATTCGTAGAACGCGGTTTGAGAATTGCAATTGTTTTGTTTTTGATAATTTCGTTATACAAAATGTTTACATCCTCCGATTATTAAATACGAGGGTGGGTCAATAAGTCCTTAGAAAAGCCGACAGGTGGCGCGACTAGTACTGTAAGCGGTTTGTTTTCATGCAGCGGCACTACCGATTCAGTATGCTGCGAAGTTTCAATCAGATTGGTCGGGTTGTTGTGTGTTTCTCGTACATTTAAAAAAAAAATTGCTTGTGGAAAATGGAAAAATGGAAAATGGAGAAAATTGAGTTTAGAGCTGTTATTAAACATTTTAATATAAAAGGGTTAACAGCAAAGGAAATAAAAAATGAGCTGGATTTAGTTCACGGCATATCTGCTCCTTCACTTGCAACTATTTATAACTGGTTAAATGAATTTAAACGTGGTCGTACATCAACAAAGGATGAACCACGCTCAGGACGTCCTGTAGAGGTGACTACACCAGAAATGATCAATAAAATCCACGATATGGTGTTAAGTGACCGAAGATTAAAGTTGAGTGAGATAATTGAGGTTACAGGGATCTCAAAAGGTAGCGTCATTTCTATTTTACATGACAAATTGGGCATGAAAAAAATTTCTGCAAGATGGGTGCCGCGTTTGCTCACAGTTGACAATAAACGCAATAGGGTGGTGGCCTCTAAAGCCCTGTTGTCGCTCATGCAACGCAATCCGGATGAATTTTTTCGTCGCTTTGTGACTGTAGATGAAACATGGATACACCACTATACTCCCGAGACGAAAGAACAGTCAAAGCAGTGGATTGCGAAAGGCGAACCATGTCCAAAGAAGGCGAAAACCGTAAAATCAGCTGGTAAGGTTATGGCTACTGTATTTTGGGATGCACGTGGAATTATTTTCGTTGACTATTTGGAAAAAGGAAAAACAATAACAGGGGATTATTATGCATCTTTATTGGACCAGCTAAAAAACAAAATTGAAGAAAAACGGCCTCATTTAAGCAGGAAAAAAATCCTCTTTCATCAGGACAATGCCCGTGTTCACACATGTTTACGATCAATGGCTAAAATTGAAGAATTGAAGTTCGAATTGGTCGACCACCCACCGTATTCGCCAGATTTAGCCCCCAGTGACTTTTTCCTTTTCCCAAACTTAAAAAAATGGCTAAGTGGACAACGTTTTTTTTCAAATGAAGAAGTCATCGATCGGACAAATGCTTATTTTGAGGACCTTCCGAAAACTTATTTTTCTGACGGTTTAAAAAAAATGAGAAACGTCTAACCAAGTGTATTGAGCTCCAAGGAGATTATGTTAAGAAATAAAAAAAAAATACAAAAATAAAAACTGTTTTAATGCTTTTTTCTAAGGAATTATTGACCCACCCTCGTACTATGCATTATGTAAGTTTGTGGAATAATTAAAATATATCACAAATCGTCACATAAATAAAATCTATGAAATTTGCATATTTAAAAAACTATAAGCATTCATTAAATAAATGTGTTATAAGAAATGTGGTTTTCGTCGCGGCGGTGGCCAATTTATTTAGTTATAAATGGAAAAAAAAGTCAAACAAACGAGATAAAAAAACGTGTCAGCATAAATTCGTATGAAGATGAAACAAAATTAATATACGCGAGACAATTTTAAAGATTAATGAACCGCCCCACTCTAATTGAGAGTACTAAAATAGCTATAAAACTAAGATTAGATCTTACACTTTCTATGTGACTCTAAAACTTTTCGTTTTATTTACACCACTGTTATTTTTTTTAATGTAAACATTGTTTTGTTTAATTATTCGGAACTACGTTATATTATATTATGCAATGCTGCCTGTATTTCATCAATAATAACCAATAATAAAATTGCGGTGTCTGTCTTTCCGATTATTCTCAACTCAAAACCATAAGATCTATGTGAATCTTACCCTACAGTTTACACAGATACTATAATATTACATTATCGGTACCTAGGGTGTGCCAAACGGGGGTATTAAGGATGTGAAACACCCAGGCGGCAGGACAGAGGCGGTAAAACTTTTAAAAACAAGTTATCAGAAAATTAACTAAGTCATAAAGGTAAAATATTCCAAGAAAAAACAATTTGTCTCATAAGCTTATATCACGAATAGCAAAAAGTCGCATGCGGCACAATTTCCTTAAAAAAATCATTGAACGTTATTTTATAAAGTTGGGCTTCCGTGCCTTATCGATGCATAAGAAGATTTTTTCTAATGTATATTACTGACAAGATTTTAAAATATTTATTTTTAATAATAAAGAATCTAACAAAACTAAATCCTGTGTATATTGAGTATTAAACATTAAAATTTGATTAACACCTGACACCAGTTATGATTACGTCAGTACCATGGTTTAAATTAATAATCAATTACAAAATTGACCAACTTTTATTTTCGCGGAATTTGAAGTACCTAGTTCGAAGAAGCGTAGTTAAATAGTAATAGTTGTCAAGGGTCATAGACGGATCGATGGCTCAAATGATAAGACCGTCCACTTGGACAGTGAATTCGAATCGTGAATATTTTTTTCTTCTAATTATTTAGTATTTTTGTAATCTAAATGGTTGAATGATATTGAATTTAACATTGTTTTATCCTAATAATTTACACGGTAACTACTTAGTTACAATTTAAAGTTGATGTCACGTTTGTGTGACGTTATGTGGAAATGTTGGGTTAAATGAAAATAACTTGACCGTATTATGAAACCTAACTGTTTTTGTAAATAACAATTTAAAACAGTTTAGATGACACTGGCATTATGAAAATAAGTCTTTACCAACAAAATACTTAACAGGTCCGTTGATTAGAACGTTCTTCTGATAGATACAAATTAATTTTATGGAAGTAAAGTATAATGTGGAATAAAATGGAAAAACTAACAGATTTATATTTTCCAAAGTCTAATATGCGACCTTAATAGATTAAGAATGTAGTCAAGTCTAAGATAATATTGTTATAAAGATAAGTCAGTAAATATTAGGTACTTATAAATGGACCATTTGACCACAGTTTCCCCATCAGTCCATTGATATATCCATTATCCAGTTACAGTAGGTACAGTAGTAATGTTATCATTTGCATGTATATATATTTACGGAGTGTAATACTACCAAATAATCTATTGATGGAATTTAATATCATGCAAGTAAGTAGGTACCTTTAAAGTTTTAGAATCAAAAATGTTGAATACATGCTTTTTGTATATAAATGGAGCCCATAAGTATGGAAAGTGAAGCTAAACAAGGGCCTCTGGGTCACATACATCAGACTAAAATTTGCGTCAGTCTTTTTTATAGGGATTTAAATCACTGTACTGAAGGTTCCGTCAGGAAGAAAATTCAACATATTTGGTTTAATTTTAGATGGGTCACCGTTTTAAAACAATATTTTTAAATTCAAAGAAAAACTTGGAATTTAAAAAAAATAGATTTCAGTTTATTATCTATTTTTTTATAATTAGGTCTTACTTTACATTTTATCAATAAAAGTTCTCTCAATGTGTTGAGAAGAATATAAGATTTTTTTAACTGTTACACTGTTAACAAAAATCATTTTTATTTATATCAAATAAAGCTTCGGTATTATGACAATATTATATATATATTGTGAATTCTGTCAGTAAACTGTATTTAATTGCATGTTTCGTAATCCCTTCCCTAGATGTAGAATAACAAAATGAAAATCGGCTGCTACAAATCCATAATGCTGTTGTAGGAGTAAATCGTATTGAAACGAGCTTCTTTCCTTTTCTCCATAATAGAAGTTGATAATTATGAAATAACATATTTAACCTACGCATATTTATCGTTTTAACTAAAATGACTGTCGATCTAAATTGGTATTGTGAAAGTAAATTTGTGTGAGATGGATTGATCGCATGACAATACCGTTCAAATAACTTTCCAGTAAAAGCATTAGATAATTATATTGAAATTGAGATTATAAAATTCATTCTACTGCTAGTTTAGAATGATAGACATTAATAATAATAATTAGCATTTTTAATTACTATGCAGAATCTAGATACAAATTATATAATATATTTTTATCATCAAGTATGACAACAAGTTTAACAATAAATAAACGAACCACGTGTCGAAAAATAAATAAACGATGATCTATAAGTGGTAAAGAGGGACGTACATCAAAACGTGAATAAAGGGACCTATTAAGAATTGAATGAATACAATTACACCGGTGACCAAGTTGAGCAAATGGACTAAGTATATGTACGATAGTAAAATCTACATAACTGTTTTTAACATTTTCTAAAGGAGGTGATCCATTATCTATATTATATACGAGAATTAATAGTATAAATAGATAAAACAATTTTTTTTCCTAAACTCTAGACCACTGAAACTTTTACTGAAGATTCATTTGTCAAAATTAGGACCAACGCAAGAAAAATTAGACGAATTTGTGACTTACTTCACGAGATATGAACATTATTTTGAAGTTTCCTATATATTATCATATTTTACAAAAGGAGAAACAATGAATATACTTGTACATATTATATTAATTAACACTTTCTAAATATATGACGTATTGCCCACTATATAATTATGAACTGGTTTTACATAACGGAATTCTAGGCTAATTAATATGTACAGAGGTACTCGTATTTAAATAAAAATCTGTTTACGGAAAACAAAATCGATCAAGAACGGTCAATTAGCATTCTCACTCCATTAAAAACAAACCATCCGTCAAAGTGTAGGTTCAACTATTTGTGCACTTGTTACGAAAGAAAGCTCAAAAACAAATAAGGCAAGCTTTCAGGCGCCGAATTTTCCGCTTAGTATTCAGTTCGACGCTCGCCAACGAAGGGGCAGAGACGTCGATCTTCGCTTATACTAAAGGCGCTCCCAAAGGCATATGCCGAGGGGAATAAAAATACCTACAACTAGAAGAGGAATGGAGATATGAAATCATTTTTAATTCAAGTACTTGCTTGTTTTATTGTATGTTTCGTATTGGACGGAAGTTTATCGATTTGATGAACAATTATATTATTTATCCGCTTGTATATGTACAAGAACCAATATACATTTAAAGAGAAGAATACAATGTGAAATTTTTAATGTAAATATTGACGAGTTTTGTGAGTGTATCATCTCTATATATATAAAAATCTCGTGTCACGATGTGTGGTCGAACTCCTCCGAAATGGCTCGACCGATTTTTATGAATTTTTTTATGTATATTTGTTAGATATGAGAATAGGTCAACAAGTATATTTCATACATCTAGGTGATTAGGGTATCTCTATCCAGAAAATTTTTCTTTTATTTTTTTGACAATTTTTTTTTGTATTTTTTTTTATTATTTGGCATAAAAAAATACCTATAACCTCAAATTTTCACTTTCCTACCTCCATCCTCCCATTTTTTAATAGCGATTTTATTATTTTTGTATGAACAAATTTAATCGTCGTTCGTATTTCAAACAGAACGAAATTATTTATGTTGTTGAATGACAGATGGCACTACGTCCGAGAAGAATTCAAGAGAAGCGTCGCGTCATTTTGACATTTCATTCGGCAAATCACAACGCAGTGCGTGCAAAATTTTGTACGATTTATTTTAATTTATCTATTTTTATGTGCGTGTATTACAGTGCACAATGCCAGCAAGACGCAAGGGGGGTCATTTGGGCCGTCGAACGAATAAAGCAACAAACATGCGAAATAGTAGAGTAGAAAGAACAGACGAACAAATCCAACAATATTACAAAAACGTGCGTGTAAACATGTCGCAATTGCGTGCATCTCAATCACAAGAGGCACGAGCTGAACGAAATCAACAACGACAATTGGAACGGAGCCAAGCGCGCCGGTTCGTAGTTAACACACGCAGAGCAAATGACCGACAACGCCAACAAGTACATCGAACATTTACATTCGCTTCGTTCCTTCAACTCGCATTCGAGTACGAGCCAGATATTGAATATTCCGCTCATCCGAAAGTGCTGATTGGTGCTATGGACAAAAAATGTCCCCATTGTCATGCGCTCAAATTCAAACATGAGTCAGCCGGGATGTGTTGCGCATCAGGAAAAGTGCAACTACCAGAAATTGAGATACCACCAGAACCATTGAACAGCTTGCTCATTGGCACGGTTCCGGATTCAAACCTGTTCCTGAAGTCCATTCGCACATTCAATTCATGCTTTCTAATGACTTCGTCCGGAGCAACAGAAATAGTTCACAATACTGCGGCAAATGGTCAACAATTCCATTCTACGCTCAAAATCAAAGGTCAAGTATACCACAAAGTAGGCTCATTGCTGCTAATGCCAAACGAACCACATACATTTTTACAAATCTACTTCATGGGCGCGGCGGTGAGGACATCAATCATGTGGATGCACGTTGCGGCTACAATAGCCTCAATTCGCCTAATGCCAGGCGCATCGTCGGCGAACTGTACGCCCTGTTGAATGAGCACAATGAATTATTGAAATTCTTCAAAGCACACATGCACGAATTGCAAAGTGACAATCACGCTATTGTCATCAATCCTGATAAAACACCAGCTGGAGAGCACGTACGTCGATTCAATGCGACTGTTGTTGACGACATTGCTGGAATCATGGTTGGCGACCGCACATCGACGCGAGAAATCGTGATTCGAAGAAGAAACAATAATCTGGAGTTCATCGCTGACACACACCGTTCATACGACGCTCTCCAATATCCGCTAATTTTCTGGAAGGGACAAGACGGATATTGCATAAACATTAAACAACGAGATCCTGTCACAGGTAATTCATTCATTATGAACATCATTACTCATTTTGAATTGAGAAAATGAATGGTTGATGTTTTTTTTGTTTTTATCGGCGGTCATCGTCTACAGTGCTCTATTCCTCTTTCTATCACAGATCCCATCCCCACACACTTACGATACATTCATTACTTTTTATTTAACAACCAAAATTTTCACTAGAAATAATTTATATGGCAGAACAACGTTTGCCTGGTCAGCTAGTAATTCTATATTATTCTCGAATTCAAAATTCTTAGAAATACAGTACACTCTCAGCAATCCGCCGCCCGATTATCCGACAACTACTATAATCCGCCGTTATTTTTACTAGTTGAAAGCACAAAATCAAGCTCTATAATTCGCCGGTATTCGATTGTCAAATTCAGTAGTCCGCCATGTACCTACAAGTATACAACGCAGATGAGACGGTTTATTTTGGAAACTTCTCCTTCATAAAACTTACGTTCATCGCGAAGAAAGTAATGTACCAGGGAGGAAAGTGCCCAAGGACCGCATCACAATTATGCCGTGCTCTAATGCAACCGGGACACACAAACTGAAGCTTTTGGTCATAGGGAAAGCCAGGAATCTTAACCGGTTAAGTGCCCAGAGCGTCTTTGCACGCCTTAATTACACCGATTCTTACGTTAATTACCATCAATTAACTAATTGCGGCATAGAAAGGATTAAGCCATTCAAAAATATTTGTACTGTAATGATAATACTTATTTAAACTTTAAAATACGCTCCAAATCGAAGTACATAGACGTTGATAGAATCGGAGATTATCAACACTTTTTCGCAAGGAATCGTTGTAACCTACTGGGAGCAATGTCCCAGATAAAAAATACATTGCATAATTAGCACGTGTAATAAATACAACTGACTGCGTGATTCCAACCCGCGACTAAAGGCTGGTTCGGACTGCTCGAGTGATTTAGATTTAGTCGAGTGGCGAGTGATTTAGATAATTAGTAACTGAAAAGTGTCCGAGCACAGTACATTAGTAAGTGATGTGTCAAAATGAACAGAGCACAACGTAACAAAGCAAAAATGAACTATTTTTTTATTCAACGGATAATTCACAAGATTTAAGAATATAACATTATTTTTATTGATTTTTTTATAATTAAAAGAAAAATAAGTTAATAACTTCATATATTAGAAGAACTGGAGGAAGAAATTCTACAACAACTAATGAACTTGACTAAACATAACGTGTTCAGACTTGTCTCGTGGCTTGTTTAGTATTTAGTGAGAGGTGGTGGGCGTCGCTACTCGACCG
Organism: Rhyacophila brunnea; assembly: GCF_057557595.1. Lineage (NCBI taxonomy): Eukaryota > Metazoa > Arthropoda > Insecta > Trichoptera > Rhyacophilidae > Rhyacophila > Rhyacophila brunnea. Next base: position 34,142,823 of record NW_028232752.1, read on the forward strand.
AAAAAATAGAACAAAATGGATAGACTCGACTAAATGATTTTACTAAACTACTCGACTAAATTTGTCTGTTCATACATGTTTATTTACTAAATCACTCCGAAACAGCCTTAACGGTTTTGAAGGTGATCTCTCCGCGACTACTCAAAAAGCGGTACTTACGCAATTTATAATCAATAGCATATTATGCATATTTAAATAAAGTGTCTCTCTACCTAAATTTAACAAACACATATTTGACAGCACAATAAATCAGTGCGTACCTACAATAAATTAAATATTACACATAGAAGACGTTTTCACGACTATTGTAAGTATCCCACATTTTTTCAAATTGACAAAATCTATTTCCTCTTTTCAACAACATACGATATTCCATATAATTTCATAAAATCATCAAGCTGTAGGTATCTACTACCTAGGTATACAATATACATAATACAATATTTATAAAAATCATTTAGCAATATCGCAATAAATAAATCGAATGATTTTTTAAAACATAAATAGAAAAAATACTACTATATCACAATACGATCAATTGTATAGATTTAATACCGATTGCATATTATACTTCGATGCAGAACAAATTAAAAAACATATTACGAAGATAAAAGTCTCATAAAAAACGCTGTTATTAAAAAATGATTGGGTTAAACAAAAAAAAAATTACCTACCGCAATGTTTGCTCTCCCCTATGGCATTTTTGATACGTCACTGTTTCAACCTTTAACTTTGAGAAATGAACAGGGAAACCGGATATCCATGACACGAAGATTCACGAGAGACGCTGAGAGGAACGTCTCAATGTGAGAACCTCAAATAGATTGGGGACCACCTCAGTTAATATAAATATATTTCCCCGACAATAGACTTCACGATGACATAATACCCACTTAATTAAAAAATATTAATAAGTAATTGAAAGTAGATATCTACTCAAAATGGCATAATCATGTGAATAATAGACACAAAATTATATGTTAAACTGTTAAATCATCTCTTTTGTAAATGATGATGTGTTGTTAATTACCTTATCAGAGACAAAATGATGTGACAATCGACAAACAATTTATTATAATTTTGTAAAATATAATTGTACCAAATGCTAACACATATTAATATATGATATATAATCATCCCATCAAAAACTACTTTGCCAAGATACATACAGACATATTATTAAGAATTGACAAATAAGTTGTCGTTTATCAATATTTAAATTTGACTTCACTTCTTCGTGGTCGGGACCTCATGTCTTAAAGTTGTGATCTATATGACTGGCCGTCTTACAACCTTCTAAACGGCTTGGTTTCACCCTTCTCCGCATTTTTAGTCTATTTGGTGGAACTTATCCCTTTCCCTCTCCGGCCTTCAACCTGGCCAAATATATCAGCGAAAAAATCGAATGTTTGGCACAGGAAAACGTATGAGAGGAGTTCGCCGATTATGGACTCGTTTGTCTGTTTAACCATCCACGAGTCTCTCAATACCAGCATCCAATCCCCACACTAGGTTATGAATTTATTCATTTTAAAATCAACGGTAGATACATATAAGCATATTGTAAAATATACCATTGATATGGATCTACGGCGTTTCTAAGTATACGGTTAAAATAATCAAGACATGAAAATTTCTCGACTCAGATGGGCTCAGATGCAGCCCGAAAAGTTTTGATATAATTGACCTAAATTGGGTTGATATTAGCATAAGTATATTATTATGTTAAACGTGTAAGAGTATTTTTCAATATACCTACTGGTTATTTATGTGTAGATAACCATTCCAAATTTGAAACACATTATTCTGATATCCAATTATTTAATACATTATTAAAAAAAAAAAAAACACAAATTAACGTTAAATCTACTGTCACTTGCCTACAATCTACGTTTATTGGGATAATTTCTTATCTAATGTCAGAAAGTGTCATTTCTTAAACGTATTTTCTCTGTATACTTATGATACATTTTCATTCGGTTTTTTTTCCGTTAGTTAAGGGCACACATGCTTACCTAGAGTTTCTGTTTTTTCATTTAAAGTTGAACTATGACATTGAATACTAGGTATGATTTTTAAAGTGAAAGTGATATTATGTTACATCTCTTTTACGCATGCTAATATGATCAAAAAGTTATTCTTTCTCTTTCTGTCACATTCGAATTTGATTACCGAAGTTTAAACATTTACTATGCGTATTAGCTGACGTGCTTCGTCGTTTACAAATTATAACATAAATTTAAAAAATATATGTATTTATAATATTAAATATATTTTATAATGTACACAGATTTTTTTAACAACTTTATTATATATACTTTTATTTATTTGTCGCATATTTAAAATGTTCTTGCTTTATTAAAATCTTTTTATTAGCCGGCCAAATAAATCCGTATTTTTGGCCATAGACTAATATAAAAATCTCTCTGCTGTCAAAAGTGTCAAATATTATGTTTACAAATTGCAAGGTACCTAAAACAATTGTGTTTTATATCAGGAATAAGAAACACTATCTGTAAGTACAATATTATGTTATTTATTACTATCGTAGTATTCTGTGTGTTTTGCATATATTATTCAAGTGTTTATTTATTGTTTTCTTAGTCTATACATGCTTTCAATGTTTCATAATTCCGACGTAATACAATCCTTTTTTTGAGGTTAGTTACATTCATTCCAGAATTATATAAAACCTGTGATTTCATATATATTTGTTTGATATAATCTAAGGCGTTCTAGTTGTTATTAAACATGTTACCTACCTGATTACTTTATTTTAGTTAATCAATCTTTTTTGATGCTTTGTATTATCACTAATCCGTTTTAATTACCACTCTTCAAACAGTCGCCAACTATAAAAGATTAAAAATCACACTATTAACAGTTCCTATGTTATGTTTTTTGCAGATGGAGAAAATGTTTACCGAGATCTTTGCTTGTCGACGGTTTCATATGAATAAGATGGAATGAAATAAATCTTTTAATTAATAATGAAATAAATCCAACTTTCGGCGTACGATTCGAACATGGCGTGATTTATGACGTCGACCATCAAGCATATACACCCATTTTATAGATTTAATAGTACAATTACACAAGGTAAATATAAAGTGACTAATGTTTAAAAAATAAAACAATTTTATAAAAACATTTTTGCACTAAATTTATTATCGATAATGATATAAAAGTTGCTATTTTGATTCGTAATATAAAATATAATATAATTGTGCATATCAGTTACTTGTATCATATTAGGTATGTCATTTGGTAGAGCTTACTCTCCAAGTCTTGTCTTTTTCAGTCTCAATATCACTTTGATATTAGAAAAATTGTCTTTCCAACACCAATGAAAGGTGCATGTATCTATACACACACATTTCAAAGGCTTTAAGTTTTCTAGATACTGTATATTACTTCTTCTCTTCGGCTATATCCGCATCTTAGTTGCAGCATATGGATACAATGCGGCGCCTCCAAGAATCTCTGTCACTCTGTTTTTTGCATCGTTCCAGGTCATACTAGCAGTCCGTAACTCCGCCAGATATGCTATATAGATAGTATTTAGCGGCCATCCAGGACGCCGGAATCCGGTTGGCTTGAAGAACAGGCAAACCAGATTGGGATTCTCTTCAGGCACTCGCAGCACGTGGCCGGGCCAGGTACAAAGTTGCGTATTCACTCTCAGCGTGATGGGAGGCTATTTGGTGCGTTCTTTTATCTCCCGTTACTTCTAAAATTACCGCACACCCAGTATCCGTCGTAAACATCTGTTCTCGAAGCTCAGTATACGGTTGCTCGGAGCCTTTGTAAGGTGCCATGACATAAAAACTAGTAAGATATTTAAAATAGCTGCTAGAATGAATACATTGTTGAAAGGAAATGAAAACTGATAATATGATATATCAATTAATTTGTCCATCTGAAGTTGTAGATATCAGTTAATAATTATGTGTTATACCAGTAATTAAATGCTGACTTCAAATGAAAATTGACAATTAAATATTGAAATAATATATTACCAGTTTTGATTTTTTTAAGTACTATACTATATCCATGGTTCATATTACAATGTCATAGTAAAACTTAGAAGAATAAAATATGTCGTAAGACGAAATCAATCTTGGGGTTTTAATATAAGTTAAATAAATAGTACACAGCTAATTTGTTATTACTTTGAATACATGCCATGTCTTTACATCAATAAAAAACAGAAAAACAATTTAATAATGTATAAATATTTATATAAGACTTAACAACGGCTGACATCTAGTTAGACACGATGACCTACATTTAATTTCCTCTTATTTTAAAATTCACCAAGATATATCCTAATAAGTAGGTAAGTATATTACATTTGTACATATAATAAGTAAATCAAGTACAAAATTAAATTACTATTGAAGCAGTATATATGGACCCCACAGAGTAATTAACAATATAATAATTTATATAATTATATCGGGTATATACTATATTGACACATTTTAATGAAGTCTATTTTTCTTGGTACCTACGTTCAATGATAAATGTTGTTTTATATTGTAACATAAACAATGGTAATATGCATTGATCTTTCTGATTTTTAAACTGTGATATCTATTTTATATATCTATTGATTTCTATGTGTATTATTGATACATTATTTATTTCAAATACAATAATTTCAAAACTAACAGTAAATAATATATAGAAAGCGTCATGTTGTTTAGTTGGAAAATCTACTAGGAAATTCCATCCAATCCAAATCCAATTTTTACCAGGTGGGTACTTGTAGGTCAGTTATTTTTGGAATAAAATGAATCCCTTAAAAAATATGAAATAAGAATAGAATGATAAATATTTGTGAAAATTTACCAAATCAACATGTTTAACGTGAATTTTTTCACACTAAAATGATAAATATTGTTAAGAAAATATACACAAACAGTTCATTCAGAAGTTATGACGTTTAAAAGATCCCGCGAGTTAACTCGTGCATGGCACTGATCAGTTATGAGGTGATATCAGTTATAATCATTTATGAGGAATGGTTATAAGCCATTGGCACAACCAATTTGGTTTTTGACCTTGAGAACAAAATGTAATTTTTACACGGGACCAAACTCCACGGCTGCAGACGAATGCTTATACAAAATATGGCACAGTGGAATCGCCAGCAAGATCTTTAGGTATCATTATTTAGATGTAAGTATACATATTATTTTGAATTTCATAAAATTACACTCGTTGTGGGTGTCTAGTAACAGTAAACTATATTAGTAAATTAGATATATCTTGATGAACTATAAAATAGTGATGTAATATAGACTTGTTGAAAATATATTAAGCATAATAAAATTTAAAATAAAAATTTAGAAATTCAGCCTTTCTGGTTCTCTAATATTCATAGATCTACTGGTTCTGGGATCTACTATTTCTGGCAGTAGACAATTCATATAAAAGTGATATATCTTTTTTTCAATCTTTTCAATCCAAAATGTCTCGTCTTTTTTGATTAATTCTATTTTAACAGGAAAATTATGTCCCGTCCAAACTCCAAATAAACAGACATCTTTCTTAGTAATATGAAGCTGCCCCTGAATCTGGAAGTACCAATCGTGATTTTTATCTATTACCATATTCCTGTCTTTATCTACTTTCCAAAATTTAATTTTTTTCTGTACAATAGCTTCATCTGCACTTATTCCAGCAGCTGAGAAAGGACATTTTATTTCAATAATTGTATCATCATCGCTGATGCCATCTGGCATTGCACCGATAAAATCATACACATCATCGATAAACAATCCACATCTCTCAATCTTAATTCGTTCTTGTACACTAAGCTGTTGTAAAGCTATTGATTCATTTTCTTTACCATATTTTACCGCTTTCACGTTGGCTAATGATTGGCTATATAATAAACGTTTTACCAAAGGCCCAAATTTTGTATTTTCTCGCCGCTTACACACCTTTCCAAAAACAGAGGCAGTAAGAAGGTTTCGTCGCCTTTCTAGCCATTCTGCACATTCAGATTGTAATACAGTGCGTCTTTCTATATCCCTCCTCTCATAGTTTGTCAGTTTGAGTTTTTTCAAAAAAGTTTCTTTTAACAATTGATATTGATTTTTGTCCATATCAGGTTTTTGGCAACTCTCTCCATAATCTGGATTAGATAAAGGAACAGAATGTATTGGTTTTCGCCAAGGTTTTCCTATTTTTTTTTTATTTATTTTCAACCTTCTTGATTCTAAGCGATTTATGAAGGCTTTTGGGCTATTTTTATAAACTTGTTTTTGAATTGTGCAATGTAACTTATTTGTATTAAATGCGATTACCGCCGCTGCACATCGTCCCATGTACGATTGTCTTTGAGAGTAGTTAATTCTCTTGCCGCCTACAAATTTTGCAATCATGTTATTAAAAGATTCTGAAATATTAGTAGAAAAATTATAAATTAAACTTTTTGAATTTAGCACCAAACGAGAATTATATATCATTAATTGAGAAAATAGACTGCATTACTTTAATGCTGGTACATAATTTACATCAAGCATGTCCTCTGTATTTGGTTCATTTGTACAAAAATATGGTAGACAAGAAGTATGGTCTCCAAAAACATGGTGCGGTCCATTAATTAAATCTTTTTTCAAAGCGATAACCTTTTCTTCAAAAATACTATCTTGTAGTTTTCTATACTTGATTGCACCTATGACGGCTTTCCGCAGACGTCTTTTTCTTGACGCAATGATTTTTCTTACATTCAAGGGATATCTTGTGTCTTTGGTTAATGCCTCTATTTTGCCACAATAATTTCTAATTAAATGGTTTTTACATTCAACTTTCTAGACAGTTACATTCGGATATGGGTGACAATCAAGAATTTTTTTGTATGTGCTGGAATCTCCATCAGCAATCAATTTTGAATAAATCAATCCATGTGTATTAATAGATTCTTTAAAGCCTTCTAATATTGCTGTAGATTCCATTCCAGCTGACGGACCGGTGTAATTTAAAAAGCATTTATGTTGTTGAGCAGGGATATTTTTATTTTTAGCTTTGGCGCACAAATCGCAATATTTATTTTTCACTGACATGTACAAAATCTTTCCGGTTCTTTGACCAATGATCGTGGCAGCGCCAGATGCTGCGGAATAATTGCATCTGTATGAACGTTTCGACCAACAGCCGTCTGCAACAACTGATATCATGGGAATACCAGAAGAATCGACGTCACCATTTTCGATTGCAAGTTGTCGCTCTTCTTTCGCAGCGTTTTCCATACTCTTATTTTTGGTTTCTTCAAACCACTCGTACACCTTCTGTTGACTCTTTCTGTATGTTCTTGCTGTAATCGATGGTACGTCAATTGCTGAACACATTTCTTCCAGATTTGAAAATCCACTGCCGATACTGATTATACTGGATACAAATGCGTCACACAGATTCATTTTGTTTTTGTTCATTTCAGTGGTATATAATTTTAATTTTTTACCACAAAGTTTACATTGGATAAAAAATGTACTACTAAAGTTATCCCGATTTTCCCCAAAAATTTCTAAATGTGATAAATTACAATTAAATGGAGAATCATGGTGGCTAATTAATTGAAGTTGTTGGAAAAAATATGAAAAGTCTATAATTCTACGGCCTTCTACACGGAATTTAGGGCTTGAATCTTCAATTTCATTTTCTATAATAAATTCTTCGTGTTCGTGTTCAAATGTGGGATGAAATTCTGGTTCAGGTAGTATGCTTTGAGGATTTCCATGCTCAGGCATAGTCTTCGGCAATATATCAATACTATAATACATTCAAAAATATTAGTTTAGTAGATAGTTAACAGAAAACAAAATGTATAGCTGCTATTAATTATTGTACCAGATTATAATTTTTGTCACAGACACACTAATTTCGAATAAGACATGGCACAAACATAATATAAGTACAAATGATCATTATACTTAATTGTGTGTATTAATAAGTAATACGCAAAACTTCCTTTTGCAAGATAAATAAATATTGTGAACCAAAATTTTCTGTGAAATGTGGTTTTTTCAACTATGTATAATTATGTCAAATTATAAAATAATAAATTCAAACCTTTGTGTTTTTAATGTATTAATATTTCCATCTTTTCTCCTACGTCTTTTTTTGGAACTTCCAGCCATCGGATAGTGAGTTCGTGGCATTTTTTGTAAGTACAATCGATATAAATAATTGTGATAATATTGTTAGGTACCTATGTCAAAAACCGAGGATGAAAATTTCGCATTCCCGCTGAAATAAATGACGTTCATAGTATTGCCAGGCTAAACTTTCGAAATTAAAGTTAATTTAAAAGAAAAAACTATTTCATTGGAAAATATTATGTAAGTACAGGCATCCATTATTATGTTATTATTTGATGAAAGTATTCTTTAAAATCATCTGTATTATTATAATCTCGCAAATTCATAATTTAGTAAAAGTTAAATTTTCTGTAATATAAATATCAGTAGGTACCTAACCTAGGTAGATTCATAATTTGGCTAAGTAAAAAATATAGATATTTTTACTTCGCGATGTGTTTGAGGTGTTCTAAATTATGTAAGTATGTTTAATAACAAATGTGAAATTCGTAAAACCTCATGTGTATTATTTATTAAATAAAAATAGTAAAACTAATAGTAGATACAAATGGTGAAAAACTTCTTTCAATTATTTACTAAAATATCAATCCAATAATATTTTAGTAGATATGGCAATACTGGACGACCTGATATATTTCACTGAAATAAAATAAAATCTATCACAATTTATAAAATACATACCTACTACAATCATAATTATTTTGAATGTAGAGGGAGATAGTTATAGAAAGGGACAGAAAACTGATTGCTATGTTGCAATATTAGGCAAAATAGATTGCAACAGTGTTAAAAATTGTAATGTATGATTTAGTATGACATAACGTAGAATTGACGCAAATACAAATTTCTTCAGATTTTTTTTTGTTTTGTCCTCAAATGTCAAAATATGTTTTCCTTTTGAATAATTTGTCCGAATTTATGTTTGTATCACCTATTTTTGTGCACAATTTGTAGCATTCACTTTTATAAACATATTTTTATACAATATTCGTGGATTGGCGTATTTTTTTGGTCATATGAAGTGAAAATAGCACCAGCTAAAGATTCCATACATCTAACGCCAAATTTGCAGGCGGTCTGACGTCCCATCGAGTTGGTCAAATATTTCGTGAAATGGTTGTTTTTAAAATGTATCTATTTAGTATTATAAATTTATATTTAACAAGATATTTCATCATTTATTCAATGATTAATGATAACCCTTCTGATACGTAGCTTTAGATTATTTGGAATGTCTATAATTATCGCATATTTTAATAACAAAATATCCAGTCGATTCCGTTAGATTTAGAGCCAACAGAAACTGCAAATATTATAATTATACTGAATATATTTTACTACATTATGTTTGATAACATTAAAGCTATCTATAATAAACGTTTTGACATAATATTTAGTGGAAAAAACGGTTATCAACACAGTCTATTAATGTCACAAAAATATGGCTTCGTTATCAATTATTACATTTCAAGGTTCCAAAGAATATTATTTTACGTCATAAAAATACTTTATGCAGTTATCAAATGTTTAACATAAATATTTGCCGATGAATAAGCTTCATAATTATATAAATAGTTTTTCTATAAATCTTACGTAAGATTCAGGCTTAACCTCCGAAAATACCAGAAAATAGCTGACATGGAACACCTTCCCCCTTAAGTCTAATAATTATTGCTGATCTAACAAAATTGCATGTAGAATGAGCAAGGTAAGCAAGCTGCTTCAAAGAAATTCAAATGCGACAGTAAGTGATTCGACCCACCTGCAGGCATGTGATGTGATGGATAGGTCCAGTAAAACAACAAACACGGAAAAAATATCAATTTTAATTATAATAATATAAAATTAACTAAGTAACTACCTAAATATTATTTTTCAAGAATAGTTCTCAAGTTTAAACAATAAATAAATCTAATAAAAACCTAAATTGGACAGTTTGGTGCGAAGTTTGGACACACGGCTTCGAGATTAACGATTGCCGTGTGATATTTGGACTTGTGTTCGTGCTCGGAATTACGATGAGCCTTCAGGTGCTACGGGAAAACAAAACAACACAAGTAAAGACGAAATAAAATGCAAAGAACTTTACAAAGTTAGACCGCATAGCACGTGCCTTAGAATAAAATACGTTGGGGGTTGAATAAATTGTCTGAGGTGCACTATTATACCTGACCTGCGATGGTTAATAGACCGATTCAATTATGGAATAAAAAGCATTGAGTACCCACCTACTCACTTATTTTGAAATGATTTAACTGTTGTATTATTCTATTTGAATTTTTAGCGACCCGAGTATCGCCATTCGCTTTCTTTAGGAATACAAACATTCGCCTGCGGTAAATGTAAGTAACTATAACCCCATCCTCACAATCATTTTATTACAGGGGTGGCCAACCTTTTACATACCATGCGCCATTTTTTTTCACAGACGACTTCAGATGCGTCATACAACCGAAGCACCTCTTCTACCTTCTTACGTTCACGGTTGGGGTTGGAAAATAGGGATAAGGGTAGGATCTGATTCGCTTAGGGGAGGAAGAGGAATAACTCAATCACGCAATTAAATTAATTAATTTATGCAAGTTCAAACAACACACTTGTCACAGAAATATCTATAAGTATAGTTTTTTGTGCGAAATATGAAATTAGCGATCAATATTTATAGCTAATTTAGTAGTAAAGATGGTTAAATGTGCTGCGTTTAAATGTGATAGACTTACTGGCAAGCAGGATGATAACGTTTCATAATATGTGATAAAATCGAGGTTCTACGGTGCGTCATACGCAAAGAAAACGGCTTCATATTATAGCCGTGGAATAACCTCATTTTTAGTATGATTGCTTTGAGTACACGTACCTACCATTGCCATATATCTAGTAAAATGGTACCTATATCATACAATACGCAATAGGTGCATCATTATCATATTATGCCAACTTAATTAGTAAGATAACATACGGATAGCTAGTCAGTTATAACCGGCAATGCAATTTTAGTTTATTACAGTTGTCTATTTTTAACTCAGCTTGCTTATTAGCAGTCCTGTTATAACGTTATTTATTATCCCGTTGATTTCCAGACCACATACATGAGTATGACACTTTATATTTAATTAATCAGTCGATATTTTCGACTCATTCAGTGCAATATATTTTTTAATCAATCCTGGTTAGCGTGTCGCCAGGTTTCCAGTGTTGCCACACCCCCGAGCATCCATTTTGACTTTGGCTGAAATAAACTAGTCTAAAAACGTCGCCTCCGCTCATTGCATGACAGTTCGTTCTTTCAATGTTTTCAGTGCTTTTTAAACTTGAACTCTTTTTGTTACCTTTACAATAAACTAACTAAGGAATATGGGTAAAATCTCAGAGCAATACTACTAAAGCGAGATGGTATTATCCGGCAATATGAAGCCGTTTTCTTTGCGTATGACATATTCATATTGCAGTAGAACCTATATTTTATTATTATTACTTACCTATGAAAAGTTATCGTTATACCATCATATTTCTTCTCAGTACGGCTACCAAATTGGAATACAACACAAATGTAACCATCAATAGTACTAAATTAACTATGGATAAATAATGACCACTAGCTTTATATTTCACATAAAAAAATATATATTTTGGCAACACGTCGATACTCCCGGTTTTGCCCTAAGCACATAAACCAAACCAATATTTACCGGCTTCGCTTTTAGGTTCACTGCGTCGATTATTTATATATTGTGTTCTATCTTACTTTGACGCATATTGCGGAGATAATAAGTGTACCGAATGCTTTCTGACTCGTCTATAATATCTCTACCTACTTATATCAATGATGTTTATATATGGATACTAACAAATATGTTTCAAGTAATCAGGTAAGTATAAGTAGGTATATTTAGTTTTTATGAATACCTATAGTGGTTTTCTAACATGAATTGATAGTTAACACCATTAAAATGTAGAAATCATCATTCTTTTCCAATTTACGATTGCTTTATTACATGCTTAATTGAAAGCGATAATTTATGATTAGGTACCGTCTTCTTGCTTTTATGTTTGTAATATACCGTTAGATTTGACTAGAGTCCGGATCTCACAATCATTAACTTTGGAGATCTTCCGGGAACATCAGCAAGGACCCGCCGATCAGCGGGTCTTCCGTGCGACACGATGTGTGGTATCCTACCTATTTTTACCCATCATTTCCACGTATGCATTTCAGAAGATATATCTCATAAGAAATTAAAAAGAAATAATATTCTCCCGCTGCACAGTTTCAAGTCCATCGAGTTCGTTATTTTTGTCTACCAACCGCGCCAAAAATGAACGAATGCGTCCATCATAAAATTAATAATATGATTCACCTATGCGACGTATTGTCGCTTACGACTATTTGGCCATCATATCCGCTAATTCAATTACTTATTTTACGGTTATTGGTGAACTAAATATGTGACAAACGATAATAATGAATAAGTACCACTTATGCAAAGTACCCAATTGATCACTTTCATCCATAAACAGAAATTATAGGTGGGAAAATTCTATACCTATAGCCAATAATTCTTACTATCGTGGAGAATAATTTTCACTATGCACAGTTTCCTCATAACATCTAGGTATTTACAACAAATATAATAAAAGCTACACAGCATCAAAATATCTTTTAAAGTTTCACATGAAAAGTGAGACGGTACCTATGTACCAACGTCCTACTGCAACCTTTATTCGATTAACTTCGAGTGGACGATAGAGAGCTATGAAATGTAATCCCATTTCAAGTGGAGTGGTGAATGATGATAATTTAATATACGGTTGATAGGTATCTCACTGGACGTATTTAAAAACTGAACTCAATAACAGAAGGGGGTAGTGGTGTGGTGGAGCTTTCCCCAAGCCTCCAACAAGAAAACGGCGGAGTCTACGTTATCAAAATAACATAGTTTATGTTTATAATAACTATGGCTACAAATTAACCTGAGCATTTTCCACTGTTGTCAGCCGAAAAAAGGTTATCAGGTAGGTACTCGGACGAACCGAGTCTGTGATCTGGAAGATATTTGTTAAAGTCAAACCTTGCTCGTCTCAAATCCGTGCAAAAATTAAATTAAAAATCAAGCGAGCTTTTTTAGTCAAGTACTGCCTTATCAATATAGGTAGGTACTACATTCCTGCGTTATTGTTTGGTAAGGCGTTCCGTAAGGTTCCAGTGATCAAGGGTTGTAGCAGATAAGGATATAAAGATATTTGAAGATCACATGCAATTACAGCGTAGGTATTAATAACTGAGGCGTGATACAGTATTCAGTTGAAATGAATTCAATTAAGTATCGACATGTCGAGAGTTAAGGCCCGAATGACCCAGCCTAGGGAAGTAACCGGGTCCAAGCGACCATGTGTTTAACGGAACGTCTTTAGCCGATGGTAGGTACGGCCTGCCTTCTCAGATGTATGTAACCACGGTCTTCACATGTAATTTGTGTTTAAATAATTCTTAAAGCTAATTTTTAATGATTGAGATTTTACAGTAAGGACTCCACTCCGCTTATTTGGCTGCTAAATGCCGATTCTTTTCAGAGGGTGCCCAAAATATAGGTATTAATAGGTACTTACCACGAATCATATAGGTATCGCATTATTTGCTGTTAATTTTTGAAAAATGTACCTACCAAACATATTTTATTTCATAGATGTAGAGGGAAAAAAGCTTAGCGACTGAGAATTCACGACACTACTTTGCATACAAAGTTTATCTGATATCGTAAACGCTTCGAGTCTGAAATTTATATGACTTGCCTCGTTTCCCAGTCGCGATGTACCTAGTAGTTTTGAGAAAAATTTACTTAGTATCTGAGTAAACTGGTGGATTGTTGGTATGAAAAATATAAGAATTGCTTCTAGAATTATCAGAATATTAACGTAAATACTTATATTTTGCTTTAGTACGGTTTATCCCATTTATTTAATATACTTATACTTACTTATATTAAAAAATACATATATTTATACTTAATTCTATTATAGTGGATGAAATTATAAAAACTACCTACCCATATGATCTTTTTATGATCGGACATGGCAACTAATATAATAATAGTAGATACACTAACAATAGTTTCACGGCTCTAATAACACATTTAGCAAATGAACTGAAATATTCAATTATCCACCTGCCAAACTAAATTGTCTACATTTGCTACCTACAGAATCATTCATGCCTACTTGATAAAGGTATTTTTTACGGTCCCGTAGGTTTTCTTTTCAAGTAACCGCGATAATAACAAGCTAGATATCATTGAACAAACTTATTTCGATGGTAAAATAATTATTTAAAACAATTTACGTAAGTAGTTAGTCGGAGCCTACATCAGTAGGTATATACGTAAATTAAGTCCACTTTACAGTTGGGAATACTATATTATATGGGCTCAACGCATGCGAATGTTTATATTAATAACCATTAAAATAAACAAACAGTATCATCACTCATCAAAAACGTGAGTGCACTCAATCAATAAAACATGTTTAAAAAACAGCAACAAGAATGCAATCGAAGCGAACTTCCACGAGCGGAAAAAGTTTAATCACGGCGAGCTTTTGATCTTCAAAAAGCTGTAAGCTCCGGTGGTAGTAGTAAACACGGTCGGGACGGTTACAAAAGGTAGCGGTGCCGAAATCCTCTATCCAAGTGCTTTCCAAATAAAAATTTGTTCTCTCATCATGTTAAATGTCGGAAGCACAAACGAGCCATTAACATCATCTCGCACGCACTTGAACCATTTGAATGCCGCTGAATGTTTACGATAAAGGAAATCTCGGTTACCAAGATGGCTTACTACTTGCTCGATAATAATATGTTAAGGAAGTGCACTGAAACACAAAAGTTTATTCTGTAGAAGAATGTGGAAGAATATTAAATTTTATTCAAATTTCCAAAAAATATCTCATCGTTGTGCCATGTGTTGCCACGTAGGTACCTAACTTCGAAGAATAACTATCTCGTAGACGCCTACGATGGCCGCGCGGCTTAAGCGTCGGCCTATAACGTCGTGGGTCCCAGGTTCGAATCTTGGGTTTGGCAAGTACACATTGCTTTTCAATTTGTGTAGAGTCAGAGTATTGACCTAATAGGTTGAGCAAGTGGCTAACATCCATTTCTTGTAAAAACAAAAATCTGTTATTACAAAAACCTCCACTCTGTGGAGGCCCATACGATCTTATTAGGATCGGATATGGTCGATATGAGATAATAATATAACGACCTCTAGGCCTATCTGTCGAACGTTTCCTACAATTGTATGATAAGATTTGCCGAACAATTGTCTATATTACACCTCACACTTTTACTTGTTCCCTCCCTAATCCAATTATATTACTAATTGTGACTATTTATTTTAGAATTATTAACCACGTCCTTACTTTTTCGTACAAGGTGATGTCAGTAAATTTGAACAATCACAAACACACATGCTTTGAGAAAGACACATAAATATTGTGTCCTCACCGGGAATCGAACTTCTCGAATCTCTCATGAGTGGAAGGCCAGCGCCTAACTCACTGCACCACGAGAGCCACCACTAATTGTGACTTGGTGTAGCTGTAGTAGCTATTCGGTGTACGTTGGATATTTCTCGTATATTTAACTCCTGAATATTCCAAGAAAATATATATTATGAATTTAAGGGTGACTTGGTATAGTAGCTAATCAATAATCAATACCTGCTACCAGCCACCAACAATAGAGTAGGAAGGTACGCAAATACAGAGACTACTAACTACTTATTCGAAGCAATATGAAAGCAACAAAATTTTAATTATGCAATTCCATAGGCTTCGAAGCAAACAATAATGTGATTTGACTATTTCAGCATAATCGTCACCAGCGTGAATGACAGGTGCGATTTATTAATTTTGAATAAATCAAAATTGAAGATCGAATTCCAATAATGTGCGATGTTGATTTTCATATAGGTAGAGTAGCGTAAAATTCCGGGTACCAAAGACCGGATCGAAACAAAAATATAGTAATGCCCACCTACTGAAGAGAGATCAACACTACACAGATTTATGATAATTAATGATAACACAAAAGATAATTTTCCCTTGATTCAAATTAGTTTGATAATATTTAAAATATTATGGACGCAGAGGAAAATACGCGATTTTTGTCGTGGAGAATGCTCAGTCGAGAATATCCGAGTAATGCGTACATTAAGGTGCATTTAGACCACGGGTGGCAACCTTTTCAGCAGCCGGGCCAGATTCCAAAAATGAGACTTCTTACCGGGCAGCACAACCGATTTTTTTATTATACAAAACAAAAAATAAATATATATATTAATAGAATAAAACAAAAATGAGAATCCAACATATTTATTAGATTAGACTTTTTTAAATAATAAAAATAAACAAAAAAATATAAAATAATAAATTTTAGTGAGAAATTTGATTTTGTGTGGCATAACTAAGTGCATCAATATCGATATCGAGTGAGGTTGTTCCTACACGCAAACAGTTTTCTAGATGCACATCAGTAATTCGTGTTCTCACTCGGGATTTGATATGCTTCATCCGACTAAAAAGCTGTTTACACGTGTAGGTGTTTCCAAATAGCGAAGTCAGCATTAGAGCATGTTTGTACAATGCAGGATATTTCTCCTTGTCCAAATATGTTTTGTAAAACTCTTCCAAACCAACCTGATGGAACTTCTCCTTCAACTGTTTTGTTTTTCACAATGTTCTATTTGTAAATTTCCCAGTAATAAATTCACGTCTACGGAGAATGGCGTTGCAAATACAGCAAAAAGCACACGGTGCTTTTTAAAATCTTGAGCCAATATGCGATATTAGCACATCTAGCAGCAGCATTTGATATTACTTTTATTTTCTCACTGCTCCACGGGCCACAAATTGACACCCAGTGGGCCGTGTGCGGTCCGCGGGCCACGGGTTGGCCACCCATGATTTAGACCAAGCGAGCGAATGTTCGTTCTTCCCCCACTCCTCGCCAAAAAGCGTTTACGTCGAGAATTTCGCTGGAGTGGGGGAAGAACGAACATTCCATCGCTTGGTCTAAATCAGGCCTTATACGTATAATTTGTGTTGAGTATTCTAGAATATGCTAGCATTATTTGGAGTCCTCACAGGTCCTCACATAATGACAATCAAAAGGATTTTCTAGGTATCAATGCAATTCTTGTCTACCCGAAGAGTGATTACTCTTTTAAGGCATTTCTTTATACGTATTCGTGGATTCATTTACAATCCGTCTATAGTGGCAAGTATAAATTTTTATGTCCCCGCCAATATCACACGTAGCTCTGCGGTCTTCAGGTCGCGGTCGCAAGACGGATGTGATGTTTCATGATGCTGTGTATCGTGCGATTAGCACCATGGAGGTTGATATATTTTTAGTATAGCGTTTGTGGTCGTTTTAAATAGGTTAAATTTTTAATTGTTTTTATTATGTTCATGTTTGTTATTAGTAATTAAGTATTTTAATTCATTTCATGTCTATTTATACTTTCAAAGTGTTTATAATTTTGAATTGAGTTTTATTATGTATTATGGCGCATTGGCAAATAGCTGTAATTCCGTAATACTTTTCTATAATAAATAAACAAAACACACGTGGATTCCGAAACTTAGGAAGTAGGTAATCATTTTTGATGTATTTGCGGACCTTTTAATTAATATTTAATTATCACATTTAAATAACATGCTAATTAAGTATATTATAATGGGCAACTGATGGGCAATGCACCAGATGCGTTGGACGCAGTGAATAGGTAATTAACAAAATTCAACTTATTCCAATTAACATTGGAAACAGTTTCGTCTGCTTAAAAATAATGTGTAGTGTGGACCTACTTTGTGGAGACCCAAGTGCTCCGCTCGGGAGCGAAACGGTAATTTACATTTGTTCAAGTCAAGGTAAACGATGACAATAGCATGTCTATTTATACTGATGAAAGTAGGTAGGTATCTAAATTCCTGTGGAATGAACTATAAAATATATCTTGAGTTTGAGAATGATACTCACAATTTTAGAATAGCAGACAAAAGGTTAACAACGTCTCGAAACACTTAGCTGGTTGTTTGAACTACATAGTATTATTTACAAAGTAAACCCGTTGAACGATAACAATGCTAAACCTAACCGCTAAAGATAATTACACGTTGAAGGGTAAGATGGTAAAATGTCGTTAATTTGATATTATTGTCATTGATATGGCTTTATAAATTCTCAACTATCTAAACTTGGCAACTACTAAGTTTTGACTATAATTATTGAACCTCAATGAACTATTATTATTACACGAGTTGATGTCAATTCTGGATTGATTTTAATATACCTACTAGTTGAATTAGTAACATAGACAAATATCATGTAAGTTAGCGCATTGAAACATGGCAGTTTTAAAATAATATTTATGACTGCCACCTTTATTTATTTTTTGACATTTCGGTAAATACCTAATGTAGGTATGACATAATATCAGCACGCGATTTTTGTGATACCTACCTGTAATAATTATTGATGCCGTATGTCCTTTTACAAGTTATATTTGAATTATGATGAGAATGCCTTAGTTTCGTACACGTCGATCATATAATTATTATCATTTTCGATGTATTCTTTTATTTACTACACACATTGACGTGTAGTGAATAAAACAATACCATACATTCATCACATATCCAAGATTCTGGTATTATCCCCTGGTAATAACTGCATATTTAATAAATCATAGATGATTAATCACTTTAAGATTGCCTTTGCTGCTAGAAAGCCTTTGAGGTGTGGTGGTGTTGGCGTCGAATGCTTCGTATTTCTTGGACGGAGCACAGGACGAACCAGTCAACCATCCAGAGACTGAAGATAAAGGAACGGCTCTCGACAATATTTCTGAGAAGAATTCTGCAGTTTTTTGGACATATTATCAGGCGCGGACCGAACAACCTGGAGAGACTGGTAGTTTTTGGTGGCCTCCAGGGAAGGCGAAGCAGAGGAAGAGCGTCTGCGCGCTGGAGCGACCAAGTGAAAGAGCTGACTGGGGGCACCATTCATTCTGCCCTGAGAGATGCGGAAGATCGAGAAGGATGGAAAGTCTTGGTCGCTCAAAGGATGGCGAAATTCAAATGTGGTAAGTTGATAGGCAAGTGCCTACCTATAGATACACTATCATCCACATTGCTTACCTACTTCCAAAAGTCCTATTTATACCATGTACGTATCTATTCACAGAATGTGCATAAAATTCATAAGAAAATCGTGCATATGCGCCTATTCCATGCCTTTTTGGAATATTTTTCATGACCACAGGCAGCACAGCCACGCGATGGTTTGTTCATTGCAGCTGTTTTCAGTGGTGCAAACTTTGTATTATGGTTTGTATACCCCACCTATTAAGTTACCAGTAATGATCTGTTGCGGTATACTACAATGTTCAAAATGCTTTAATTGCCAGTGGCCGACACTACGAAACGACCGTTAATTGTAAACAAAAAAGCTTTACGATAGTTTAATAATATCAACATAACATAAGAATAATTGTTATATTGCCATTCAGAAAATAAATGAGTATGTAATAAAAAATATTGTTGTATTATTAATTATTATAAGATAACTAATCTTTAATTTATTATTAGACATTAATACATGGTATACTTAATTAAATGAGACATACATAGCTACTGATATAATATTTTATAAGCGATAGTGTATATATAGCATGGCCCCCAAAAGGGGGGGCTGACAGGGCTCTAGCCCGGGGGCCTGGGCTTAGGGGGACCCGACTAGTTGTGAGATAAACAAACACCACGAATCTGTTCTATTCCATAAAAGTCGCCTGCGACGCTATTTTACATAAAGAGTAGGTATTAAAATTTAAAAATATGTAAGTAGTTGTGCAATGCAATATGATATGATATGATGGTTGATTTAACTAAATGAAAATTCACGTGTATAATTTTATATTATACATAATTATTTTTGTGTTTCCTGAATAATAAAAATGGCTATTATTCATCCAATATCGAAGGCTCGCATATTACTTGGCTACCACAAGAGGGGGGCGCGACTAGTGGTTCATAATATGATGCCGAGTGCTGAAAACTCAATAATTCAAGGGGATATATTAAAAAATATAGAAAATCGCTAAAACACACGCAATACAATTTGGGGAACACCACACTGCCCTTAACCTTGGGCGATGAGGAGGGGGGCCCGCTTCAGGATCTGGGGGCCATGATATACCTACAGCATATTGTGTGTCCAACCCAAAGCAGACAAAGTCCGCTCAGTTACATTGAGTGAAGAGAGATTCTATTAGGCCGCACGTAGAAAAAACGCCTTTTTAACTCTTATTTCAAAAGAAAAACTCATTTCTCTCTACATGTCAGTACTAAAAGTGGCCGGTTTCTGTGGGTAAGTAGGTCCCATAAGCTATTTTGCTAATGCCGATATTGAAATAGATTTCTCAATGCTCACGGTGAACTGTTATACGGTAATTTTTTTGTATAAATCTTCCCCTACGCCCCCGGACTGCTCAACATTATCTTCTTTTATGATCATTGACTTTGATTTAGCAAGCGCAATCTCCGAATCGTAATTGATTGGACTCCTATGAAAACTACGTATCTACATACCGCAGAGTTGAGCATAATATATGTTCCTCAAATTATTGCCCCTTTTGTACATGGATCCTTCATTTACGTGAATATTAATGTCCAGGTTTCCGAGGCGTAAGTGAGAACATTACTTACAAGTGTCTTCGCTGAGATAGTCTACGGAACTTACTAAATTGAAATTGAATATATTATGAAGAATTGACAGTAAAAAATATTTTGGGATTATTATACTTAGCTGTCGGGAATTCCTCTAATATGAAAATGTGATCAACACCCATACTATACAGTTATGAAGGTTTATTTGTAAGCTATGTATATACATAGGCTAGTCGACGTTGAACCGTATGTTTGGGAGTGGTCGTCTTCATACAATAGGGAGTATTTTGCACATTTATCGGCTTCTTATTTAGATGATTATTGAACCTTGTCTGGCTGGCTGTAAATATTTATTTCGGGATTCGAGGCGTACCACGTAAATATCGTTGCATTGTAAATATCATGGACTCCGAAATCAATACTAGAATTAAAGAATCGTAATAAAGATAAATAATTAATATGATAATTAATTACTTACCATATACCTATACGTAAACAGTCCATGTCCAAAATACGGCCCATGTTACTCTCTTTGCTCTTAGAATGGATATCGCGATACTATTTCACCGCAAGCCTTCAGCGTTTAGCATCCCTTGCAAAGAATCGCGTGATAAGGGGCAGTGACTGGCGAAACGGGGATGATCACCAAACAAACTAAACCAACACACCCACCTACGGGCTTTCGACCCTACATGGACGAGAATATTCTCATATTATGACGCGGTCAAACGCCTCTAAAATTACAACAGTGTCGGCCAGTGGGTAACGTACAACGCACGCGAAAATTGATTATGCATGAAAATGAAAAGGGGAAATGGGCATTATGTAATACAGAGGCGTGCATCGCAGTTATGCAGGCACTGTCTGAAGACGCAATAATAACTAGGCATAAATAGTACTAGGTACATAATTTACGGAATCATGTATCCAGTCAGACTATCATAACAGAAAGAGCTAAACGAAATTGGGAGGCTCAAAAGAATCTGTTTATATACTAGAATAGTAAGAATAATCGATATAATATACCGTTTCATGGATTGAGCTGAATGTGCATAGTGGATGCAAATAAATTGTAAGTACGTAGTTCACACAGAAAAATGCAGCCATCCCAATTAAACACAACGGTTTGACCTATAAATACGACGTATTCTTTTTTACGGTGCTATACCTACACCATCGTGGGATTTCGTTTCCCCCAGAAGTATCATCCACTGGCTTATATTCGACGCCAATCTCCTCCAGTTTCCAGGCGTTTTCACTGTTCTATATTTTTGTGTCCTTTCAATATGCACTTTGACAGTCATACTAAAAATTATAAGAAGGTAATTATTGAGCTCCTCAAATAAGCAGTTAAACTATTTGTTTTATGGACCGGATAGTATATTATGGAAATATTTGAAACGATATATTCCTCAACAGATCATCAACCGTTCATATAATATTACACAAGAGTCAATATTAGTTTATTTTGCTTAGGATTTAACCAGTAATGGTTATACAGTTTTGACTACTAAGAACTTCAGTGGCCTATTTGTTATCAATATGTATTAAATTAATTATTTTGTTTTACCTGATGTGAATAATTTGGAATTGTCAGAAAAGAGTTAGGTACAAGTAGGGAATCCAATCCCGAGCCAAAATTCTGATCCCGGGATTTCGGGATTACAATTTGACAATCCCGGGATCCCGGGACTGGTCCCGGGATTGGCATTTTTTCCCATTGTTAATATAAAATTTTTATTTTTACAAATAACATTGATAAAATCGGTCAAAAATAAATCTAGTATAATCTATAGTATTTAAGACATTTATTGTTAATATTGTATACGTTCAATCTTGGAAATACACAAGTTTAATGGAGTAAATAATATTGTAATATAAATAATAATGTGAATTTAATATGAGATTGCTGTTTCTGATAGTAAAGACATAATGAATGGATTAGCGAGATTTAAAATAGTAAAGCAAATAATCATGGCGTACTTATAGCCTTTCCGCATCATAAATCTAATTAGTCAGCCAAATATGAAACTGCCGTAAAACGTATGATATCATGGTAGAATTACTTTGTTAAAAGTGCTTAGCATTGTTTTTTCCCAATCTTTCTCATTTCTAATAATTCATGTGAACAAAATAAAATGAATCGGCAACCATGGGTATAAATCAAACTTCATTCAAACTCAGTTTATTTCTAATGTAGTTATTTTTTATTAAAAGTATTTTTTCTGTTTTATTTTTTTTTCCATAAAAATTGATAAAAAAATCAATCCCGAAATCCCGGGATTATGTTTATCAATCCCGGGATTCATAGGTATCGAAAATAGCTCGGGATCACGGGATTCGAGATTGGAATCCCTAGGTACAAGGACTGAACAAAAACGAACAAAAGTGCGAGTGGGAAATCATTCGGCACGCTTATATCTCCGCAATATGCGTAAGAGTAAGATAATATAATTTCTACGGCTGAATTAAATATTTTTTGTACACGTCGCCGGTAAATAGTGATTTAGATGACTACAGTAATTTAGTAGAACATAATATGGTTAACTATGTTGTGTTTAAATTTGGTAGCCGTACTGAGAAGCAACATGATGGTATAACGTCTCATAGTTAAGTTAATAATAAAATTGAGGTTCTACTGTGCGTTCTAGTATTAGATTAGTCTGTGGTTAGGTACTTATACTGTCGCTATAATAACTATTAACAATACATAGGTATTTATATTATATTATACGATTTGAATTATTAATTAATATCCATTGAAAGTATTACGTGTCACGAGCATGACTAAGCTGACAGAGGTGAATATACGATAAGTAGATATGCACAACGTGTGTGCATATGGACAGCTACATAAGCGATAGGTACCGATATTCTACCTCAGTGTCTTAGTTGTCAAGATTGTTAAATTTCACATGATTATGACACATATTACATGAAAATCATCCCTCGCGATCCTCCAAGCTTCAAAATTTATTATTAATTTCAACATCCCAGCACGATCATACCTGGTAAGCATTATCAGTATCTACTCCATAAATATTTCGTGTTCGTTTATTTTTAGACCGTGAACCATAAATATACCGTGATGGTAATGTGCTCTCAATATTATTTGAAGTTATAAACAAAAAAGGATGCGGTTTTGTGGTCATATATCGCAGCACCTACTGACAAAGTTATCGCATGGCTAAAGTACCTATCAACGTATGATAAATATTCCAGTGCTTGTAAACATGTGATATTCGTACACCAGTGGTAAATTATATTAATATCATATACATATTATTACGTCCTACTTTACGCGAAAACCTCTTTCCATAGAGCAGCTTTCCGCATGGTCGTAAACCGAAGCTAACTCAGCCAAAAATGTTTACGAATCAAGTGCACGTAGTTGATGAATACAATCGATTTCAAAATAATTATTTAACACTATTTTATGCATAAATACAGACAATTCTTTATATTTTTAATTAACCCTTTTATTCAACGAATAATTCACAAGATTTAAAAAAAAGTACCATTCTAATAATTGAACATACATAATTTTGAAAACACTCGTGAGAAAATATAGCCAATAAAAAAATATTTTTTGAAAAAAGTAAGACCCGGCAGGATCGAACCTGCGTCTCTTGGGTATCGCGCCCTGTGTATTACCACTATGCTACATTGCTAAATTTACTGACCTTTCTCTTCTTTTTTCAAAAAAGATTTTTTCTATTGCCAATATCGAGGGTATACTGACAGAAAGCATTAACTCATTAAAACAAGTTCTGACACAATCGCAAAAAGGACTTTAATTTTTTTTTCAAAGCGTTCTCCCACGTAGATTTTCTTATGATTTAAAAACATTTTTTCTACATTATAAAGACTAACCTTTATGGCAAACACAATATACGACATGTTACAAGTCCTGTATTTTGAATACGCAGAACGCATTATCATGCTTTCTATCAGAATAAAAAAAATAACAATATGATTTAATAATGTTTCTATTTTCTCACCATTATTTCATATGCCTTTTTGCGTTTTAACAGGACGTAGAGCGTAAAATTGTATACATTTTGGCATTTAAAACAGAAAAACAGCAAAAACTGAAATAATGCGTTCTGTCAGTATACCCTCGATATTTGCTCATGAGTGTTTTCAAAATGACATAATATGTAGATTCTTTAGATAATATGAATATGATACGATAATATGTATTTAGGGTTAGGAGCAGGCGATCAATTCAAACCAAAACATTCAAATGATAAAAATATACGGTTGCTATGAATACGTATATTATGTAATAACATTTTATACACCATGTCCATGGGGTATGTATATGAACTTCAATGTATATAAGAAAATGCTTATATTCACATAAAGACATCGTGCTTATATTGACAATTCGCCGAAATCGACCGAAGATCGCCTATATTGGCGACATCAATGAATATCCTTGCTACATTCATTTTAAACATAAATGCAATATAAATTAGCCCGCTCCCAGAGCTTTTGAAATATGTCTGCTTACCATGACCCCACCCCACCCCACTTATCCTGAAATTATCTTCGATTTATTTATATCTTATTTGTGGCCTCGTATTATTACATTGCAGATTCATGAGATGTTCTTGTAATTTAATTTCAGTATCAATTGCATTCACAACAAATGGGTATTTCACTCAACCTGGGATAGTTATATAGAACTTGCAAGTTATGAAGTTGTTTCATATGCACAATGTACACAATCGTTTTATTTTTCAATGTCGCCAATGACGAAAATTAGATTAGGTACCTCACAACATTTAATATTAATTGACATGCATATATGTATATAATTACTTTATTTAATACCTCTATGATAATTACTTACACATCTTTAAATAAAACATTTTAGCTTCAAAATTTTCAGGGAATATTTCGTCATCAAATTTACTAATTACCTACCTATTGCATTTTATTTAAATAAATTGTTTTCATGAATTTATATTTCTGTATTTACTTAATAATCTACTAGAATTTCAATTGTTTTCATACAATTTTAATATTAAATTCTGAATGTGGGACATGTTCTATGGCCTTAAGGGGGAACATAGCCCCAGTTGAGAAACACTGCGAATACATTAATATTATCGAAACGCATCGACTATTATTACTTAGATGCAAAAATGTATATTTTTTGTAAAACGACAATATCGTGTCGAATTATGGGTAAATATTCAATGGATGATTATTTTATCTATAGGTATATCAAACAAGTCCTTAACTAGCTTACCTACGTCCGAAAGAGCACCAATACGACGAATGAAAAATTGAGCATTTCCGTGAAAAAGACAAACCAAATATAAACCTTTTGTTTCAGATGTAGAATGACAATGGAAAAGTGTGGGATCACTGCTAGTCTTGATACTGGATAGTATATCACAGCGTACCTGAAGTTGGACATACATGTTCTACAATTACAAGGGGTGGAGGCAGGTTCTGGATATCGACATAAATAGTGCACATTAAACTTTTTCAAACATGGTAGGTATGTGTTTTCATTAAACTAAGAATACAATTTACAGATGGTGCTGGTTAGTTTTTAACATATAATCAAACCCTACCTAACCCAAACCATAAAAGTTTATGTAAGATATGGGCGATCCGTCAAAAATAGTGCACACTTTTCAGTCATATTTGTTTATTTTAATTAAAATAAAAATACATAGTGCAGATGGTGTAGGTTAGTTTTTAAAATTCATTATGCTCTGCCTAAACCAAACCATAATCGATAAAAAATATTCTAAAATTAAATTGAAACCTGTATAAAAAAAATACGGAAGTGAACTAAAATGAAATGCATCTAAAAATTTGCCTAATCCGTGCTGAAGTCCACAGAAATTCCCCTTTCTCATTAGGTACCTACACAAGTTATGAGTAAAAAATGTTTTAGCCGTATCGTAAGTAAATCTTAACATGAACACATTAAAGTTAATAGCTTTCATTTCGTTCGAGTAATGGCAGCGTAACGTAAAATTATTAAAAAAAAATATCACCAGCATTCAGAATTTATGAAGCATTATGATTACATCTTGATTGCAATTTGTATACCCCTACAATATAATGCACTATAATTGTATATAACGTTCAGTTTTATTGTGTTTAGCTTGACGTCAATTGCATTAAAAGAATGTTGAGTAAAGAAAACTACAATATGACTGCCCCAGTAACCGCAAAAGGAAAGGGTGAAATAATTATTAGCTAGCATTTTTTTTATAAAATTGGTCCAATATCGAAACTACTGAATATGATAATGCTTCCTACCTTTTGACACTCATTTCTAGGTTTCTAAGCTAAAAGACAATTACTTAATTGGGTATTTATTAGATTAATTCATAGCAAGTTTCACACATTTGCTCTGAGAATTATTTTTCAGGATTCCTGATAAATGTTTGGAGTTGTATGACGGGTGACATCTGATCTAGAAACGACTTATATCAAACGACGCTGACGTCCCAGGAATATACCGCTCTAGGTATTTTTTTAGCAATTTAATCATAGTAAATCAAATGTAGTAAAATACTTAATACACAAATTGTATATGATTCCCTCTATTATCTAGGTATTAAAATAACGAATGCATACGTCTCAAAGTAGCAGATAGACTCGCAGGGGGGGGGCAAACTTTTTGGATGGAGGGCCAAATTCAAGAATTCAAAATGAGTGGCGGGCCGCAAGTATAATACCATTTTTAGATATACACTATTTATTATCACGAAAAATAAACATTACAAAAAAAATAATGAGAAGAATGAATTTTTTAATTCAGGTGTTAATTTTGTAGTTGATATTCTCAAAAACTGCTTGTAAATAAATGGGCATCGGAGATATTTGATCGTAAAGCATTTTATTGAGGTTCATGATCGAAAATGTTTGTTCACATAGATAGGTTGGTCCAAAAATAACGAATATTTTTCTTTTATAATCTTTAAGTTAGTCGAATTTGTCTGAATTAAGGGCATTGTAAAATGTGGAGATTTCTTCAAGACGATGCAATTCTCTTAAATCAGTGTCACACTGCAGATCAATAATCTCAAGTTGTAGCTCTGTCGGTACACTATCAATATCTATTGAAAATGGATCGCGTACTACTGCTAAACTTGTCTCAATTTTTCGGAAGTCACCAAATCTTTGTGAAAAATCGTCATTCAGAGCTTTAATAATTTTACCATATTCTTCAAATTTATATTCTGGTATATTCAGCAACTTCAAAGTTGGAAAGTGGTCCACGTTGTTATTCGATATTTGTCGAAGGAATAACTTGAGTTTTAATTGAAATCCATTCAAACTTTTTACTATATCATGGGCATACATTTTTTTTCCTCGCAACGCGGAGTTAAAAGTTTTTAAATGTGTCACGATGTCCAGAGAAAATTCAAAATCACAAATCCAGTCATTATCAGTTAATTCGGGAAAATCCGTAATATTCTTGAAATCCAAATGAATGAATGAAACAAATCCATGAATATCCAAAAATGAAATAATATTATCTTTTATATCCCAAATTCACCGAAGCACTTTTCGACTATGATAAGGAATATCTGTATACTCAGACTAAATATCTTGAAGAAAACTAATGCATTGTCTGTGGTTCAGGCCCCTCGATCGTATTAAATTTTCGAGTTATATAATGCAAGATGTGACGTGTTTACAATCCGAAATTTCTTTCCATTCATTCCCAATCGATGTTCAACGTAGAAAATAGTGGTTACTTAGTGTGAGACGAGACGCAAGAAAGACGTATTGAGATAATAGATTAACGAAACAACAAATTCTTCAAATTTTAATCTGACAATATATTTTTTTAAATTTATTCGTAATCAGAAGTACAATTAATGATGGTGGGCCGCAAAAAATACCCGGGGGGCCGCAGTTTGCTCCCCCCCCCCCCCTGAGATAGAAGAACAACATAGTATTCGACCCACTAGACATATAATACAAATTAAAATGTCACTACGTATAAATGATACCATAGAAAATATTCACAATTAATAAATTGTGGGTAAGAGAAGTAATAATTGGTACCCTGATTATTTCAATGACATGGATAAGGAGTCTGGCCCGCCGCTTGTTGGTGGGGCAATGCAGGTCGTATATGAGTGATGGATGGTGCACCTTATCATAGTACAGTTAGTAGCCGTGAATCATCGGCATGCGAGACGTGTGAAGTATTAAAGTAAGTGTATAATACTGTATAATATAAGACGTTGTCAGTTGTCGCAACATGTGCGCGAGGACTCGTAGAGTTTGAACGATAATTTTTATTCACGGCGGAAAATAAAAATACATGGACATTTTGTATCACAACATTAAAATTTGGAATAAACTTTTTTTTATTCAACGAATAATTAACACAATTTGAGAATGTTTACATAATTTAGAAACTTACCTATTAGTTAAAATCTTGACGCCAGGCAAGAATTCAACCTCCTGCGTGCTACCGAATTACGACAAAATTTACCAATACCATGCAAGTGAAGCGCTTCACAAAAAGTTTGTATACCTACAATGTTTATTTGTTCATGAACCGATGTATCCCGGTCTGGCCGGACAAGACATAAGGTTAAATACCGGAATACATACATATGGTAAATGTAATTCGTATCATAATAAGAAGGTACCTACCTACTTCGTTATTTTAATTTATTTCAATAAATTACAGTGATTATGTTTAGAACAGGCAGTTGCTGGCGAAATATAAATCATAATAAACAAAAAACTTGCATCATGAGCAATGCGGCAATGCAGATCAAAACGGTTTTGGGCAGGCGCGCACACAAGGCGGGGGGAGGGATTCGACTCCGGACCCCTCTATAAACTAACAGAAAAAAATACAGATCATTTGGGTAAATAGAATATTATTTTTTCTTATTCTTAGTCAGGAATTCATGACTGAGGATCGTGACCCGGATGATTTAGCTGTCGAACGGTCTACGCATGGGTTGGTCTGTAAGCATTCTACGATACGCAAGACCTCTGACCATTGAAAGACATGTGGTAGTAATAAATTGGTACAACTATATGGGGCATCCAATGTTTGGTTTAGTATCCCGATGCGGCTTCTCCAAATGACAAGACAGCGCGGACGACAGAAACGGACACTAACGATCCCAATAATAATGTGTCTAATAAAAGGCTGGTATTCCGTAGTTGAAGCGATGACTAGCTATAAGTAGTATGCGGAGTAAATGTAAAATATAAAAGTCAGCTAGAATTTTTAAACTCCGCCCCTTCCAGCAGCCTTAATAATCAATAAAAAATATTTTTAAATGAACCGCCCCCTACATTACACCTGGTTGTAGGCAATGACAATACATCTACATGTATGTCGAAATCCTAATTGTATCAAAAGGTTGTATATGATTATACTCGATAAAAACCTATTTTTTTGTTGATCAATTTTTGGTGAAAGACCATGATAATTAAATAATAACACGTTTTTATTAATATCATTCAATTTTTAAACTTATATGACGTAGGTGGTCTTGATATAAAACAAATTCTTATGAAGTAGGCACCAAAAATGTCTGTTTTTAGATTGTAAGTTAAAATAATATTTATGTTTAAAGTATGTAAGTACTTAAATAGTTATAAAAACTTACCGACACATGGGTATAACTGATATTGATCGTGAATCTTACCTGAAACAAAACAAAGACAATTTTAGCAAATAACGTCATAATGACTAAATTGAGATGTGGTGGTTGGAATTCAAAGAACTAACTATTGCCCTCTTTTATTCAAAATGTAACAACTGTACTATTCATTCGTTTCTTACACCGTTTCACTCAACCAATTATCCGATGTGTTATCATCATTATAAAGTCAACCACCAACAGACGATGCCCTCAGCCAGCCAACCGGGCATAGAGGCAGAGGGGAACACATTTCTCCCTCTCACATTCGACCGGAGGTAGTACGTAGGTTAAAAAAAATCATGTGAAAATTACAAGATAAAAAGAACTTTTTATATACCACGTTTTTAAATTTTTTGTTGAATTATATGAACTTGACAATTCTATGTACCTAATAATAAAAACTTTTTAGAAACTTACTTGATGGAGATACTGAATAAATATTAAAGAATACTGAAATGTCATTTTGACATTTCATATTGATTTCCATAGTGACGCACGTATATATTAATAATTTAGTTGCTAGGACCGCTTATCAACCAATAATAGTTACTATATTATTACTTTTAGTAAGTAGTATATTACTTTTAACGATTTTTTTTCGAAACATACAAAACAGAATAAACTGAAAATGAATTCAATTCTGCTTAAAGATGGCCGAAAGTATTAAAATAATGCATTGTCGCCGTGTTCTGATATATTCTAAAAGTTTCAAATGTCTAGCTAGTCGGGAAGTTAGTTAAAAATCTTGGACAAACAAGAAAAAAAAATTACTGCACAAGAAAAAAGCTGTACCGGACAAACAAGAATACAAGCTAATAAAAACGTGGTAAAATAAAAGGTGTAAAAAAAATCATTATTTGTATTGGTGTTTTTAGTATTTTTAGGAGTAGAACTCAGGCAAAAACATTTAAATTACGTACATTGCTAGGGAAATACATAATATGTACCAGAATTTTATACATATGAGTTCTGGCGTGTAATCTATTTTTAGAAATAAAATGCTGATAACACTTCATTACTAAGCAGTTACATGTTTGCATTCGATTTCGCGCATTTATAATTATTAATGTACCAAATGACAACTGCTCCAATCTTGGTTTTACTTATACGAGTATATCACTTATAATGAATTTAACCTAAAAATTGAAAATAATGAAAATTCAAAAGAAGGTTGTTCTTCACTGATAAAACATAGTTACGACATTACCATAATGTGCGGGCACATCGCTGCCTTGTTATCATCGGCGACCTGTTTCGCGCAACAGATTACCATATTCAGAAACAAATCTAGCAAACGGAATATGGTCCGCACTAAAGGTTTCTCATTCTGATGCCTTCTTTGTATATGTAGTTTAGTATACGATTCCACTACCTATACAACAATTTATTATTCTTTCATACATATAGTCACGGGCAGACAGGCGCTTATAAAAAAATAGTATCACGTATCTAGGGAAAAAAAATATTTATAAAAAGGTTTTATCTGGGGCAAGTTAAAAGTTATGCTGGTAGGTAAGCATGTATGCAAACCATAATGCGATCCACGAAAGAGTGCACGTAACTAATGCTGTGATAATCAATTTATCGAAACTGATAGATACCTAATTGTATTTACAGGTGGGAGGGCAAATAAATGAATCTGATATAGTGTTGGTAGCTGAGGTTGGTAGATACCATTACCCGTAATCATTTACGTAGCTACGTTCAGGTAGATGCATAATACCAGATACGATACTGAATAAATATGCAACGTAGGTACACTGACTTGTAAAAAAAATAATAATCAGTGCCATACGTACACAATGTAAACTGATTTATTCGATATTGGCAAAATATCCGATTTTTATATAATTTCAATGGTTAAGTCGTTTCTAAGATATTTTATATAAAACGTTAGCGCCGGCAGTAGTGAAATAAAACAAAAGATTTTAATCCGTAATTCGCGAGATAGATAAAGAGAGAGATATAAAAAAGGCACCGAGCATTCGTGCGATTTAATGGGGTATTATTTCTCAAAACTACTGACGGCTTGATTTCGAGTTAATGTTATTTATTTATTTATAAACGGCAGGACGCACATAAAATATACGTTACGTAAAGAAAGTTGCATACGTGTGCATAATTTATATTTTATATTTATAGTATCTTTGAGCTCTTAAAATTTAGTCGACATCGTATGTCATACCCACTTACTAAACAGCGTTTATTCAGCAATAACTGGTAGGAATATCATAGCATCGCATAATAAAATAATAATACGTATGTATAACTTTACTGCTGTGTGTGCAGGTTACTAATCTCGTTCATCGGCATCGCCATTCGCGTTATTCGCTGATTGATAAGATACTTACTATAAAATAGGCAACCTTCATAATTATAATAACAATAACTAACTAAATAGTTACCTAAATGAGTTATAATATGAGCCCTTGAGAACTACAATGGTGTAAGTCAGATTATTGGTGTTTTGAGATATTAAAGGTTTTATTAAAAACAAGATTGAAAATTATTCAAAAGTTCCACTAAGCTAATTCTACATATTTATTGTTCACAAATATTTTATTTAACTGCTTTTTGGTTTTTTTGAGCAGATAGGTACTTTAAGTTGCCAGTCGTTACAATATGCGCTATTTCAATTACCAGAAGATAATTGACACTTGTTAAAATTGCCAACTAAAGAATGACATTACAATGTCATTGCTACTACGAGTAACTTAAAATAAGTATGCTCCTACTAATGAAAAATAATGTAGGTATCTAACGTATGTAATATGTAAATTCGTATCATTAAGTCTTTATTAAGTAAATCGGAGCCCACGAGAACTTCTATCTATTCGGAGAATTACATAAGCACTAGATGTAATAATTTTAGGTAAATTAACATACAAAACGAAAAATGCGTTACAGCATCGCAGGAATTTCGCAAAAACAAGAGATACATCAATCATCAAGGCGTAAAAATAACTCGCTTCCTCCTCATAAGAAAGAGATGGCAAAGATAACTTATTGAGGACGTGAGATAATTTAAAATTTACATACAAAGACAAAGGAAATTAAATAATATGTTCTATATGTGGAAATAAGACAGTCGGACGGACGGATGGTAGAAGGGAAAGCGGTTTCTGTGAATATGGAAAAAGAAAACAAATATTAGAAATTTTTTATCGCGGATTAAACAGTTGAATACATTGTTGAATATAAAATTATGATTTCTAAAAACTCTACCTACCTACATATGATTTACATATTTAAGTAGGTAAAATATGTAGGTACTTAATTCAAATACATTTTTTTCTTACTGACGTAAAGGCGTTTAAAGGTCACTGTGAACTGTCATATAGTGACAACAGAAGATTGAACAAATACGGAAACCTACTGCCTGAATGATTTTTAAGGTTACTCCATGGTCTAATGACTCTAGGAAGGCAAAATTCATTTCACTCATTCATCATTTTGAGCCGGCATTAAAGAATCTTGAAAATACACAATACTTTCATAGTTTTTCAATAGGTAAGCGACAAGGTATTGTCTCATATAAGATTGACCATAATATATTAAATCAGAATAAGGATCACACACACCCTAGTCCACCCTAGTCCACATTGAACAAGTTCTTGGTATAAGTAGATAACTCATGGGAGACTCTCCACACGACTTTTAAGGACTGGTCGTCATATGAAAGCATAAAATTATCGAATGGTCAAATTTTCTTAAATAGTTTTAAGTACATATACGCTGCATCCAATTTAATTACTACACACATGTAGTAGTAGGTATTGGTACGACCACGTTAC
This sequence comes from Rhyacophila brunnea, assembly GCF_057557595.1. Taxonomy (NCBI): domain Eukaryota; kingdom Metazoa; phylum Arthropoda; class Insecta; order Trichoptera; family Rhyacophilidae; genus Rhyacophila; species Rhyacophila brunnea. The sequence continues at coordinate 34,177,116 of NW_028232752.1, forward strand.
AACACTCGAATTCGTGAGCGAACATGGCAGACCTTGGTTATTGAAGGAATCAGGAAGAAGCGCTTCACGTGGTTAGGATTGTATTCCCGATGCCGTAAAAGAGTGCGACACTTCGTACCCTGTGACACAACCTCGAGGGCTCAGTGGCCGTGGCCGTGGCCGACCCATCTTCACTTTGCAGCGGTGCTATAAAAGTGATTTATGCGCTGCATGTCTCATATGGCGGGGAGCGCGAGAAGTGGTGATGGACCGAGGGAAGTGCCGCAACCTTGTGCTTGCCCTATGCTCCAACACTGGGGCGTGTCAGGGTGAAATAAGTAGTACGTAGGTATTACTAAATTTCATAAGAAGAGATGTGTTTCGTTTTATGAAAATCGTAAAAAACAGAACATATACCTAAGTATAGGTGTTTTATACCTGAAAGTTGTATCATGTATTAATAAAAGGAGCAACAAAATCTTATAGTTTGGTTGGTGCTTCGTCTTGTACGGTGTCACAATAATAATGATAAGGAAAAGGGAGAGATGCGTTCCATTGAATGAATTTCAAAATGTGTTCCAAAATCAATAACGGTGTGTTCCAGTGTTCAGCAAAATATAAACAAACAAAATACATTGTAAATGTAGGTACGATTTGTATAATATTCAAGGCAATACACTTGCGGTTAATCTGTATAAGGTAAATTACTTAAATAATGTTTACACGAAATGACGTATGCAATTTCATTATTTGACAATAAATAATTGATGCTTGCTGGCCCGTGTATGAAGCGCCTCTAATATGTGTTTTACTGTTTTACAACAATTCCTCACTCTTCAGAGTTCAGGTTTGAGTGTACATATTAACTTGACATGAACATATTAACAGAAATAGATACTTAAAGATAAGTAAGTATACATACTCAAAATGTGTGATGTGATGGTGAAGTCGAAGTAGGTTGGTACCTATAACTGATCGTGTGCTAATTGCCTATTGTTCTTTGACCCTACTCAATGTCCGTACCAAACGATGCGAAAGAAGATTCCGTATAATTCGCAATGGCCGAATGATATGAAGAATTATTAATATACACCTACTGAATTCGAATTGGAAGATTATAGGTTATAGGTACAAGTAGTCGGAGGTAGGTACTTGCCTACGTACCTACATACATATTATCAGTGACGCATGGAAAACAGCTCTTTGGGATGGTTTAATTTGCATTATATATATTTCGTTTATTAGGAGTATCTACTTAGGGAATGCAAGCTCGGAGCCCTATGCAGAATCCAAGATTTCGATCTTAAGGATAAGTTGCCGAAAAGCATGATTTAACTATAGACTATACTGAGTACTTATAGAGTTAAGGAATCCTTAACCATAGACTACTTTTGTTATGAACACGCCCTCTTCTGTATTAGGTCTGGCCGGTGCATTCTTATGCATGAGTGTAGGACCGTAACAAAAATATCGATATTTTGAAGTATCAATACTTTATGAAATATACATCGATATTTTGCTATTGATAATTTCTTTCGATAACGATGAATATATAATAAAATTATAAATGATCCTTCGCAAACAACCATAATTTGACAACGATATTTACAAACATGGCCCCCACAAGGCGGGGGGGGGGCTAACAGGGCTCTAGCCTGAGGGTCAATCAGATAAGTGAGATAAACACACATCACAAATTTTCTATAATACTAAAAAAGTCACCTGCGCACTATTTTAGTAGTACGATGCATTTTTTTATTATCGTATGTCGATACTTGACAACTCCGCAATTCAAATAGATATAAATTGTAATGGTTTTAAGTTTTGTATAATTCCATTTGATTCGTTTTTTGCGACACGGTATCGCCTTTCGGCATCTTCGGGCACTATGCACACTCACCAATGGTAAATACAATTGACACGCCGACCCGGGTCGTAAAAAAATGACCCATTCACTGCGTCCAACGCAACTGGTGCGTTGCTTATCAGGTCGCCATTAGATATAATTAGCATATAATTTAAATGTGGTAATTAAATATTAATTAAATGGTCCGCAGTGAATGGGGACTGCGGACCTTTTAATATAGATATATATTAAAAGAATACACAAAACCACTAAAAATACAGTGAATATCCTTAATTTTACCTCGACCACCATTTGAATGCTGTATTTCAAAAACGTTGCTTGACACATTTTAAAAAAACAGTGACATAAGTTGCAAAAATCTTCATATTACTTACCTAAATACACAAATGTTAGTAGTTTTTTTAAAGACAACGGTTAACATTTGCTATAAAATGATATATTTTACATCTACCTACCTATTTATTTTTATACCTATAGTATTGTTTTCACTCTTTTGACTAAAACACAATAGTGACTTGTAATGTTTTCAAAATACAGCATTCATTTTGAAAACGCTAATGTTGAGCGTCACATTGCTTTTAACCCTAAGTAAACTTAAAGATCCTGGCCTCGGGAGTGGGGGCCCGGTTCAGGTTGTGTGGGCCTTCCTTTCCTTAAAGGACGATACTTTCTTTCGATACGATACCCATTCCATGTATCGATACTTTTTCAATGGATATACAGGTCTATGCAGTGTAACTTCGTTTTTGCTACCCGTTTCAACTTATGCTCGCCTGATACCGCTACTAAGAATGAGAGTGTTACCATGTTAAAAAAATATCTTGCGGTGCCTGTAGAATCACATATAATGACTATTATTAAATATTAATATATATTTATAGTTATTGCATTTATAAAGTGCAGTTGTCATATTTTTGTCATCGTTTAACAATTATAAAATAATTTACCTAAACTATAGGAAAGAGAATTTTTAAATATGGTATTATTTTCAATAGAAAAAACGAACGAAGCTTTAAGACGAGGTGAACCATAGGCAACATGATCTTAAGTAAGGACAATGTTTCTGCATAGTGTTTTCTGCTAAGGAAATTTTAGATATGACAAATGTGTCTGCATTAAGCTCTCGGTCAACATTTTCGATTCCATGATTTATGTATCGATAAATCGAACGGGATCCTAGGATTGCAAACCTTAATCGGCTTAATCAGGCTTTTTCTTTTCATTAGTTACTTCATATTTTCGAACTTGGTACCGATCTACTATGTATCTTGGTGCTTAAAGAAAGAGTTTTAGAAAATAAAAAAGAATCATGACTTACTCTGCCGTCATTTATCTTTAATGACATGAAGTGTCCTCTGGGGCCTTATGTTAGAACTTGCGAGTCCAAGTCGCCCGGTCGACATGACGTCATATGACATCATTGTGACGTACTACCGGAGTGATAATACCATTCGAGAAATTAACGCTGCTCAATCACTGTTGTTATCCATTGTCCCCATACACAAATAGGTGTTTCAGCATGTTTGAGCCGTGTGCGTTGGGCGGCTTGCCTCGACCGTGTATTGGCTTACGTCATGTCGTCGGGTGACTTAATGTCACAAGTTAGAACATAAGGCCCCTGTACCCGTGTACTGAAACTCTGCCGAAACAGAGGATTCAGGAGTTGAACGTGATGAATCTAAGGAGGAATCGGAATTATTACGCCCTCCACATGACGCAGCAAATTATTCAAATGCCTCAAAGTTGGCCTCGGTTAATACCAAGTCAGCGTGACCAATCGGGTCCGTGTGTGGACGGACCCTTGCAAACAGCTCCGCTCGGTTGGATCCCATCAGCGGGCATTCCCAGAGGACGTGCTCAGCGTCTTGATGGTCGTGCGCGTATGTGCATTCCGGCCCATGTATATGTCAAACGAAAACCGTACAGCTTGGCTGCGAAGTTACCATGGCCGGTTAGGAACTCGCTTACCTAGTGTGTTGGTCTTAATTATTGTCTCATCGAAGCCTGCAGGACACATCTGGAAAAAACAGATACGTTTGTCGTTCTTTGGTGGATGCCGAGGACCTCGACTGCCATTCATCGAATGCTATTTTGTAGGTAGACTAACGAGCTGACAGTATGCCTTTAGGGTACGTCTTCAGATCTCGGCGGAGGCATCTGATGGATGCGTTCGATGGTGGTGTTGATCCTTGGTATTCGTACTTGATAAAGGTGTGGGTGATTTTTTGTTAGACTATTCAAAAATAATTTATCACCTCCATGTCACCGCCGAATCCGTTGATACAAATGTATTTTATTTACGTCAGTTTCTGTTACTGTTTCCTGTATGTTGATAGATCTCTAAGTTACAGTATTTATTACTCGTAAATACAAAAAAAGGCTTATCTTAGCCATACTAATTTATAAATAAGAAGACCCTACGGTTATGTAGTCGATTTTAAGGGGCATAATGAGTGGACCCACTAGGGGGGGGGGGGGTAAAATCAATTCAAGTGTCACAAAGAAACTATTCGTAAAGCTAAATCAAATAAATATAGTAATTAATGTGGTTCACTCGTTTCTGACAAATCAAAATTGTATCGAGTAAGTACTGATTATCTACAAAAACACCAATCGAAAATCCTATTTAAAATATTAAATTATTGATTTGTATGAATTTATTATGTGCACCAAGATTTGTAAATAATGCTCAGAAAGAGCGTGTTGCCATTATGATTATAAAATAACATCATGTTAGAAACACTGTATCCACAGAGCGCGCTTTTATTCAATTAACCAACCACAGGTACAGGTATTTTATATATAGGAACTATTGCTGTATAATTATTATTTAATTTTTATATTGTTATTATGTATTTTTTACTCTATCTACTATCTAATTTTACCATTCACTGTATTTATATGTTAAATTAAAAACATTTGAAACTTTAATGGAAAATCGGTATTGTAATAGGTATAATTGTCAGTATTTTCATTGTCAAAGGCGACGTTGCCGTGTCAACACCGAAATCTTCGCATTTGGCCGTTATTGAATTACAATAATGATAAATAGGTACTTACTTAGGTATATCCATGTGTGAACGTGGAAAGGCATAATACTTCATAATAAAGGTCTCAAAGTACACAGAGACGTGTCATCAGTTCCGTATAGTAATCCTTTGTGAAAGAAAACAATAGGATAAAAGGACACGTGACCAGATATGAGTTAAAGGATTTTCTTTCAAATATGCAACCCTTCTGAAAATCTTTCAAAAGATTACGTGCACAACACGTTTTCAAAAGAAAAATGGATAAGGGTCTTTTTCATTTTCGTGGGTGTATTATCCCTAGTGAATTGGCTTAGATATATTATATGCTGTAGGCAGAGCCTTCTCATACACGAGAGTTATCTAGAAATAAAACCCCAAAAAGATTTTCGAAAGCATCCTCGGTTTTGTTCGGTATTTTTTATTATAGGATTTTCACGATTTAGTATTACTTAGCTAACGCACGGTGCGGAATATTTATGTGGTCATGAGAGTAAGGAGAAAATATGTGCGAGAAATAAAGTATTAACGCAATAAATACTTACAAAAAACAACCTCTGCGTAATTAAATTAATAAGAGTAACAAATTATGGGAACAGAGGATAGCCTCAAAACATCTAATATGTCTATCAAGGTACGGTAAATCACACTAATTTAGCCTCCAAAACTGTGCGTATACCTACCTATTACCTTTGCAGTGTAGAACAGTTTTCCTACTAAACCACCGATTCCAAACCTTATTCGAGTCGTGTTCTCTTTTAACAATCGTCAAGTAACCAGCGACACCTCCCCCGCAACATTTTCAAAAAAAGGCATTTATTAATATAATTATGAAGAGAGAGTGAAGCATTAATTATTATTTAAACAAAAAAAAAACACATTAAAAATAATCTTAAAATAAATGTTAAGATTCGCGTTATCAATCATGAACACTGTTTGTCAGTCAGTACAATATGTTCACATGTGAATTCACATACATCACACTTATACTGGCTTTACTAGTCTCTGTTGTTAACTGTCAACCGATACCTTTTTCGAAATGAATTTTCTTTTATTTTTAAATTAGCAAAAAATATATTTGGTTTACTAAGTAGGTATCTTTTCAACATATGAGTGTTGTCGATGTTCGTTGCACGTTTATTAATTTATTGTATGTATAAAGTGTAACTGCATGTTCGCACATAGCCATAATTCTATGACTTTCGTTCGACGAGGTTTATTGTCGATTTCCATTCAGGTATTATTCTTGAATTGTCACTTAAAACCGCTTAAGCGTAGACAAGTCGTTTATTTTAATATTCTTGATAACGGTGTTACAACCGAAATAGCTATCGACTTTAAAATATCCTGTAGAATTTAATATAATTTATATTATCATGTTGTGAAATGGAAGTCTTCCAAGTAAATATGCTGACTTAATTAATTAATAATAATATTTAATTTGTTTTCTATTTAGTTGGCGATCCCCCGAGTGTTGGTTTCTGGCGATGCAATATTCTAAGTTGTACGCTCGGTCGCGAGCATATCGATGGTTGAGTGCAAAGATACTGTATATGTCCGGTTTTGTATGTTTTCATAAGATCTAATTTTAAGATTTGAGATGCATGAATGGACATCATTATTTATTTGAAAGATACAATATCGTTTTACAGTATAACGATACGATGCAGACGAACGTTTTGTGTATGCTAACTCAATTTCGACAAAAACTGGACCTACAATATCTTTGCACTAAGCCTAAGCCATCGATATACAATTTTAAGAGAGCGCACATGAAAAATTGATTGCAGTTTTTTCTGTTTTCTATTATGATCTCAATACCATAAATTAATATGAATGAAAAACACCATAATCCTACCCAGATATTAGTCAAATTAGATTTGGCACTGCGAGTCCATATTGTTTTGTCCAAGCCTGTCCCTGTCATTGCTCCCTTGACGACGCATAAGTACCATCTATATTTCGCAAGCTGCGGTGATATTAAATATAAATATGCAATAATAACAGAGCTGTGTATCTATAACCAATAATTTTATTGTAGAATGCTGTATTATATAAATAAAAACGGTTGTAATTTGTAATAGATATTATTGGAGAAAGTGCTCTTCCGGTGAAGCAAAAATTAAATTTTCACACTCTTAAGGTTGTACCTCAGTTGAGGCACGGTCTAAAAAGATCGTGGCTAGGCGATGCGCGGATTGCTGGTCGCGGGTGCAAATGACGCATGCCAAACGAAATATAATTTGTCATATAAATCCAACGTAGGTCCATTTTATGTTCTGTTTATTGTTCTATTAGTAACAATAATAATATATTCATTGACATGTTTTCTTTTTAAAGTAAATGGGTAACGTTTTTAGTCATCTTTACACGATTTAAGAATTAATACGCCCGTCCCGTCACCATCACGAAACAAAGTGACGTGTTTCCAGCTCGACCTTCTCTATCAGAATGCGAGCGAGTCCAAAATTTCGTCGCGCCTATAGTTGAAAATTATTTGCCGTTTCACTGATGAATCACCTTAATGTCAAGCCGTGGAATCGCGCTGCCACGTGAATTTTACTAACAGTGAAATATTTACCTATATAATAGTATATTGGCTGACTCTATTTAATATATCTAAAGAAGCTAAATATGCCAGAGATCACAGAGATCTGTGATGTCAAGGTTTTAATGTGATCGAATCAAAGGAATTTACCGCTCTTCTCTTCTGCCGCAGGTGTTGCATATTGGTATGAAAAAGAAAACTAATCTTGTGTCTTTTTCTTATCGTCAACTCTGTAGCTGGTTTTTTTTAGGTACATTTATGTACCGTGACTAGGGAATCCAATCCCGAGCCAAAATTCTGATCCCGGGATTTCGGGATTACAATTTGACAATCCCGGGATCCCGGGACTGGTCCCGGGATTGGCATTTTTTCCATTGTTTATATAAAAATTTTATATTTACAAATAACATTGATAAAATCGGTCAAAAATAAATCTAGTATAATTTATACTATTTAAGACATATATTGTTAATATTGTATACGTTCAATCTTGGAAATACACAAGTTTAACGGAGTAAATAATATTGTAATATAAATAATAATGTGAATTTAATAGGAGATTGCTGTTTCTGATAGTAAAGACTTAATGAATGGATTAGCGAGATTTAAAATAGTATAGCAAATAATCATGGCGTACTTATGGCCTTTCCGCTTCATAAATCTAATTAGTCATCCAAATCTGAAACTGCCGTAAAACGTATGATATCATGGTGGAATAACTTTGTTTAATAGTGCGAAGCATTGTTTTTTTTTTCAGTCTTTCAATTTTTAATAATATATGTGAAAAAATAAAATGAATCGGCAACCTACACATGGGTATAAATCAAACTTCATTCAAACTCAGTTTATTTCTAATGTAGTTATTTTTTATTAAAAGTATTTTTTCTGTTATATTTTCGCTTTTATTTTATTTTCCATAAAAATGGATAAAAAAAATCTATCCCGAAATCCCGGGATTATGTTTATCAATCCCGGGATTCATAGGTATCGAAAATAGCTCGGGATCCCGGGATCCCGGGATTCGGGATCCCGGGATTGGAATCCCTAACCGTGACAATGCATTCAACGATAACAACTTGATAGCATGTTCGCAGATATTTAGTAAGTGAACCCAGTGTGTATGTATACCTACCTACAGAGCCCGCGTAATAGTAATGTTATCGAGTTAGTCTAATTTGTAAGTGCTCGCTTCCGGAATTTCGACACCAATTGGCCCACTTTTGGGATCGCATGCGCGAAAACAATTTAACATACCTAGTGGTTCACGTGTCAGTACTAACATCATTGGTACACCTACATACCGGTATATCATCGCCAATCGGCCCTCGCCATCATTATTATCAATTATCATACGCCACACTTTTTCCACGTAAGACATTCCCACACCTGTTTCTCACAATGACAAATAATAATGAACAGAGATCGTAATGGAAAACCGGTTATCGAAATCCACCAAGCAAGACATTGTCTCTTGAATTTTCCGCTCCGGTTCGTGTTCTATTACTAAGCCACACAAACAATTTGAAATCAGATTATACTCCACTTATCCTTTCGTTCTTTACGTTCTTCCAATCGATGTCACACATTTATTTTAAACGCATACTTACATTGACCGGGTGATAAATGTTGAAATTCTCAATTGAATGGGAAAGGACCAAGAAGTTCTGCGTAGTATCAAAATCAGGAAACTACAATACCTCGGCCACATTATGAGAGGACAGCATTCCCCAACTTGTCATTCAAGGAAAGATCAATGGTAAGCGTAGCAGAGGACGACGCCGCATTTCGGAACCTCCGTGATTGGTACGAGTGCAGCTCCATTGAACTGTTCCGGGTAGAAGATGACAAATCTAAGATCACCTTGATGGAGCCGACCTCCTCTAGGGGATGACACAATAAGAATAAGACTTCTATTTCGTGTTTATAAAAAACCACAAACATTCAATTTACTGCAGGTATATAAGTGTCAGGGTCCATGGTGACGAAATGGAAGTGTTGGCGCGATAAAATCATGATTTGACAATATTCATGTATGTGCTTATTTGTTTACAAGGGGCATACGCTGCTTGTGGATAGGATAGGAATGTAGATATAGATAGGTACATTAAAAGTGGCATATTATTCTGGTTGGACCTATTATCGTCAACCTCATCCCAACATTTCTCCCCTACCTATAATCCCAAGTATTGCCAAAAGTCCAGGCGCAACTCAGTAACGAGTTATTAGTCGACATAATATAATTAACATAATATTTAAATGTGGTAATTAAAAAGTAATTAACTGCCCAGCAGTGAATGTATTAATAAATAAACGGTAGTTATATCAAGACAACGGGCGCGTCTAGGCTTGTTACAGTTTGGCCGCCGTTAACGAGTAATTCAAAACGCATACATAGTAACTCAAAAAGTGCAGACCACGAGCGTTTACATTGCAACCATTGTGGAAACAATAATTCTATTCAAGTCTCCGTACAAACTCAGTTAATTAAACCACCTGTCAAGCCGTGTTACCGGCACAAGGTGTCGCCTCATTTATCATGTAAATTATAAACCCAAGTGGACAGTGCCGACTAGGACGTGAAGGCATCCACTAGGGACCAGCTTCAGCCAGACAGCTGAACATCAATAATGTTAGTGTATGGACTAACTCCCGTGGAACGGCCCCCTCCCCCCAGCATCCACATCCACCATACAAAAATTACAGTCCACTATAAAAATCGCATCTATATTCTAAATAGATACAAAGAACCATAGTAGGTAATGGAAATCGGAGCACGGAAAAATCTAATTTATAATAAATAACGTGAAATGGGTCAGTTATTCGTATGTCGAGTGGGGGGCACCAAACTTGAATCAGCCAAAGATTTGATGTCAGCAGTTTAGTATTAGTGTGAAGAAATCAGTATCATCTTTAATAATTCACAATAGACCGAGACGTTCAGATGGAGTACCATTTTGAAATAAGTAAAACGTAGAAATATAAGTGTAAGTACATCTTTCAATTGTTTTGATGTGCTTTATAACAAGGGAACCAAAGAAAAAATGTACCTATTTTTAAAGTGGACGTACAAATTACGTTATAAAGATGTTATTTTAATCATGAGAGAATTTCTCAGAGACGTACGGTAGGTACTTAGTATAGACACAACTTCAATCAAATATGGCAGTTTTTTTGCAAAAAAAAAAATAACATTTATCATAACAAAAACGAAAAATAATTGTTAGTTGTCGGTAGGCCCGTCCGCCTTTCTGCTTTGGGCGCTACATATTTTACAAAAATTATATAGACTTGATCACGCATCGACAGGGTTTTAACAGCAGAAGCCATACTATTAGCATATAATTACATGAACGCCATGTTCACCTTGCAAGAAATCACACACCATGTCGTAAACTACCAATTCGCACAGCAATGATTTATAATGTCAACTGTTCTTTTCTATATAAATGGAAAGAGAAAAGAAGTATATTTTTTGGTTTGGTATGGTATTTTGCATCGTGTCACTGAAAATTAGCAAGTTCCGCTTATTTGCACAGTTAAACGGAGAGTCAACATCATGTAACGTTAGTCGGTCACGGTGGGTGTTTCTCTTATGACATAATGATAACAATAATCATTTTCTCGTAAAACAAAACAAAAATGATGCTCACACTTTAAAAGGTTGCTGGATCTGTGAGATCGCGGAAGTTTAATAATAATGTACAAATAATAGTAATTTAAAATTGTATTATATTATACCTACACTATTATGTTTAACTGTCATTTTTTTAGTAGAAAATGTGTGTAAATACTTGGATGTGACTTTAAAACACAATACATATTACAACTAAATGTTCAAAGATATGATTTTCATTCGAGAAATATCTGTAATATTATTAATTACACTAATTGAATTTGAAGAATTCAAATATATGACCACCATATATGAATACCACGATTTTACTTTTCACAGTTTATTGGCAATAATTAACATTTGCATTTCGGTGGAATGTCATATATAAAAAAATAAGTAAACACAGCCAAAGCTGTCAAAGATAACGAATTTTATAAATCACAGAGTCAATTAATATATAAGTAGGTACTTAAGTATGTGTATGTTTTCATAGTTAAGTGCAATCTTCTGAAAATATCGCGTACAAGACAATCAACTATATTATTATGATGTATGTAATGATTATAATACTCGTACAATGAATGACAACGTTGCTCACGTCACTTACTCGGGGTGAAGCGTATTGGGGCGCCTGAATAGTATTTAAAAAGTGATCACCCCATCACCAAAATTACTATTAAGCGTTCAACTAATGCGTCCAATACAAGTATTAGGCAAGTACAGTAAAAACAAAACAATGATTAGGTTGGTCGATGGTATGCGTGCAGATGGGGAGCCCTACTAAATACCTGGCAGCCGATGAGCGCATATTCGTAGGTATTCGTACGCATACGTATCGTAGGCATGTATCCCTGCATATCACTTTCGTTTTTTATTACCCTCCATAAATTTATCTCGCACACAGGTAAATAAAATAAACTTATACGATTAAGCCCCGGGGCGCACCGTATCCCAAGATGTTTCCTTCATTATTCAATGAATCCCACAAAAATGCGATGCGATTAATAAAAAGAAGGGTTTCCAGCGATGCGTGCGGCCAGTTGTATGGAATCCAAAAATGTAGATAGAATTACCTGAATAGGGAGATAAAACACAAATACAACAAGACTATCTACTTATGTAACCTCTTTTTTATATTCGGTCAATGATCACCCGCTTCCTCTTCCACATGAGTTTAGTATTCTACAACACACCGATATGATATTTCGATGATAAAATTATATTAGGTAACAAATACAGTCATTCTGAGATACTTACGAGGTAAGTAGTGAGTGGGAAAGTAGACAATATTATTGGGAATATTCATGTCTATAATAAAATTGTATTTTTTTTTATCATTTTAACCCATATTCCATTGACTGCTGGATATAAGCCTCTCACCTCTACGGCACACTGATTATAATAATTATGTAATGTGTATAAGTGGGTACTTACGTACATTTTACTTATTGTAATATTGTTAATTCAATAATATGCGCCACATATCAGTAAGTAGCTATATGTACCTAAGTAATACTGATTGCGATAAGAACCTAAGACAAATTATTCTTTGGTTTAAAAATTTTCAAAATAAAAAAATGATTTCTATCACTTAATTTAAATTCTTGTACGGCATAGTTTCGTTCAAAGAGTCTGATCTTCTAATGACTTTAGGTATTTGCGTACAATATGAAATTAATCTCACGTTGATATACAATATACATCTAAGTATATGAGTACAATTTGTAAGAACCGCGGGTTGTGAAGTCGGAACGCTGGATCCAGCGCTCGGAATGGAGCGGAACGCCCCGGAGCGCCGTTCCGGTTCGTGAATTCCTCGACAATTCCGTTCCGTCTCGTGGAATCCTCGAATCTACCGTTCCTTCTCGTGGAATCCTGATAGCGAGATGTCTCGTAAAATTTTTTCGAGCCTCATCAGACTATTTAATATAGCATTTCGGTTCAGAATGTGTTGAAATTGAGGAATATGAATTAGTATAATATATTTTAACAAAAATCTTTCTATTAAACAATGATTTTACTTGTTGACTACCCCTGTTAATACTTCGTAGATGTCGGTACAAATTGGTGCCAAAGTAAGTCAAATTTCTTCTTAGAAAGGCATCTAGGTATATTTTTTCCTAACAATGCATTTCTAGACAACCCATGTGTCTGATAATAAAAAATACAGTTTTTATTGAAGAAAGAACCCTTACATTTATTGCTCTCTTCCGTTTTCTTTAAGACAATATGAGATAATAGTACCTACTTATATAAATTATTCTATTCTATAGTGATATTTAACAAGTTGTTTTTTGCTTGAAGACAAAATCACAGAATACATAATTTATTTAGGGTACCTACTACTAATAACGATAATAACGTACAATTATTACGTACCTAATAATTGTAATACACACTGGTAGGTACAGTTTGATTTTCAATTAAAACACATGAAATATCTACATAACATTATTGTAAAAAATAGTTAATTTGTTAATTAAAGTTTTATGAATAATTAAATTACCTCAGTGTAGGTATCTACCAAGGCTTGGATTTTCGACCCTTTGGTATCAAACGCGGAGCTTAACTGACTTGGATAAGACTGGTAAGAGTGTGAAATGTTTTATGGAGTGAAATGAATGGGAGAAACAAAATCATAACTGTCCCATTGACGATTGCGCAAAATATAGGATATAGTATAGCTAACTTTACATAGGTAGGTTTGACGCATTAATAGTTTTGACAATACATCACAAGACAATCGAGGCCGTTCATTAGTCGACCTGTTGATGTTGGTGTTCAGCAACTATGCCCTTTTTATGGATTTTAGGGTCTCTCATATTGTCCGAATTATTGCGTCAATAAAACAAAAGCGAACGCGCGCTGACCGCCCGTCATCCAGGCAAACAATAGTGATTTATTGCAGACAGCTTGCATTTATTTTACTTGCATTGTTTATAAAGTTTTTGTACTTAACTTACAAAATTTTGAAAAAATAAAGCACTTATTTGGTCATTTTTAAAGGATGACATATGTCCCAAAGTTAGTACGTATCTTCTTTCTCTCTGAACTGGTCGCATTATTTCCTTGATTCAGTGTAATTTAATATTTCCTATAATCAATCTCAATACAAAATATTTTTAACGTATATATTTATAACATAAGTGACAATAAAATATCATCCAAATGTTTTTGATAATAAAATCAATATTAATATTGATACGTTTGAAAATTAAAAGCGCATACCTATTTCTCGTTGATATATATTCGTGTTTTTTGCTTGACTTTTTTATTATTATTGTATATATCAACTTACCTACAAATCCGTTTATTAAGAAATATCTGTTATCTTAGTGTAAATTATTATTGATTGTTCGGTACTTAGTGTAGTGAAATACGAGATTAGTGTCGTGTCATATAATTACTAAGTATCTATAATATACCGACCACAAGAGAAATTAAGTGCTTCAATAGTGGAACTAAATTTTTTTTTTTTATAATATTTTTATTTTATAGCAGTTTAGTTTTGTGTTACCTACCCAGTAAAAATCGCAAAATTACCATGCCTGTGGTGAGTTCCGTATTTTATTTTGTAAATAGTTCATAAAAATGGTTCTCTTTATCGCTCCAAATAAAAAGTAGACATATTTACATACATATTATAAATGAAAACTTATCGAATTACCTTCAGGTTCTTAATATTTCACTAGGTAGTTTTGGAGTTGATAATGCTATTGAAACCACCATTCGTATTTTGTATTATTGATTATGTATTAATTGATCCTGGTCCAATTATTAAGTATCGTTATAGCCATATATGAAAAGATTTGTGCTTAATTAGGAATCCCAATGAGCCAAGGAAAACCAATGCCAATCGAATCGAGTAGAGATAATAACTAGATCTGTGCATATCAGTCAAAATGAAAATATGCACTAGGAAAACAATTTATTACACGAATTATAGAGGATAGAAGAATAATGGAGAGTAAAAATTAACACAAACCAATTAATGGTGAGGCGGAAATACATAATATTATGTCATATGGAGACGTTAAATTTTCCTCATATTACTAGTAGGTATATTAAAACAAAATATTAGAAGTGCGACATCTTTATAAAACAATACAATGAAACCGAGTTTTCAAATTATTCAATCATCAATAATATGTAATTATTGTTGATTGTTTTTACTGCAAAATGAGTGTAAAATAACGCACTATTAAAATGTATTAGTAAATATTTCAGTTATGAAAATTCTAAATGAATTTCTCCAAAAATGTAACGTAAATGTCTAGTGTATAGTGTAACAAAAATGTAATTCTGTATTATTAATAATGTAACTATTTATGCCTATAGTTAAAAAAATGTATGTATACTTTTGTAAACCATTGTAAAGCAGAATAGCCTTTCATTCAGAGAAGAGCTCAATTGCTTCCAAATAAAGAAAAAAAATGTATTAGTTGTTCAAGCATTATCAAAAAAAAATTTGGAGGGATGGAATGATGTTCTGACGCATTCACATATAGCATACCTTGGACTTCCAACTGTCCCAATTTCATTTGAAATAGTTAGGTAGGTACAATAACGATTGACACTATTGGAAAAAAGAGGCTGCGTGCCATATAGATTAAACATTTATTTATGTATATTTTTTTTAGAATTATTAATAACAACGTCCTTGCTTTTTCGTACAAGTTGGTTCTTAGTAATTTTGAACAATCACAAACACCCAGGCTTTGAGAAAAACAAACTAATATTGTGTCCTCACCGGGTCAAACCCAGAACTCTCGGGTGGAAGGCCAGCGCCTTACGCACTACATCACGAGAGCCTTATAAATGTTTATAATTTTATTACTGATTGAAAATTTAGAGATATTTTACATCATAGGTATTATGATAAAATTATATGTGTGGGTATCTATATTATATATTATTATATATTGATATTTATATTTAAATTATATTGTGTGGGTTGGTAATTAAATGACGATATGAATAATATGATTGACGGTCTTAAAATATTATCAAAAAAATTGGGATGGCCATGAACTCTGGCTAGGGGCGATATTTTCTTTAGTGATGCCATAGAGCAGTCACGTCTTGAAGGGTAGGTAGGTAATGCACTGTTTAGGTGTTCCATACGTTAAAGAGCGGCAAACAGACAATGAATAAAAAGAGGATAATATAATTTTTCGAAGAACTATTTCGTGGGAAAAAAAATCGCCTGCGATATATTTATATTATTTATTATTTGATTTGTCCTACAAAGGCCTATAATATAGTATAGGCTGTTCGGACTTCAGATGTGCCCCAAATTTGCAATTGTTTACCCTTACAAGCAGGGCTGAATTTACCAAAGGGCTACAGGTCCGGGACCCTAATTTAGTAGGTCTCTGGAACCAGAGAAATAATTTGAAATCACAAAAGACCCTTGCAGCAAAGGAATACGCAAATGTACGAGCTTCTAGAATTTTGAAGATAAGAGCCCAATTATAAGAACATTGATGACAATTAAGTGATTTTGCAAAAATTGAGTAGGTATTTAAAAAAAAACTAAATTTAATATGTTATTGAGGGGGGGGGGGGTAATGTGTATTAGCGCAGGGCCCCTTCAAGCGTAAATGAAACCCTGATTACTAGGCATATCGCCCTTATGATATCCGAAAAATATCTAACCCAATTTGATATTTTTTGATTATTCAGCGCTCCGGCTCGTAAGATTTTCTATTTCGAGCACTGGCTGGATCAGATAAATAAGTAGGTACTACAGCCTCAAAAGTAATTAGGCATACGAAAACAATGCAAAAAAGTGCGGGTCACGTCCCAACTCCTAGCCAGTACGCCTGCTAACTCGTTCAATTTAAATCCTAGGATAGTCATGCATGTTGCTAAGCTAAAACACGCATGTTAATTTTCCTTACTGTATTATATACCAATACTATAGGTATAGGTACACCGTTGTATGCAAATATTGGAGCTGGTACCTATTTTCGACCGGAATAATTGTGGGTTAGAAACGGCCGTATCCGGAAATCTAAACGTATGTAGGTACCTACTATCCAAGAAGAAGATTTAGGCACAAGCCGGAAGTCGCTGTCGTCGACTAAATAGGAGGAGCTTCTTAGTTCACAGTTTTAACGCGTGGACAACTAGTCGCTAACCGGAAGGCGCTATAATCTAAGTGCGGTTAAAATGGGAGGAGCTTGTTAGTTCACAGTTTTAACAGGTAGCCAAGAAGATGTTGTTCGACAGTAGTTGGCCGTATATCAATTTTATTCACAGTGAGATATTTCAAAGGAAACTGTAAGTATAGCATTGGGATCATATTCATGTCTAGACAAAAAAAAACTTGAAAATAAAAACGCCGGTATACAAAGATAAGAATAGAAAATAGGTAGGTAAATTAGAATTACAATATACAATTCGCTGCCTCAGTACAAGGGTACACTACTTGGCAAAATGTCAGTTTTGACTTATGAATTACAAAATATGGAGAATCAGTTGAAGTTTCTGGGCAAGGCTGCACTATTTTTGTATAAATTTATTTTACCATAATATTATTTAGATAATTTTGTATGACATCAACATAAATATCAGAACTGTGGTACATCGAAATGTAAGACGTACAATTTACATATACCTACCTACCTAACTATATTTTTTTTCAAATGAGACATTTACTCTGAAACCGGTGAAGAAACCATTCTCTACTTAGGTATATAGATAGAGTCTAAGTAAATATATGAAAGTGAAGCTTAAAAATGAATCACTAGGTTAAAAAATGAATCAGTCTAGTCTCATTGCAAATTCCTGTGTAACAAATTTCAAACTGTTATAGACCGGATCTGTCAAAAACAGCAAGCATTTCAACACAACTTTTATATTCACTTAGTCAGTAGTCAAGATGAACCATACAATTTAAGTTTGTTACGAATTACATTAGACAGGTACTACGTATATTACCCATTTCGAACACGAAACATTGTTGAATTGTACCGAAACGAAAACATTCACATTATAATACAAAATCGTATCAAGTCAATAATTATTCTACGTAGACAGGCCAAACCGTAATAATTTAGAATTTTAGATGAACAATCACAAAAATCGCATACTTATGTAATACTCCGAAAATGGATGCAAAAGACGGCGGATATAAACAATAGTTTATTGACGACATCTTTTAATGTGAAATATTAATAATTAATATATGACTCCCAATTTGACATACCACAAACCGATGCGGAATTGCCATCAAATGGTGTAATACGAACGATTGATAAAAGTTCGAGTAGTTATAGATCACAATATTTTGTAGATACTACTTTCGGTGGACATCTAGCAGCAGAATGATATTGGACAGACGAACATTCACGACAGCGTCTCTTATGTGTTACTACGTCTACTGGTACCTATACAAGTTACTTTATAGTTTATATTATGCCAGCTAATCGCTACTTGCTTCTTACTCTATGCTACTGGCATTATTTTTGCGGGCATGTGTATTAGATACATTACCCAAAGCACGGCCGAAAGAACGGAGAGCAAAATTACCTTGCCGTAAAGGCAAACGAATGTGTATAACGGTCTAGTTTTGCATAATTAACACGACGTTGTTCACAGTTATATGCTGTGAAAATGTTTTAACTACCCACTAACTTGATTATGGTACGTAATATGTGTAAGAGGCGGCTCTCGTGGTGCAGTGGGTAAGGCGCTCGCCTTCCACCCGAGAGTTCCTGGGTTCGATTCCCGGTCATGACAAAAACATTTATGTGTTTTTCTCAAAGCCTGGGTGTTTGTGATTGTTCAAAATTACTAACAACCACCTTGTACGAAAAAGCAAGGATATGGTTATTAATAATTCTAAAAAAAAAAAAAAAAAATGTGTAAGAATTGAATTTACGAAAATCCCGTTTTTATCTATACAATTTATTCATTAAGTGCAATAACTACCTACTTACTAGCGACAGGTATCTTAGTACTTGTAAAAATTTATGTAGTCGATATTTTTTTTATCCACTGTTACCATTAATAGCTAATATCTACACGTCTTGTTCACTTTATCTTCCAGTTCGCTTCAACTTTTTAATTCTACTTTTTGCGCACTCCGCTCCACACTTTGTAGGTACCTATGTCAAATAGTTTTCAATTTTTCACGGGAAGCACTGTTGCCATCTTTTTATATGCTGTATATAATAGGTGTAAAGGTGTAAAAAGTAAAGTATTTAGAAAAAATATAGTTGTTAGAATGGCGTCAGATTTTTCTGGCAGTTGTAGGTGACTAATTATTCAGGTGTTGGTATCGTTAGTTTTAAATGACACACCGTTCCAGTGATTTCATCGTGGACGCAATGCCAGAAGAATCTGTCCTTCCTCTACACAGAAAATTCTTCGTTTTGAATCCTTCAAAATTATAGCATTTTTGGCTTATTTGGCGTAAAATTATAGTAAATATTATAACTAGCATATATTTTTGTGGAACAATTGGCAACAATGACTTTCATCACGAAAAACGGCCATCTTGAAACATGCACTGCGTTCCGGTAGCTGTAGCTGTAGCTGCTAGCGAACAAAAAAATGAACTGGTGTAGACATAGTTATTGTTATGCATATATTATCGAAGGTCACATAATGCTGCAATGCAATTAAGTAGGTAGGTAAGTACTCAAAAGTTCCAATAATTAATTATTTAATAACCAATACTTATATACATACATATTGGCTTTGTTGTTACCTATTCATCCGACCCATCTGATCCTTGCTTTGGATCAAACATACATTGTGATTTTTGCCGGATGCGAGATTCGAACCTGTGCCAACAGCTTCAGAAATAGCATTCTTCGATTACTCCACCGTGCAAATTAAACCCTCCAAGCGTCATAAATATTGGCTTCTTAAATTATCAATATTAAGTATCTAAGTATCTTGAATAAACGGCAAAATGAAATGCTGACTTACCACAACTCATTCAAGGAAAGATCAGCGGTTAACGTAGCAGAGGAAACCGTCGCATTTTTTGTTTAAAATCGTCCGTGATCGGTACGAATGCAACTTCACCTAACCGTTCCGGGTAGCAAACGATAAAGCGAAGATCGTCCCGGTGGTGACCGACCTCCGATAGGAGATTGCGCGAGAAGATGATTCTAGTTTATGTGTCTAATTTCAAGCAACTCAATTATCAACTCCATACAAAACTCCGACATAAGTTCAATTCAATGCTAATTCAGGTTTTTTTTCTAATTATACTGTCTTTGTCATAGAGACTAGATATAACCAAAATCCTCGGATGGGTGACGCACAAAACTAACAAAGCCACTTAAACCGGAGTATGGGTAACACCGAATGTCCATTAATAACCTAAATAAGTACCTACAGCAGTTCGTAATGGACCCGTGTTCATATTGCTATTTACTTCTACGTTAATGAAAGTTCAAGTCAAATTTTAAAAGTTTTTGTGAGTACTTAGGCTCAGTCAAATTGAATAATGAACGTAGTTTACATGCCACTGACTGTAGGTAGGTAGGTACTACATGCTTATTTGGCTCGTGGAATCAGGTTATATTTGCGTAGGCTAAATTAATAATATCAATACGTTAACCAGTACGTAGAGGTCGGTATATGTTTAGTAACGACTACAGTCCCGGAAAGTATTTTCATTTTTGGGATAAATATTCTGATTACGGTCCTGAGGTTGGTGAAAATATTGTGTCATGTAAAATATATTATTTTCCAGACCATGGCCTGAACAAAAACTTATCATAAGTGCGAGTGAGACAGCATTCGTCACGCGTATAATCTACGCAATATGCGTAAGAATAAGATAGAAGACATATAAATAAAGGAGTGAGTTAGGTTTTGGGACGTGAAGTCGGTAAATATTAATTTGACGGATGCAGTTAGAGCAAACAGTGCGAGTACATGTTGCTGAATTTTCACATATTAGATTCATTTACGAAGAGCATGAAAATAAATTACTTAAGTCCTCCATTTTTTAATTTCTATTTTCTCTAAGATTATGTATGTACATATTTATTTGTTTATAAACGCCGCATGCATATTGCAACAAATAATATGCCCTCGCATTAGTGAGTAATGATATAAATAATGTATTTCAATACAGCATACTAGTTTCAAAAAATACACAAAGTTGTTAGTAACTTCAATAGTTTGAAGTCAGCTTCAAATACAGCATTCAAAATCATCAATCTATTTCACCGTTGCCTACTTTTTACTTTGATTAATATACCTAGCGATACTGTTATTTTGAAATTTATTCTCAACGCAGTGCTATCATGCGCCATAAATCAGTCAAAATTCTATCACACCACAACACTGGCTATTTCGTAGATACTATTAAATTATAAATATTAATTTCACAGTAGGTACGCTACGAAAAAAAATATATTGATATATAAAGTAGGTATACTACATATAAATGAATTTAAACGATAACATCATATACATACATCCACATTAAACATATTGGAGTAGATACTTACCTTACCGCTTATTAATCGATTAACCAAACACTAAACACTTTTCTCTAAGTTATGTACAGGGATCGTTCATTATATTATCCACCTCAGCATGAAAGCGATGACGATTTATTTATTTATTTTATTTTATAGTCATGTCTGTTAAATACATTTTTTCACTACATACCTACTTTCTGAATGTATTATATTTCTTCTGCTGTCAAAACTAAGTCCCGGCCGCCACATTGACTTCTTTATCGCTTGAAAATTGCTGTCTTTAAAGATTTTCTTTCAAAACTAGAAATGGGAAATAATTTTAGACACTTAGCGAAAACTGTAGAGTAGACAGTTCTACATAAAACTATATCTTCGGATGGGGGCTTGTGCCTTTGCCGACAACTGGCAACACGCTTGATGTGAGCTTTCCATGATTTTCGTTCCTGATAAATGATGCGATCATTATGTCAGCACAACTATCTTTTGTTATGAGTGTTTTGTGTGACATTAACTCCGTGAGGAAAATTCCTTCGTTTTCTCAAAAGAGAGATGTCCCAATCTTGTTAGAAGACTTTTCCAATTTTAACTATTATGAATTGGGGGAGTATCATGTTTACAAAATAAGGTCCTTGTTTCATTTCCTTGGATATGTTTAATATTTCACGTAAACACTCAATTCGAAAGTATCCTTTGAGATGCGCATTTCTTCAGCTACTCAGAAAACCCTGGGCCCACTGTCTGCAAAAATCAAACTCTCAACATTCTTGCACATTTCTTCGAACGTTGCCCAGTGTGAGGGTGGCATTTAATGGACTCTACCCTTATTATACTGCTTGCTCCAATATTTTTGTTCATATTTAGAAGGAGGAGACTCCCATAAACCTCCAACATGCATTCATTGATTTTCTTTGGCTTCTTTCCGCCCTTGGCTGTTTATAACTGAACGCTATTATAAATCGAGAAATTTCCACTTGACAGAGCTGAAACTATGCATACATCACCTTAAGACAAGTCTCCAACACGGACTGAATTGTTTCAATGCGATAAATATGTTAAACTAAAGTAGATAATATAATGAACGCCCTACGTAGAAACAGAAGATAATGAGTTATTCAATAATTATCGACCAGGTAGGTACTTAGTAGATGTTATTGACCTGACGAGACCTTTAACTAGGTTACCTATTAGATAATTAGTAGAAGTCGATCTAATGATTTACGATATCTTAGAAACGAGATTATAAACCGATGAGTTTACGAGCTTATGAGCCACCAATAACCATCACTATCACATACCCTGCCTATTTACCTTATCGCGTCATATCACTTCCATCTCCAACCCTCACACTTTCTCATGTCCAAATGACCTATAATTTGATTCATGCGATGAACAACTTGCAGTTATAACCACTGGCGAAATGATCAACTACCAGTCGTTGCAACAAATGGTTAATCTGGACTATGTGTCCTTTTTCTTGACTTGACAATTCTCTAATTAGCAGAAATCACTGAATATCTCTGACGTGGATTTCCCGCAAAATTGTCTTCCATTCCCAAGGTTGTCTAATTTTAGATGCAATAAGTTAAGTAAATACCGAATCGGTCGCAATATTGCAAGTCAGTTGTTTAATTAAGCATCGATCACTGCAATATAATTAAATGGTTTATAAAATTTCAACAGTAGGTGTAGATACAAAGAACGACTGTCAGATGGTCTCTCAACACTTTCGCTAACTGCAAACCATATTACACGGGTGACCGGATCGCTGGTGGACGGCAGTGAGCCGTTGCAATACAAAAACGACTCCGTCACACTCCGTGAGCATTTGGGACGTCACGTGTTACAATGTTTATAATAATACAACTAATAATATGTATTTTGACTTATTTTGTCGACCTGTACACAAATAAGTAGATAGTAATAATATAATGGATTACCGTCATTATAAACGTGGTTTCCTTTGATTACACCAGTCACACATCGCGTAGAAACATCATGTTCTATAAAGTAAAGGTGTCCGACATGATGATATAATCTCGCCTAAACTATTCTTCCTGGAACCGGTCAATACCTACATCTTTCTCGGACAATGTATTTTGAGGCGTGTTAGATGAGGTTGGTCGAAGAATCAAACTGTGAAGTTTATTACGGCGCCTGAGTAAAATTTTATGCTATTATAGTGCATGGCTTGTATCTACCTATCCCTCTATACAAGAGCGCCCAAAAATTGAAGAATAGCGTATCGTGAAATATAAGGGTACATGTTGAGCATAACGGGTATGGATAAAAAAACTAATTAGTAGATAAGTAGACGTACAAAAGAATACAATATGCGTAAAAGACGCTTGGCAGAGCAGAAAGTACAAGCTTTGAAAATACTGGCCTACACTATGTTTCTGGAGATTAATACTATGTACCTATTTCAATTTGTAGTATGTACCTATATGGGTGATTGTGTACATTATGCGTATGAATTAAATGTACAGTGTGAGTAAATATATTTTCACACAATAATTTCTATTTTTTAGAACATTTTGATCCTAAGTGCTTAACTTAATATTTCATAATTATTGGTCGTCGAAAACGTTTTAATAGATCGCTATATTTATAAAGGGGACAGTAGTTTTGGTTAAGAATGTGCCAACCGTTTCATGACTGCTTAACCATTACTAGTCACACATTTCTTTGAATCAACAAAATTAAAATTAAAAAAAAAGGGGGTTTTGTAAATTTTTGCCGAAATATTGAAAACCCTAAACAAATCCAAATACATATAATTAAAATGTGACCGAAAATAAAAATAATAGATCTACGATTATTGTTGACTATCCATATGATACGAGGCGTAGATATATTGAATAATAGTAGGTAGTCGTCGCTTCATTATCATTTATATGTTAATTTTGCATTGTTTTAATTGCGCTCGCAATGAGCGATGGCAGAAGCCCTACGTCTTAAGTGCCGGCTAGACGCTCATGCTTTACCACAAGCTTACCTGCGCAAACCGGTTTGTATCGGGAAGCCCGTGTGTATGGACGGGAAACTGTAGCTCGCGCAAACCAAAAAGCGCTGTAAAATTGTTCCATATTTTTTGTACAAACTATACTGCACAAGCAAGTCGCTGCCGTTTAGCCGGCGCATAAGTCCGTGGGTCGCGAAATCAACACTCGCTATTGGCTTAAATTCATACATTGTGTATTCAATATCGTTGAAAAAATAAGTTGAGGTAACGTTTAACTATCACAAAGTGAAACTATATTTAAATATCAATTAATGATGTCTTTATAAACACTTTTTAAATGCCAAAGTGGAGCAAACCAATGTATATTTAATTTAACATAAAAGATTTAGGTATGTAGAATAATATATTTCCGTAAACTTTTTTACAGCTTTTTGAAAAAAGTGTCCCCTTCATACCAGTCTTCCCCTACTTAGTTCATATATCCAAAATGTCACAGTGCGATCAGGGACGGCTCTAGTAAAGGAGCAAAGTGTGCACTGCACTCCCATCATCGATTAAATAAAAATATATAATATACAACCCCCATGTATTCCGAAAAATGCGATATCGAAAACTTATACGAAATCAATCATTTTGAATTCCGCGCGCATTCGAGCAATAGTGATTTCGACGCGCAACGCCACCGTCTACCAATACACACGTAACTACACCAATGAGACGCGACTAATACACACATATCTCCATCGGTGAGACATGGCAAGGAGCAAAATTCAAAGTGTACCTTGAGTTTACACTATTTTTCACGCATACATTTAAAAATTCACAACAGCAAATGAGGCTAGTAGAATCAAAACCAACAAAGTTCTATAAGACTACATGAATCTTCGTTGGAAATGATGTTTTCCAAGTTAATTCTTCAGGAGGTTGCCTGTACCTAATGCCATTGCACACAAAGCTTAACTCGGCGTTCGGACAATAAAACCATACACTGGCCGATATAAATATTCCAACACAAGCGCTTAGGCCACGCGTCGAGATATAGTTGGAAGCCTAATTATTGATGACTAATGTCATGTCGATGCATGCCGTGCAAAAATAGAAACATATTCCCGACTTATTTATCAAACGGTTAGTTTAGTAAGTTTAGTTCAACGTAAGCCGCTCCCGGTTTCACCGATTTCGCCGATATTATTATTATGCTAACGTTGGTGGATTAATTTTTTTATTTTCATTTTGAAATTACCCTATTACTATTAGTGTTTCAATAGGTAGGTATCTTAAATTTGATGTACACACAGTTCAGTTCAGCTTGTTGATTTTTTTAATCAGGTGGGTATTTCACAGAAACGCTGTTATTGAGAATAAATAGGTACTTAGGTGTAGAATTGTAGACGTAGGTGGGTGGGTAGCTTTTAACAATTAATTATCCTAGTGTTTGTCGTATTGAAGTAGGTACCTAGTTACATAGGACTTGTAATATTTATTATTACGTTTATTTTGTACAGATAGGTAGGTAGGTATCTATTCAATAAGAAGGAAATGGAGCATAGGTACTGTCGTTGAATGAGAATTTTACAAGTGGAATTATTATTGTTCATCGTTATTTTAATGAGCGATTCACATCGAGACGGATGACAGTTTACATTGGCCGACATTATTAGCTCAGCCAGGTATTCATTCATTGAACGGTACCTACCTACCTATTTATAATTTTTCTTATTTGAAACGATAATGGGGCCCTATTTCGTGGTCGATTTGAGATTAGGTGGTACCTATTTTGATAGGTAAGTAAGTACGATAAAAAGGCCCCATTTCTTTCGTGGTCATTTTGAGATTAGGTAGGTATCATTAACCTTATCATTAGGTAGGTAACTGTGTAGGTAGTATGTTGATAACTACCCACTGTCCTATAGTTTAATGGGAATTAATTTTCCGAGTCGAATTCATGAAGCAATTATTATTCACATCGGCGCATCATCTATTCTATAGGTGGGTAAGTATAAATTCTGCTTTCGGATCACAATAAGTGCTAATACTTCGATACAACCCTACCTTGGATAGCTGCCGTAGCGGCAGAATGTCATCAATGGGAATTTAGAGCATAAATCGACGATTCAATGCAATAACGTCATCGTAGGTATCGTGACAATGCATTCATTAAACGAAGTTGCGATTTTATATGACAGATCACAGCACTGTCGTGTCGCGGGAACGTTCTGCGATTTGAATCTGACATGGGCTGATTTTAAAGAAAATACCGAAGATATTGATTTTTCCCACTCCATATCGACGCTTTGGCTTAAATATGTTCAATAAGCATGTCACTCATCATGTTAAATGTGCCGAAATTCCTTCGTTGCAAAGTTTATATCATTTTTTGCAGTTCGACGTTTAACATAGGGGCAGATTGGCAATGCGCGGAGGTGACATTTATTTTTTATAACTTTTATTATAACTATCTTATTACTCGATGGACAACGTTAAAACTTTGGGGAATATGTAAATATGCATTGTCTGAAACATATCTACAATGCGGCTGCACGCAATGAATTTTTAAAAATCGGCGGTCACAGTTAGAGTTCCGTAAACAACGCGACCGAATTATGCCAAATTATCAGCTATGTTTCGCATTAATCATTTCAAAATCATACGTAGGTATATTTAAAATGTGTACTGAAGAGAGCTAGCCGCCTACCTAGCCGGCTGGCTTTATATTTTAGTAAATGATTTTTTTTTAAATCGGGTAATTTAATACTTAATTATAAATAATGAATAATTATTATTAACGTGACAAATTTTAACTTAAAAATGAACTAATAGTCTTATACAGTAGAGAAGATTTCTACGTTACTGTTGGAGCATTATTGCTACTTCAACTTTTCACTAATAATAATTTACTGGAAGTATTTGGCAAAAGTGTTACCCTATTAAAAATAATTTGTACAATCCGATGATTTCAGTAGGAAGTGAGCGTTGTTTCTCAACTTTAGAAAAGGTTAAGTCATTTTTGAGAAATACAATGACTCAAGACAGGCTAAATGCTCTTGCGATGTTAAGTATAGAAAAACAATTGATATCGTCAACACCAGACTTTAATGTTCGTGTTATCGACGTGTTTTCAAAATCGATGGAAGATGGGGACTTCTTGCATAAATAGGTGAGTTTTTTTTGCACTCCCTCATATTCTTGTCACCGGCCGCCACTGAGTGCGATGATAATATAATATTATAATAACCAACTACAGCAGTGGATGAAGTAATAACATGCCTGTCAATAATTCTTCTATTTCATCAAGAATTTATCTCGCAATACTTCCAAAAAAACTCTAATTTTACTGGTTCGATATTTCAATCCGACACGCATGGAATCACTACAACAATCCGGTAAGTAGGTACACAAGAGAGGCAAGAAAACAGCAGATACTAAACAAATAATAAAAATGAAAGAATTCTAAGCAAAGAAATCTTCATAAACAATGGACAGGTAGCAACCATCAATAAGACAACAATCAAACGATAAAACAAAATAATAATTTCAAGAAAACACCATGTTATCAAACAATTAGACAATAAAGCAGTTATCATATAATATCTTTCTATTTCAAGCTTCCTTCGGCATTAAGCGATCCTGAGAGACTAAGTAAAAAAATTTCCTCGCGAAAGTAATCTCAATGAATCTACATAAGACGTACCTGGGCATTTTCGCCAAAGTTTGTACATTGCGTTTTTGGCATGTCCCATGACTTTGATTGATTTTTTCATAGTTATTATATTATAGAATATTGAAAAGTTATGTATTTTTAACACGAAAATTTATTAATTTACTTTATTCGATCAGTTAAATACAACTGTCTGACCTGTATATATTTTTAATTGAGTATTTAGATCGAAAGGTAGTGTGTTTTTACCATGTCCCACTCCTAAATTCAAATAAACAAAGTCTGATTTCGTCATTAATTTTGAGTGTGTAAAATTAAATTCGTAGTGTCTTCAACAGCTTACATTGTATATTTTTGGAAAATATACAGTTTTTCCGTAAATTTGGACCAATATTGAAAAAAATCACGTTTAAAGTGTGTCCCAGGATATTTGAAAAAGTGGACTTCCACATTCCGTTACCATGATTTTAGCATGAAGGCGAAAAATTTCCACTATAAATATGTATTTTTTTAATGTAGCAACACTTTTGTATAACACTGATCGCCATTTACAATTTAAATTGTTGGTGTGTGTCGGTATCGCTATCGGAACAGGTTGCTTTCTGGGTTGGTCATTTAAGAAGTTCCACTACTGTTACCACGATTTGTAAGGTAAGAAATCACATATTTCTATTTCACATACTATACATATGGAGCTTATCTTTCATACTACAGATATAATAAAACATATCGCAGGTTTAACAATAAAACTAAGCTAAATTTTGGCTTCAACCACTTCTGAAATAGAATCCGTTACTTCCACTCCGAAACTATATTGGTGGTAACGTATATGTGGAATGTAAAAGTAACGAAATGGAATGCATAAAGTTGGGTTTACATTGTGTGTTTAGTTCTTCATAGATTATAAAAAGTTTTATTTTGTCTGTTCGTATGAAAAACAAAAATATTTTCATTAAAAAATATAGAAAATAACCTGACTATATAATAAAGATTAAAAAAGTTTAAAAAAGTATGTGATATGTCTGAATACGCAAAACTAGCGTAGATAAAAGTATGGAGAGATACAAAAACAACAGAAGGAAAAGAAAAAACACCAGACTGAAATAATTGCGAGACAGGCACTGGCTCTGTCATACTCTTTCTGTTATACGCCACCAAAATTTTAAAACTTCTCCATACATTTTAGGCATAGAAATTTATAAAAATGTGTGAAAAAGTATTTTTTTGTCACGTTTAACAGAAATGTGTACCCTATTAGATTTGAGTCGTATAGTTCCTATATACGATAAATCCACTTTTGGTCAAAATTGAGATAATGATGACATTTTTTTCTACCACCAGTGCTCCACAATTTGGTTCAGTTGATCGGTTCCTAAAGGCTATAAATTCATATGAAAAGAGAGTTTCAAAATCACGATGAATTCCTATTGGCGATAAATCCACAGTGCGGTTTGTTCCAAAGGCCGATAAGTCCATGCGACCTTGTAGACAGCTAATTAGTGAATATTTGTATAAAAACAACACACCACCATAATATAAATTCAATCATATGTTTTCATAATAAAAAATAGTATTAAATGAAAATATTTAGTTTGCCAACATTTCATCAAAGTGCACTTATCGTATATAGGAACTATACGACTCATTTAATACCTGGAACTGTAGGTATTCGCGAAATGTCAGAAAAGTACGTCTTGATTACAATCAACCTGTATAGCTACATTTTATGTTGATGAATACAAGTAAATTTCAAGACAACATACAGTCGAACTTGGTTATTACGAGGAAGATGGGACCGACTGAATTTGCTTGTTATAAGCGTTATTCGTTATATCAAAGAATAGGTATTTTTAAATAATGAGCATGTCACATTACACAGAAAGTTGAAAATAAAAAATTTGGAAACCATTGTAAAAATCCCCGAAACAAACATGGCATTCATAAACTACAAAAGAAGTTGTTTATTGTAATGAACTCTGGTAGGTACCTACGAACTTCACAAACCTTGGATTTTTCAACCATATGCGTGGATACTTTTTTATTATTGTCGGCGAAACACCAATAAGGTAGGTACTTAAACACTTTACTAGTGTCATAAACGCAATCCGACCCCGGCGGTATCCTGCCCAATCGGATTTTATTGCTTAGGGTCGAAATATTTTAAAACGATCGACACATTAACAGTATTTTAGTTCGGTTTATCCGATAAGTTGCTCGTTATTATAGTGAATAAATTAAATGTATGGCGAAAATCATAAACCAAATGTCAACAAATGTTTCCTTATTACATCCGAGATCTCGCTATGTCCGAGATCGTAATAACCGAGTTCGACTGTAATTATTTTCGTAAAAGTTATATACTCCGTGCCGCGCTAGAAACTCGCGTCCGAATCCCTTGCTGAATTAATTTTTTTCATATATTGTCAATTTGCTTTAAAATATTTTTTATCTGAGTTACAAATAATATAAATGCCCAATAAAAGTTATGGTAATGTATAGTGTGTCAAAATTATTACGTACCTTAGCCCTCTTTCAGACGGGATTCCGGTGTCGAGCCACCGGCGTGGCTCGATTCCGCATTTACACATAACTAAATGGGAGCGTTCAGACGGAAGACACCCGTATCGCACTTTTTTTAAGCCACCTGTGTGGCGGAGATTCCGCATTTACACATAACTAAATGGGAGCGTTCAGACGGAAGATACTCGTGTTTACGAGAATCGCACACTTTTCCTTTGCCCGCCACAATGTCAAGCCGCTCGAACTCATTATTTGCGAGCGCGGTTTTTATTACCTTTTTTTATGCATTGCCTAGGCCGAAACTCCGGCGATCGTAATAAAAATAATAATTAATACAAAGACCGCTTTGATGCGGCGACACGTGTGCTATTATTATTATTGAAAATGAATTTATCATTGACACATAATTAATATTAATAGGCATGTTTTTTAGCTAAATAGAAATTTTTTCAAAATAAAATGCATAAATGAAAACAGTGTTTCATACTGATCCAGATTCTGAAAAAAAAATTAATATTATTCTGTTTTCAATAAAAAAGACAATTTACAGATGGTGGTGTTGGTGAGAAAATTTCTTACGATCGATTTGATGAAATTCATTATTGACAATAGTTTATAATCAAATAGATCAGTTTGGTCGAGCATCTTCAAAATACCTACTTAAGTAGGTATGTAAAGAAATAAATACTAACAAGTTTTTCTCTCAATGTATTTGCCATACTTTGTCGTGTAATTATTTTTATTGCTGAAGCCAGGTCTAATTACCTATTGTCTTTTCATTGAACTCCTCGGCGCTATTTATTTTGTAAATTTTAATTTATCATTGACGCATAATTAATATTAATAGGCATCTAAAATATCTAAAATTATGTGATTAAATTATAGGTAGGTACATAACTTTGGTTATTTTATTGATATGATAATATTTTTTATTATTTGATTAGGCAGAGCATAATGAGCAGAATAAATTTTAAATTATTGTTTATTGTTATTAAATCGTATTTAATATTATTCTGTTTTCATTAAAAAAAACTACAATTTGCAGATGGTGTACTAAGTTTTTTTAATTCGATGAAACCTGCGAAAACCATAGCTAATAGTAAAAAATACTCTAAAATTATGCGATTAAATTATAGGTACACAACTTTGGATATTTTATAGATAGGAAATATATTTTTTTATTATTTGGTTAGGATGGGAATAATGAAGTTTGTATTTATCGAGCGTTCATAACTACAATGCACAATATAAAATTTGTCATTGATAGGGAACCTTTTTTTTTAACATACGGTAGGTGAATTTTAAACACAGCAAATTTTTCTATGATAAAATTAGGCAATCTCATAATGAATATAAATAAGTACAAATATCACCAACAAGTTAATATTAATTTAAGTAAACAATCGAAACCGACGTTCTCTATAATTTTTTTTATTCAATAATATGTACCTATATTTTTACTGTCATTCAATTGAAAATTTACGCCAGGATAAAAGCGCTTGTATATCAAAATTATGAAATAAAATGTGGAAAAAGTAAAAAAAATAAGAACCTTTTATTTTCTAAAAGTGTTTTTTGAATGAAATATGTAGGAAGGTACCTGCCGTTGCATGTCATGAATCATGTGTCTTTCCACGTTATATATATTTAAATCAAATAATAATACCTCAGTAGCGAAGGGTGGAGGTAGGCTGTTAAGATCCACTATATATAGTGCACACTAAACTTTATCAGGTATTAGTATTTTTTTCATTGAAATAACACCACAATTTACAGAATCTGTTGTTTCGTTTTTTTAATTCAATTAAACCCTGCGAAACCAAGCCATAATAGATAATAGTAAAAAAATACCTATCTATAAAATATCTAAAATTATGCAATTAAACCATACATAACTTTGAATATTTTAAAGATAGAATATTTTTTTTTAATCTTTTATAGTTTGGTTTAGACAAGGCTGAATGAATTAAAAAAAAAACAACCAACAAAATGTGTAATGATATTTATTCTTAATCCAACGAAAACAAATAAGTATGAATGATAAGGTATGCACAATTTTGTCGTAACGCCCAAAATATACCAAAATTAGTATGGTTTGGTTTAGGCAGGGTTTAATTGATTTTAAAAATCTAACCAATAATATCTGTAAATTGTTGAATAAAAACAAATACGTATGACTAAAAAAGTTTAATGTGCACTAATTATGGCGGATCTTAACAGCCTACCTTCACCCTTCGCTCCTGTAATACCTAAATACATGATTGAATAGAACGGGCGTGTGTTCTTTTAGAAATGAACGTTAGCCTGCATATTGTTAGTGTGACATTTCGGATTAGTAGATATAAAATATTCTAAATCTAAATAAATTAACGTTTAGTATATTTTAGTTAGTTATAGTATTACTTTAGGTATATATTAGTTGGTATTTGTATGTATCTATATTAGTTAAAGGTACCTGCGAAAAAGCTATTAGATATAATATAATTATTAAACAACGTATTCTATACGCATTGTATAAAATAAATGGTTTGTTAAAGCTGCATCGACTAAAGAACATAGTTTATTGCGGCAAGTAATTTCTTTATGATTCAG
This sequence comes from Rhyacophila brunnea, assembly GCF_057557595.1. NCBI lineage: Eukaryota > Metazoa > Arthropoda > Insecta > Trichoptera > Rhyacophilidae > Rhyacophila > Rhyacophila brunnea. The sequence continues at coordinate 34,210,338 of NW_028232752.1, forward strand.
CGTCGTAATAATAATACGTAATAATAATAATAGTATTATATTCGTCGACCAACATGTGATTATTATTATATTATTATTAATTAGACGACCGTAATGAAACCGCACCATATAAATTAAACCGCCTAACGCAAAATTGGTTTGACCTTTCACATTTTTGTACTGTGTTTTCGAAATATATTTAGAAATTGAACGATCTTTTCACTTATAGATATGAAATTTTCGGTACATGTAGGAGAAGGGTGTACAAAATGGCATAGCTTTTAGTTTAATGAAAAAAAGAATATCAAAACGTATAATTTATTATAAAAACGGAGCACGAATAAAGTAAAACTACAAAAATAAGAAGTAAAAACGTGTAGTTAGAAATCATTTCACCCCTCCGGTTGTACAAAATGGCAAACGACATAAATATTTGTCAAAAATAGAAACAAAAATATATTATCAAATAAAAATTTCATATTTTGACATTCAATTTCCACTGGAAAAGTAGTCATAAATCTTCCAAGATGTTTATCTCCGTTTTTATTGTTTTATTTCTATTTAAAAAATGCCTTCTTTAAGTTCTTCCATTCATTTTCACAGCTAAAACTGCCTGATTTATTTTCATTGTATCCCATGTCTCTAACAGAGTTTTACGTAGGTAATTTCGGAACATAATCTTTCAGAAACAATAAAATCATAAATCACATAATATGCCGTTTTAGCCTACCATAATGTATGCCATTTTATCCCAATCAAATGAATTTGGCAAATTCGTTAAAAAAAATGCAATTTACATCGTACATGAACACTAATAACGGCTACTTAAGCTGGTTTATATATATATAGATTTAATAATATAAAATACATGTAATATTACCTTTTGTCGACAAGCTGCAAAAATATTCGTTTGGTTCACAAATCTTTCGACTGTATCTTCTTGTACGGCTGTTTTGAGTAAACTCAATATGGCTGAATATTTAAAAGAAGGGTCATGCATTGTTCCTGAGCTAGTTGCATCATGTTAGACTGCACCATTTCGCCAGTAGAGCAAAAGTTTATTTTTCCCCACTGTGCCATTTTGAACACATTTCCCCTACTATGAATGATAGACTATTAATCCTTACAGCGCTGACAGCACAGCTGTTGTATCCTCATTTGGTGGCCATTATATATAATTAGCATGCTATTTAAACATGGTATTAAAATAGTAATTAAATGTTCCGCGGTGAAGCGATTAAACGTAATAATTAACTCAAATCATATAATTTTGCACTTGTGGCGGTTTAGTTGTGATGGTGCGATATGAATTCAGTGGCTGCCATAGCCACTGCAGTGTAGAGTGGCTGGATTCTTCGGTGGCTCGACACCGGAATCCCGTCTGTGAGAGCTCTTATTTTACTAGTATTGTGAAATTTATTATAAAATATGTCTATTTTAGTGATTAAGTTTGATTTGTTTTGTTATTGTGACGCACGTTGAATATATATCTGACTATCAAAAAATTCAAATAAATTTCATAAAACAAAAATTTGTTTTTATGGTAACATGTAACTTTAGCTTTACAAATTACATTCCGTTACCATTTCGTTCCATTCCGAAAATGTCCCCAAAAAAGTTGAACGTTAACTATTTTTCATTTGATTATTAAATAACGAAACATATATATGTTTCCAATAAAATTTAGTAAAAGTGATTACTGTCTTTAAAAAAATAGCAGAACGAACATTGATTGGTTTTTTCAAATACTAAAGGAAAAATGCTCTGCCATTATAGACATAGGGTAACGGAGTGGAACGAAATGTGCCCAAGAATTAAAATTCAATAATATTTTTTGACTATTTGTAGCTTTATTTTTAAGTGTATGGTTTTTTTTTAATCTAATAGAGCTCTTTTAAGTGATAAAAAGTGTCTCATTCATGTTTTATAAGCTTACTTTCGTAGTCACGGAACGGAAACTTATTATACCCAATGTCATAATAAAAATGATATAAATATTGTATTAATCAATATTTTGCTGAAAAATTGCTATCACCAATTCAGCAATAGAACAAGGAATCTGCTAGCTATATAAAAATGGTTAATTTGAGTGAAAAAATAATATTACCCAAATTTCAATCATGTACAAACTTTGGCGAAAATGCCCACCTACCTACTAAATATATAGACAATTGAAAGGCAGAAACGAATTTCGTTCACACTTGGTAACAAACCAAGGGAATCTAATGAACGCATGTAACGGAAAATTTTAAATTGATGCGTGACATCATTTCAATTAGGGTATCCAAACAAGACTAATACGCGATCAACGGAAATTCAACAAACCAAAAATTACGCTCATAAATGAATTCCAGTTGAGCGATTTTATATTCATACTGAGTTGATAATGTAGATAGGTCCATACCTAATGGATGATGTGACTTCATTTTTAAGGGGGCGTACATTTGATTCATACATACTGAAAAAATAATTACAATACTGCATGATATGAGGAGTTAATACGTATATGTTATGTGCACCTCCTCTTTTTGAATATCCACACTTGCAGAGACATCAAAAACTGGAGATGGCCGACGATTTTGTTTAAATATGTAGGTATATTGTATTAGATACTAATACCTGAGCATGCAAAAATTAAACAAAATTAATTACACAAACGGAAAATAGCAGGCTTGAATAAAATGTGAGAAAGTAAGTAGTACCATATCAAAATGGACAAAAGTTTGCCTTATAAAGACTCCGGTCTTAACCATCTTTCTCCATGGTGTCCATGACTAAATAAAAAGAAAGACGTCAGATTGGGGACTTTTAGGTGTGGTGTCGGAAACGCATATTAATCATTCCACATACGGCAGAGCACGAGTATCTCCGTTCTAAAAGAAATAAACGTGAAGGCCCGACTCGTTAAAATAGGTATTCAGAGATTTCTACCGTTCGTATTCAGTCGAAACGAGTTATGTTACTGATCCGAGGCTCGGTGGAAACGATGCTGTGCGGAGCGATGTGGAGACTAAGATCTGACTGACACGAAGATTACTGATCATACTGAGCTTAATATTGATACTAAAAATAACCCATAACTATGACTTGCTATTAAAGTACATGAATATTTGATAAATTGCGAGTCATTGTTGATGTAGTTTGCAATTGGGAAATCCGTTGGCCTCTGCATTATTGCAACTTCGAGCGTTTCGATGACCAAGTCCGAGGTAGTCGAACCACATTGAAGAATTTCACGCGTGTAGAATGTGCAGACTGCATATGCGATAATTAAATGACTTGCTATTCTGTTGTCGAAATAATGTTGGCAAGGCACGAGGTCATTTCCCGCTACAGATATACGTGGCAGCGAATAACTAGCAACCGAGAAGAGAGGAAGGTCCCTGAGGAGGCATTTATCCAGCAGTGGATCAACTCCAGCTGAAGATGATGATAGTTCAATTGAGAAATTTACAAAAATGGGTTATTTCAGTTGAAAACCATAAAAGTTAATCCCAAAATACATGAAGTCCTCCATTTTTAATCTCGGGACAAATTGAGTGGAATCGCAAACTCCTACACTTACTCAGTGACGTCCCGTGGGGGTAGGCATCAAATTTCAAATTCAAATTTATTGATTTTACAAATAATGAACATAACAAATCACAAATTCAAAGCGTTCACGACATGACATAAAATAAGTGTTAACAATCTAAAAAAAATAAAAATACAGAGAGATGTGACTTAATAATACAATAAGTAATAAAATAAGAAACAAAATAAGAAAAGAAATAAAATAAAGCAACAAAAATAAAAGCAGATGGAAGCACACAGGGTGAACTATCGATAGACCCTATCTTAAAAACTTATAAAACAACGTCCACCTAAATTCACAAGCATGTCATGCTTAGTGGCGGCAAACGAAGGAATGACTATAATCATTATAACCATTGAACGCAGTCCAAACTTGTCATTACCCAAAATCACCACTATTTGAGAGTAGGTTACGTAGAAATAATCTGATCCTTTGTAAATCATGTGTAATTTTTTTTCCATATTTCTGTTGCTTTTGTTAATTTAAAAGTTTAAGATAATAAAATGCTACGGTAAGCACCATTTAATTTTGCCTAAGGGCGGCACGTTGACTAGGAACATAAATACACTTACTTACATATTATAATAAATAATATAAACATAAACCATGTAAAATACGTATCTGCGGAGAAATAATAATGCTGAATAAAATCATTGAAAAGTTTCGTAGAAAACATGAAATTATGTGGAGATCTGAATAAAATACGTTTTTTTTAAATCAACTATGGCCTTTTGCTAGTAAGATAATGGTAATAATTTTTTTCTGCCAGGCTTTGTGTAGCCGGCAAAATAAAAACACGCGGCCACGTTTTGCTCGATGTTCAATGGTGCGTTTCTACGATGTCTATTCTGTGTTTTGTGATTTGTGGATGGTCTGTGAAAACACAATGGAGGTGAAACTGAACTAGAAATAGGCAGTCCATTCCGGTCGAGAACTATATCTGCTAAAATACCTATTTGATAACCAACGAAGGACCGCGCTATTATGATGTGCAAAATAATATTGCCAGACCCAGGATTCGAACCTGGGACCCACAGCGTTATAGTCAAACGCTTAACAACGCGACCACCGTGGGCGATTTTTTGTGTGTGAGTCAGGGTATGGACCTAATAGGTTGAGCAAGTGGCTGACATCCATTTCTCATAAAAAACAAAATCTTTTAATACAAACCTCTACTCTGTGGATGCCCATATGATCATATTAGGATCGGACATGGTCGGAATGAAATGAAAATAATATTAAGTGTCAAAATGATTCCGTCATTGGTTTTGAAAATGACTAGACAGCATTGTCGTGATGGGCGCACTATCTACATATCTGAAAAATAAAACGGTCTTCGTTAACAGATAAATTTAATAAGTACATAATATTGATGTGGTTGAAAAATTAACTCTACCTAAAAATAAACAACATTCATTTACCAATCCCGGCCTCTACCAAATCCGGTCGTAATCCATAGCATATTAGTATTAGCAGGTATTTAGGTCTGGAAATGTCTCAGGACTACCCAAGATTTAAAACTTCAACTATAACTAGAAATGATTTCCTTCCACCACAGGATAAAAAAAAATTCAATTGGAGATTCTAATTGACGAGACCTAAGAAATTTGGTAAATATATCTGAGATTAGAATAAGACTAGTATGATGATTGCTACAAATGAATCTGCATTGCTGAATAGCGTATAGGTATCTTAATTAATCATAAACCTTAGTTATCTATTATTCAGCTTTACTTTGATATATTAACTAGTTTATCTGGCTAGACGATTTTCGTTGAACAATGTTGCGTTCAACAGATATTTTTTCTTGTGTTCTCCAGATACTTGTTCTCATACATTTGATATAAGCACGCATTTAATGATGCACTTATCTTACTTATCTCTCTAGCGTAGAGCTATTATGGATTCATATATAATTATTATTATAAACCTATGTAGGTAGGTACTGTATCTTTCGCACACTTTCCCTGAATTCGGCTTAATCATTAATTCATGCATCCACATTGTATGTCGTCCGGCAAAACATCTTTTACACTTCATGATAGGTTTTTAGGTTTTTAATAGTAAGTAAATAAATAGTTTATCCGGTATAATTTATTTCCAAATCCGAATGTTCTGAATCTTGTATGAGTTATTTTTAGTGCCTACCGAATATTTTGATACGTGATTTACTTAATTAATAAAATAAAATACATGAGTATGCCTTGTCCTATGTCGTATGCGAATGGGTTAACAAAGAGGATATGAATATAGATAGAGAGCACTTCGTAATGAAAGGACCGCGGTGTAATTTTGTACGTAAAAACAACAAAAGAACGGATAATGAAGCGGAACCCTGGACTTTTATATGAACACATTATAAGTAAGTATTATAAGGTACATATCATCAAAGGAAAAATCATCAACGGCTTCCTCTGCACAGGGAAACATTTGTGTTATTTATTTAATTTTATAATATGTATGTTTATCTTTATGTTTATGTTCAAACTTTTCATAATTTGCCGAAATTTGTCACCATCAGAAATTCAATTTTGACCTTCTTAATAGGTCGTCAGTAGGGATTCCAATCCCGAACTATTTTCGATACCTATGAATCCCAGGATTGGTAAACATAATCCCGAAACTCGGGATTGAGTTTTGTATCAATTTTTACGGAAAATAAAATAAAATCGAAAATATAACAGAAAAAATACTTTTAAAGCCATACAAATACATTAGATATAAACTGAGTTTGAATGAAGTTTGATTTATTACCCATGTGTTGCCAATTCATTTTATTTTTTCACATAAATTAATAAAAATGAGAAAGATTGGATAAAACAATGCTTCGCACTAATAATAAAGTGATTCCACTATGTTTTTTAATGCATTTGTCGTTTTTTTTTTAATTGGACTTGTAGGTTTTTGTTATCTTATCATAAATAAATAAAACTGTTTTACTTTCAAATTATTATTTATACATATTACAATATTATTTACTTCATTAAACCTATGTATTTCCAAGATTGAACGTACACAATATTAACAATAAATGACTTAAATAGAAATCATACAAAATTAATGTTTGACCTATTTTATCAACGTTATTTGTATGTATAGAAATTTTATATTAACTATTGAAAAAAATGCCAATGCCGGGATCAAGATTTTGGCTCGGGATTGGATTCACTAGTCGTCAGTAACGGTATGATGATTTCCTTGTACTAAATTCTGGAATAAAGACTCAAATCGTCGATGCTAAATAAGTGGTTTAATTAATCGTTATGTATTAAGTGTTGCCAACGGATAATAGTTACAACTCACATTATAATAGAGAATACCTAATTAATATATGTAAGTACTTACTTAACTTAATTACTTCACTTAAATTGACGTTTATTGAAATAATATGACTAATTTCTTCTCAATCCAGTCAGTCAGTCTTTTCGGCAGTGAGCTGCATTATCGACTGAGAGTTTCAGTTATCTTTTTCGTCGATAGCTGTTACTATAGGTATCTATCTACGTGTTCATTTATTTACAAAATCCTGTTGTATGTGGGTACTTTAACCAAAAAAAATATTGAGGATTTGAGAATTGAATAAATGTCACTATAGTGATAAATCGAATTAATTTTTTACAATAGTTAAGTATGTTAATTTATGTATTTTGTGTCTGATAAAGAACACTTAGGCCAAAATATTTAAATTATCGTCACCGTTTTAGCAAAACCATCTATGTGTCACTTTTATCAAAAATGACTTTTAAATACCAAGTCATTCCTTATTTTTTTCTCTATAGGCCAGTAAAATGATCTATGTGTTGGGTAAACTCGCTCCGAAGTTATTTCAAAAAATAAAAAACAGCTATGTGTAAGGTTCAAAAACCACGGTTCACAAAAACAACTATGTGTACATTATAGTAACATATAGATGGTATTTTGATATCGAGAGTGTAATGTTTTTTTACAGTTTGGCTACACATAGTTTGTTTCTATGTTATATGCTATGCATTATGGTCTTGCATGACGGTTTGAAAGATGCTTTCTCAAAAAGAGAGGAAATATTCAATAATTTCTGGAAGATGCCTACATGGTCAATAGGGTATAGGCGAGAATTAATTTAAAAGTTGGATAAATAACTACAAACGTCTCGATGACAGTGGCCAATTGAAAGCAACAATGACAGGTAATAAGAATCTGACTGAAGATAAATAATTTGTAGTGCAACCAAAAATCAAAACGGAGAGATTTGTGGAAAAATGTTACATTATGGTTGGATCTAATTCCAAAGTTCCCAGCCATTATTGCAGAGAAAATACCTCCAGGGTGTATGTGGAATCGTGTTTCCGATCCAAAATACAAATGCATGATGAATATAAAAAATGGTCTCTGGAAATGGTCATAAAGCAGCAGAATATACTCCAGTATATTTACCACCAAAAAATCAGTATCCACCAACCACGTAAAGATCAGTGTGCCATCACTGCCATCTGCTGTAGTTATAAAATGAAGAATGTTTCAGAAATGAAATACAATAGCCACATTATTAAAAAAAAAAAAGATGCTAGAAGACCAAAAATGAAATGAAGGAGAGTACCAGAAGTATTACTGGACGGTTAGTAATCACAATGGATCTCCAAAGTATGCTGCTATGTCCAAAACACAGGCACACATGTATTATAAACAAAAGCTGCAACTACACAATTTCACCATATACATTCTTCATAATGTATCTTCTAATGAATTTGTCTCATCTCATCGAAAGCAGGACAATACAATGAAATAATTCTAATATCGGATGGGTGTGGATATCAAAACCGAAATAAATTATTCGCTACTGCTCTAAGTTATATCTTTAGAGAAAAAAAACATCGAGATTCAACAGCTTTTTCTGGAAAAAGGCCACACCATGATAGAGGCCGATAGTGCACATGCCACCTAAGAAAAGTATTTTAAGCCTCCAATATATTCACCATCTGATTATATAGCAAGACCAAAACAACCTTATAAAATTAATGTCATTGATTTTAAATTTTTAAGAATTATGGATAAGATTAAATCTGGATTAAGTTCAATCAGACCAGGAAAACGAATCGGAGATCCTGTTGTATATGATATTAAAATGTTACAGTATCTACCAGATGGAACAATCTTTTACAAACTCAACTTTATCAGTGCAACCGTTTGACTGCCTTTGTAATATATATATAATGAATCATTGCCAACATCGCAGTCGAAATACATACATCTTCAGGAATTAAAAAGTGTAATAGAGAAAGATCACCACTATTTCTACGATAACCTAACATTTAAACCTGCTAATAGAAAGTAAACGAACTTATAAATATAATATCATCTCACTATTGCATTAATAATTAATAAAATGATATTGCAATTTATCACTAACGCACTATGTATATTTCAACTATTATTTATGTAACAGTTTTTCATGAATTTATTATTATTCACATGTTGATGAATAAATTAAACTATGTGTATTTACAAAACGGTCAAAACAACTTATGTGACATCACAAACTGTATATTTATTATTTTTGTATTAAAAATAAAAGATTTTTGTAAACAAAATAATAATCTTAGACCATTTTCTGATTATAATAAAGCATTCTTCATAATTTTAATGTTTAAATGTAACATTATTTTTTTATTCAGTTTTATCCTTCTCCTGCACAATTTGAGAAAGTGCACATAGATGGTTTTGCTAAAACGGTGACGTTATACACTACAGTTAATAGCAAGATTTTATACGCCATGTCTATGGCATATACCTAATATGTAATCCAGTGTTAGGAGTAAATTAATGCTTATATTTACTTTGTCATACAAAGTAATCACGTATTTGATTCCTGTTTCAAAGATAAATATGTATGCGGTAATAACAACAACTAGACAAGCATATATTATTATTCCAATGTAATATATTATACATAGTTAACAATATAATATAATGTATTTATTTAGTCGACAACCAAGCTGCAGTCGGGTAAGTCGTCGGGATAAAACTGAAAGTCACAATATAACGCTAACCTACCTGCTAACAAGATCCTATCAATGACTAATACTTTTGCAATCACAGACAATACAATGAAAGTGTACTCCCATGCATACGACAACCTGAACCATCCCTATTATAATATAGCAACTTACAGCTATGTCAGGTTACGGTTACAGGTAGTCATGTAACCAAACACCAGCGGTTGGGAACCTTCTTAAATGTACCTACACGGAAGAGTTAGTTTACAGTTAGAGTGGGTACAACGTGTTAGTACAAACATCCTTACATACATATTACGTAAATATAAGAGAGCTACAATAAATAAGAACTTTTATTTGTGGTTATGTCTGCTACATAACAAACTCGAGACACCTTTCTGCTTCATTCTATACTGCAAGCATTGGCTTATAAATGTCACTAAATTGCAAGTAATTACGTGGCACACTACGTACAAGTTAGTAGCAAAACGCAATCCATACCGACTAAAAAAACACAATAGTTTTTCTGAATAGTAAGTATATCAATGTGTTTTTGCAAAAAGAGAATTGTGTGAATGTGACAAGTTGGCGAAAGAAGTCATGTTTTCGCGGACGATTGACGATATTATGGGTATCGTTTTGCGATTAGTGTATCCGAACACTTAAGGCTAAATGCAAAAATGTCGACGTTATGTAAAACTAACTATGTAATTAACTATGAACCCTGTGCAAAGTTTAGCAAAACGTCACTTTTGGCAATCGAAATTGTTGCCATCTTTTAAATACCTTAGTACCCATTTTATTACCATGCCTTTTTAACCATTGCTATTTTTAAATCGACAAATTATAATGATAAAAGTGTGAAAACTCATAAACACAAACCTAAAATAGTTTATTGATCGTGTTATAGGTGGTTTATTTCAATGAATGCAGGAATTGTGGATACATTGTTCTTATCATTCGGACAATTAATTAATAATACCACTTTAATTGAAGGTGTGTATTGCAGTTTGCAACACTACGGTAATTGACGCTTTCGTACAAAAAATGTCAAAATGTATTCAATAGCTTAAATAATATTATATTCAATATGAAATTTTAGTACTGCTACTATTTCGTGTCTGCGTAGATAATTTGTACTAATACAATTTGCCTTTATCGAAAAGAACCACACTCAATACTTGATTTTTGTTATTGTTATGTAAGCAAACTTATTTACATAGGTGGATATGATTAAGAATATAGTCCGTAGTAAGTAAGTAGGTGAGATAGATTTTCATCAAATCAATAAAGTGCAGAGCTTTGCCGTAATAGATTCTCTTACCTACTTGCCTACCTGCTAACTGCATGTGGAAAGCTTCTGTTGTTTAATGCCCTCGTATTCCTATAACCAACTACAATTTTTGAATTGAGCAATTATTTACCTTTAAAAAAATGTAGAAAACTATTGATTATGATGTATGTATGAGTTAATACATATAATTATTTAAAAGGTTATCAAGGTCAAAACCAATTACTTAATGCACCAACAAAAGTGCCTCAGTGGTATGGGATTTGCTTAATAATCTAATTGAACTTGTCAACCCACTTCACAAAAGTATCATTGCATATTCACAATATAATGTGTGATTCTTTGAAATAATATAATATGTATCGCATGTTTCATTGCTTGAAGGAAAATGGTCTTGCGATAATATTCGCTGCGTATGAAACGGGGGTGGAGGTCACCGCTCATAGAATATCAGCACACAATATTACGGCTTTGGTGGGTGATACAATCATGTATAATGACTGAATGTCATGAAGATACGACGTACATATTATGCTCGCTTGTGTTATAGGTAAGTACTTAAGTACCTAAGTATAGATATTTTTTTCTGAAATGGATAGCATACTTACTGTTCTCTACTACTAACTGCTTTCCATTGACGTAGGAAATGAAAGACATAGTATGTCAATACGTATCATATGTCTATAGCTTTAATCGCTGTGTTAAACATGTATTGGGAAGACTATGGAAGAGGATTTATAGGGTACGTTAATCATTTCGATGTTCAACGGTTTAGCAGCCATGGTAGGAAGCAGCGCGTGGGTAAACCGGCACGCGAGGGTGGATCAACGGGACCGAAATATCTTTTTTTCTTCATACAGGTAAGCACGCGTGGTAATATTATTACCAGACACAAATTATCATTCGGACGAAACTGGGTGTGCATAATGAATGAATATTGAATACTGACCGCTACTATATTACGACATGATTACGAGGTGGTAGAAAGTAAAAGGTGAAGAAAAATGAGCTGCAAAAGTATACTCATACAACAGCCGTTTTAAAAAAAATGGAGTTATAGTTGGGAAATTGTTAGTCTAATATAATTTTCAACGCTCACTAATTTTTTTTCGGTATGTTTAAAAACATGTCTGTAGAAAATAGCTGCCGGAAATGTGTCAGTAAGATGTAAGTTCCCAACGCGCTTGCGAGATTATACTTCAGATGGTTTGATAGATAAGAATAGATCATGTTCCTCTGATTTACCAATTATGTCACATGATAAAAACCTGAACAAAGATCTTATTGATATACGGAGAAATTCAAGTGTTCAGCACCGGACATGTTCCCAAGAATCCCAAGATGGAAACGCACTGAATGCCTAACGAAGTTCCATTTCACTTTTAACAACACACTTGTGACGATAAGGATACCTACATTTATAGTCTGTTAATCAGGAATCGTAATCAGTAAGAAAGTTCAAGGTTTTTACAAAATCATGAGAATGAGGACGAAAGATGTCATATTATATAATATATATACCGTCTGGCGAAGAAAGAAAACATGTCACGCCACCATAACTCTTATTCTATCTGTCTAATGGAAGCTGCTTCTTAATAATAAAATGTACAAGTTAGTATATAACACAAATGTTCAATCGTACTAATTAGAAACAGTTTCATATGTTTAACTGTAACAAAAAGAGTCTATATGGACCAATAACTCAAACATCGAAATTTTTAATTATCTACTAATAAGATAACCGTGAAGGTATGTATATTAAAATCTTCCCCTAAGTATATAATGGTGAAGGAACTTACAATCATCCTCTGATCTACGTGGGGCAAGGGTCTCATTTATTATATAATTATGCTTAACCGTGGTATAGCAGTGGCTAATACTCCATACTAGGCGATTATTTGAAGCCTACCTTCTTAAGAAAAATATTTTTTAATTGTATATTGACTTATTAATACAATCACTTGATTATATATATTCTATAAAATAATTTATTTTGCCAACGAGAGATGCCGTATGTGTAGGAATGTATTACACAGATAATTACAAAACAATCTGCAAAGGTTTTAAAAAATGTACCACAGCGCGCCAGCTGTCTTGACGTAAATAAAGGTCGGATTATGTTTCAAATAATTCTCATTTTTTTTCATATGTACTTACGTACTACGTCACGTAGATTGTATGAACTAAGGTAAGCTCCGATCGCAGAGCCTAAAATTAAATAAGTAAGTAATTAGATAATTTAAAAAAAAATATTTCTATGGTGTTTAATCGAATATTCATAAACATAGACTGTTTTTTTAAATAAAAAGAACTTTTATGTACTTAATGATTTTTGATGTGTATAAATGTTTTGAAAAAATACATAAGTACTTAATTTAAACTGATCGCATAATTTTATGTCATCAGTGAGTTTTTGAAGTTTCATTAAATCAGTGTGCCGTTGTTATTAGTAGTAATATCGTATTATCTTCTTATTTCTCTTAAGTATACCTGACAAGTGTATTCTTTTTATCGGGTCTCCACAGCCTACCTCTTTCCGAAAGTCACCCTTCGCCACTGTGGATTATTGTGGTCATATTATACATTCATTCATTTTTTAGTCGTGCAAGGCCAACGCTGTGGGTCGTGGGGGTGATGGCCTGATGCTGATCAGGATGGCTCATGACGATATCTTTCCTTGTTATGTTAATACGCTTCTAAATGAAATGAAATTAATTATTTTACACGTTCTCTGCACATTTTTCCACCCACTGTCAATGATGGTGTTGCCGCGTTGCGTCCTCCTTCTGTTTCAGAAACCACTGGATGAAAATGTTACCAATTGCCAATATTACTTTTGCACCCAATAAGCTGTAAATTTTATATAGCTACACTGGTAGTGCGCAACAGTGGAATATCAATATAATAATTGTAATGTATGCTCATTTAAATTCTCGCAGTTTTTTCACCTCAAAATAATATTATACCTACATGCTAGTGCAACATATATTATAAATGCGATGATTGCTCATTTAAGTAAATATCTTGATTTAAAACACATAAAATGGCACATACAGTATTTGTTCATTTCAATGCTTGCAGCTCGGTTGCCTCAAAGACGAAAAATGATAAAATATGATTATCATGTAGGAAGATAATAATAGGGTTTGACTACCGAACAGATTCAGAGAGCCATAGCCATGGGCCGAGGATTTGACGCAGGCTACTTGAAGGTCAGGCTATAAAACTTTTGTTTTTTTGATTGTCCTCAAATATTGAATGCGCGTTACATTTACGCGAATTACTTTAATCAATGCATATTATTATGATGCAGACGTACATTTTGAAAATAATATTCTTTAACATGTGTTTAAGTTTATCCCATATTTTCCACACTCGAGATCCGCAACCTGTTATACCAGTGGCGAAAGGTGGAGGTAGGCTGAAGATCCGCCATAAATAGTGCAGACTAAGCTTTGTCAGTCATTCGTATTTGTTTTCATTGAAATAAGACTACAATTTATAGATGGTGAATTTTTTAAATTCAATTAAACCATGCGAAAACCAAGCCATAATAGATAATAGTGAAAAAATACTCGTCTATCTACAAAATATCTAAAATTATGCAATTAAATGCTACATAACTTTACACATGTGTAATATACATTCTTAATCCAACGAAAACAAATAAGTATGAATGAAAAATGTGTACAATTTTATGGGATCGCCCAAAGTACACTATAACTTAATAAGTTATAGTATATAAATAAGTAATATATAAATCTTATATGGTTTGATTTAGGAAGGGTTTAATTATTTTAAAAAAACTAACCAAAACCATCTGCAGATTGTATTCTTAATTCAATAAAAACAAATACGTATGATTAACAATGTTTAATGTGAACTATTTATGTCGGATATTAACAGCCTACCTCCACCCTTCGCTACTGTGTTATACCACACCCAGTAGGTAAACCAGTTACCAGAAATTTTGTGTTCCATGGGTTTCCATACATATGATAGCGACAGCGTGGATACCAACTGTGAAAGCAGATGAACTGATACGACATATTCGAGAGGCGCTAAATATGGAATTGTGAACGAGGATGAGGTGTCGAGCATCAGATATAATGATGTTTACGTCATGCATCAGGATTCCAAACACTATTATGGCTTCATAAAACTAATGAGGCTGAACTGGAAAAGTCATGCCCAGAGAGGTCGCAGATGATCGTCTGAACAGGAGTAGGCCAAGGCTTGAATGAAGATTTATCGAAATCGGAAGAAGAATAAGATTCATATAAAATAAATTACGAAAGATCAATTATTACACACTAAGATACGTCAGTACTTCCAAAAAGTCAAGTAATGAACGAATGTCATATCAAACCTGAAATTGTATTTACAATGTAATAAAATATCCATACGGCCAAGGATAGGAGTGTATTCGCCGAGGTGTAAATTTAAAATGTCAAACGTCGGGCCGAAAGTTCATAAATATTAGTGGCACGTTTTGCGTGTTTCGGTATTTCCTCAGCATGTTTCACAACTTTATAAGTAATATCATTTCAAATGCCAGACGCGACGCTGGAAAGAGCAAGTGGCCAAAGCAATATGAATTTTGGTCATTCAGCAATAAGTAAGTAGGAGTTGTACATACGACATCCGTTTAAATTAACTCGATAACCTGGTAGACAATGCACAATACAAAGATCAAGGAAACTAGTGGTGTTCGGTATTGAATAGGAAATTTGTTAGCAATTAACTATTGGATAAGTATGACCAAATAAATGTAACCAACGCAAAGAGTTTAGGCCATTTAATATTGAAAAGATAGCTACTTTAAGTAACGCCTACGATGGTCGAACGATTCTTCGTCCGAATCCTGGGTCTGGCAAATGCACGTCATTGTTTCTCAATTTGTGTTTGGAATCAAGAGTATGGGCCCAATAGGATGAGCAAGTGGCTATCATCCATTTCTCGTAAAAAAAACAGATCTTTTTAGGATCGGACATGGTCAAAAAATGTACTGGATGAGTTGTATAACTTCCATAATATACTTTGATTCGATACTTAATCTGGTAGAGTAGACATTGCGCAACGATAAGACCTAGAAAACTGACGGTAACGAATAGGGAATTTGTTAACAATAAAAAATATTGTATAATTACTTACCTACGTAAGTAGATATAAGCATATGAGGCATATGTAGAAAACTTAGGGTGAGTTTTGGGTATTTTAACAATGGTAGGTACCTATCGTATGCAGTATAAAAGGAATTAATTCAAATTATGAATTCCTAGTAGGTTGAAAATATAGGTAAGTTTATAATAACAGATTTTTAACGGGAATACTAAGTTGTTAACCATTTGTGAAACGGATGGATCAAAGTGTGTTTCCAATAATCAGCACGGATTGTTTCATAGGTTGTACCTACTTACGCTCTCTACCAGCTACGCTACGGGCGTGAGGCACTAATGAGTAATGTCATTAATGACAGCAGAATATGTGGACCCCCAGAAATCAGGGGGTGACAGGTATTTAGAATCTTTACAACCCCTGTTTAGTAGGTGGCCGGGCATCGGGGTGGGGTAACGTTACTAGTGTCCATGTTCTGGAACCAGATGGTTAATTAAATATAGGTACTTACTTACTTACTTTGGAAGCTAATAATTGGCATTTGCATTGTCCGTGTTAAATAATTTAAATTTGGGTGAAAGCTACTTAAAGGCAATTAATGCACAATAGGCAGGTACTTACTTAAATCAAAGAAAGTGCCGGTGTGTAAGGCACTCATTTTCATAATAATTTATGTAGTGATACAAATGACTTTATTTATGTGTGTATAGAATATTCAAATTAATTCCCTTTCTCAATAGTTTAATATTAATACTATTGACCGAGGGTACCTACTTGATGGAATTTCAATTAAAATTCTAATGGATTTAAGTTTTGTACTATTCCATTTTTCCACTCAAATGGAATAGTAAAAAACTTAAACCCATTAGAATTTCAATTGTATTACATTAATAAGTGGTAAAGTAAAGGGTCTCATGACCTATAAATTACAATATTAAATCGTTATTATTTGTTTGCTGCCGCCTTATATCGAAAGTTGGCAACCAATTTGCAGTACTTATGTACATTTGTGTAAATCAATCAGTAGCGAGGGATGTAGGTAGGCTGTGAAGATTCGACATAAATAGTGCACACGAAACTTTCGTCAGTCATCCTACTTATTTGTTTTCATTGAACGAGAACACAATTTGCAGATGGTGCTGGTTAGTTTTTTAAATTCAATTAAACCCTGCCTAACCAAGTCACAATAGTATAAGTATGTATGCTATGGATGATCCGACAAAAATAGTGCACAATTTTTAAAGTCATGCTTAAGTATTTGTATTCGTTGACTTAAGAATACTTGCATAATTACATAATGCATGGTAATAGTCAGTTTTTTTTTAAATTCATTAAGCCCTGCCTAAACAAAACCATATTGATAAATAATATGTGTTTATCTACTTATAAAATATTTAAAACTGATGTATAGCTTAAGAGCATAATTTTAGATATTTTGTAGATAAACGAATATTTTTTACAATTATTTATTATGGCTAAGATTAGGCATGGTTTAATTAAATTTTAAAAACGAACAAACACTGGCTAGTTCAATGAAAACAGATACGTTTGCCTGACAAAGTGGAGTGTGAAAAATTTATGTCGGATCTTAACAGCCTACCTCCACCCCTCGGTACCGATGGATTTATACATGTACATACACATATCTTGGAACAGTCCTACCAGATCACCAACGTTGGACCAACGTTGGACCCACGTTGTGGAAGTTGCGTCGCCAAGGGAATCCCTTTCTGCCTAACCTTTTTGGACAATCCTGAAAGAGTTATTTTTGTACATTCGACAAACTGGCTCTCAAGTACATAATATGAATAAAATTATTAATTTACGCCCACACACAGGCCGCAAGTTACCGCATATACGCCGCAACTTGCAACATACTGCGGCAACTTGCGGTTCGTATGTACCTAGTGCGGTTATTATTAAATCAAGGAAAGTGGCAGTGAGTATGACAATAGTGTATAGTCAATTCGTTGGTAATACAATTATAGGCATCATTTATGAATAAATAAAATTACACATAAAAATGCGGTTTGGGATAAAATTGTTCTAATATTTTCACATGGGAAATTCTTAGTAAAATAATGGATCAACTGAGATATTTTTTGATATACCTACTTAAGTATGAAAAATGTGTCTTATTTGTATTGTTAAAAATTTTAAATTATTATACGTATGTACCTGATCCACAAATTTTGGAATGTATTAATTGAACTGCAGTTTACGTGGTAGAACTCCATTACAAAGTCATTTTTGTTAATTATTCTACTTTAACTGAGTCATTTACTTTTTACTAGGTACAGTTTTTTCGGCTATAAACCCTTCTTTGGAACGGTCGACTATAACTTCGACTGATCGTAACTTATACCTGACCGTTCATAAGATGGGTTTATAGCGCGAAACAGCAGCCAAAGTGAATGAATGACTCAGTTCAAGTAGAATTAACGAAAATAACTTTGTTTCAAAACCATTATTTTGGATTGTACATAATAATATCTCCTAATGAACATTGTCTATTAGAACGCTTGATTTATGATTCAACTTTATTTAGTTGTATTGGTAGTCACAGTAAACATTATATTATTATGTAGGTTGGCGCATTAAAAAGTTTCGGTTACTTATATAGGTAACACTATATTTTTACCACAGAACAGATGATAAATAGAATTCCGATAGTATACATACATAAAAATACGTACAGTAAAGTTTGACGCAGAGTTTTCAATGTGTCCTACGAAAATGAACCACGCATTATAGACGTGCGTGTAATACACCAATATTAAACGAGCGTCAATCTATAAAACGAGAGCAGTTGTATATATACAACTGCTCGTATATATTCGACGTATGATGTATTCTTGACAAGTGCTTAAATTTATCCCGTATTCAAGACGTTACTCGAGATCGGTTGCCTGTTTCTCCTTACCCGTTAGGTATTTCAGTTCCTATACCATTATTTCTGAGTTCAGTGACTTACCCAAAATATTTGCCGCCAATACCAACGCAAAGTGATTGAGTTGTTTTTGATTTTGACAGAATATGCCGACGATAATAATGTGACGTTGGATATGAATCAATCTATAGTGCAAAATGCCCTAGAGCTCATTATTTAATCTCTCATTAACCTTTTTATCTTCATTGTCATATGCATTATTATTTAAACTGTCTATTAGGATACTGAATACTTAAATATGATAGCGAAGATAAACAGATAGATATAAGTAAGTTTTATTGTATAGAAGATTTTGTTCACTATCTTTCTTATGATTAGAAAAATAATATATTTATTTTGTACCAGACTTGTTAGATATCCTTTTTTAATACCTGCATCTATGTAGGTATATAAAATATACCTATAACTTTTAAGTACATACCATAAGTTAATATCATAGAATCGCAGTGGGTAATGAAATGTACAATAATAATATTATCTTTAGAATAAAAATAAAGTTAAGTATAATAATATCATCTACATAATATGGAACACATTAGCCGCTTTAGCGGATGGCATAAAAAAAATAAACAAAATGTGTTTAGGCGAACACAACGTGGCTTGTATTTTTAAAAAATATGACAACTGCGACACATGCATTCTTCGAAACCTGCATAAAAAAACACGTCATATTCCTATAACAGTGCTACTGAGACATGTAGCGTTATGGTTATAAACTCCGATCATATTGCACGGCATTTTCGACTTCGTGCTATAAATGGCAGTTTTATAGTCCATAAAACGATTCGTATGCAAAATTTCATTTATTTTAGAATATTCATTAATAAATCGGATTGATTATTTTATTGGGAAACAATCAAATATATAACGATAATCGGAAAATGTTTGTTTGGTTATTATTTACCTTCAATGCAAACGACGTGGTCTCTTATCTGCTGCGCCACAATCCCTTCAGGGACCATCTCAATAAGGTCGTAAATCGCATAAATTGACGGATGAACACTTTCGAATCGTTGTATCTCCTGACGTATTGACAAGGAGTTATTGAAGAAAGGCTGCAATTGCGGCCTGGAACTCATTTTGATGGATTTAAAAATACTCGTATAACAAAACAAAAACTTAGCACACTATCACACACTGCTCAAGAATAATATTTCGACACCATAGAATTTGACAGCACGATAAACAAAAAATATATCTCTCAGGTGTCACAACTTATTCAATTTTGTTGTGTCATAATTTATCCAGAATTGAATGCACAGCCCTCCATTACGTATAATTTAATCACAATACACTGGATTCGTTAGCAAAATATTAAGTTAATTTAATAAGCAAAACTTCACAAAATGTAAACACAGCAGAAACTGTACTCCCACCTCGGCGGCGGCCATTTCTAAACTGCGATCTGTTGGCTCGGTGTTGCTGCGATACAAAACTTTAATTCCAGACTTCTCCGAGTTCTGATTTTATTATTGTTCCACAGTACTGTACCTACCAAAAATGAAAAAAAATCATTATTTGATTTTAAGTTGAATTTAACGTTACAAGTTAAATAAGTAAAATAGTGGCACCTTACTATCGTTTTTGCGATAAAATACTGTAACACTTACCCAAAAATCATTATTAGTAGGTACCACTAAGATCATTTTATTATTCTTCGCTCAGTTAATAATGTGTAAGGGGCTACCTAAGAATAAAATAATTTGTATACCTTTAGCATATTAATTTTGGTAAGCTTAATTTTTACTTTGTTTATACCTGACAATGAAATTTTGTATTGGTAGGTATCTACGTAAGCTGTGTTACCTATCTAGATTTGTTTTTGTGCGTTTTTCTATGTTGTCTTCTGTACCCTCCTGTTATACAAGTTTATGAGTACATGAAAAAATTACCTACATTCACTATTAAAATAGTTTTTTCTCTTGTTTTATCATTTTATGTTATTATATAAATAATATAGTTGATTTCGCCTAATTAGGACACATGAGTACTATAGAATTGTGGTCAAATTAATTAATTCCACATAAAATGATTAAAAAATTATTCCGTATTATTTATTTGCAATACCCAGAAAAATAATAACTTCTAAAATAAAATATAGATAGATAGATAGGTACAATTTAATTCTGCAAAAAATGCGTCAAGCGTAATCTATCTTTTGTTTTGGAAGTTTGCACTTTAGCAAAATCCAGCAAAGAAATTTTACATGGGAGTTTCAATTAATGATTTCTCATTTTGGCAATGTTCATCAATTTTCAAATAAATTCGACAAAAAGCAAATTTACACATACAGACCTACAAACTTATCTGGAGAATGAGATGGAGGAGCCACTGAGATTCGGTTGACGTTTTTCAATATGGAGTCCTATGGTAGTTCGTAGTTCATTTTTTGGCCATTCTCCAGATAAGTTTGTAGGTCTGTACCAATATTGCACACGCGGATTGGTGTAGCATTAACTGCATATACCTAACATACCAATGTACAGTAAAAACGAAACAATGATGCGGTTCGTCGATTGTATTTATGTACGTATACGTACGAATACGCTGTCATCGGCTACCAGGCATTTATGACTGCTCCCCATACGCACGCACACTATCGACCGACCGCATTATTGATTCGTTTCTACTGTACGGTGGTGCTAAAGATAAAATAAATGTAGAATGTAAGAAAGTGTTATTACACTAATTTATTGTTTGTTAGTTGAATAGCTTCCTCTTATAAGTAGGTCGTATTTGTAATAAAATGTGATTTAAGAAAGCCTTTACATTATCAAAAGAGATTTTTTTTAATTAATAATTCGTAGCTGTTTTCAAGTTTTTTTTAAATTCAAATTAAAAACAATCTTTTTCCTAAAATGAATTATGTAGGTAGTACGTTATAAAAATAACTATTTTTAGTTATATCGAATACCTATTCTAGATTCGGTATTTTGAACATTAAATAATATCGGCATTACTTACTAGACGTACGGTTTTGGGAAAATTAAAACATTTTAAAGTACTCGTATGGTATGTATTCCAAAATGGTTTTTAAAATTGTTTTTATTAAGATTATCGATACCTACCTACTTTGTAAAATAATAATTTTAAATTGTGAGTAAGTAAGTGTGTGTGTTATAAGTCTTTATAATTTTAATCTCTGTTGAACCGAAAATATCCAATCCTGGCAACTCTACTAATGTCAAATTTTTGCGATCGAAGCGCCACGTGGTAAAATATGGATTATGATGCTGAATAGTGGCCTCTGTTGATTAGTAGTAATGGCTTGTGACAAAGCAACACGCAGAGTTCGAACGAGTAATATTTGTTACGGTTTGTGTTTAATAGATGGTATATTTATCATAAATTACAACTTTAATGAAACAGCTTACAAAAAAAAAATACAGAATATAGTAGAGGCACCTAGCTAGCAGATAATAATAATATATAACTTGGAATTTGAGACATTTTTTTGTAAAATTATAAACTTTCAATATTGTTACATTTATTATTACTTATAATTTTATTGTTGAAATTTTAACAGTTAGTTTATTAATATACTACTTGTATTTTATATTTATTTTTAAAAACCTGAATAATTATTCTAAAATAAATAAATTATAGGTAACTTGCAATCCTTTTTATGTAAGTAGGTATATCAAATCGAATTTAAATATCGTGACCATACCGAAATTATATTAGATATTTATGTAAATAAAAAGGATTTGAGATTATCAACACGTCACATTATAATTATTTAGAAAAATTGACACTAAAATTTAAAAAAAATGTAGAAATACGACGAGATCTTCATTTTATAATTATTGTAAGTTTATCTTTGATATTAAAATAAATTTATTTTTGTTTATGATATTTAAAATAATTAAAAATATAAATATGTAAAAAAATGTACATAATAAATATCAAGTTACACATGTAGGTGCCTCTGGTTTGCAGAGCCTGCATCTTAATTGATTGTTATTCGATTTAATAACCTGCTGATGATGATTAGCGTACCTACCTCTCTAACGTTGAGTTGTAAATGTTAAAAAAATGAGGAAAATATATACGTCATGTTTTTATTCACTGATTATAATAATAAAATGTTTTGAATACTTAAATATTCTTATCGTAGGTAGGTATGTTATATGTGAGCAAAATTTTGTATGTGTGAACATTACCAAGTGACGAGATAGTGCGTGCAGCACTATAGTGGGTAAATGAGTGAATGGACCAGGGTTTCCCAAACGAAAAAAAAACAATACAAAAATTACATTAACCTCATTTATCCAAACTTCGAGTCTCCCAAATATGGATGGTGACATTTCAGGAAAGGTAGATAACTTTTAAAACGTGACGATTAAACATCTAAGGGATATTTATGAAAAATAGTAAAGGCCGTATAAATCAATTTCATAGAAGCAATATGGGACTTGTGTAGTTGTTTATTTTGGTCATAGGCAGATGCTCTATTACTATGTAGAATGTAGATTCTAGCCGCATTTAGACCTAGCGAGCGAATGTTTTTGCTTCCTCCATTCTATCGAAATTCTTATGCTCGCTCAACATAAAGCGTTTATGCCAAGAGAATGTCGCTGGAGTGGGGGAAGAACAAACATTCGCTCGCTTGGTCTAAATGCGGCTTAAGTCGTAAATACCTATAGTCTTACTTTTCATGTGAAACTTTAAAAGATACTTTGAAGTTTTTATTAATTCATTTTTTAATTTTATTGATTTAATTATATTTTCTTATATTTATTAATAAAATTATTCTGCACGATTGTAAGAATAAGCTACAGGTATAGAATTTTCCTAATAAAGCTGATTCACAATTTGACAGGCACCTCTTAGAAAGTAGCGATACTGTAAATCCGATTCCTAGTCGTTTGCTTGTGCATCTACATATTCTGTGGCAAGAAGGGTTATCGACATAATCTTGTGAAGCAAGTTCAAATATTTTAACCTGATACTCTGTGATATAAAATATATGTAAAAGAAATGAATTCCATCAACGAGAACTAAAACAGATATTAGGATATAGCACAATAATTATATACCCTCTAGCTAGTCAAGGCCTAGCATGACTGTTCAGTCACGGACGCGGGTTGTCTGAATTTCTAGTAGGTATTATTTACGTAGACCGTTCCTAGGATGACCCTGTAATCCAAAACAGCTGTCAACATACATAACTTTAATGTCATAGAATTAACAAGAGTTTTCTTTTAATTGAAAGCCATTATGTCAATGATTAACGACATCCACTTCGTAATATTTTTAATATTGTTTTTAATAAAAAGCATCCAGTGCATAATCGGCAGAGTTCCTTTACCTATTACTTCAAGATAACCTTTTTACTTTTAACTCTCAATTTATCTAAGGTAACCCTCGTTCATCACGACCCCAGCAAGTGCGGATTCGTTAAATCGCGATATTTTTTTAAAATTGGAAAATATGGAAAGGGAAAATTATCCACCAAATGCATGGAGTTGTTAGAAGAGAACGATGAAGATTACGAGCGAGTGAGCGATGTAAAACGTGGCTGTAATGCATTACTTGACAGTATGTAATCGCAAATTTTGCACAATAAACGTAGAGAGGCCATATAAGGAAACTTGTTGGTTGATCGCGAAATTTCGCTTATCGCGACCATGCCCAGAACGTATCCCTCGCGATGATCGGGAGTAGGTATACTTTACCCCTTATAATTTAAGGGTGGCTTTCAAAAAACTTTTGTGATGTAAGTGATTCCCTTTGTAATTACATTGATAAGTTCTAAATTATCATCTAATATTTTGATAAGATAAAGTAATAAAGAAGCAAAAGGCATCCAGTTTGAGAAGCGTATCAAAAGATGTTTAAATTTTCCCACCGCGATCTAAATTCTAGCTGTACGCAAGTTACCAGTGCTCTCGTTGGCGTAACAATAGAAAATACGTACCTTTATATACTAATAACCCTCTCAACAATAGTATAATACAATACCTAATATAGTTGAACGTGTGAAGTGGAAGTCGTTGGAACTGAAATAAGTTCTCTATTTTATTTTTATTCGATTCTGCTTAGTTTCTTGTCTGATCTTAACTAGATAGTGAATATAAGAACTTTCGTTCCTAATTAAATGGAAAAAAATAGTCGTCGATAGATAAAATATTCAAGAAATAAAATACACAGTGTAGTTCAGTGTGAAATTTGGTGAAGTAATAATACTATGTGATACTTAATTATTAACTATTTATAATATTAAATTATCACAAACCAGCTTTTCGTGAATTTAAAAGTCGTTAACCGTTTTTTTAGATAGGTATATATATAGTATTTAAATAATTTTACAAAGTATACAATATATAACAGAACTTATTTAAATATATTAATTTCCGGGAACACAGTATAATATAAAATATAAATAAAGGGTATTGAATTGAGTTTTTGTACATTCTGTATTAAGCTCGCATTAGTGATATATTTTTCTGCTAAGTAAATATTAAAAAATATGAATTTAAAATGAATTATTGTGTTTATATGGAAGACTATTGAAATACCTACATTTAAATGTGTTACATATTATTACATAGCAAAAATATTTAAAATTGACGAGTAATATTCCAAAATGTTAAAGTCTGAATATGTCGCACCGTGAGTGTAAAACCAAGGCATCTGCAAATTTTTCAGTTTCGAGATTAAATGCAAAACACCTGCAAAAGTCGTGAACTTGATAATGACGTAAAAGTGAAGTAACTGAAAGAACATGCAAAATAATGTAGATATTTTTTTTTTCTTTATTTGGAAGCAATTGAGCTCTTCCCTGAATGGAAGGCTATTCTGCTTTACAATGGTTTACAAAAGTATACATACATTTTTTTAAACGACAGGAATAAATAGTTACATTATTAATGATACAGAATTACATTTTTGTTACACTATACACTAGACATTTACGTTACATTTTTGGAGAAATTCATGTACAATTTTCATAACTGAAATATTTGGTTTTGCCAGGAACGAATTAATCGTAAAAGGAGGGTATAACCTGCATTTTCCCAACTTATTCAATAACACTTCTCTCTCCTGGTCATAGGCATCACATTGCCAGACAATGTGGTTAAGATCTTGAGTGGGATGTCCACACTGACACTGAGGGCTATCTACCACTTTAATTTTGTACAATGATTCGTTGAGACTGTAATGCCCTGTCCTGCTTCTAGCTATTGTCACTATTACATCTCGCTTTATTTTACAATCTTTACTAAACCAAGTTTTAGGAGATCTACTATAAAAGTTTTGATAGTAGTGTGTTCCCTTTTCTTTCCCAAGATTTTCTAAATATTTACCGTTATTTTCGCTCATTGTTTGTTTAAACTGGGCTTTAAAATCTGTGTATGGAATTCTTATATTTTCTGATGGGTATTTTACAGATTTTTTTGCCAATTGATCCGCAATTTCATTGCCATTAATTCCTTTATGTGCTGGAATCCAGTATATCTGTATATTTGTACCGTGTTCGTTACTATTGCTAAATTTGGAAATGTTGGTTCTAATATTAAGAATGTAGTCATTAGTTTTGATGCTGAAATTTGGATTTTCGAGCGAGTAAATCAGACTTAAGGAGTCAGTGAAAATGTTGATATTTTTATTTTTGTAATTAAGTGCAATTTTAGTGGCTTCGTTCAAGGCTAAGCACTCTGCTGTATAGATGGAAGTGAATCTGTGGACACTTTTGGCAACCGACGTGTTGGATTGGGGGAAGAACACTGCTACACCTACTGAAGGTGAATCGGGAATTTTGCTTCCATCCGTAAAAATTTGGACTACATTTTGATTGCTAAATTTGGACTTGAATAATAAGTCGGGAGAGTCGGAGTGCGATAGCTCCATTCCTATTTTTGTATTAGTTAAAACGTTATATATAATATCCTCATATGTATAATTAAAAAAGTTGTAGAAGTCTCTTTTTAAAATCAGATGATCAATACAATTTACAGCTTGGATACTTTCTTTTAAAATTTGAAATCTCTTCGGAGTACGATCTCGCGTTATAGTTGTTTGTAGAAATCTGTTGACATTGTATCTCGTATTAGAAGTACGGTTTGACATACATTTTACCAAGAAGTTTTTACATAGAAATTTAGATCTTTCTTCTAGTAATGTTATCTTGGCTTCGGCAAGTAGTATGTTAGTAGGGGTACTTTTTCTTAGGCCAAGAGCCAATCTGATAGCTTGGTTCTGTAGTCGTTCTAAATGTAGCTTTGCTCTTTTATTTTTTGGGAAGTAAATATAGCTTCCATAGTCCATTATGGATCTGATGTAGCTTTTATAGAAAGTTATTAGAGTGGAAGGGTGTGATCCCCACCAAGTACCTCTGAGGAACTTTATAATGTTGGTGGCTCTATTGACTTTCTGGGCAATGTAATTGACATGTTTATCAAAAGAAAGCTTGAAGTCAAAATAAATACCTAGGAATTTGGCTGAGTCAGTTGATTTAATCATCATATCATTCAATTTAATTTGAAGTTCTCCCGGCAGTATTTTGTTCTTGTTGAAATGTACAAATACCCATAAAAACGTGAGAAATTGTCATTTTGAACTAATTACCGACTTATGTTTTGGAATGTGACTCTTCAATTTATTGTAACGACCCATATGAGGTTTTGCAAGTTACATATATTTAAAAAAAATATATGCATGCAGAATTCACACGTGTCACTGCTTTCAATATATTAAGCATATAATTCTCAACATTGGAGTTATACCATGGACACGGTTTTTAAATTATTGTATTTGTTATTTTCATTATAATGCATGTAGATATTTCGAATGTTTCGAAAACATTATTAAACATAACGAATTAACAATATTTCTTGTCTATATAAAAGTAATGATCATTAAATTTGATTGAAACTCTATTTACAGAATATTCAATATAGTTATATAGAATTTACAATCGCATAATATTTAATTAACTATTTTTTTTATTCAATGATTAATTCACAAGAATTAAGAATGTACCATTATAAATATTCATAGTTAATAGTTAATTAAATAAAAATTTGGAAAGCGCTTCAGTGAGTATTAAAACACAGTAGGTAAAATTTGTCGCAATTAAGTATGGCTTCTTTAGCATAGTGGTCTATGTACGTGGACGCGATACCCGATAGATGCAGATATTTTTTTTTCTATTGGTTATAATGTGTTTTCTCAGAAGTGTTTTCAAAATTATTCATAATATTTAACTTTGAAGTCGATGTACTTAAGATAATTTTTAATCAAAGTCAATGTCGAATCAAATCATGTATTATTTTTCTTCAAAGCCCACGATTCCATAAAATGTAGCATATTTTACAGAATCTACAGTAAGTAGGTGTAGACCGTCATTATTGTTATTTAAAAAAATGCACAAAATATTATTTGACCTTCTTATAATTTAAATATTTTTCACTAACATTAAAACACACTATTTCATGATAGTGAAATTGCACGGTTGCATTAATACATATTGCAAATTTTCTTCAATATATAGGTATATAGTAGCGTTTTGCAAAATTACCGAGTTTTTTATCGTTATCACTTGCAAGTTGTCAGTCGGTGTTTATAATGCTTTGTGAGTGGTTAAATTATTACTGTCTGTGTCAAAAATAAATTATTATCTTTATTAAGTGTAATTAAAACTGATTCCGTACTTATTGCAGTAAGAAAACAAGAGAAGTGTTATTATTTGGCAAGGATTTATTAGCTACGCAACAAAATGGTGACAAAGAAGGTGAGTGTATTTGTTTTACCATTATGTTATAAAAATAAAACACTAATATACTAATAATGAGGGTTTCAAGATCACGTCCAGAAAACGTCCAGAAAACGCCCGAGTGATACGTTCATTATAATATGTATCATTTGTGTTGAGTATTTTTGAATATGCCAGCATTATTTGGAGTCCCAACAACAACATTGATTTATTTTTTATTAGGTATATCATGTCAGTGGACATGTTAAAAAGGTTAAATTTATAATTGTATTTTAATATTACTTTAATATCTATTATCTACATAAGCACGTATACTTTCTTGTAATATTGGTTATTATTTGTGTATTCCCTACTTAATTTTGCCTTAATGCGCCATAATACATAATAAATTTCGTAAATAATAATGGCATAATACTCCTTTTCTAAATAAATAAATTAATAACGCCTAAATGTGAAACCGCTCCACTAACTCATAATATCTCGGAAATGCAGTACAAAAGCAGTACAAAAGCAGTCGGTATTTATGTTCGCTCTGTGGACGACTCGACGGCGTCGGTAACAAAAAGTCGCCGACTTAGCTCAACATACAATAATACATAAATGACATTCTTTCTAGGTAACTACTAACTTTTTCCCCCCTCTATTCTATGAATATGATTAATATTATTATGGAGTAGAAATCACTGCGATTTCTATATTCAATTTATTGCGTTCTGGAAACGTGATGCGATTGACAATGATTATTGTAAATTAAACGAGGGGCATTCATTAATTTAGCTACCTCTTCAGGAGCACGATTTCAGATCAAAATGGTTTATTTTTATTTTTAGATACTATAAGCTATCTGGCAGTTATGTGCACTGTTAGTTCATCGGTAACTATGTAATCATTGCAACCGTTTTGAAAAAAAAATATTTAAAAAAAAACCAGGTCCTTACTGCCCTTATCTTATGACTTGAAATGTGTATTTGAAAAGAAGTTTTTTTTCAAAACTCGGAACAGTAAATAATTCGAGGGAGCTATGCCAGGACCATAGAGTATGTAGAACTGGTAATGTAAAGAAGCAAACACTCCATAAAATAACACCGCGTGTTCATGGACCTCTTCCGACTTTTTCCTTACTTGGTAAGAAATTTTATAACGTAATGATTCTCTAAATAGTCTAAATCGATCAATTTCTCGGTAATTACTTTGAATGAAATTGTACATGCAACACCCCAAGACATTCAATTAAATTTATTTATTTTTAACATATTGTGGACATTACAATTTATAAGTTTAAGACTTTCACAATGTGACATTTAGAAACAAAGAAATATAAAACAGTATTACATAAAAAAGAGATAGATCAGTGTAGTGATAGATAGTAAGTTATTAAACTGTAGAAATGTATACATACAAAAAATATAAATTTGATAGGTACAAGGAAGTACACCGGATGAGTTAAGCAGACCCTATTTTAAGAATTTATAAAACAACGTCCACCTATATCTACTCATCCTCACGTAGGTGGAATATATTAACACCCGAAGCAATTTCGTTGAACATAGTTATCGCCACTGGCGGCTCCCTCTATAGGTCATTCGGTCATTGACCTGCCAAAATAAATACCTAAAAGTGCGGCCACACCGGCAACAAGTCGCGCGACAACTCGTTAAATTTTACGATAATTATCATAATCGCTTAAGAAATTTTACGATAATTATCATGCTTATCGTAAAATTTAACGAGTTGTCGCGCGACTTGTTTTCGGTGTGGACCCGGCATTACAATTGACATAATAATATTAATAATATGTGCAATGTCATATATAATAATATTAATAATAATCGGTGGATTTGAAATTATAGGGCGCGCGATATTGTGTCAACCCAGTCTATTGGGCTTTTTTTGTTTGGGCGATAATTCCCCGAACAAAAATATTGTGTTCGCCGGCAGTCTGAAAATTGACCCAAATTGAATATTTTTATAAAATTTTCTCTCTCGTTTCTCATACATAAGACAGAGATCGATATAACACAAAATACGAGATCGAAGCTTGTAACGGTGCGTGAATTACTGTAATATCGGCAATGCCCGAGTGTGAGACAAAAGATTTTTTCACCTAATTAAATGAAACAGAATGATAACACTGACTAGATAATTGGTCTCAAGACGCAACTGTGTATGCGGTTCGGATTCGTTGACAGGTTTTGACGAATGCCTTTGGTTATTTTAATAATATATAAGGAGTTTTTGGTGATTTATAACATTTTTGTTTAGCAGTTAGTACGCACGCAGTAGCAATTGAAGTATGTGATACAATTATAATGGAAATGGAAGCACGATTTGCATCCAACGATCATCTCATTATATCCGATTTGTTCAATAAAGAAAATTACACTGATTTTAAAAATAATTTTCCCACACGTCAAGTAAATTTGGTAAAACTGTAAGAAGAAATAAACATAATCAAGTTAAAAAATGAATTATTGGTGTTTTATCAACGAGATGATTTGCATGGCGCTATTAGTGCAGTTTATCTTCTACATTTTTTACTCAGCAATAATTTCAACGAAACATTTTCCGAGTCGATCAAAGTTCTCCAATTTATTTGCGTCATACCAATGACAACAGTTGAAAGTGAAAGATGTTTTTCCACTCTCAAAAGAATAAAAACCTTTCTACGCAATAGGGCCAGGATAGACTGACCGCTCTTGCAATGCTCAGTATTGAAAAAAAATATGTGGGAAAAATAGACAATTTTTATAATCGTGATGATTTTTCAAAAAGCAAAGAAAGAAAAGTGGACCTGATTTACAAAAAATTATAACGCGTTGTGTGCAATTTCGGTTAACGATGGGTTGGCGTTATGAAAAACGGACATTTCTTGAAGGGTTAGTAGGTACCGACCTATAACAATTTCTAGCACTTATTCTATAATGTATAAAAAGTCAATTTGCAATACGTCTTTTCAGTATACAACGAAAAGGCAAATTAAAATAATATATTCAAAATTGACCTGCTAGGTTTTTCCGGATTAAGCCGCCAATGGTTATCGCCCTCCCAATTGGCATTACTAGTACCAGTAAGGTTCTGCACCTTGGGAGAATAAACAACTGATGCTCTCTATTTCTAAGATAGTTATCAGAGACACACAGATCAACACTGCCCAGTATAAGTCGAAAAAAATACGTAGCTAAATAAAGATTTCTTCTAAATTGCAGACTGCAGTATATAAGCATGCCTAAGAGAAAGCCAGTTGGATAAAGCCACGGATAAAGTAAAGGAGTTCAATATACGTAGACGTCTTGTTTTAACGTGCTTTTTATTTCATACTGAGGTAGATAAAATAATGAATGCCTTACGTACTTAGTAGGTATTATCAACAACGAGTGCATCTTAATTATATTACGTTTTATTGCGTAACAGGTCATACCAACGCCTTTATGAATTAGATGGCCTACTCACATGGGTGATTGCATTTTGACACCTACACACCAGTTTTAGCAATCATGCTATGATGTGGCATTCCCACTAAAGTAGACGTACAATAATTAAACACATTTTTATCACCATACGGGTTAAAATCCTGGACGAATTTTTCAATAATTATTAGTAGTAATTGTAATAATTGATATTTTGCCATATATATTATTTATAAAAAAGACAACTTAAATCAAATAAATCACAAAATGGAATCAAATCTGGACCTGAGTTGTTGATCATGAGCTGAGCGTATTACTAAC
This sequence comes from Rhyacophila brunnea, assembly GCF_057557595.1. Taxonomy (NCBI): domain Eukaryota; kingdom Metazoa; phylum Arthropoda; class Insecta; order Trichoptera; family Rhyacophilidae; genus Rhyacophila; species Rhyacophila brunnea. Next base: position 34,242,668 of record NW_028232752.1, read on the forward strand.
AACAATTCCTCGTACAATAAACCTATCAGGCGACCACGAGATACCGGTTAGTCATCACTGGATAATTGTATTTTTCTGCTTTCACAAATAATATTTTGTAATTCGTGTATGAAATAGTCCAATTGCAATTGGTATGTCAAATTTGTATCATAAAAAGTAAGGAAAATCGTAAATACGTAGGTAGATACAATATCGACATGGCCATGATTTTATCTCAGAATTGCTGTATTCTATCAAATAGTTGAATAACTACAAACTGTACACAACAAGCCAATAACTTGATTTAAAGCAGTGGTCCACAAAGTGTGTGCGGCAAGTTTTTTATTATCAGCATCATTATTTTAATACCAATGTAACTTAACTACAGTGGAAAATTTAAAATATTTTACAGTATTATTTTTGTTTTTGGTTCAAGCGGAATATTATAAAGAAGGTACTTTTAAAATTTAGTGTGACGAAAATGAATACTCAGGAATTTTGATACCTGTGTAAACATGTGCATGTGCGAAGGTAAGGGTTGTTTAGTACAGGTATAGTGACGGTTTTCACAATTACACCACCTTAAATTATTACTGAATTTTCAAAAAAACTTTTAACGGTTTGTTTAAAATTTTAACACTACAACAATGCCTCCTAAATCTAGGGGTAACGAGAAAATTACAGGAAAATGGGTTCCTTTTTATTTTGTGTTTTTCTCCGTCGTTCCATCGTTGCCATGGTGCAATTCAGTTTTTTTTTGTAATCGAATAATATATGTATTGTAAGTGTATCGAATATTATAGCCGATGTGGATAAGTCTAACATAACTTTTTACACGCATTTTATTTGAGCCGGATGATGCTTCCGTAATGTAGCAGTTTGCATACATAGATTTATAGTGCTCTTCAAATGGCTCCGTTACTTGGAAGTATGTATATTTGTATATTAACACAACAAATTAGTCTGGATTGAAGGATTTAGATCAGGGGTTCGAACTGGAACTGAACCGAAAACTGGAAAAACCGTTATTTATGTCGGAACGAAAACCGAAACCAAACCAAAAAAAAATCGGTTTTTCTATTCGGTACATGTTTAAACACGCGCTTTAACACGATCTTACTCCTCAATTATTTATAACAGCGCTGTCCAACTTCTTTTAGGCCGCGGTCCATTTTTTCTTTAGCAAACATTTCGGGGCCAAAGAGGATAGGTAAACGAAAAGTCAATTAATGTCAATACAAAAGTTTTTTTTTACAAAAAAAAATCAAAAACAACACACAACTAGAAATAATAAAAACAATAATATTATTAAGTTATTTAATTTTTTTTTGTAAAAAATTTTATTCATCATAAATTAATTACCTACGTTTACAAAACAAAGATTATACTAATATGTACTTATAAGTTATTTAATGGGAGCATTATGGCCTTAGTTGTTGAGCAACACTTTCTCTTATGTCAATATCAACATTTGTTGTGGTAAGTCTAATTATATTTTCAAGCGTGGAGTCCTTCAAGCTGTTTCTATATTTTTATTTTATGTATTTCATGTCAGAGACGGCACGCTCGCAGATATATGTATTTCAGAACATAGAAATGATTTGAAGTCCAAAATCTCTCATTTTTTGGGTATTTTTTCTGTATCCAAAAGTTTGAATATAAACTGTATCGAAATGTTTTCGTATTATAATGTATGATGGGTAATTCTCTCCCCAATGTTTGATGAAAAATGTGATGTTCAACTCGCGGGCCGCAAAAAAAAATTGGCGGGTCGCCAGTTGGACAGCGCTGATTTATAATATAATATTATTACATATTATTTATACAAAATTTGTGGCAACGACCGTGCTGTGCAGCATAATCATTGGTTTCGGAGCGTGGCGCCGGGCTATCATACAAGCACCATAAAATGTTCTAAATTATGGTAGAAAAGAAATTTTGATTTTTGTTTCAAACAAATTATTTAATAATTTACAAGGTGAATGTTTTAAAAAGACATTTTAATTATTTATTATTGAGAAAAAATAATGTACCTACTTACTTAGGTACCTACGTAAATCTAATTAAAAATATAAATTTACACATTTTTTTTTCATTATGTTTTTTTTACACACATAATACACAACATTTACTAAAACATTGTCCCGTCAAAAATGCTGTGTTCTAAATTCGCCCCTTTAACAAAAACGTTTAGGAAACTCATGATTTTTTAAAGCCATGCATCTGTGCATGAACTAAATTAAATTAGGAAACCAAATTTTATTGCAATACAATGGTTACGTACTTATATAAATGAAGGTGCATTTTCTTCAAAATCTGAATTGTGTAACAAAAAAAGTCATACAAAGAATTGATTTGCTAAGGTTTCTTTTTTTTTTGTTTTTTAGTGTCGAGTTTTGAGTGACTTATAAAATGTAAATTTTTTGTTTTGAAATAAGCCGTGAGTCACTGCTCACTTTAGTGTCATTTCACTGCTGGATTTATGCCTCCCCAAGCTCTTTTTATTTATTAACTAATTCCAGCTATGTGGGCGTTCAGCGGATTCTGCGCCTGTTGGGTACCACTGCATGAATGCATTTGGATAGAGGTTTTTGGGTTTTTAAACTATATAACGCGGAAAGATCACAAAATAAACCAATGGATAATAAGGCAGACAACATGATGATGAGCTGGACATGTCGCTTGGTAAGTGGACAACCGCTGGATAAATATCGTCATACAGTGATACCAAATAGGCACTAAACGACCACTTGATAGATGAGTTCGTAAAGTTTAGTCGATGTATGTGGCAACGAAGAACGTACCTACCAATTAAAGTGATCTCGTCTCCGTAAACTTGTAGGTATGCAGTTCGCCGTATCACACTTCACCGTGAAATATTGTATCGGAAATATATGGCCGTATATTAAAGACCGTCCAACCTCTTTGGATCGTATAGTACTGACATAAATTTTATGTCTCAATAAAACACGGTTCTTGTCGGTTTCCACTTTATGGGAAGCCAGCAGCAAACAAATTTTGAAAATAGCCGATATACTGGATTATTTGTTAGGTTAGGTTAGGTTTTCATTCTTGAATTCATGAATTTTGCCAAAATCAGCCATGAAAATTGAATTAATGTTCATATTGAATCCAATAAAATTATAGACCGTATAGTATACGGTAATCTCTTTTCGATAAGAAAGCTCACGGCGAACTGTGCCACGGTGAAATGTTTTACGTATAATTTATATGTAATCTTGGGAGCTAGGGGAGGTTTACAGCAAGCAGTGGATATACTCCGGCTGATGATAACGACAATGATGACTATGACATTCGAAACATAATATATAATTAATTAGGCTTTGTTCTGTTTTACGTATACAAATATGGCACGATGAGTAACTTTTTGAGTTTGTGTGGATTTTAATGGGAGTGAAGAGTCAGGATAGGGTGGCTGTGGCTTAGACATATTATTACAATGATGACGAGAATTCTGTGCATAGTTACTACTGTACATTGACGATGACGTTATTGAAGGTTATGAAAATGGAGAGCAAAACAAAACGTTTCAGTTCTGTGTAATTAATAACACACACACATTTTTTGTGTTACAATTTTGCGTTATAGTTAACAGACTAAATCAAATCAAATTTATTTATTTTACATATAATGAAAATAACAAATTATAAATTCAAAGCGTTCACGACATGACATAAAATAAGTGTTAACATTTTTTTAAATAAAAATACAGAGAAATGTAAGTTAATAATACAATAAAAATAAAAAAAAAACAAAAATAAAAGTAATAGTAGATGATGCACACAGAGTGAACTATTGATAGACCATATCTTTAAAAAAACGTCCACCTAAATTCACCCTCACGTAGGTGGAATATATCAATATTCGTGGATGTATTAAATTTATAATTATTTTTACCATTTTTCTTTAATATTTATATAAGAACATACTTTCTCTTCTACTTTCTTGTCATATTGGTTGTTATTTGTAATTAAATCATTTTTATATTTTGTATTTATTATGTATTATGGCGCATTGCCAAATCCCTGTAATGACATAATACTAATGTTTGAATTAAGGATCTACACAGTGTTGCCATCTTTTTCTATGCTGACTATAGTGCAAAGGCGTAAAAATTATAGTATTTCTGTACAAAATATAGTACATATACAGGAACATTTTTCGGCTTAAATCCTTTAAAATTATAGTATTTTGGCATATTTGGCGTAAAATTATAGTGTTTAACATTTTTTGCAGAATCAAAATTATAGTATTGTACTATAATTATAGTACGGTTGGCAACACTGGATCTACATAATATCACTATATACCCCTAATTGTTTCCCAAACTTACGCCATGATTCTAACCTTTGTAATTATATGAAAAAAACCGATTAGGAGTAAATATGAAAAACTACCTACAAATAAACAATTAAATGATACCTTTCATATATTTTCTTCATGGTTTATACTTTGAGAATTTGGCTATTTTTTTATAAACTATTTATATGCATGCATCTTCATATTTCATATGACTAATAAAATATTATTGAAAATCTATGAACCTAGATGATGACTGATCCTTTAAATAGGTGAAATGTTTATATATATGGAAACCTGCTGGTGTAGTCTGAAAAGAACTGTGTCAATATATTTGTCCTGAAGATAACACAAAATAGTGTAAAATTACTTTTTAAATGAATTATGATTACTACAGTTTGAATGTATGTGCTAATTACTAGATATGGTAGCTGGTAAGGAAGGCGGATAGGAATTTCACAAAATTTATTTACATTTCTAACATGATTGAAGTAACCGTACAGTAGTCTTTATCAAATTTCACCTAGTTACATAATTTATTTGGTATATTTGAAGTTGTATTGTTAATGGATTAATCAAAGAATATGACGTACTTAAATATGAATGTAAGTCTTTATGACACTTCATGTCTATTTCCTATTAATTAAGTCATTAAAGTCACAAACAAAAAAAATACCCTCGAACGCGTTCACGCAAGCCGGCTCGCACATCTAAACTCGTCCTTCTGCAACGTGTCGATTACATCGATGTGACGTCATCGTCATTCACAAAACACACGCTGCAAAATGGAGCTCCACACATTGGTGGAATGAGAGTTTATAGTTTGAAAAAAATGTCTAGTACTGCTAGCAACAAATTGCATGCGTCTCAGGCTGCGAGTCAAAGCCGCCATTACGCATGTCGCATACGCACACGATACGAATTGGTCATTTATATACCGGGTCGCCGATCGCCCATATGTATATGAGTGGACTAATTAATACATCTGTATTTTACAGAGTTAAACAAGTAGATAGGTACAGATTTTTAGCTTAATTGTCATACCTTTTATAGCCAATTCACTATTTGAGTCTAAACATAACATACACCTGAAATTTATTAAAACATAATTTTCAATTGAATTTTCCCACAATAATACTGTGTAATATTAATTGTTCACAAAGCGCCATCTACAAAAATGAGCGCGAATGTTTCTTTTATCAAGCGCAGGTAAATGAGTTACCTACAACAGGTGATATTTATATAAATAATGATTTGAATGTTGTACAGAAATACGATTAAATTTATTACAGGATAGTTCAAAAATATGGCATGATTTTTTCTGCGACTCGATTTATTTGCGAAAATGTTTCAGTTGTAGTATTATTTTTTATTAAAACGGTCACATATTATGATGTAAGTATTCATACATATAAAGACCAGAGTACTCTACTGACCTTTGAGGCCAATAATAATTATCAAATTTCATTCACGACTTGGCTTAGTGGCCTCATTCAATCAAATCAAATCAATACAGCTAATAATACGATGTAGGGACATCGTACATCTCTCGTGACTAAGTTCATTTAAGCAGAGCTGGGTGCTATCAATTCCTTGGTAACTAAGTACCTAATGTCAATCGTTATTTATAAAGTCAGAAAGATTGGACTTAATAAGGGCGGGGCTTCTTTATAAGGATTGTAGTATGTCATTCACAATTGATAGAATTCGCGTTTAGATCAGAGGTCGGTAATATACACGAGAGATCACCAGTGAGTGTATATTCGAATCTGTCTTGAGAAGACTATATAGACTATAATAGAATGTATTCCATAATAGGTACAATCAATTTAATATTTGTTTTTTTTAATGTATTTTAATGCCAGTAAGTACACACAGAGAAAACCAGTTATCATTTTAATTCAATCTATTTTAACGGGTTGGTGAACCAAGTTGGCGACATTGTTTGTTAACAATTCCGTCCACGCTGTGGAATACATGGCTTAATTTGTATTGCTATTCTTTCAAGATATTTCAGTTCTTAAAATCAGTTGTCGAAATGAACCGGAGTGCACCGGAGCGCCGTTCCGGGTCGTAAAATCGGCAACATTGTCATTCCGTCTAGTAGAAAAAATATTTTTACCGTTTGAGCTAGAATGGCCATATAAAAATAAACAATTACACTTATTTTTATAAAACAAACATAAAATTAGATAACTATGTTAATATTTTCATAAAATTAACAAGCGCTCCTGTTTATAAAATTCTGAATTTTAAATGCTGCTTAAAATTAAGTAAAATTATGTATTACCATCATCGTTTCTAGCCCAACATAATAAAAATCTTTTTAACATTGAATATTTTTTAGCCATTCGCCCAACCCATAAAGTGAATTACTCTGGATCTAAATAATATGATATTATGGTTTTGGAGGCAAACGAAGAATACGGAATAAATTTAAAGACATGTAAATAATACGTTATATGTCGAATACTGAAAACTGCTCTCGATTTGCACACACTATTGCACGTGCATAATGCGTGTTTCATTTTCGTAGGACACTCTGCATCAACATGTGGCGTATTGAACATAGCCCATAATCAGTATTCTATTTATTAATCTGTTCTGTGATTCCAATCTAATATAGAAGCACTGCATCGCCCGCACCACGCCGGCTCGGTTTGCCCACTTTGCCATTTGACCTACTATCGAGCTGAAATAAACGCCAATATTTTTTTAAATGTACACATTCTAGCGACTTTTTCAATAAAAAATGGATAAAACTGTCTCCGTGATGCAACGGGTTTTAAATCTGAAATTCGAGACCCCGACCACGCACTCTGGCTCGTCAGCCTCCGTCTACTGTCCAAAAATTTTGTCGAAATCCGACTAATTGTCCGTGAGTGAAGCATTCCGATCTAATGTGGCAGCATATCGTCATCCGCGCCGCGTTTAGCGATTCTAATAACACAACTATTTGCATCTTACTTTGCCATTTGACCTCCGACCGAGCAGAAATAAACGCAAATATTTTTAAAATGTACACATTTTTAGGATATTTTCAATAAAAATTAAGGTTGCAGCATTAAATTCCATGTTTCAATGCCCTGTACGCGACGGTATTTTCCGCAAAAACCGAAAAACTGTCCCCGGGTGGAACGGGTTAAATCTGAAATTCGAAACCCCAACCATGCACTCCGGCTCGTCGGCCTCCGTTTACCCTCCAAATTTTGTCGAAATCCGACTGCGCGTGTGGATTTGTACAAAGAAAAACCGACACGACGGTACAAACAACCAAATATATTTTCGAAATTATAGTATAGATTACAATAAAAATACTTTACCCTTACTAGATAAAAGACATTATTATTATTTCATTATCTTTCCTTTAAATATTTTAATCAAATAAAAATTTTAAAATTTTATTATAAATTTGTTTTGTGGACTTACAATAAAAAAGTTATACTTAACATTTTTTAATAAATGTGCTTGCGCGATACTACGCCCTAATTCCAAATTTTTAAGCTTGTTCAAAACCTTATAACTATTTTTTTTATATATAAGGGAGAGTGGCAATTATTATGTTGTGCGGAAAATGAAGCAGATTTTGAAGTTCCGCTACTGGATTAAACGTGTTGATTTAAAATTTCAGAATCGATCAATAGTTTCCTAGTTATCGGTTTATATCAATGTCATGTATGCTTGCTGTGGAAAAACCGTGTAACAACCATACTATTAAAAGACGAAACGACTTGTTACTACGCGGTTTTCTACGTATTTTCATGTATTATAAGAATATGTTTACATAATATTATTATAATATATTCAGGAACGTATTGTGGGTGGCACTGGAGGTGTGGAAAATTTTAGCCACATAAATGTCCACTGCTATGGTGACCTAAGGATACTCGTAGAAAAATAAAGAAATATATTAAATCTTTAATAATATATAAATAAATGAAGTACCAATATTTGTGATTAGTCACATCTCTAGATTCGAATCAATATTTACAAGTTTATAAATTTTTCATTCGACGGTGATACTTATCATCCAATATCGATGTAGTGTTTAGTGTGTTCAAACAGAGACCTGGAAAGCATTACCCCCTTTTATGGTGTCATGTTTACATTTTTTAAATTTGCAATCAAATCATGTTCGTAATTCAATTAGTTTTTGAATATCTGTCTCGACGGCGCATATCGGCTGTAGGGTTACCAGTTTATATTTTTCTGATCAGCAAGGATTTCATTGCACATTATATTAAATATATTTTTAAATATCTATCAACTTTCAGTAAAGTAATTGCAAGGTGGATAAAACAGCAAGAAATAAATCTTCAAATATCAATTAATAAAACAAAATACTACTTAAAAGATAGACATATTTCCCATAATATTTTTTAAGAATCTTCATTTTGTTATCATAGTAAATTTAGAGTTTCTATAATAGATAATATGTATGTTTAATGATCGAAATATTAAAAATAAAATAGCATTTTGTTTTCTTGTCGTTATAATGTTTACATATTGTTTTGATCTAACATCACTGAGAAAATAGTATTTATTAAAATATGTCTGTATTATTATTTCTTCGCAAAATAATGGTGTAATTACGCAGTCAAAGCAACCCTGTTAAACTGTTAATAAAAAACGTATATTTACCATACAAATTTAATTTTTTCCCTCGAAAGATAAATAATTACAGGCAATAGTTGTCTCAGAACCATAGTGACGATAAAAAGGGGATACATTTAGTGAAGTAAGAATGATTATTTGATTATCATTGTAGTATAAATTTTCACATGTGTGTTTTTACATAATAATTTGTGGCAATAGAACACGCGACTAGTAAAAAAATATACAACCAAAACGAAGTAGTAATAATTATATCATTATTATTCCATGAAAACAGCGAATTTCATTAGGCCAATAAAACCAAAAGCCACGATTTTTAGAAATCAAAAGCTATCCATGACGTGTCTTATTTTTTGAGATAAGAAAAGAAGAATAAAATCTATGTTATATCGGTAGGTAGTCCAATAAATTTGTATCTAGTTGTAAATACAATTTTGTAGTTTTGATCAATCGAGTTTGACAATTAATAATTGAATCCCAATAAAGGCGTTATTAGTATTATACGGTATATGGCAGAGTACCTACGGTTACGGGTGGCAAATACGTAAGTACATTTAATAATTTGGTAGCAACCCTTCGGAAGAAACAGATTAATAGAACAACACGTACCTGTAAGATGTGTAATTTGTACCTATGAAAACTAGCCGAAACAATCATGGCGATTCACAATTGGCAGAAATACCTTCAAGCTGAACTGAAGGGTGCCCCGCACAGGCGTCCCCCCGCTGACGATTTCTTACACTTTATACGGCAAAAGGGCCGCGAAGCTTGCGGCGGGGTTAAATGAAACAGAGTCCACCGCGTAAGGCGCCTGTCTTTCATCCGGGGGGCTCCGGGTTCGATTCACGATGAGGTAAAAAAATATTTATGTGATTTTGTCAAAGCCTGGGTATTTGTGATTGCTTTACTTCTATTACTACTACACTGATATCATTGGTCATCATGGCCCGTTGTACTGCTAAAAATAATATATGTTGGTAGGTACCTTCTTCTTATTGTGCCATCCCCTAGCAGAGGTCGGCCACCATCAAGGCGATCTTATCTTTTTCGTCTGCTACCCGGAACAGTTCGGTGGAGCTGCACTCGTACCAATCACGGAGGTTATTAAGCCACGAAATGCGGTGTCGCCTACGCTACGCTTCCCATTGATCTTTCCTTGAATGACAAGTTGGGGAATACTGTATTTTTGTCCTCTCATAATGTGGCCGAGGTATTGTAGTTTCCTGGTTTTGATACTACGTAGAACTTCTCGGTCCTTCCCCATTCGATTGAGAACTTCAACATTCGTCACCCGGTCAGTCCACGGAATTTTGAGGATGCGTCTATACAGTCACATCTCGAAAGCTTCAAGTCTCCGTGACATCTCTTGGTTTAGCGTCCATACTTCCATACCATATAAAAGAATTGAGAGCACATAACAACGTACTATATGCAGTCTTAGACCTAGGTTAAGATATCGATTGCTAAGAGGGCGTCTCATTTTGAGAAAGGCGCTCCTTGCGATCTCAATTCTAGTTTTTATTTCCTGAGACTGGTCCCATTTCTCATTGACCCATGTACCTAAATATTTATAATGGGTCACACGTTCGATTGGTTCGATGTTAATGACAAAATTTGTGTTGGTGTCTGGTGTCGCTTTGATACTAGTAATAGTTTTGTTTTCTTGAGGTTCATCTTTAAACCATAAGAATTACTGACCTCATTAACCTTTTCTACCAGTTGATGTAAACTCTTTAAACTATCAGCAATCAGCACAGTATCATCGGCATATCGAATATTGTTAATATGTTTGCCATTAACCATAATACCCACCGATTCACCTTGTAAGGCATCCTTGAAAATAGCTTCCGAGTACATGTTAAATAGCAAAGGTGAAAATATATACCCCTGTCTTACGCCGCGACGAATTTTTACCTCTCCACTGATTTCGTTTTCAATCTTAATATTCGCTGTTTGATTCCAATATAAGTTAGCTATCAGTTGAATGTCTCTTGCATCGATGCCTTTCTCCTGTAAGAGTTCGAGAAGTTTAGGATGCCTAACAATATCGAATGCTTTCTCGTAATCGATGAAACACATATAAACATCAACATTAACATCTAGGCATCTTTGCACTAGAACATTCAAGCTGAAAGTGCTTAGCGAGTGCTCAAACCACTTCTGAAGCCAAATTGTGTGTCATCCATGTCTTCTTCGCATTTTCAAAAAATCCTATTATGGATGATTTTTAATAAAACTTTTAACATGTGGCTCATCAAACTTATTGTTCTAAACTCGCTGCACTCCTTTGCATTCGCCTTTTTTGGTAGAGTGATGAATGTCGATTTCAACCAATCATCGGGAATTATGCCCGTTTCGTATATTTTATTAAACAAATCAACGAGAATTTCTAATTGATCTTCTTCTAATAATTTTATCATTTCGTTGTAAATATTATCAGGGCCGACAGCTTTACCATTTTTAGAATTTCGTATTGCGTTTATCATTTCTGCCCTATTAATGCATGGGGCTTGTTCACATTCATCAAAAGTATAGCCAATGGGTCCCCTATCATCATCAAACAGATTTTCAATATATGTCCTACCTACTAGGTACCTAGGTACCTACTTGTATAAAAAAAATCTGTGGTTTATGTCGACGGATAGCTTTAGTCAGTGGTCAGTTGGACCGGTCGGCCATTGAGACTTGGTATCTACGAGGGAACATTTCTCGGCCTTCAAAAGGTTAAGCGAGAAGGCCAACCAAGGTCTTGGGAAATTCCTGGGACATTTTCGGAGAGATTTTATTTGAAGAGCGCCTAATGTTCTTTACGCCACAGTATACGCCTGCATAACGGGTGTGGATACGTGGCGGTTGGTGGAGGTAAAAGCAAGCTTTAGTTAGTTAGTAGCCACCGTAATTACTACCATCAATCTACGATTATCGTTTGCATTACATTTTCGTATCATAAATAAATGCTACTTTTAAAAATTCGTGCAAATTATCGCACGATAAATTTATTAATTAATATTTACCTATACCTGAAAAGACATTCTTAATATTTCATCATATTTCCTTTAAATATTTTAATCACTTAAGAATTCACACTTTTTCACAATTTTCTTATAAAATTCCATGAAACTACAATAAAAAAGTTATATACATGTTTTAAAAAATGTGCTTGCGCGAAACTACGTACTATTTCCAAATTTTTAAGCTTGTTAAAAACCTTCTTACTATTTATTTTTTATATAATGGAAAGAGGCAATTATGTTGTACGGAAGAGTGCAGAATTTGAAGTTCCGCTACTGGATTACACATGTTGATTGGTGTATTCAATTTCATTAAATTTTTTCAGCAAATTATCGCTTCGAAAATGTGCTAATCGATGAAAATTCTATTCGGCTTGAATGCTTTGTTGCCATTTGAGAATCGTCGTGATGGTTTCGGATATTTTCTATTCGTTCATTTATTTTTGTTTTATTTATCCAACAAAAGGCAAACGTATTGATTTTTTATTATTGATTTGAACAGCAAAGAAGAAGGCACAGCCATATCTAAATTAGCGATCGGTAGCCCTGCCTTCGACCGCTGGATCAGAATCCATCTTAAGCTTAGGCAGCCGAAAAACCGGTCGCCGAGTATTTTGACCCCACACTGATTTGTCCCATGGCATCGCACCTTATCGCGTCTGGTCGTGACGCTTCGTGCCACTCGCTAAATCATTGTACGAATCCGCTAACGCAAATAATATCTCAGACAATCCACCGATTGTTGCAGAGCCTTTATTACTGCAGTACTTTGCATATTCATTTCACAGTTATTTCATTAAATTGATCAATAAATAAACCTACATAAATTTCCAATTCAATGTCGGTAATAAATACCTCAATTATCTGAACATTCTAAACCATGTATGGATCATGGCTCCTTTTTATAATATCCAAGTAAGCTGCGACTCCGTTTCACATTTGCATCAAAGTCCATTTTTACCACGTTTTTCTTAGCTCGTATTCTTGTTTGTCCGGTGGTTGTTTATCCAGTACAAATCTTGCAATCGATTTTTAGCTAACTTCCCGACTAGATAGATATTTGAAACTTTTAGAATATGTCAGAACACGATGCCAATGCATTCTTTTAATACTTTTAGCCATATTTAAGTAGAATTGAATTCATTTTCAGTTAATTCTGTTTTGTATGAAAAGTTATTTCGGAAGAAATCCGTAATCCAATCCATTATTATTCGTTGCTATGTTGCTAAATTGGTCCTAGCAACTAAATTATTAATATATACGTGCGTTACTCTGGGAATCAAAATAACATTTCAGTATTCTATATTATTTTGTTTGTTTGTTGCAAAATAGCAAAAAAATGATTTATTGACAATTATTGCCTTATTTGTCCTAAATTATTAAAACATAGGATTTTCAAGTTTATATGATTCAACAGAAAATTTAAAAACGTGATAAGTATATAAAAAGTTATTTTTATTTTGTAATTATTAATACCTAATGTAAAAAAAAATAAGTACCTACCTACCTACAGATATTTAGGTAAAAAATAAAATTGTACATGTGCATTATCAATGATTTTACAGGTGAATTTGCATTTATCATATTTTTAGAATAGTTTTTTATATGAATAATTATCAATCATATCGTTTTAATTTTAATTCACTGTACTTATTTATAATTGGTTTTTGTTTGCTGAGACGTTCGATGTCATTAAAAAATATATATTCTGATATTGTCAATTTACAGTCGAATCATCTGATTTTCAGTCGACGAGGCATAATGAGTGACATATTAAAATATAAAAATCTAAATAAGTTTAAGTAACAGAAAATAAAAATAAATGTTAATATGAAATTTCGTTCAACAAAGGTAATTGTGAAGTTTATCAAACTCAATATTTTTTTCAGTTAAGTATTTTTTGGCGAACTCACTGGAGTTGCGTCCTACGTTGAGAGCCCGTGATCTAAACAAACCTCTACGAGTAATCTTTATTAGTTATTCGCTAAACCCGATGGGTCAATGACTCGGATCAAATATCCACTAAAAACAGCACGTAAATTTGATCTAGTCAGTAAATCCGATCTCGTGCGCTCTTGTCTCTACTCCACTGCTGGTGTGGAAAGTAGTTCATTATTTATTTTATATTTAGTATAATTCAATTGCATTTATTTACATGAGAGTACATTTAAATTTACAAGTATTATAGATCTTCATTCGATCAAATATATCCACTAAAAACAGCACGTAAATTAGATCTAGTCAGTAGATCCGAGCTCGTGCGATCTAGTCTCTACCCCACTGCTGTTGTGCAAATCAGTTTACTCTTTTATATTGAGTCTAGCTATATTCAATTGCATTTATTTACATGAGAGTACATTTTAATTTACAAGTATTATAAATCTTCACAACATGATATTATGAACCAGAGGAAATACAAAGAAAAAGAAATAAAACAATGCAAGAAATGAGAAAATTCATTACTGCTTTTATTATTACTTCACTCTGTCACACTCCAGCATCGGAGTATAGGAAAAGCAAAATGTTGCGTCATTTCTGTCCGTCTTGTGCCTATTGCTGTTGCTGTAATAACATTGTGCGGCAGAGTCGGCCACGACGCCGGAATCTATGCCAGACTTTCCTAGCTAGGTGAATGAGGCGTCTCCGTAGTCACACCAGTCATCTACGACATCAAGTATTTATCAAATGATCACTCATAAATGTTCAATACTAAAAAAGATACACTGTAACCTTGGTTAGATGCCATATTTCATAGTCATGTCCGTTGAACACCAGTATTTGGTCTTCACCAATGTCGACGATCTGGGACTTTTTCCATATCGGAGCGCGCTTCGGCACTTCTATTGTTATCATCAATGTTCTGTTGTCCATAATTTTTTTGGATCCTTTAAACAGGATTCGAAAATAACTAGTGACCTAGTGCGCACAGAGCATAGCGGCGACCTAAGTTGGTTAAACGCTGGGCCCGCTTTGGCCATACAGATAGTTCACTCGAATGACCACCAAACTAGGATCAATCATTTCTTCTTCTTTGTATCCTTGTTGTCGACCGTTAGATTAGATAGTTAGACCGTCGATTTGTTTTTACGATTTTTAGTCACAGCTATATCTCCATCTTTTTGGAGGTCTGTCGGGAGGATATCAACCAGTGGGCCTTCCTTGCATATACCATGCATGGTATCCTAGTTTTGTCGATTCGTACTATAGATCTACCATCATAAATTGGCGTTTCAGGGAGGGCGCTAGTATGACATTGAGAATATTACCATAACTAACAAAAAAATGGTAATTTATAATTTTTTATTGGTAGTAGATTTCTGTACAAATATTATGCAATCCAAACATGTTGTAAAATTAAATGGCATTTGTAACAAATTTATCCTCGATAGACAATTTTAGTTTCAAATTCGACCGGCCGCCAACTTACGATGGTAGATCTATACGTGTGTATTGTATTCCAGTATTTACTTCGGTTTCTTCCCAATCTAACCACATTAACCAATTTGGAATTTTTTTGGATCTGCTATGTGATCTCTAATGGGTTTATGTATCCTCACATATAATTGATAATATTGTTAATTTTATTATTTTATTATTTTTTTATAAATTTGTATTGTAAATTTTGACTAATCGTAATTATTTGTTGATATTAATGTTATTGTAAGCGTAGATTGTTTCATATTTTGTGGTTTGTTAATATTTAAAATAATTTGTTTAATGCCCCTGACGTAGTATGAAATATTAATGTCCAACCTCATTAGTTTTAAATGAATTGGTTATTGAGAAGGTATTATTGGACGGATAATTATTTATGTACCTATTGTTATATTATTTCTTTCGCTTTGGATTTTGTTTGATAAATATTGTTTTAAAAAAATGTATTCAGTTGAAAATGTCCCTCTGAGGCGGACGAAACCGGTCCTAATCTCTTGATTAAAAGTGGAATAAGTACTACATAAAAATTGCGTTTTATTAAATAAAAACAACAATAAAATACAATTTTAAAAATAGTACCTATATGAATCGTGAATGTGTCTAGCTGCGGGAATTAAACCTTCAATCCATGGAAGACGAGACGAGAAACTCAGTATCTTCTCCACTGTGTACGTATATTGCACTTTGTTATATTATATTAATAAAGAAATAAATAAAGAAAAAAGCAATATCATCCTTTAATCAAATTTAAAAATAACGTGTTTAATATCAATAATAGAATATTAAAAAGAGCAAAAGTATACACTTAATATATATTTGTATTACGCTGTGTTATGTAGTTATTTTTTATTATTTTTAAACTATGGCATTATCAGCCTACAGCCTGGATCAATCAAAACCTGGATAGAAGGCCTCTCCATGCTGATTCCATTCGTATTGTGATTTGCATTGTCACGTACTTCCGCAGAACTGAACTATCTCATGAATTCATCGGTCACCAAGTTTACTTTTTGGACGTTTTATATGCTTGGGTACCACTGGATGACTAAATTTGTCTAGTGATTGTATCTTCTTTAGTTGCATATGTGTCCCGCCTATTTCCATTTGAGATTTTAGGTTATTAATACTGTTTGCAAAATGAAATTATATCAGGTCGAGTATAATATGCTTCATAACTTTACATTCCGGCTCTAGGATGAAAATGATGTAATATGATCTAAAAATTTATTTTTCACGTAAGTATATTATATGTCTATTCATTACTACAAAATATTAATATATTAATACAAGTAAATATTATTTGATCTAATTTTATGCGAGGTAATCAGACAAAGAGGCGTATCAGTATAGTAAGAGCGCAAAAAGTGCAAAGTTATAAAGCGTATACTCTAATGTTGAGTCAGTACCTACTGTTTAGAGACAAAATATCAGTAGAATACAAAACAAAATCCGCCTTATCCGTCCCTTAGCCGGAGCATATTATGGACACCACAAGTCATCTCCAAGAATCTCTACCGCCTTTCAGTCTTTTTGCGTCATTCCAGGTCATATCAACATCCTGTAGCTTCACCGTATACACTCTATAGATAGTATTGAGCGGCCTTGAAAGACGCTGGAATCTGGTTGGCTTGAAAAACAGGCAAGCCAGGTTGAAGTTCTCTTCAGGCACTCACAGTGCATGGCTGAACCAGGTCTCCCCTTCACCCTCAGCGTGCTATCCTACTTGGTTCGCTGTCGTTATTCCTAAAGTCATACCTGCAAATATCTATTCTCGAAGCTCAGTATACGGTTACACTGAGCCTTTGCAAGGCGCCATGATTCGTTACCGGAAAGCAGAACCATCAGAATGCATGCGTGGAATAGGTGTCATTTGGTTATAACCGAGTACATTTTGAGAGTCCCAGACGCTCCGCACCGAATTAAATGTTGCTCTATGATAGCGAGGTCTATTAACAATATTTTTCATAACAAACATCTTATAAGTAAACCACAATATGATTCTTTCGAATGACATATATATTTCTATGAATAATAGGTAGGTAGGTACCTAAAAAGTTTTCTTAAAATTAATTTGTTTATTTATGCGTCAAAATATCGAAGAAATTAAAGCGACGTTTGCCAGTTTTTTTATATAAACTATTCTTCTTCTTCTTTTACCCAGTACTGGGGCATAGGGCAAGAAAAAGTTAGCGCCACTTTCTTCGGTCCATTGCTACTGCTCGCGCCTAGCGCCATGTTAGAACTGCAGCGTGTATATCGCTTTAGTAACACCGCTGTGTATGATACCAACTATATCGTTATAATGTTTAACTATTGATCCCATTTATTTATTTTTAATTTTAAGATTAGTCCTTATTATCGCAATATTTTGGGACTACTTAGTTATGCGGATCATGCGGAGTCCTAGCATATTTGTCAAAGATGTGACATAAGTGCGTGACAAAAATTTGTAATCGCTTTTGATTGTAATCGTGATAGTAACAATACTAAAGCATAACATATCAACTCTATATTAGCAATTGAAAATAGCATTCCAATGAATTGATATTGTTCTAGCATGAAATAATATTAAAAAAAACATTTACAAAGTAATATTATTAAATCATGGTTTTGCGCAACCAATGCATATGTTATGCTACAAATCAAACGTAGCAATCTCCAGTCTCTGATGTTTTTGAGATGATGGGTTGGGGTTGGTATTATTAAGTAACTATGTTGTTTTACATAATAATATTCAGTTAAAACATGGCCCCAGTTTCTGCTACAAAAATTAATTCAGATAAAAGATGTGATTTTTTTTTAAACTTAGTCATATCCATTGATTTTTTATATCAAAAATGGTCAGATTTCTTTTAGCCAATCTCGAAGTACCTAATACTTTTTGAAAATGGCGAATCATGCCGCGGCAATTTATCAAGATGGCTCCCGTTACAAGAAAGTTAGCTCTGTGTGTAAACGGTGTGCTCTTCAAGTTTTTTTAGCGTGATAATTATTTAACAATAGAAAATAATGCAAATAACGTTGAAATAGTGTCCTTAGTAGTTGTGTAATACAAAACTGTCCACGTCCAATAGTATTTATTTCAAACCTGGTCAAATCTAGATGATACATAACAAATATGGCCATCTCCAAAATTAAAAAATATAAATTTCTTGTTTATTAAGGATTTGTGATTATTGAGCATTGTTTAAATCATATTTGTTAAATATTAGTAGTTAATAAATAAAAAAAATGTTAGTTAATAAATTAGAAAATTATTAGCTAACGGATACAAATTAACCCCAAAAAGAAAAAAAAATGTGGTTTACTCAGTTTCAGTTATGATGGAGATCCCTATGTTTGTTTTTTAGCGTCACATAAAGGCTTAATAGAGTAATATTACCATTATAAATCATAATTAACTACAATAGTATAACTATTGGAATACGATTACAAAATGGACTATTGTAGTATCAATCTCATCGTATTGTGTGTAACGTCAACTAATTATAGTACTATAGCGGTAGTTATCTATTTTTATTTTGTATTATGCACTGCGGCGCAATGAATGATTGACAAAACGGAGAGGGCAGCCGATTTGACTACCCATGGTCACGGTTCGAATGGTCCAATTACGCCCAATCGACGGCATAGTATGATGTGACAATTCTGTTATGTCAATCATATTGTTAGGATTTAGATATGCAATAATTTACTCAAAGATTTTGAAGAAACCCCTGTTGTCTACAGTTGGAGTCGAAGCGAGTAATGCATTACCAAGGCATAGACGTCTAACTTATGATATTTAAATCTTTGACTATTTATTATCTGAGTGAGAAAAATATATTATATTATTCGTATTGTGTCCAACGCGTCGATAACATGGTTTTTGGTTGATCGCGGTATGAATTGAATCGTGAAAATGTAAATATTGTGTATGTTCAGTTGTAATAAAATATGCTATCAATAAGATTTTGAAAGGGAAGTAATAACCATTCATAATTTTATTTTATTGACCATTTCACTTGGTAGTTGTTTTAAAATTAACCACGAGGAACCCGGGTGGACTCGTCATATCACTTCTTTTCTTTATTACAGTAAAATACATTTGCTGCTTATTAATTTGTAATGCTTCAGTGTACTCAGCCAAAGAAAAAAATGTTAATTTAAGTTTAAGAATGACAGTGGGAATGTGTGGTAAAGATTACATGTAAATTTTACGTATTACATTTCACCGTAGCACAGTTTGCCGTGAGCTTTCTTATCGGAAAGAGAACACCGTATACTATACGGTACAAATACGCGTTGTTCGTTGAGCATTGCAGACAAAAATGTTCCAATTTTACTTAACCTAACCTAAGAAATAATCCAGTATATCGACTGTTTTCAAAATTTGTTTTCCGCTGGCATCCTGTAAAGTAAATCGACTAGAACCATCTGAACATTTCACGTTGAAGTGTGATACGGCGAACTGCATACGTACAAATTTCCGGACAGGGTGGTAGAAGACTGCCTACTTGGATGCGCTTCTAAGTATGAGTCCGTATTACGCTCATAGCACCTTTACGAAGTGAAGCTGAAAAAAGGTTACAAAGGCTAATTAATGTTTAAATCATCTCATATGTATGCAAAATTACACTTTTATGCTCTGAGATGCATTGACCAGAAAAATAGTAATTTTATAAATAATAAAGTAATTTAAAAATAGTAAATTTATAAAAAAAACGTGTTGAATGAGATTAAATTAAAAAAAGTAACAAGCAAAAAGTTTTTTTACGCAATGAATTATTTGGAATGTTTAGTTGGGTGTTAGTATTACAAAACATTATGTATCACGTACAATGTACGCCATCGTACAGTATATTATACCTACATGTTTAATGGCTACCATCTACATTCTATGGTGATAAATTTTCAAAAAAAAAAAATTCATCCTCTTTCATCAAATGTTCTCTTGCAGTATGACTTGTATAATTTTATACATACTATTTTTAATCATCTTCTTCTCTAACACTAAAACCAAAGCTAGATCTTGGCCACCTCAAAAAGACTTTTCGCTTATGTCTAGTGTTCACAAGCCTCGAAAGGCCATCAAATAACCAAAGTATGGATGAATTTTGATAAATCTGACGGCGTCAGGCCTACCTTACAGCAAAATCGACAGATGCCAACTTCGTTGATTGGCTCATAGAACTTTTGAAAGTTAATGTACACATTTCTGAATACAAGATTGGTCTAAAAAGTGTTTTATGTTGGTGGACTTTTATGTTTATTGATAACCTGGAAGATGTAATGGATCTAAAAAAAACCATAATAGTGCCCGTTAGCGCTTACGATCATCCTTTTAATTTCATTGCCCATGTCCTCATCACATAACATAATTCATATTGGAGTTTTTTTTTATTTCTTACTAAAACTTTATTGTATTTTTCTCTTCATCCATCTCAATACTTACATCTCCATTTTAGTCTCTGTCCATCCAGAAGATATTTAATTATCCTGATTAGTTATAGATAATGTAACACCTCTTTTATTAACCCTATAGTTATATTTCTAACTTCTTTCTGTGCCATATCATAAAATTTTTGTGAAATTTTTCATATTGTTGCTCTAAATAAAAATAGAGTACTCAACTTAAATCAGACTCTGAGATTCTTGACCTAGAACGTTCGTCTTCTGCCAGGGCCTTGCTTACTAGGCATCTCTTCAACGCAGTAGTTAATAGATGCCCACCTCTTGGGTTCGATAGCTTATGTCAATATTCAGGTTATGACTCCATAAAAAAGTACTGGTAAGGCAAACCAGTGTTCAATTCTCATTCCTATGCCAAGGTTAAAATAACTATCACAGAGAAGATAACACATTTAAAAAGAAGCCACTTAGGACTATTTCTGTTATTATTTCATCTTTTCTGATTTTTCTCATTTTTCGTTTCAATCAATCAATAAGTGAACTAAACAGAAGGATTTACAAAATTCAGATAAATGTTTTAAAATAATAAATCTCAAAAATAATTAGTTAATTTTTATCACGTACCTACTGATGGATTCTACTTTGTATAGTTTTTCAGATTGACTTTAAAATGTACAAAAAAAATATTCGGATACTACCAAATATAATCATTTAGTTTTTATTATACTGTGATTATCATTTAAAGCCGCCATTATTTGTACAAGTATGACATAATAATGTTAGGTTTTGCCAATGGCCAAAGTATGGATGCCTGCATTATATTATTATGTTACTTATATTCAGACTCGGCTTGAGAGATTTTACCGCCACGCTGTTCATATATCGTCTCTGTTCTGGCAGAACACACTAACTGGAGAATACTAGTTTTGAGTAATTTGACTTTGAAGTTGTTTAAATGTTTGAAATGGTCAATCATGTGAGTTTATTAAGTAATCGTAAAAAGGATGACTTTAAAATAAAGAATGTTTATCTATTAAAAAGGTTTCCAGACGGTAAAGTTTGAAATAAGGAACATTTTGGTATAACTAACTCAATATGTCATTTTTTCGAATTAGTGTCTTCTGCCAGAACAGTGACGATATATTATCTTATATAAGTAGGCGATCCCTTTAAAAATTTCAGAAATTATTTTTATGATATCCAATGTTTTAAAATAGTTGTGATTTGCTATTTGTGCATTCCTATTGGCCTAGATATGGAATAAAACATACATGAACAAAACAACATGAATTTTATCCAATTATTAGTACCCATTCGAATACCTGGCCTACTAATGGGAAGGGGAATTCGCTAATACTTGCTTTACGTTAGGTGTGAAATATAAACTATACCTACATTGGTTAGAACACAATTAAAATAATACACAATACTATATGGTATTTTTTTTAAATTGCTTTTCAAATTCGGTGTGGATCTTGACTGCATTACGAAAAGGTTTCAAAAGAGGAATGGTTATTAGCTATTTGTTCGACATATAATGTCCATGTTGCAAAAAAAAATAACATGCGGATTCCAAATGCGGAATACAAACCCGCAAACATCGGATTCAGCAGTGGACATTCTGTCACTCGACTACGGATTACAGCACACACTAAGGTAGGGGAACGGATCTGGTATAATGCAATAATTAGTGATGAAGAGACAGTTGTAGAAAATTGAATTTCAAAACAATAACAAAATATAATATGTATTGAAAATACTCTATTACGTGAGAATATTATACTGATTTTTTTTCAATGGTTTCAAATTTGTATAATGTATGTGTCAATTACTTATATGGTATTTGTGTTTTATTCAAATTAATATAATGTCTTGACACCTAAGGCCTTAATAACAAAAACTGACAAATTT
This sequence comes from Rhyacophila brunnea, assembly GCF_057557595.1. Classification (NCBI taxonomy): domain Eukaryota; kingdom Metazoa; phylum Arthropoda; class Insecta; order Trichoptera; family Rhyacophilidae; genus Rhyacophila; species Rhyacophila brunnea. The sequence goes on from NW_028232752.1 coordinate 34,265,329, forward strand.
TAGTGAATATTGTACCTACAGGCTACAACCAAAAATTATATCGGCAACTTCAATTCAACTGTGAACACATCCGTTCCATTTTTTTACATACAGATTGCTTACAGTTATACAATATATATTGTCTAACTACATTATAATATAAAGAATACATTCCAAAATGAATTAATATAAATAATATAATAAGTATTTAAAAATATATTTAAGTAGAATTTTAAATATTATGATATTAGACTATTTTCATTTTAGTAAAAGATTAATAAGAAAATATTTTTTCAATATTTAGCATCAATTACGCTTGGCCACAATGGATGCTAATTAATACGTTAAGTACGGCCCTGCGTAAACTCATAGACAATATTATTATTGTGGAGTTAAGAGTTAGTTGATGTATGCCGTAGAATGAACTCGTACGTGTGTGACAGAATAGTACAGTGAGTGAATCGCTCACAAATGTCTGTTAAACATCGCCATTGTTTGTTTTTGATACATCTTATCATTTGACAGCCGCCACCATTTTGAGACCATAGACAAAAGAGTGAGTTTCCTTATACTAACAGCTACTTTCAAAATATGATTTGTGAATATATCCAACTAACAAAGCTAATATTATAGTTATATCATGTTCGTTTGTTGATTAATCTTATTATTTATTTGTTTAATATCTAATTTATTAGACAGTGCTAAAAATATAATAATAGTTGTAATAGCCATACCACTATTTTAAAAATTAAACATAAACAGCTGATGAACGATTATTGAATAACTTACATCAGTGTTGTAAAATATGTTCTAATGGTTGATTTAATATTATTATGCTATAAATAAATGATCTATTTTCACAACCCGATAAAAATTGTCCAATATTATAGACAAACGTCGCGTCGACTTTATTATTGTCCCCACTCAGCGCTCAAAATATAAAATTTTACGAGCCGGAGCGCTCGATAATTTTACGAAAATATTACCTAACATTATTATCTAATTGTATTCTATTTAAAAAAAATAAGTGTGTTAGATTTTTTTATTATATGGCATATATCGCTCGGACTGTCAAATTAATATTTTCACGAGACGGAGCGATAATTTTGGGGATGTTACGAACCGGAACGGCGCTCCTGTGCGTTCTGATCCATTTCGAGCCCTGTCCCCACTATAATTTCTACTGTAGAAAATAAATTAGGTTATTATACCTACTAATGGGAAAACCCGTATGGGGAATATTTCGAAACATGACCTGAAGTTTTCAACATATTATATTCCTGGATCTCACTTGTTATTAAGTTATCTAAGCAGTGGAGTGTAGAAAAATTAGATTATCGTTATATTTATTACGTATCAATTCTATATTTATTCTTTCTATCAAAATGCGTTCTTTTTATTTTATTCTTTATCTCGAATTACAAAATATGTTTTTTCATAGAGGTACCTCTTTTCATAGGGTTACCTTAATAATATTCAGTTATATAATAATATAAATACTTATTTAATTCCAATACAACAATTAACCAGTTGAATATACCATTTATTATCGATCATGATTTTTATTAGAAATAAATACAGACTTATAATATTGTAATATTCTCGTTAAAATAATGGTAAGTCCAGTGTCAAAACTGCCAGTGAAAAACTCAATTTCCCATTCGTCGTGAAAATAATGAGTTTTTATCTTATTTTTGGCACTCATTTTCAAACTATTCTCATACTATGAAATGAGTCGAATGCGCGACAGTAGACGGAATTACGCCTCAGTTCAAAGTGTAAGAATTCAAATCTTCTCTTTCTCTTATTCCTGCGGCAAACAGATTGTGAGTGATTTAACACGATTAATGATTTATTCAAAATTCATCCCACAAGCGATATATTGAACATGCTCCATGTATTTAGGTGTAGGTATAGGTTCCTGACAAAATTATTTGTACCTATCGCACACTGCCGCTTCGCCCGTCATCGTGCAAAGAGCATTATCATAATCAAGCCTAGGTTCGTCATCAAATATATTACGATAAAGAGTCTATCCGAAAATCTTCGAATAAGCAAAACAATATTTCAATATATTATTTGACTCACATATTTTCAATATGTAAATAGAGCTATTCTAACATATCACTAAAGTCTAAAATTAATAATAAAAGTGAGAGAAATGATATGTCGTATTCAGACAGGTAATAATTATCCCGGGCTGTCAGGCCTGATATTTTTTAACACTACCACCCATGACCGAGTTAACTGTACTAACAATTATTGTAAATAACCGCTTTATTTATGGAATTTCTCCCAGTGATATCCGTGTTATTTTAGAGCAATAAAAATGACGAAAACGTGATACCGTGCTAACTATTTAGTTTAGAATATAGCTATGCTGGTATGGATCATACTGAAGTTCTTTCTATTAGTTTCTCTCTCTCTAACCATCCCCGGATAACAATCAATAGTATCTACCTATCTAACTTTTGATAATACGCGATATAATAGATCGAGTCCAACTTTCAGTTAGTTCCATAAGGTGTTAAAATTCATATCTAACAACAGTTCATTTAAAATGCATCGACAATGTTGTGTAATCAGTATATTGTATAATATATTAGAAGCCTATTTGCGATCACCGCCATTGTATATTAAATCAATAATTATTGACTATTATCTAGTTATTTAAAAAAAAATAGCCAATTGGTAACTTCTGACAAAGAGACCATCTCATCTGTTCTATAGTAACCAGCCACTGCATTGGATATATTATATTTTAAAGACAATTCGTTATTTACGTTCATTATTACTTCACGTGAATAAAATTTCTAAATTCATCTAATACGCGTTGCAATCAGTGAATACAATAATTAAACATTACTCACATTCAATAATCACGTGATATCTGATAAAGTTGGAGTATTAAAAGAATAATATCATTAAAATATCTGAGGACGTGCCTATTTAAAAGTGTAACAAATAAATGGGAAATTTGACCATTTGCTTGAAAAATCAATAATTACTCGGGTAGGAAAAAATGTACGGACAATATTAAAATATTGGTTTATTTACTGTTTCTGTGGATCTATTCAATACACAAGGCGGTTATAGGCGGCTATCAACGGTGGTTTATCATATTTATGTATTGAGGCGGTTACTTGCTACAATACGTTAAGCGTCTAATCCAGGGGTACCCAACCCAAATCGTTTGGTGGGCAAAAAAAAATATTACTAAGCTTAGGTGGGCCACACATAAAAAAAAAAAAAACAAAGAACTTGTTCAAAATATTTTACTACCTTATAATTAATGTGACACTTGTTTTTATACATTGTTTTATATCTTTTTCATATTGACTGGTAATTAAGCCGACACGCATCGCATTTGATTGGTCGTGTTTTCATCGAGCAACCTACGGCGACACTTCGATTTTACAACATTTAATTTTGAAAACAACGCTTTGCAGTGATATGTAGTCCCAAATGCTGCTGTAATGCACATTGCCAGTCGTTTTAATTTTGAAAATTTATCTACGAGGATATATTTCTGATAAAACTCAAACTTATTCCCTTCGAACATGCACTTTAATTCTATGGTTGATTGCAGTTCTATTAGCTCCATTTGTAAATGGAGTTAAGAAAATTTTAAACATTTCCTCTTACTTTTGCATAAATGCGAATCTGGAATCGAATTCTTTAATTTTTTTTTTTTTTTTTGTGATTTTACCGAGGCTTTGACTGCGAATTCTTTAATTAATTTGATGACTTCATTAGAATATTTAAAAAATCTTTACGGTCACTATTAAGTACGGAGTGTGTGTAGCCGGTATAAGCATAAAAACAGGTAGGTACCAGCACGCAGCACAACAAGAAAATTCTAATTTCACAAAATATAATAGAAATGTGGTAAATTGTATTTAATAATAGACATACTGAGGCAATTAAATACTTAATATAGTCGACGAATGGTAAGTAGTAATAATTTATTATTGAGAATATTATTGAATATAATATATAACTAGATATTGCAAGTTGTGCATTATGTTCAATAACGTTACATTATCTTTGTGTATATTCAGTATTGAATAATAATAAAATATAAAAAATAAATATATTTCTGTTTGCGTTTGTTGACGAATCAGCGCATTAGGCAAATTACTAATTATAATATTAATATTAATTGTAGCTGTACTTGTCATTTTTTGAATTTTTTCATTTTTTATATTAAATGCTTATCAATTGTTTGGCTAAAACGTCGTATTAAAAAAAAGATTTTTAGATTTAAGATGTATAGATAGGTACTTACTTTACCTGAGGTGTTTTCAAAATATGTATGTTCAACATAAATAATGTTACATTTTCAAATCTTGCGAATTATTTATTCAATTAATAAATTAAATAGTTAATTAAAAATATGAAGATTTATTGGAAACAAAAGTTCTATGATTGTTTGAATATGAAATGAATTTATTTGATTAAATAATTATGATATCTGTGAATAAAAACATGTCTATAATGCTTTTTCTACCAAACATTTGAAATGAACTTGTTTATTGATTATTGAGTATTTGTTTCCCGATTGAGCCGAACAAGAGTTGTTTTGAATCAGTGATACAAGACCTTTTTTTATTAGCAGGACCAATTTATTTATATTCTGATTGTTCACGAGTTGCTTAGGTTAAATGTTACAAGTATCGTAGATAATGATGTCTTTAGGTCTCCACCTAAAGTATTAAATCTTAGAACCGGAACTCACAATTTGATTTTCAAATATCCGCTGCACACCAAACTACAGCATGATATAATTCAAAAGCACAGTGTATATCAACGTTAAGTTACAGCACAATTCATATTTAAATACATAATTAATGGGTAAATCATTTTGCCATTTAAAATACCTAGTCTAGTTATTTATTTCGATATGCTAAGAGTTTTCTCCGCCGATTTCAATAGATGGCAGGAAGGACCGCATCTCACAAGGCGCGGGTTGTTCACCTCTGTTTTTAATACGTCAAATATCAAATATTTATTTATTTAAAGAATTACTGTTTTCTACAGTTAAATTGTTGTCTTGTTTTCAACAAGGATTCAGTGTTTTTATAAAAAAAGTGATTGACCGTTTTAAGGAAAAAATATCATTGAAGATTGATAACCTTGATAAAGTAATAGAGATATGCGACACACACTATTATAATAATAGTAAGAATGATTTCTTTAATGCAACAGAAATCTGAAAACAATACTATTCTTGATTCAAAGTCACTTTTAGCTTATTGCAGTATTTTTATTAGATTTTTTATAAGCATTTTTATATGTCGGGTTTTTTAGTTATCGTGTAAATTTAAACAAAAATGTTTGATCAATTCTGCACCATTGTATAATTGTTTTAAATGTGATTATTGTATAGTATGTCAATTGTGATGATGATTTAGGTGGGTACTAATTATAACTATTCAATGTTTAGTAGGTAACTACCTATTTATGTTATTTTAATAAATCAGCCCGCACGGAAGTTAACAAGCGATATTAATCTGTGTCTGCATGTCTTCGTATTGGTATGAGTTACGATTTTTATTTCATTATTTATTTCATTATTTATTTCATTATGTTTGACCCAGACTCCAGAGCAATAACAAACTTCTTTTTCACCACTCCGTACCAGGGCGATATTTTGCCACATTCACACTAAATAAGTTCAGCGGAAGTACGTGGCAACGCAACGCACAGGACCGAGAGAAGTGGAAGCAGATTGAAGAGGCCTTCATCCAGCAGTAGATAGATTTAGGCTGATGATGATGACATAAAAATTAGCCCTAGATATTTATGAAGACATTCGCATTTCAGTAGATTAGTTATTTGTTTTTATTGTCCAAAATAACCAGTTTTTGTTCAGTAAAATGTTAGTAAATTGTTAATTGTAAATCGATAGTAGTATTGGAGCCCACCTGAAGCAAACAAAGCATGTTAGTGACCGTTTTTACTGGCATAAAATATTTAGTCAGGGGAAGATGGAATTTCAAGGTGGTTACGATCCACATCTATGAGAGAACAACCGAGAAGAAGAAGAGTATATTCTAATTGTGATGTTAAGCCTAGTCCAAACCAACATACACAATTGTCCATAATAATAATAATAATTATTATTATTTAACCATGTCCGATCCTAATAAAATCATGTGGGCCTCTACACTCTACAGAGTGGATACTGGATGTATCTATTAACTGATTTTTTTACGAGAAATTGATAAAAAAGACAATACGGTCGTTTTATATTCCGTTGCAGACAGAAAACAAGTGGAAATGTCTTGACAACCAAGCAAGAAGTATAGCCATATTTGGGGAATATTTTCTTCTGTTTCATCGGTGGTAGTAGGGACGCGTAGTTTTGTAAATGTTGTTTTGATTAAAGCGGCCAAATTGGTACGATCGGGACTCTCCAAAATACATTAAAAATATATAAATGTTTGCAGATGTGGACATGAGTTTATTTTATCGGCAATCTTATATGCATCTTGGTCTGAACTATGCATCATAATATAGAATATAGATCAAACTATTTCAGTCTTGTTGTGACTGACTGAAAGTATTACGGACTGTTCAAAATTAAAAAAAAAAGCATTGTATAGTTATATCACAAATACGTTACAAATATATATGTAGGTGTAAGTTACACTGACTTTGTAGTTATATCGAATGATTATTGTTTATTTTATAGTGTAACCGGGCAAATGACCGCGCAGACAATTTAACACGCGAATAATTGAACACGGGGACAGACTCACAAGATTTACTGCGATTTTTAACAAAATTAATAATCACTACACTACAATATAACCATAATTGTGTATTCACCACCGTGTTTTATTACAAATAACGTTTGATAATACGGATTGGAGAGTTTCTTTTAGAATTTTGAAATACAGTCAATAAAATGATTTATACAAGTACATTTTTTATCCATTCCAGAATATTGCCATAGCATAGAATAACCATAAAGTTAATATAGACATCGTAAAACATCTTGGAATAATAAAATGTAATTCAAGTACCCCTCCCCTATTGTCCAAAAGTTAGATTGACTATGCGTGCATTTATTCAAAGAAACCACTAATAATACAACCATTAAATTATTTATAATTTATATTAACTATTATTTTATATTGTTCAATTTTCATACTTTAACATTTTTTAAATTTACAGAAAGTCGGAATTTTAAAAATACTAACAAATTCGATCGCCTAAGCCGAAATTGCCATTTTATTCACTTTATTGCTTTACTAAATGGTTAACTACTATGCATTGTAGTCATAATTATTATTAGTTCATTTGATATAACGTAAATTAATTGTCTGCAGAGAAACGTACGCGGTTTAGGCAATCTCTAAATAAATTATACTGGAGATTTTACTAAAAAAAAAAATAATCTATAAAATAAATTTATTTTTCCTGGAACCGGCAATTAACGAGTTACATAAAATTGACAAAAGTCTGCGTTATTTGTACAATAATATTATCAGGTGTATAAATACGTGAACGCGAATAAAGGCCCAGCACTAGTTATCAGATTGACTACATTATAAGACGTCGATTCGCTAGAAAATTTTCAGTTTGTGTCGTGATCTGTAATTGGTATGTATTCATTTTGAATTGTTAGTAGATCTATCGGTGTAATACTAATAGTTGTGTGTTTGCGTTATAACCACAATATAGTACCAATTAATGACTTTAAAATTGTTATTTCTTAACATTACAGTACAGTGAGAAGCAAAAGTAATCTATTACGATGGTTTCGAAACCTGTTTATGACAATAATAATTGTTTTTATCATTATTGTATTCTTGGGATTGTTTTTAAATAATATACACATCTTTTTTTAAATGCTACTTTTTAATATTTGTTTCATCAAAGATATAAATATATAGCATCTATGATTATATAAAGTTTAACATATATTATGTGCATATAGTAATGCAAAATGTTATGACAAAATATTATGTGGAATTTTCTATTGCGTGAAATTAAACTATTCAATCTTAAAATGTAACGAAATTGATAACGAATTTATACAATTTGTATAACTATTAGTAACGCCAAATATACAGTAGTAGATTAAATAAATAGTTTGAAAACATATTGTTGATAACTTTTGGTACGTCATAAAGTAAAGTTATAATTTCATATAATCGGATATTGTGGATGAGGGTTAACATATTTATTCCTCGTATCGTTTTAAATGGTACAGAATAATATGCATATTCATGGCAAAAATAATGAGTCAGATACAATATTACGTTAGTAAATTTCTCTGTGGAGAGTAAATAAATTAATATTGATTTAATTAGTTACTAGGCCAGAATATTAATGTTTGAAAATGGGAAAAAATAAAAGATTAAAATAATGCATTACTTGGAATATAATAGTTGAAAAAACTTTTCGAGTTCCAGTGAATCCAAGTAGTCAAGACAATGAAATATCATCGTCACCCTAGTTCTAACTCTTTTTAAGTGCGATTTATAAGTTTTGACATGATCTAGTTTGAAATCGGAATCTAAATATATACGAGAGAGTATAATTCCGGGTAGTAAAAACTGATAAAACATGTATACCAAAATAACTCATCTGTGATAACTGATTGCAACTTAAAAAAAGTATTTTCCCTTATTCATCATAGAGTAGTTATTGTAATATATATAAGCCTCTCAGTAATTGATATAAATAGCATATTGTGTGTTATATAATATTATTGTGGGCAAAGTAAAGTAAGATAAATTATAATAGATATATACGTATATTGACTGTTCAAGAAGTGAACTTTTATATTTAATATTTTCAATACGTTTAGAAGAACCGTTATTTTTTTATAGCGATCGCCGAGATATTAAAACAATCTTTAAAATTTACATATTACAACATTAAAATCTAATGATGTTGACAAGGCATTTATAAAACCATTCATGGTATATTATTCTTTAATGGGTTTAGAAACAGTTATGTGAATTTTCGACTACTTTTCATTTCTAGTTTTATCCAGAAATTTATAGCGTATTTTATTTTAAAATATTCAGTCATTCCAATTGTGATTAATTTTTTCATTTTGTGACTCTCAATAGTTATTTTTAATACATATTTAATACATACAAAAATCGATAAATTCAAAAGATATTAGCAATATCTAAGTTTAATTTTATTTTGTTGACATGTATTCAAAGTAAGGGTTCATTACCTAATAAAAATATACATATTGTTTTAATTTGAAAATACACCACAATCGAAAAAAACGCATCCCTAAAATATAAAAATATCATTTACCACGATTATCGAATTGTTTGCATACCGGTTTTTAGAAATATATGCTTTATGCAGTTACGTCTACTACAATAATTATATTTTATTGGGCTTTGAAAAATTGATACAATTGAATTGGAAAATTACTTTTTTAGTAAGTTCTACAATCGATTTTATAGGTTGTACAAAAACACCTTATCAAATCACTCTACTTATTATTATCGCACACAAAATTTATTGTGCTTTTTGTAAATGAGGATTATCAGTGGCATTCACCTCATAGGTGCTGAAGGCACCCGTTTTGGAGTCTAGCTATTTTAGTTGCCTCAGAAGCTCTTTAAAACTGCGAGTTAACGTGTATATTACACATCCCCATTATAAAAAATAATGTTTTTTTTCAGAAAATGTAATATATTATTATATTTATTTGCTCGATCGCCTCAAAATCAGTTTCAATTTAAATCATGGGCCTTGTTATAAAGATAGGGTATTCAAATTTTTAATAACATCTCATTAATACATTCAGATAAGTTTGTTTTTATTTTTAAATTATTGCGAAATTTAATTATAAACTTTGTGCAGTGAACATGACTGATTCTTCTACCACGTTTACCATTAAAATATTCCTTACCTACGTAATTAATATATAGATATATTTTTAAATGAGCCATAATTCAAAATATTAATTTTACTGACGGTATGTCATTGTACCTATATACTTATTTGTATTTTAGGTCTGTGAATATATCCAGTTTTTACATATTTTTGTATTATGAACAGCTTTTATAGAGTAAAGTTATCTGCTGATTAAATTGTATAGAGAAAGAAATCATGTTCCTATTAGATTATGTGAAATTTTCAAAAATATCGCAAATCAAGTTACTATCTAAGTTTTTAAATGACAAAATAATAGTATTGATATAGGCATTATTTGTTAAATTATAACAAAAAATACTCAACGTTTTGAATAATCAAAATATTTTATTATAATTTATAAACAAAACTACCAGTAAATAAATGAATGATTCAACTTATCATTTTAATAAGTATTTAATCAATAAATTAGTAATTTATTAAAATATTATTAATTTGTGCAATATCAATAATGTCGTCTAGTCATTAGTAATAAAAATAAATAATTCATATGATGTAGGGTAATATTATATTATACAATATTATTGTTATTAAAACAATAATATGGATAGGTAGTGGATAGTATGAAACGATAATGCACATAAATACTGTATTTATATGAGTACATACATTTATATCAATATATCCGTGATGATATTTATAATTTGAAATTTCCGTTTAATTTCTTTATACCATAATCTTCTATATATAATCTAATATGTATTCTTATATAATCTAACATGTAAATTCCTCAAGCCTGGGAGTCTTACCACTATTATTGGGCTTCTCGGCCTGTTGTGGTGTTTAATAAAGAAACATATACTTATACAAAAAAATACTAACCGCCATTTTGATAATTTATCATAATATAATGTTATGGTTATGAGATGACAATATGACGGTGATCGAGACAAACTATTTCAATAATTACAAATGTTTTTGAAACAGTAATTATGATCAACGATTATAATATGACTGAAAACGATTAGGTATATTGCATAAGTTATTATGAACTCGTCAGTTGCGACAGTTAAACATTAAATAAGTATTTTTTTATCCAACGCTGAATGTATATAAACAAGATATAAGAATGGTTGATTATTATTAAAGATACTCAGTTTTTTAAAATCTCATTAGAAGAAAATCCAAAAAAAGTTGAACTCACAATTTTTACTGTCCGGTTTAGTGCTCTTATCCATTTAGTTACTGTCCTGTCTCTGACTCGCGCGAGTTATATCTAATATCAACGGTAACTGACGATTTCAAATTTCAGTAATGCTAATGACAATTAACCAATTTCTTAATTGAATCGTGGTAATGATATTAATATAAGTACATGTTCCTATTATTTTATTATTCAATACTGAATATCCATAAGATTTAAGAATGTTACATTCTTATTATTGATAAGATAAAACAAAGAGAGAAGTATAGATATATAAACATACAATTGAATACATGTACCTACGTAATGTTACATACGAGTGTACATCGCAAGCAAGATTTTTGCGAAATATGTTTTTATTGTTCTTCATAGTTTTTCAAATTATGCAAAAGCTACATTAATACAGAAAGTAGACGAGGAATTTTATTCAGTTTCTATTTACTTTTAATTCATTTTCCTCTTAACATAATGATTTTATTGCGGATTGAACATGTCTGAGGCTTTATATACTCGTAAAAATAAAAGTACTCTTAAATATATGCCCAATTAAATCATTATTTACGTGTGCATATTTAAATTTTCATAAAGTATTAAATAACAATAATAATAAATATATATTTTTAAAGTACCTATAATTCACGAACATTTATTTATTTTCGACATAGATTTAATATAACTCAGATAGAGTCATCTCTCAAACTGCCATAAAAAAATGCAACCTTTTAAGTCGTTTTCCTGTCCCGTTCTATACTTTGTCCCGCCCAATCTCGAGTCTCACAGCGACCGTGCTGGACATAATATGCGCCCGGCATGCTAAATCATTAGACAAATTAATAATATTGTCTGTGCTACCCCCTTGATTTTTGATTTACATTCGATAGCGTGGCGCCTAATTGTCCCGTCGCCGAATCGTCCTAGACCTTATTTAGTCATATCAATGATAATATGTTTCGGGGGATGTCTTCTTGAATGTTTCATGATTAGTGATATCTACTCCAGAATACGTGTGGTCCCAACCCATTACCACTTCCCAGCAAGTCAACTCTAGTTAAAATTAACGAGATATTTAGTCATAATCGACAGACCATGTTAACTTATCTGTGCATATAATAAGTACTTCCTGTAGCTTTATATATGGAAATCTTAAACTAAACAATAGACGAACACTCTGTTCACAGCCAAGATATTAATTAATTAATACGACTCCATTTCAACGTTGTCTAACCGACCATTGTGTATATTGTGGGAATCGGAATTTTATATAATACTAATGAGCCGGTATAATGGGAACTCTATTTTTTTGGGTTTTCTAATCCAGTAGGTATTAATTATCATATAAAATGATAAAAATAAAATATTACCATACGTATTTATAATTCTAAATTTTGTATTCTACGAATATATTGTAGCAGCAGTAACAATTTGCACAATTTTTACAAAAATATGACCAGGTAATAAATTCCACTTCTAAGAAAAATACTTGCTTAGTAGTCGAGTAGTATAATAATTATAATCAAAATTATAGATGTCTGATATATCTTGCAAAAAAGAGAAGGCAAGTGTCGTATGACTATAATACAGTCACCACATTTTCACGATAAAAATTATTTGTTTTTTTTTCGTATGTGACGAATTAGTAAAGTTTTTTTATTAGATTTGTTCAGCTGCAAAATCATTCTTCTGGATTAAATTGTAAAATATTATTTAAAGCTTTTCATCCAGTAAATTGTACAGTTTTTTCTTCTTTTCGTAATCAGTTGTGAGGCTTTCTATTTTTTCCTTTCAGATCATACGTATCTAAGATATTGTATTTCTCTGTCACAATTTATTTATAGTATTGTTTAGTTTTTAAACATTTTCAACAAAAGTAAAGTATATATTGACCAAAAAACGTGTCGGGAAATTTATACGCATGTAGTTGGCCATATCACACTTCATAGTTTGCTGTTGGATCAGAATTATATGGCTATACCTATAGCATTAAGATCAAATTCATGCCCAAATATATAGATATGCCACATACAAATATGTGATAAAAACCACCGGAATACAAAAATGGGTAGGAAAGTTAATTATAAATGCAATCATATCGTGTATATTTATATAAAATTGTGCTTAGTACCATGTCGGATCAGTTATTTGATACACATCAATATCAAGTTAATGTTCTTATTGAAACTAATAAAAAAATCAATGCTGTACGGTCATTTCTTTCCGGTAAGACGGTTAACGGTGAACTGTGCAGACGCAAAATATACTACGTACAATTTAAATGTAAACATAATAAGTATAATAGGTATGTGGTCACATCTGTCGTCTACCAACTAAATAACGGATTTTTGAAAAACTAATAATTATTACTAACGGATTTGTTTGAAACTGCTCAGACGTAATATGGTGAGTATTCGCCCTTTATTTTGGCACGGTATCTATTACAAGTATTTATTTTTTACTAAGCCCTCAAGATAAATACTTTTAATAGACAATGTGCTAAAAGGACGGGTGGTCACCGTACGTTATGACGCATTCGACAAATCCGTTGGTAATTATTAGTTTTTCCTGTTATTTAGTTGGTAGACTGCAGACGCGACTATATACACAATATAATATTACGTATTATATATAAGTATAGTTATATAGTAATAACCAAAATATTTATATTCTTGCATCCGATAAGTCGATATTATAATATTTTTGCTATTGTCATATCAGTATACAGCAGAAAATATTTTGAAACCACATAATTTTATGATGATTAGGGCAAATTTAGTCAAATTTGAAGTACATTGCAGACCAATACTAAACAATACTTTGATAGCATATTATGTTAAAATCGAATTTCTGTTAGTACCCTCACGAAAATATTGTAATTTTGAAATAAATTATGATTTTCAAAGTAAATGCACTTGAATAATATAGTTAAACCAATTATTGGACTCTTCGATATGAAAATTTTGATATTTTTTTACATTAGTCGTCTCAATTTTCTATATAGTACCTATTTAATTTTTTTTTTTTATATTTCATTATAATATATTTCAAAAGATTGCAATACTTCTAATGTACATAGTCATAAATAATCCTAAATCGAATTATTCGATTAAGTATGTATTTGTAAAAAATAATTGAAAGTCCACTTTAATTTCTGTGCTGATTAATAAGTTTTTTTATATCTTCTGTGAAATTTCAATTTTGTCACATAGGATGTTTAAACAGCTGAATGACGTTTTGCAAGGGTACGTTTTCTCGACAATACTTATAATACTAGGTTGAATATTAATCACGTAATCGTCATGATGACTTACTCAATATGCAACGATGAGTGTCCAGAGTCACGGAGTCGACCTTGCTTGGACACAAGGCAACCGGTTGACCGATTATATATATTATACGACCATTATTTGCGCCAAAACAATAGAAAGCGTTTTCAGTCAAGGAAACTCGAAGGCCACACGACATGTACCAAGCAAATAATTTGAACTGCACGAGTATTGAATGCATTTTTTGTGGCATACATGCTTCATGATTAGCAAATTCTACCGTTTTTAACGAAAATATTGCAATAACATATTATTCAACTAAAGCTTTTATAAAAAAAAATATTCATATTATCATCACCAGCCGGGTAGATCCACTGTTGGATAAATGCCTTTTTAGCTCCTTCCACTATTCTTGGTTCAGATTTTTTTTTGATGCAACCTATTTCGTGTTTCCACAGTTTGGTTTCACTTAGGGATTGCTATACCGGTTTTTTGGTGTTGCATAATGAATATCGGTATTCATTAGTAACATATATAGACAAATATTTCACGACATCCTAATTTTTCTTAGTGTTGCCAACTTTTCTGTACAATGAAATAAAATTTCATCCTGTAACCGAAATCGACAAGAAATTTTTAGCTCTCGCCAAATTTCATCCAAAAACAAAGTTGAGAAGTATCCCGACCAAAAAATGTATATATTTATAAATTAGGTATTTAACTTTTACCGGGTGAGAAATAGTATTTTTAATTTCTATGATTTCTTAATAGGTACTGAAAATATTATACTGTAAAATAACATATTTTACTGAGTATATTTGTTTTTTAATACAGTATTTCGGTATCGACAGGATCCCGGTATTGCAATTCTCAGTTCCACTTCCCTCGGAATTCATCCACATACTGGGCTTGTACCAGTGGAAACCCAATGGCATTATTGGCACCTCAAACTATATCTATAGATACCTACTAAATAAATAATATTAAGATAATATAAACATAATAATTGCTATTATATAAGAAATGAAAGCAGTAATCCTTTCTTTTGTTTACTTGCATCTTATACTCGTATTATAATGTCATACAGTCATAATAATTTCTCTATAATATTATTTTCTTAACTATAATGTCGTTGAGGTATCATTGTTTATCCAATACAAAATATTATATATGCATTTTTGATATCATTTTACATCATTTATATGCACACATACGCTGTTAGTGGCGTCATAATAGGGTGGATTAAATGCATTTTTTATAAGGTAATAAAATGTTTTGTAATGTAAATTATAAACGTATTTTGTTTTATATTACAGACAATCATGAAGATAGGCATCGCCATCGCACTGGTGATAGTCATATTGGCTATCGCTCTCCCCCTCACAGTCAGAGGAAAGGATTCAGATCTGGAATATGAAGAACTTAAAGCAGCCACTTACATGCAGAAACTGGACTTGGAGACATCCAAGAGGAGAAACAGGGAAGTAATTGCTGACTGGGCCTATGGATCTAACATAACCGATTATAATCAGGAAGTGAAGGTATGATAGATCTAGTTCCTGTAAGTAATTTATTTATTAGTCTAGGCCAGTGGTCGGCAAACTCATTAGTCGAAAGAGCCAAATATCAACAGTACAACGATTGAGATTTCTTCTGAGAGCCAAATTTCTTAAACTTAAAGTATATATATGTAAGGACACTGTTTAGTAACTTAATAAACTTTAATTAAAGTTTTAAATCTTAATTAAGCTATAAGTACACTGAATAAAACTTGATATCATACTTAATAATGATCGTATTTATTGATAAAAATTAAATTGTTAGTAAAGTATCCATACAATTCAAGTCAAAGTCAAAGAAGTCAAGTTTGTATGTTGTTGTTTTTAATTTTAGGCACCATTCCAGGTTCTCATCAATAAGACAACTTCTCAATTTACTTTTAATAAGGTCCATGCTTGAAAAAGATTGTTCTCATGAATATGTAGAATCGGAAAGTGAAAGTACGGCAAACGCTAGTTTTTCCAACTGATCATATGAGTCAGGAATACTATTCGAGGTGTTATAAATCATCATATCTTCCTTCTCCAGGTCTTTCAAAGCAGACTACTTGTGCTGTGAACCATGTTCATATTTGTTTTTCTCCAATATGTCCAATCAGCACAGAGGCGTTCAAATGTAGAGCTTCGTAATTTTTTATTTTTAAATCCAGCAATTGCATTTCAAAGTTTCCAATGTCAATATTAAGGGGGGGAAAATTAATTGTGTTACCTCAGCATTGAAAGGTTTTTTAAACAAAAACTGACGTTGCTTTGCTGTTTCTGAATTCCTGAAACCTGTTGAGAAAAGCTTCCCTCTTATTTAAAATTGTTGTTTTGAAATAGCAAATGTCAATATCAGAATGATTTTCTTGGCGATGTTTCAGCAGGCTTAGTTAGCAGAGATTCTTTTTCAAAATCTTGAGCATAAAGGGATAATTTGTTTTCAAATGAAATAACTTCTTCTAACATCGAAAAAAATGTGTTT
Source organism: Rhyacophila brunnea (assembly GCF_057557595.1). Classification (NCBI taxonomy): domain Eukaryota; kingdom Metazoa; phylum Arthropoda; class Insecta; order Trichoptera; family Rhyacophilidae; genus Rhyacophila; species Rhyacophila brunnea. The sequence continues at coordinate 34,282,156 of NW_028232752.1, forward strand.
CCTTCCCCCCGCAGTTTACGATTAAGCTGATTTAGATGAAACGTAACGTCCACCATGAAATAATTTTTTTGGATCAACTGATCATCCGTTATTTCTGGATAGTGAACACCCTTCACAAGGAGAAATGCTTTGATTTCTAATAATAAGGAAGCGAAACATTTTAAAAGGTTTCCTCTTGATAACCAACGTACCTTATTATGCAGCAGAAGATCTGCGTACTCACTCTCCATTTCAACTAAAAAATCTTTAAATTGGCGACAATTAAGAGCTTTAGCTATAATAGAGTTGATAATCTTAATCACAAATTCCATAACGTTGAAAATTTCTTCTGGAAATATCGGCGCATAAAGCGCTTCTTGGGGAATGATGCAATGGTAAGCAAATATCTCGTGATTATTTTTTTCTTTCAAATTAGTAACACACCCTTTTCTTACGCCAGTCATACTTTTCGCCCTGTCTTTTGAAATTGACACAATTTTATAGAGTGGAATATGATGTTTTTCCATGCACCCACTTACATCATTATTCTCTCCACGTGCTTGACCTTTGAGTGGCAATAATCCTAAAAGTTCTTCTTTAAGACCAGTAGATGAAATAAATCGTACAAATTTGTGCTGTATCATTTATGTAACAAGACTCGTCAACTGCTATTGATAAAGCTTATATTCGAAGGCATTTTGACTGTTCTATCTTTCACTATTTGAGTCCGTACGTAGTCATTTGTGGTAAAGCCACACTCAAGGGGCCAAAGAGCCACACGTGGCTCGCGAACCGCAGTTTGCCGACCACCGGTCTAGTCCAAAGTATAGAGAGCATAAAGTGAAATTCGTCAAGCCATGTAAAGCGGTGTCCACATTGTGAACAGGTTGCTGGCAACTAGGGATTCCAATCTCGTGATACCGAGCTATTTTCAATACCTATGAATCCCTATGAATACCTATGAATCCTCATTGATAAACATAATCCCGAAACTTTGGGATTCATTTTTTTATCAATTTTATGGAAAATAAAATAAAAACGAAAATATAACAGAAAAAATACTTTTAATAACAAATAACTACATTAGAAATAAACAATATAAGAAAAAAAAATAAGAGTTTGAATGAAGTTTGATTTATACCTATGTGTAAGTTGCCGATTCATTTTATTTTTTACATAAATTAATAAAAATGAGAAAGATTGGAAAAAACAATGCTTTGTACTATTAACAAAGTAATTTCACCATGATATCATACGTTTTACGGCAGTTTTATAATTGGCTGACTAATTAGATTTATGAAGCAAAAAGGTCATTAAGTACACCATGGTTTGCTTTACTATCAGAAACAGCAATCTCATATTAAATTCACATTATTATTTATATTACAATATTATTTACTACATTAAACTCATGTATTTCCAAGATTGAACGTATACAATATTAACAATGAATGTCTTAAATAGTATAAATTATACTAGATTTATTTTTGACCGATGTTATCAATGTTATTTGTAAATATTTTTTTTTATATTAACAATGGAAAAAAATGCCAATCCCGGGACCAACCCTAAGATCCCGGGATTGTCAAATTGTAATCCCAAAATCCCGGGATCAGAATTTTGGCTCGGGATTGGATTCCCTAGTGGCAAACTCATTAAATTTCATTTAAAAATTGATGATAGTTATCGTGAAATTTAATGAGGTTGCCAGCAACTCGCCAATGTGGACACGGCATAAGAATTGGGTTGGACAACGTAATTATTGAAATGGGATAAAAAATTATACCGCAAGAAAAATATGAACATTATACATACAAAATTAATAATTTAAAAATGTAGATATAGTGAACTTTTCCTTTTAAAGGACCAAACTGAATCGAATTCAATTACTAATTAAAGTGATTGGGATTTTTCCAGCTGAACATATCCTTAGAAATTGCTCAGTTGGACAAGATGTCCTGGGAGGAAACAGTGTCATTCAAATGGCAAGATTTCCAGGACTACGACCTCAAGAGAAAGTTTAAGAGATATTCACTACTTGGGAGTGCGGCACTGCCGGATGCTAAATTAGCTCAGCTAAAAAAAGCCATCGCAGATATGGAGGGAAACTATGCCACAGCAAAGATCTGCTCTTATACAGATCCTAAGAGGTGCAGCCTCAGCTTGGAGCCAGGTACGGTGCATTGTTATCATATTTTTTGTGTCAATCGATCTGACGTTATTCGAAAAGTATTTCGCATTGTATTGTAGGTATATGTATAAACTTACAATCTATCATTTGATATGGCAATTATAGAAAATTTAAATTATAACCCTCATTTTGGTATAAAATGGGCTTCCAATTGCAACAAGTCAAATTTAATTTCAAATAAGTAATCATTACCATTAAATACACGATAAAACTGAAAATAAATAAAATCAGATGGTAATTATAGAAAATTGAAATTTTCTTCATAATTTTGAAATATACTTAGGCAGGCTTTCCGGTAAAATTTTAGAACGACTCAAATATCTTAAAAATGGCCCTTAATGTAAAAATGCAAGTTTTGTAAATTATTCCACTGGACTAATGGTGTTAGAATTTTACATTTAGAAGAAGAAAAAATAAAATATGGCACACCTATATTTGAAGAAATATTTTTTTTTTTATTTAATTTAAATAATTTTATAAACATTTCTCCAATAACTATCGTCTTATCTATATAGTGAAACAAACCTAAAATTAATAGTATTGTTAAATAATGTGTAACATCAATATCTTTTTATTATTTTTTTTACAATAGTTCTGTAAAAAAATTCTGTTGGAGAAGGAATAATAAATACTTCATATGAAAATATAGTATGAAACCACCCAGACTATAGTGATGTGTGTACCTATACAGTTTACTTCAAAATTATATAAATAGATTATCTACAACGTTTACGGAATGTCCAGGATTATGCTCTGAAAATACCATAAAACCTCCATTTTGACCTATGTGGCGCACGTGGGCCGTTAAGAATCTTCGTGATTAGCACGAGTAAAGCTCTAGTAAATAGCATTGTAATAAACGACGACAAAGGGAAAATCGCGTACCTCATTCAATATTTTAATGTAACGCAAGCCATAAACATTCAATACATATTATAACAAATGACCTAATAGTGCGTGTTTTTAATAAATTTTAGAAATCACAGAAATTTTCGCAAAAAGTAAGGATCCCCAAGAGCTGAAGCACACTTGGTTGCAGTGGCACAAGGAAGCCGGTGCCAAAGTGAAGAAATCTTTCATCGACTATGTTGCTCTGTCTAACGAAGCTGCCAGAATGAATAGTGAGTGGTTTTCTCTATCCTTTATTTGTATTTATTGTATCGTTTATTCGTATACACCAGCGATGTTGAATTTTTACATACCTACTAGCCACATTGCTTAGTTGTGAATCCAACATACTTATTGTCAGTTTATTCAAACCAAAATAAAGTAATTGTTTGGATTATTAGCAACAGTTAATTACACAATTTTATCCCGCTGTGGAGTACCTAGTTAGTAGTTGAAGCGAGTTTGACTCATGGGTCGGGTAACATATACAATATGTTTATGATCTGTATCAAGTACGGAAATATTATGAAAAATATTAATATAATATAATCTTCCACTAATTTATGTATCACGTATTTTTTTTGTTTATTAAAATCATTGGGATGTAGTAAACATTTTAAATATATTTCAGACTTCACTGACAATGCGCAAAGCTGGTTAAACGAATATGAACAAGATGACTTCGAAGATGAAATGGCCAAAATTTGGGAACAAATAAAGCCTCTGTATCTTCAAATCCACGCCTACGTCAGGAAACGTCTATGGGACAAGTATGGAGACACCGTCGTCAGCCGTAAAGGACCTATTCCAGCTCATCTTCTAGGTACGAAAAATAGCATTTTACTATTTATATTAATTTTAATGTCATACTATAGCCGTCTCATATAAAAAAGTAGAAATTAAAATATTATTTTACGATTGAACTCAAGTCGGTACCATAAAAATTACAATGCAAAATGTTTAAAGGGAGTCTAGGTGTTAGTCACAATCTTGAATCTAGTGTCGAAATAACTAACAATTTATTTATTGAGAAATTAGTTTTAATACCTAGTTGTTTTTATTCAAAGATAAAATTAGCATTCATTGAATCATTCAGCATCATTTGGTTATTTCTACTTGATATATGATAATAAAATAGATAAAAAATATTATTTAACAAGTTATCTCAACCATCGTTTCATCATTTTTTTTGGAAATATTTCTTCCGCAATGTTCTATTAAGACAAAAAAATTATACTTTATTTTCGTAGAAGTTTCATAAATAAAATCAGTGACGTTTAAAATTTATATACCGATTCCAATTGAAACCATCTGAAATAATTAATACTTATGTAATATGTATATTATCATCTGCTGGGAGAATGGAAAAAAAGTCAATTAGAATTCAATTTCAAATTCCATGAAGTAACCATGTCGAAAGAATAATTTTATAAGTGATAAAAGTTTTTTTTGTGTGACCTAGGAAACGTATGGGCACAGCAATGGAGCAATGTCGAAGAATTTAGCAGACCATACCCTGATAAACCAGATGTTGATGCCACCTCTGGAATGATTGCACAGGTATACAAAACTCTATACTTATTAGCATTTAATAAGTATTGTTAATATATTCAATATTATTTTACAATAAAGGCAACCTTTGTTATAAAGTGATCAATGGTTACTGGATGATTACCCAGTCGACAAAAACCATCCGTCAATATCTCCGCGGATAATAATCCTCCGTGAAAAAAAAACCCATGGGCATATGAGAAAACCTCAAGAAGTTACCTTACGGTCTTACGCACTGCACAATGAGAGCTGCCCTATATATACATATTAAAAATATCCGTAGAAAAAATAAATATTAATAAAATGGGTTAGAAGTCCAATAATTATAGGTAATAAATATTTATAAAATCTTCTAGACTATTCATGATGGAATTTATTAAAGATGTTATCTTTGAAGGTTATGTAAATATAAAACAAAAAAATAACAAACGATTTCAAAAGTTACATTTTGTGAGGCAGTCAATTATTATTTGGGATTAATACATACACTTTCAGATCATATTATGAAAAGCTATAAATTTAAAATTTCCAGAATTATACACCATTGAAGATGTTCCAAATGGCTGATGAATTCTTCCAATCTATCAATCTAACAGCAGTGCCCAAAGATTTTTGGAAGAACTCTATCATTGAAAAACCAACCGATGGAAGAGAATTAGTGTGCCATGCTTCAGCTTGGGACTTCTTTGACGGAAAAGATTTCAGGTATTATATAAGTTCATTTTACTTATTTATTTAACGAACGAAAATGAAAACAAAAATTAAAATAATATATTTTATATCTCACTTTTTAATAGAAAAAGAAAATTATCATGTTCACTGCAAAATGGAGCATGTGTACCTCTACAGAGTATAAATTATATTACATACCTTTTTTACGTGGAATGAATTTTACGTGGAAAATTTACCAATCGTCAAACACTGGATCAAATATACACTAAATGCATTTTTATGCCCAGTCCTGGGATCATATCCGCGATCCACGGCTTCATACGCAACTGCTCTGCCAACTAGGCTATCGTGGGTGTAAAATCTGAAAAAAAAATATTGACAATAAAAAAAACTGTTTTATTGAAAAATGATGGTCCACTGATTTTTTACTGCTTCAATTTGCATTTTCTTAAATACATATTTCACCAACAATGATATTCCATTTCCATGAACAATAATAAATTTTAACTCGTTAAATTGCAATATATTTATTATTGATTTATATTTAGATTTGAAAATAAAGAATACGTAAATATTAAAAAAAGTGAAAAAGTTAGAATAATAACAGTGAGCAGTCTACTGACTATTTTAAGTCATTACAAATCAACTCTACTTAAATTCATTAGCTCACGAGTGGATTTTATCGACTATATGAGCGATTCGTTGGAATCATAAGTCGTAAATAATTTTTACATATTTACAACAATAAACATATAATTCATAAGATCTTTTGACAGTTATCAGTGACCTACTGATCATTATTTGCAAGAACAGCGATATTCTTATTGATACTATGCATAAGTTCCATTGGTACAAAACAGATTAAATTAGACTAAATTTTAATACATATAGTTTTCAACAATTCATATCTAGATTAGTGAAAATATTAATTTACATACATATTATGTTTATCGCTTGGTATCTACCACAAATACAACTTTTTTACGACATGTGTTTTACTCAGATGGTGAACTTTATCAAGTGTGAGTACCAAAATATATGATTGAATTTATTTAATATTTATATAAAATTTATTTAATACAAATCTGTTTGGATAAGATAGCAAAGGAACTATCTAATATGGAGAAGGGGTATTTGAGTAGATGGAGTGAGAAATTATAATAACAAAATCATACTTCAATCTATCTTTTTGTACGAGAAAATTTTTTTTAGAAATTTTATATATTTGACAAAATAACAAAATTCTTCGTATTAGAATAGAGATTTACTAATCAACGACTCTATATAGGTAGATTTTGCTCATTATACCTACTCTATTTATGCAACAGATAAATTTAGACGAAAAAGAGCACTTAATTAATATTTAGGTTTATAATGTTATCCTTAACATCGCAAAAAGCAAGAGTTATTCCAATACGAATTTACAACTATTTTTAGTAGGGTAGTTTATGAGGAATATAATAATATTACAAAGAAATCACATAACAGTGTAATTGAATATAAATGCATCAACGAACACTATATCTGTGGGTCTATTCTATGCTTATCGACCGCTAAAGTGATAAATATTTTCAAACTTAGGGTAGGTTTTTATCAAAATATTAGCACTTATTGTAACAATTACACGAAGCTGGTTTTTATTGTTGCAATAAGTGCGATATTTTAACAGCAGCAAGATAGGTGCTGTTAAAATATCGCACTTATTGCAACAATAAAAACCAGCTTCGTGTAATTGTTACAATACGTGCTAATATTTTGATACAAACCTACCCTAAGTTTGATACTATTTATCAATTTAGTGTTCGATAAGTAAAGAATAAACCCACAGGAAGACCAAGGTTTTGAAGCTACCAATCAACTACTATCAGGCCATAAAAAGTTTGCAACACAAAGCCTCCGAAATGTCCTAAATAGCTAAATTACCTAAATATTACCAATAAGTATTCCTTTAAGTCGCGTTTCCTTTATGTTACAAAATTTACTGTTTGCATATTATGCAACTATTGAAAATAACATATTTTTTAACTTGTTTTTAAGTTTATCTCATATGTTTTGACACCAAGAATGCACTTATCATTATTTCAGTATTACCTTCAAAAAACTTAAAAATTCTGAATATTAATTAGGTAATTTAAAGTAAAGTTGCAATTTTTCACTTCCCCCGTCAGGATATGCGATGTGACATAATAATATGAACTATGCTATAATTATTTTGGTTTTCTGAAGGATTAAACAGTGCACTGTGGTTACAGCGCAACAATTTAAAACAGTTCATCATGAAATGGGCCACATTCAATATTTCCTACAGTATAGAAACCAGTCAAATGTTTTCAGAACAGGAGCAAATCCAGGTAAATATCAATAATTAATAATTCTCAAATATTACTAACGTCTCTACCTTTTCTAATTTTTTCTAGGATTAAAATGTGCACAGTTGTAAACTCGGTTGATTTTGAAACGGTCCACCATGAGATGGGCCACGTACAGTATTATTTGCAATACAAACATTTGCCTGATATTTTTAAAACTGGTGCTAATCCAGGTATGTTGATTAGAACATTACGCCTGCACCGTGTGTTGTAAATTACCGTCTTCTTGTTTCCAGCATGGTTTCTGTTTGTATATGTGATTAATTCTAATAACCTATAATTAACACATTTATCTACTCAGAGTTATGACGCTTTTTAGTAATTCAATCATAGTACTGCATTAAATTTGTTGTAGAGTTTATTTACTATTTTGGCACTTACGGGATTATCATCACTTTACACTATTTTTTGGTGATGGCGTAAGCAGTGGCGGTTCGACAACTTTTTAGGTGGTGGGATTTAGCCATTAATTATTAAATATACATACCTACATACTTTCTCATATTATAGACTATGTACCAAGCTACTTATAATAATATAATTTTAATGATGAGGAAATGATTAATTTTTCAGAATAAAGAATACGATTATCTGAGTCGTTACTTAATCACTTCTTAAAAGCGCGATTCGTGAAGCATGGTGACTATATAGGACTGAACTGGGACTGGGGTCAGCGAAAAATAGACGCCATATCTCTCTTAATTTGTACATGGGTGTCGTTGTGAAATAGGGCATATTTAATTAAAATAATTATTCTATTACCGGGTAATCATAATTATGTTATTACATGATTTACAATCATTGCTTTATTTATTTGTATTATATTAATAAATAGCTTTATAAAATTTCGACGGGTTTCGATGGATAAAATAAAGTAAATAATTCATTTAATCATGTATTTAAGTATGTATATTATGACAATGATAAAAATATCGGACGTGTATTTTTGACATGATGACGTTGTGGGGATGGTCCCTAAGGACCCTTAAGGTAGCGCCGCCCTTGGTGTAAGATCATTAATAACTATTGACCAAAAAATATATTTTTTACAATTTCATTCAGTGTTTCCAAGCAAATATCAACCCAAATAATCATTTATTATGCTCACATATTAAAGCTTGTAAACATAAATTTTATATTAGTCGTCTACAAAAAAAAATCACAAGTATATAAATGAGCGTGTGTGTCCGACTTTCTATAAACATTATCTTTTAACAACACAAGTTCAAAGTCATTATAATGTCAATAATATGTACCTATATATTGTATATTATAATATATTATATTTAATTTAAAGATGAAGATACATATTTTTATTATATTTTTAGTTTTAAAAAATGTCTTAGAATGCCACAGTTTTACTAAGTTGTACAGATTTTAATGTTAAAACTGTATGTAAGTTACCGATATAATATATAAAACAATAGTTTCTCAACATTAAATGGAAAACACGTATTTTGTGTTACCTAACAGTAAAAATTTCATCGAAAATAAGGGAAATCACCATGTTAGCATGTTAATACGCTGATACGTATTTGGCGTCCACAAATTGCACACTACTAACTGACAACATTACTATATATATATATATTGCAATAAGTGAATTACTAGACACCCTCTTAGCTCATTGGACTCTTGTTCTGGTTTTAATATATTATTGGCATGTACGTTTAGATCGATTTGAATTTCAACTCAAGGAGATTAATAAATAAGGCATATATTCCAACACATTTTATTACATAATCAGCTGAAGTACACGGATACAATTTTAGGTATTTAATATTTGACAGGCATGAGCTTTGTTTGTTTCTTTTTGATTGATTCTTTTAAAACACTGAGAATCGACGATTTATTTTGAGATATCGAATAAGGAAATGTTCAAAATTGAGTATCTCGAAAAGTAAATCAGCGACGCTCACTTTTTCGTATTTCTATATGGAAACTGACCAAAAGAAATTTGTCGGTGAAGGTTTCAAATTGATGACATCAATATCAAAAATATTTTTATGAAGACGGCATCATACTATGAAGACACACTAAAAATAATTATAAAATAAAAATATATTCGTCAAATGCGACCTTTTTTAAAAAAAAATATGTGGTGTGTTTATATCGCTTAAGTGGTTGACCTGCCACGCCGGGCCGTCCCTAAGCCCGGGCCCCCAGGCTATAGCCTTTTCAGCCGCCCCTTTTGGGAGCCATGCCTAGATGATAATATCACAAGGCTCATAATTATTGACCATTCAAGAAAAGAAGTCGATAGAATATTTTATTTTATATATAATATTTTGATTGTAGGGAACTAATAATCTTTTACTGGTGATTGTATAGTCTTGCTTGTAGTGTTAGTAATTTAATACACTGCCTATTTATTTTGCGGTTATTTAATGCACAGTAATTGCACAATTTTATTCACTGTATTTGCATAATACTACAATACGTTTTATATTATTTTGCACGTTTTCATGCAGGAAAATATTTTTTTTATATTAAAATATAAATAATAGATTATATAATAACAATTTATTATAATATAAACGATGTTATTGAAATGAATTAATATTCATTCATTATTTAACTCTTACTTTTTCATATGATTTTTATACGTTGCTTGAGATTTACATGGTGTCTGATATGGTAATTGGTTTTTGGATTGTAACCGTGATTTTTCTTCTTTCTTTCCTCAACGTATTATGCCTGTTACAACCATCCACGCCCTCCCTTTTACTCCAATAAATATTAACTGTCAACAAAATAGTGCACCTTTTGACACACTTAGAGTGGCGTTTGGATTCATATACTTAATAGTACCATTCACTACATTATCTCTTGAGATTACCATCGTAAAAAGCTCAAAATAGCAAGGAAAAAAGGAAGAAAAATATACGTTGATCATCCAACAGTTAAATACGACATATTTTTTTTCAGTAGATGAGATTTAAGACTGCAATATTCTTTAAATGTCATCGTAATTAACAGATTTTGAAACGTTTTAAATGGCAAAGACGGAATGTTACTCCTGCATGTGGGTCTAAGTCTTGTTTGGTACCTAGTTACAGTTTTTTTTAAAGATTTTTTTCAATAAATTCTTAATATGTTTCTGGGTTGTACTAAATTATGCACCACCTTATCGTAATATATTGTTTAATTATATAAATAATTGAACATACATAATTTTGAAAAACACTTTCTGAGAGAATATATTATAACCAATAGAAAAAATCTTTTTTGAAAAAAGTAAGCCACCCCGGCAGAGAATCGAACCCTGTATCTCCCGGGTTTACGCCCCATCCGCGCATTACTATTTGCGATAAATATTAACTTATGGCCAATTTTAATACCCACTCATCAGCGCTCTTCCAAATCAAGCTACTTTGGCAATCGATTTTTGTTTATTAAATCATAGATTATTTCTATTGGTTATAATATATTCTCTCAGAAAGTGTTCTTCAAAATTATGTATGTTCAATAATTAGAATGATACATTCGTAAATCTTGTGAATTATTCATTGAATAAAAAAAAATAGTTAAATATAAATAATTGGTTTATTTAAATAGATAACAGTTTTTTAATAATATTTAAAATAATACCTACATCAAAGAAACGTCTGATTATGGATAAGTTTGTCATACAGTTTTTGTAATAAAAAAAGTAAATCTGATGTTTAAATATCATCTATTTACTCATTTCCAATTTTAAAGTCAGAATTGTATGTACTAAATATAATACAGCAGTACTTTCGATCGTCAAAAACGACTTTGACGATGTTATTGATTGATTTTCTAAACTGTCAACTATGTGTGTAACGAGTTCATAAATCGTCAACATCTTTGCATTTGGCACTTAGATTGTACGAGAGTTTTATTATGTTAATCAAATAAAAAATATAATATTACTAATTACTGAATCACAATTCGATTTTCTTTATAGGTTTCCATGAAGCTGTCGGAGACGTTATTTCTTTATCAGTATCCACTCCAAAACATTTGAGAAAGATTGGTTTACTACCTGAAGAGGCTGATGATGCTCAAACTGAAATAAATCATCTTTACAGCAAGGTAATTATTCAACAAAAATTAACAGCATTATCGCTTAATCGAAAGCGATCGATCCTTTTGAAACTTTGTAACAATTTATTTATCTCAGATACTTTGCAACCGTTGAAATATATGTATCGCCGAATTACCCCGCCAACATCCTATGCTGGTCTCGAAAAATTTATGAAAAATAGAACTGTCTCACAGATAACCAAAATAACTCTCTATAAAACTCTTTTGCGTCCGGTGTTAACACATGGACCAGAATACTGGATTCTCAATAAGTAGAATAAGATAAAGATGGATAATACTTACAATAATGTAAGTCAAAAATGCTACAATACCGACATAAAACAGTATATACCAAACTTAATATTGAATTTCATTTTTTCAGGGTATTGAAAAGATTGTATTCCTGCCATTTGCCTACCTCCTCGATGTTTATCGTTATGCTATATTCCGTGGTGAAACTCAACCTGAGGATTACAACTGTCATTTCTGGAATCTGAGGGAAAATCTCCAAGGTCTTGAGCCACCGACCACCAGAACAGAAGACGATTTTGACGCTGCTGCTAAATATCACGTCTCGGCTGATGTTGAATATGCAAGGTGACTTGTATTTTTGTACCATAAAAATGCTAATAACGTAATATTGCATTGAGTGTTTTGCACTTAATTCAGATACTTTGTTACCACGCATTAGTCAAAAATACACCATATATTTTATTGCAGTTTTTTTTGATAAAAATTCAGCTATAAACATTATCAAAATCGGTGTAGCATATCAAACAATAAAACAAATATGACAATAATATTATAATTTATGATATAATAATTAAATTTATATCAATGATGTGGCTGAAAGGTACACTTTAATAAATCTTGCAATATAAATTACAATACAATTGATGGATTTAATATTATATATATATAATAACCAATCTAATGCATGCATTAGCAACATATATTTTAATTCATGCATATGTGTGAGAAAATACGTAATTATCAATCGTCGCCACTATAAGTTTAAATGCTTAAATACTTAGTTATATGCATATTTTGATGGATTTAAGTTTTGTAACTTGTCGAATAGGTTATATTGGAATCGCCAAAATATTAAACAAACCTCAATAAAAGCATTTTTTTCGTCAGTCAGTAATGCATCAAATTAATTGTATGCTGAAAAGATAACATAATACAGAAAGTGCTTTTTAAAAGATACAGTAATTTATCCGCTACATAAACACCTTCAAATAAAATAAATTATAACAATAAATATATAAACTCTCGTATTGCCAATAATCTATCATCTATAATGCTTATTAAAATTTATCTTAATACTTTTTTTATAGCTTGAAATACAGTTTTTTAAACAAGTTGTTTTTATTTATTCTTTCAGATACTATGTCAGTTTTGTGATTCAGTTCCAATTCCATCGAGCTCTCTGCCAGAAGGCTGGAGAATTTGTTCCTGGAGATGAAACCAAGAAATTGACTAGCTGTGATATTTACCAGAGTAGTGAGGCCGGTAATGCTCTCGGGTAAATATTTATTATATTCTATAAAAATAGTAATTTATTATTTGTTACGACTTTATTTATATAGACTATATTATTGTTTCACATATTTTTCACTCCCGTCCCTAAGTAAATTGACACAATTCAAAATTTGACAAATAAAATTATCTTTGAAATTTTTATCAATTTTAATTACTTTTACTTCCGTTTGGAAAAAAATATTTTGATATATTAAGTAACTAATTTTATAATACCTAATATAATATGTTAATTATAAATTTTTGCCAACTAATGTTTTCTTTTTATATATATCTATTTATGTTAATGATTATCATCTCTAAAGTCATGCCTAATCTTTTGAATGGCGAATAATAATTTTGCTGTATATCATATCAAATTACAGTACTTAACTTAAAATATGTATTTTTGAACTCGTAAAAGTTCAGTTGGACTAGCTATTAATTTTTTGCTGGTGATAATTAAATTTAGAAAAAAGTACCTACAAATATAATTGAATTTATTAAACAGATTTGAATCTTTAACGTTAACTGTAGGACTAAAAAAATCTGACACGTCATGATAAATCTGAAATCAAAAAAATATTTATTCATGATGAGTGTATTAAAATTAGATTTTAATTTTCAGAAAAATGCTTCAGATGGGTAATTCCCGTCCGTGGCAAGATGCTATGGAACTTCTCACCGGTCAGCGAAATATGGATGCCAGTGGATTACTTGACTACTTCCAACCATTGAAGGAGTGGTTAGAACAGGAAAATAATAGAACCGGAGAATACATTGGATGGGAACCCAGTAAAGTCCGTAAGTATCCAAGGATTATTATATTATCTATAAGCTCAATTTTAATTTAAAAAAACCAATTAAAGAAGTCTGATTCTATCTAATTTTATTTGTGAGAATTTTTATTAAAGCAAAGAACTTAAGAATAATCTATTTCATTGGAATATATTATTATATGGCAGCCCTAAATGTTTATTTATTGGATCGTTTTAATTAAACGTATAATTTGATGACGTTTTCAATTTTCTCTTCCTAATAATATCCTCGTTCAAGTTCATATGGATGAAGCAATTATATTGAAACAAGGCTGTAATAAAGCTTTCCTTCAGGAAATTTCAAGAAAGCTTGATATTCGACCACAATAAACTCACTTTTACACCACATAATTTTACCGTATTCTGTAATTTCGTAAACAAAGAAAAATATTCAATTATTCGATCGTATTGTTAGGAAAACTTTAATGAACTAAAAAGTAGGTAGTATTGGACCACGAAAAACTACCATAGTAGTGCTAAGCCAGCATTAAAGAAAACAACGCGAATTGGCGAATTTACAATCTGCCTGTAAAGTCGCCCAGTGTAATCATCGAATAAGCTAACAAGCAGGTTGTAAACACTCTACGGAGAAAAGTTGAAAGCCGGTCAACTTTACACGCTATACGCCAACGTGTGGGCCTACTGCGTCTGCGCAGTAGAGCGCAGTAGCAACCTCCCGGTAAAAAAACGAACTACGTTCTGTCAAAATAGTCGCTGGCTTGTGGCTTCTCAGCGAATGGAAAGTTTTGTGTGTAATCATCAAATCACAGTAGCTGAATCGCCCGCTTTTAAATTCGCCAACAAACAGCTCGTAATTGACGCTTAAAGAACAACAGTAGGTATGTCGTAATATGTGCATATAATCAACGTTAAAATAGGCTACCATCTTATTTATGCCCGCCATTTTTCAATTCGTCAGCACACAATTATAATATGGTTACCAATTCAACCACACTAAAGACGTTTTCGCGTTTTTAATGGCGATTCAAATAATATTATGTACTTTGAAGTATTATTTGTTATATAGTTCAAATGTACGTTTAATAATGTAATACCTAAGTTCATAGAAATCCTTTTACATATCGAAATTATTCGGGTCCAGTATTAATTGCTTATTTTTATTTGTTATATTTTCCAGAATTCTGCACGGAGTCACAGAAGGACGCACTGAATTTGAAGAAACAGACGAAACCAGATTCACTCAACAAGTGATTTTAACACCATGTGATAAAAGAAGTATTTTTAAATAGAAACAAAAAAAATGTAAATAATTATTTTTTGTAATCCATTATTTTCTTTTAATTGTATTTAATTGGTAACTTTCCTACATTAAAAATGTTTTCACAAAATTTAAAAAGTGTTTTATTTTTAATGTATAATTAGTGTATCTATCTACCTGTAAGTTTCAGTAATGGATTACTTAAGATCTAATTACTCTTATTATTATACAATTCCGTTTGAATTCTTTTGAACTACCCGGATTTTGCCTTTTTGCATCATCAGGCACTATGCATACTCACTGGTTGAAAATATACAACTCTCATGGAATAGTATAATAAACTAAATACATATAACATATTACCTATGTTTAATTAATAGAATTCGAAAATGACTGTGTTCCGCCTCTTGAATATTTGACATTTTATGTCACCAGTGAATGTACGTATATAGTACCTACCCGACGTTACTGAAATGCGTAATTCGGGTCGCTTCAAGACAATTCAAAACATTATAATATTACTCACATCAAATTTAAATCTAAATTTAGCATCAATAATAAAACATTATATGGTTAGGTACCACGCAATCTTGACGACAATTAGTGGCATTATAATATATTTCATGAATTAAAATAATTAATAAAGATCGTTTTTTGCAGTTGTTTCAAAAACTAAATGAAATATATTGAGAAATAGTAGCTACATTTATAATACTACCATAATATACCACACGAACGCACGGTTACACACTTAAAATTAAGTTTTTAAAGTTAAGTGTCAACATTAGAAAATAATAGCCACCATACGTTTAGAATCTGAAATCAGAAATATATTATATTTTTTAGCCAGCTGAAAATTTAATCCAGTTAAATATACTAGTGCAAGGTTACAAAAATTAGAAAAATTAACCCTAACCTTATTACCAGCTCTTAACAGGGTCACTCATAGCGATTTTCGTTAAATATATTAAATATGCAAATGAACATCTCTCAATTTCACAAGAATATCGAGGAATAATAATCTCGAAATTTCATTTTTAAATATCTTGAAAAAAAGGAATCAAACCTTCTCACGATTTCCTGATAAACTCAAGACAAGAATAATTATTGATCACAACCTCTACCTCAGTCCAAAGTAATATTATATATATATAATTGCACCTACCTACGTTGTAAAAAAATCCTTCATTGGTCTTTTAAAAGTCGCCTATGACAATTCATCAGTAGGTACGCACGTATGATTTGTTACGAAAGATTTATACCACTCCTTGACTTCGCATTGTTGACACAATGTGTAATCTTTGGTTGAAAACGTAACATGCAGTTGTATGTAAGTAATTGAAATGCCCATGAATGCGACGTCTATATAATTATGTCACATTTAATTTATATGCAATTTATTAATTTAAGTTTAGTGCTACTAGAAACACCTCGTGGCGTAATTAGACAAATGCAATTAAATAGGTTCAATATACAGAAAGTTCCACCGTAGCTAAAAATAATATAAAGAGAAATAAATATTATTAATATTCAAACTTAAACCAACAAAATGGTATATTTTGTTAAAGCATCATTTGGTTATTTTTTTAAAATATTTTTAAACTAAACAACTAATTTGATTACTTTTAATATATTAGGTATAGATAAGTCACTAGAGGCGTCTAGTATCAATTATTCCACTACGCATAAAACAAATTAATTATCTAGTTATTTGATTATTATACAATGGAATACATGAATGTATGGATCAATTTATTAAATTTGTTTTGCATAAAAAATATAGATAAAAATTTATACATGAAATTTACATATGAAATAAGGCGGTTAAAAAAGCTCTCTTATAGAAAACATACTTACATATACTTCAGAAAAGTAGCATTGATAAAAGAAACATATTTTATTGATTTATGAAGTTATGGAAACGGGTATATGGAAAAATTTAAGAAATGTTGTCACATCACGTATTTACATATATAAAGACTAGGTATAGAAATATCAAAGAAATAGGCATGCACACATCTCTAGATAAGTTACCATGAACAATCACATTGAGAGACAAGCACAACACCCGAACTCGTGAGTTGTCTCTTTTACACCAAGGATCTGATACGGAGAGCTCCCTGTAGGAGAAAAGCGTGTAATCCCTTTCGCTTGATCACTCTAACTATGACCTCAAACGACTTAAGTTTCTCTTGAATCTTCAGCAACGTATTGCTGAACAATTTTTATTTTAACGGGTACTCTCGGATAGTACCCATACAAATTCAGTTTAATATGTAATTTCTCTTACAAAACACTAGTTAGTTTAAAATTGAATGGCGATGGAGGAATTCACCTACCAGCTAGGTAAGTATATTATAACATAACCTTTACATGTTTTAAACAGCTTTGCTTATCGAATCTTTGTTTCACCGTTGAGCACTAATTTTCAATATTTTCTATATCTACACTCATTTTTCTTTCTCAACTGCTACAAGTGCCTACCACATTTTATTTCTTTTAGAATAATATGTAGGTATAAATTATAATATGTCATAAGTGTTGTAAACATATAAATTATAAACTATCATAATATAATCTTATGTGTGTATCACTGTTAACCTCATTTCATGGTATTTTATAGTACTTATTATTATAAACACAAGTACATACGTAATATTACTATCGTTGACATCTACAAATTGTGTACTACGTGATACGTGTCATATTTGTGCGAGATTTTTTTATAATAATAACATTTTACATATTTGTAAGATTTATGTAAAATTCTTAGAATATTTTGAAATAACTAAATTTAATCTGTAACGAGCAATCCTACAGACACCATAATAATATTTTTGCAAATATTCATATTAAAGTCAGTATGTTCAATTTATTCTTTCATTAATATACTTACGTATTAATCTATTTCACAGAATTTTATATTACAATTAGTTTTTAAAATCTATAATTTAGAAAAATCTCAGAAACACACATATTAGAAAAAATATCCTATAAAAATAGTTGGACCAAGGGGAATTTTAATACACATCTTTTACTATCCGGATGAGTATTAGTATGACTTTTGAGTTATGAATTTGCACACGACTATTGATGTAAATGAAATCTAGCAATTACGCTGTTGGGGTATTTCAATCCTTGCCATGGAAAGGCTACCATATTTGTGATGAAATTAACTGATTTAATGGTATTACTAACATGACTTATTGAAGGATATTGTGTGTGATGTATTTTATTTCTGAATAAAGAATAATTAAATTAATATAATTTTCAATATTATTATTAAAAATTAAAATGAACACATTGATTCTCAAATTTTATATTTACTAAATAAATACACACTATATACTAAGTGACATATATTTCTTACATTTTTATATGAAAGGTGATTATTATGATATCAGTATTTACATCCGTAGGTCAAAATCATGCAGAGACCTAGGTAAATAAGGCGATTTCCATTACCCTCTCATCTAAACATAAAGTATAAGTTTTATTTTCACGAAACTTGTAATAAATTTAAATAACTTTGTACTACCAAATGCTTGGTCTCCAATTTTATTATTAGTTATGGAAACAATTCTGTCAGCTGCATTTATATGTATATATATATTTATATGTAAAATAATTCACCAACAATAAAAAGTCTATAATTAATTAATCATGTGTAATTAAGAAACACCTCAGAAACTCTTCTTCTTTTAAAAATATGGTACCGTATAGCATTTGTCGAATGTAGACTAATATGCTTAACAAATTTAACCATTTGCATCTGCAACTGAAGTATGTACTTCTCAATTTTCGTTATTTGCTTGTACAAATTAATATATTATATTAATGCACTATGGTATGTATGGCGAGATTCAGCGAAGAATCAAACTAGCATGAAATACATTTGGGGGCCTGAATAGTTTCTTAAAAAGTGACTTCCCATTGTGAAACTATAACACTTATATTTTCCTAATAAATAAAAACATGTTCAACAATACTTGTAATACTCAACCAAAAATATTCAGCTCATTATTTTGTTCGAGTTCGATTTTACATCGATTTTCTTGGAGTGGAAGAATAATTAGGGCCAAAGTCACCCCATGCTATGGTAACTGTTTTTTTTTTTGTTTTATGAGAAGTGGATGTTAGCCACTTGATCTGGTATCCAAATACACATTAAAAACAAAATGTGCATTTTTGATGTCATGCCCGAGATTTCAATACGGGACTGACGACATCAGACGTATGACTAATTCATTTTGTTGAAATCGGATAGAGTGTCGTTGGCATAATTGGCAAACACATTGTTCGGAAACCGATTCGAGTCCTGTCCAGAACATTTTTTTTCTAATAGATATGTTTCTGAGGTTTTACAAATTATATATATTCATTAAAGAATATTCCATTCTTAATTCTAGTAAATTATTCGTTGAATAAAAAATAATTTATTATAATATTAGGGTACCGTATTATCATTAAACTGCATATATTAGGCATTAAAGTCTCTGAAAATATTATATTCTTAAAAAGTTACGACCAGAAAGTATCTGCTGAATATTTTTTAATATTTGTAACTCACATATTTTATTAATATATAATATTACAATTATAGAATACGACGTTCTTACGCAATGAAAATAATATGCTGTAAATGTGAACGTATTATTATGGTATCATATGGCCCTACCTTGGATACTTGTCACGTTTTCATCTTCAGGCATGCCTTTGTAAAAACTATTGCACATAAAATGTGAAGAAAACCGCATGAAGTTTCACTTTTGTTCATATGTACTTACTATCTACCTACTCTGGCTTCTGCAACCTTTAAAAACTGATTGTCAATTCCAACATTATTTACTGATTTATAATTCGTCAAAAAGCTTAACGCGCAGAAAATTGTACCAAAGTTATGAAAAAATGTTTATTTAACATAGTAAAAGTGTGATCTCCAGCTACATATTATTATTACGTATATGGAGCAATTATCGCTTTTGTTGCGAGAATAAGTTCTTTATGAGAATATTATTCAAAACATGTTATGTTTTGTGTTTGTTTTTTTGTTGTTATTTTTCCTTACCACCAATGTCACATTTTTGTATTTGACTGAGAAACAAATGACGTGATTTTAATGCCATTATATATGACATATAATAATTATGTAAAATGTTACAATTTTCCTTATAAATAACATACCCAATAGAATTAAAAATGGATAATAGAATTTCTAAAAAAGTTTATTTTGCAAATATATTCATCGAAAATAAACGCAAAGACGGAAAGTAACGTTATTGGCAAAACCTACAATGTATGTACCTATTACATTTTTGACTGATGGCTTTAATTTTAAATAATCAATACAAATCTAAAAATCATGTTTTAGAGAACTTATCAAACTACGTTTTAACATAAATAATATTGCAGATTAATCTAAAAACAGTTAGGCTAATTAAAACTGAAGAATTGGGCACTGTTTCTGCAAAGTTGCAAACAATACGCCAAGTCACAATACGCTTTCTGTGAGAAACTTTCTGGCCAAAAAATCGATTACCCTATTAAATCATTATGTCTAGTCATCCGATTCAGCTCTCTGTAATTTCTAGCAATTTTCGTAATGGGAAACGTTGCTGATTGTCTAATCTAACTGATATCTAACAGAATGTGAGACATGTACTAAACTATACCGTGGAAAATGAGTTCCAGGCCTCCTTCCAGAAATGGTATCACCATCAATTAAGTAAGTGTATAGATGTACAAGAGAAATACCTACTTCCAAGGCGACATAAGTCACTAGTTTACAGTTCTATATTAATATTTTGTATTTAGGGAACTATATTGTCACACTACGTAGTTGAATTAACAAATCCTGGATAAAATAAAAATAATACAGCATGATATATTTTGAATTATTAGGTACAGATACTTTACATTTTGACAACGATAATGAGATTAACTGTTGAGTATTTTTTAATTATAATCATCCACAAGGATAATATTAGAATTTTATTTGTTTGAAAAAAGAATACCGTATTGTAAGATTTTTGTATGTAACTTTTTGATCATAATATCAAACATTTTACAAGCAAGGCTGGCTACAAACAAACTTATTAAAAACTTTATCATACCATCTGAATTTTTCATTTTTTCTCACGTTTAAAGCATTGGTGATTCTAGCTTCCTTGTTCACAAATGCAGCTGCCATTATGTTATGTAGAAATAATATTACGGACACTATTTAGTATTTTTTAACATATTAACCAACTAACGCAATGTGAAAATTACATAAAACAATATATACTTGACTACCTATTTAAAAACCATATGTATAACCATTACTGTTGTACATATATAATCAACATATAATTGGATATGTAACTTCACTTAAATCCAAAATCGGTAAAAAAATAAATATGTTATGTAGTGCTCAGACAGTTAATTATCCCAGAAAGTTAACTGCCAGGCGTGATTTTTTTTAAATAGCAGTCCATGACTGCGTTAACTGCGAGCTGTCAAATGTCGCTGAGTAACACGGTTAACATGTCTTACTTGATTCCAAACTCATCCCATTAGAATCTACAATTGGAAATTATAATGAGATACATTTGGAATCAAGTAGGACGTGTTAACTATGCTAAAAATAATTATTGTAGATAAAACCGCCTTGATTATGGAATTACTTCGAGTGGTATCCGTCTTATTTTGGAGCTATAAAAATAATGGAAACGTGTTACCGTGTTAACTACTAGAGTAATTTTATCCAGATGAATAATGCCTTCAAAAGGAACCTTTTTGTCTCTAAAATACAAAGTTTTCAACCGATGTGTATCGATTCCCTGTAACCACATATGCATGCATGAAGTAAAAGAGAGACCCTGAAGCATAAATATAATAATCATTATTATATCGTACTTAACTAAAAACCACGTTGAATATTCAGTTGTTATCGGTATTAATAGAATACATATCATCATATTTTTGTACCTGTTACTCTAATGAGCAATGTTTCTCCTTAGTTTAACGTTTTCCTATTTTCTGACGTTTTGGCCCTTTCATACGTCTTTAATGACACTGATCTACATTCTTATAAATATGTGAGTATACAGAGCATAAATATATCGATACCACATGGGAATAACTCAACAAACCTTGTTCTTAGATAATGCCGTTTGAAAATTCTAATGTCAATTTTGCAGCCTTGCTTTTTGAGCAAAATATATTTTTCTCTAAATTTAGTGTAACGAAATGTACCAATCCACAATGAAATTTTATAGTTTAGCAAAAATCAACCCAGGTATTCCCCTTTATAATAATTGAATTAATGATTACTCTCTGGAAGGAGATCGTTCCTTAGACTTTCATCTAGACTCAATAATGCAAAAAAAACTTCTCAAAAATATCGCGTTTGAAATAATATGAGAAGAGCCGCGTATAAAACAATAATAACACGAATGAGTATACTTATCAGTTTTGTATATGTGTCTCCCCTTTCTTTTCGTCAAATCTGTCTATTGCAAAATTCAATGTGCACTTCGAGATTTTTTTTTGATAGGTAGGTACTTAATTTAAAATTATTTAATAATAATATAATAAGATACTCGTATTATAAGCTTACATGTATTTTATTATGAATGTTTATTATCTTTTAAATTTAGTATTTTTATTTAAAACCATTTTTCTGACGTGTATAGGAAGTTAGAACATGATTCAGAACCTTTTGTTAATATTTTCCAGACTCTGTTGGTAATAAGATAAATAATACGGGCACCTAAATACAATAATTATAAAAAGAACAATTTTGTATTTTTCGGTTATTAAATAGCCAAATAATTATCGACCTTGAAGAGAATCATTGTTTATCACGTATGTATACGTATGATTAGTTGACAATGTTATAAA
The DNA here is from genome assembly GCF_057557595.1 of Rhyacophila brunnea. Taxonomy (NCBI): domain Eukaryota; kingdom Metazoa; phylum Arthropoda; class Insecta; order Trichoptera; family Rhyacophilidae; genus Rhyacophila; species Rhyacophila brunnea. The sequence continues at coordinate 34,305,298 of NW_028232752.1, forward strand.
AACCTGAAAACATGCAATTACGGTAAATTAAAGACATATTAGACCTTTTTTGTCCATACGGTGGGTGCCATTCATGACTTGTTCCATGTGTGTAATGAAGTAGGTAGAAACATGAGTATTGAATAGATTTTCTAGCTACCGAGTTCAAATATTGTGGCAACCTCTAAATTTGGAAATGTTAATAATTATCAACTAATAAAATATGATACTGGGAAGTGTCAATAACACCAAGCGTTATTTAAATGTGGGTTTATTATATCTGAGAAGCTTTCAACAAGATATGCACTACATATCTCACCCCAGTATAAGATTAGAACTTTTAGTGAACGATATGTTGGTTTTTGCAAGACGTGCATCGAGAGCCTTTAAAATTCTTAGTTGGCGTATCGGAAGATAATCGCTTAATTTTAATGGTAGAAATGAATAAGTGAGGCACCTTCTATAAGATGTAATAGACCAGAAACATGGCCACCGACTATTCTAAAAGACAAACTATATTCTTGGGGGTAGATTTGACTAAGGGTATTTGGTAATGGGGAGCAGTATATTACCAGTATCGACATAGGATAATAGACCGAAAAAAACAAGGGTGTGCTAGAGGAAGCAAGTAATATTAATTTATTAATATTAAGTTTTCTAATGTATGAAGATTTTTAAATGTTATGAAGTCATATGACTTCATGCGTATAAAAAAAACAAACATCACATGTAAGTAAATGATTTTACTAGTAGGTAGTTGTAGTTTTATGTGTTTTTAAGTTTCAATACGCTCCGTTTGTATATGAAAAAATCTATAAATGCCCAGGCGTTATAAATAAAAAAATTAAGAATTTGAGGTATCATTGAGAGCTAAATATCATCTATCTATACTCCCATTTCCCAAACTTTCAACATCTGTGTACCCCTTCGTTAACGTTCGTAACACTGAGTACCCCTCGTCAAAAAAAATTGCATCTTACTTTAATAATAATCAAAATATATTTATTTTTTCCTTTTTTAGTACATAAACAAAACAATAAATGAAAAATAAAATTCATTCATATTAAAATATTTATTCCCTTCTTGGTTCCCTTTTGGTTAATTTTAATCTGAGATGCCACATCCAAAGCCTGTTAATGTCCACAAATCCTGAAAAAACCACTTCACATATGAAGTTAAAGGACTTTCTCTGTTAAAACTGGATACATTTGCAACCAGAATGATGTTAAAGTACACTCCTTATATTTTTTTTTCAAAAATCCATCAGAATCTATTCCAACAATAATAGCTCTTCTTCCGCATGCGATAAACCTTCTACCATGTAATATGTTGTTTGATGTCGTATTGTTGCTTATTGCACCAGGCGCAGCCAAAGCCCAGTGCAGCGCATACCCCCACCAAACTCTTCCCGTACCCCAGGGGGTACGCGTACCACACTTTGGGAAGCACTGCTATATAGAATCAGTAAATATTACATTTATCATTGTGATGCCTTATCTGTAATCATTCTGTAAATTAATGTTTTATGATAACATAAAATATATATTATAAGTCTTTTGAGAATAAAGTCATATTTTGGTGAATGAAATATCCGTGGTTATAGTACTGTTTTCTTTTCCTTTGTCTACAAAATGTACTTAGTATGTATAGTCAAATATATTCTTTAAAATTTCCATTGGTTGGAGATAGGATCTGCATTTGACACCATATGTAAATCTTTTTTTTTACGTAATGTAGGTACCTACATTCTATTATGTATCAGTTTTAATACAACGAATAAAGATTGTCAGTTAAATTAAATACTCGTATTACAAGACGTAACTATTGAACGGTTAGATAACGCATAGTCAATAATACGGATTCTTTGTTTTATTGGATAAATCTACGATAAGGACACGCATGGCGTCTTTCATCTTGACTTTGAATAAAACGCTCGACCAGTTCCATCACTTAATCGTATTAAATAACAACGAAACGTTGCGCAATTTACATAAACTTAATACGAAACGACCGAACGTATTTTCTTAACCCTGTACCATTTACATCGGCGCTGACGTGACTGTGTCGTTTTTGAATTATAATGAACGTACGTGAAAATAGAAAATGAACAATGAGGTTTTTTTTATTCTGAGAAATATTCACTTTTATCAGTCGGACCGGCGTAAACCACACCTCAAATCTCCCACGGCTCTTTGTTGAGAACAAATGGACAGTGTGTTCACAATTAACATTGATATCACTTTATGTCAAAACCGTACACAGAAGGAGCATATAGTCATCATGATATGCAATCCATACATATTTAATCGTTCTGGAGGGAAAAAGAAATGTAAAATAACATTTTGAAATATTCAAATATATATTAGTATAAATACTTATACATATTATAACTTCTCTAATGGTTTATCATTTATAATACAATACTTTTTCGGATAGCAATAAAACGATTAATACAATTATTATAAGTCTTTGATAACCATCTTCTCTGCGTAATAATAGACTTTCTAAATCTTCTTCGTTTTCCTCAGATAGTCGACGGAATAGGCGATCATGAAATTGAATTTTATTCGTTTATCCGGTTTATTCGGTTATATCTGACTGTAGCCACTCTAAAAGATTATCTGGTTCCCAAAATGATGATTATTGGCACGTGCTCTCGTGGCACCGGCCATTCATCCGGGAGCTCCCAGGTTGACCCGGTGAGGTCACTATATATTTATGTAATTTTTCTCAAATTCTGGGAATGTGTAATTGTTTCAATTCTATTACCTTATACACTACTGTTTCACTACACTACTGTTATTGGATATCTTAATTTGTTGTAGTGCTATAAAGAATATATATATATATATGTATATACATGTATTTTAATTTATTATCATTTATTGATTGGCTCTCGGCTGAGAAACACTGCTTTCGAGATTCAAATGCATCTATATCAGTGTGTAAAAGTATATGGTGGGTGAATAGGTGGTAGGAATTAAGAATCCAGAGCTATCCAAAGGCTTCATTCCTAAATTGATTATTTAAATAATGCAATAAAATTGGCCAATACGGTTCTTATATACAGAATAGCTAGATATAGTAGTATTATAATAATATTAAAACAAAAAGTATGGTATTGAAAAAAAAGTGTCGATACTAAATAGTTAATCTGTTTAGAATAATATACTTATACAGAAATGGTTTTCGAATATTGTAAAACAAGACACTTTAGGATTTTTATATATCAACATTTTTTCCACTCCAGCGTAAAAACATTGTAAAACGTGAAGCAATACCAATATTATATACACTATTTATGCATTTTCCGTATCTCTAACTATAATTAAAGATTTTTTTTTGAAAAATTGAAATTGTGTGTTTTTTATAATAAAGAATCTAACTTTAAGTATTGAATAAAAGAATAATCAGTACCATTTTATCTTTTAATAATTTTTACGATGATTAGAAGTGCCGATTTTTGGCTGTTACACGGATTGTTAAATTCTAAATGATTCGTATTTGATCGAATTTGAAATGCAGTGGATAGTATTCATATTCTAAAAAAATACACGTTTTATAAATATAGTAACGTTACCAAATGGTTATAATGTTAAAACTGTATTTGTGATACTAAATTTGACTTATTAATAACGAAGGGCAAATATCAGAATATATACCTACACATTGAAGAATTAAATTAGAATATTATGTTATTGAACTAAGTGATTACTGTGAGTTTGTTTAAAACTAATATTTTTATAGGTCAGTGATGCATTTCAATACCTCGTTTAATTCTATAAAAATTTAAATGCTCGGATTATATTGACTTTAGAGTTGAATAAACCAATAATATTTGTAACAAAATAATACTTATAAACCTTGATTGGTTACCTTCAACTTATTACTATAAAAATAAAAGTACAGCCTTAAGATAATTAAATATTTAAACTGGAATTAACTTTGACTTTAGTTATGACTGAATAATTTTTTGTGACAAAATAATTCTTGGTTAGACATTTACAGATACATAATTATTTTTTTACTTTAAATATTATATCAATATTAACTATTCATTTTTCAGTTACCTCTTATTAAAAAAAAATGCTTGAATTTCCATATTCAGGAAACTTTCTTCAGTTAAATTTTCAAATTACCTTATGACGGAGACGGAGAGCAATGAGTTGTGACTCCGTTTCAATATATGTTTGGTATATTGAAAAAAATAGAAGTCTCTATGTGGTGAGTGTTATTGAATAAGTTGGGGAAATGCAGGTTATACCCTCCTTTTACGATTAATTCGTTCCTGGCAAAACCAAATATTTCAGTTATGAAAATTGTACATGAATTTCTCCAAAAATGTAACGTAAATGTCTAGTGTATAGTGTAACAAAAATGTAATTCTGTATCATTAATAATGTAACTATTTATGCCTGTCGTTAAAAAAAAATGTATGTATACTTTTGTAAACCATTGTAAAGCAGAATAGCCTTCCATTCAGAGAAGAGCTCAATTGCTTCCAAATAAAGAAAAAAAAAATCAAGCCAGCTGTTTTCTAAACACAATAGTACCCCATATTACGTTCTTCGGATGAACTTGGATCGACCAGTCCCGAAAGTGTAGATGTGAGACCGTCCGCTCAAATAAGTATCGGAAGGTCTAAGTTGTGGTCATTGCATAAAGAGACGTATTGTCCATAAACAATCGGTATATCGAATTTAAGAAGTATATTCAAATATATAACAAAATGGAAACAACAATTAGAGGAAGCCAGGGTCTACTCCGAGCTGTTCCACCATGAATGATTAAAAATAATGAATTATGAAAATATTAAAAATATTTTAAAAGTTAAATTTTATTAAACTTTAAAATCTTTGATCAAAAATATTTTTTGTAAACACACAGTTGTTGATTTAATGTTATTTGCAGATAATTATATTTTGTTTTTTAACAATGTCTCAAATACGTCAAAATATTTATTTTTAATATTTTAGTTACCGAATAACTAAAATTTTCATTGAAGAGTTATATTATTTACATTGAAAAATATGATATCAAATGTATTGTTATTTTTTAAGTTGTGTCACTTTACAGTGACGGTTTAAGGTAAGCGAAGGTCCCAGACACCCAATGTCTTGAAGGCATTTACGATAGAAATTATACGTGGTGTAAATGAAAATTCGTCTTTTCTTGACAATAAATGTGTATCTGTTATCTCTATAAGAAATTGGGAACATCTATTATTGTTTGTTGTCCATGATACAGAATTAACTTTCTATTGGTGATGCCTATTGGGAAGGCATTAGTTTTCTTCAAACAACTTTTTCAGATATCGCTATATTATACGTACATACCTACATATTATGTGAATGCGAGTTTATGTGGACGACGATTTATAAAATTTTAATATAAGGTTTCTTTATTTTATTTTACGGGGGTTGGTTTAAGATAAGCCAATAAATCAACAGAACTTATAGAAACTATCAAGTACAAAAAAGCTGGATAGACAGGACAGTATATATTAGGTAAAAGTCATCGCCATGGACCAAGGTATTGAAGCAGGGTGCTTCAAGCTATAAAACCCAAGTAAAATAAAAGGCGCCGATTGAGCCCAAATATTGATTGTGCGTTACATTTACGTGATAAACTTTATTGCACACTATTATGATACATTGAAAATAACATATTCTTTAACACATATTAGACTCGAGATCCGTAGCCTGTTATACTATACCTAGTAGAGTAAGCTATGAGTAGCATATGATTTACTCCACATTATATTGCAGAAAAGGGCAGTAAAGGTGTAGGTCAAAGGATATATAGTAGCCCAATGTCCAATATGTTAGTGATTTAAAATGTCTGGCCCAGGATAAAAAAAATTCGGCGCCTGCAGACGTGAAGATTCCTTCACATAGTATTTATCTGTGAGTATTATTTTAGTTTTGTTTTTTGAAGATTATATATATATATATATATATTAATTAGTAATTTATTTTTTGTTTGTTCAACCTGCTCCAATCTCTTATGGGCTTATTATGGGGATGCTAGAATCACAGTAAAATCAGACAAAGCTTATTTGAGTACATGGCAATTTTGATATCGGGTATCTGCTACTGAGACATTCCTAGGCGTAAAAAACTGTTGATACTTCACACCTAAACGTAGGGCCTCGTGATGTGCGGGGCGCTTGGTTTAAGTGGTCTATGTTTGTATTCGCCCAGGATAGGGAGGTTTTCTACAAGTTGGTCACTAAAAGAATAATAAGAAGCAATATTTTCTCAATGTTTACATTGTGGCTTATTATACTTAATTTATGTAATTTTACATAATTTATGTCATATTGTGTGTCTTAATATTTTAATTTGTAATAATCGGTAGGTATTTATAAAAAATGACTTTAATCAAATTTTCGTAAACAAATATATTCTTATTTTTTACCTACATAAGTACATCATTTAGTCAGTATTCAATAAAATAAGTATTACATCACATATGTAAAATTTCTATAAATTTACAATACCTATCGAATTTCATTACCCACGTTAGTTTTGTGTATATAATATGTGTAATCGATACATTAATTTAAAAGTGTAACAACTCAAAAATCATAGTTCTGAGATAATTAGGAAACAAGATTTTGGGCAGGTTTAATCTTCTACTGTCTATCTATTTTTGTATATTATAATGAAATTATAGGATTATGTAAAAATATATAGTTATGAATATAAACATACTGTCATTTTAAAATTATCATTTAAACTATCACATTATTTTTGTAGATAGCGATATTCTAAGCGTTTCCTCACACTTAACTCAAAACTGTTTTTTTTGATTTGTTATACTTTGGAACTGAGATATCGATATATTATATTAATATGTTTTCCATTTTACCTTTATTATTTAAACATATAGTTCATACAAATATCATTTTAAAATAATAAGATATATTTCTACTTAACCTACGATTTTTAATCAAATACAATCTTTCAAAATCCGTTTTTCTCAATATATATGATATTCTATTACATTAACCTGGCTAACCTATCGATAAATTGTATATTATATTATATATTTTCCAATGTGACAAATTTTAGAAAGACTTTTTTAATATCTAGGTATAAGTATAAATGTATGTCTCATAACTTACTGGATGTTATTATTAGCATTTAATAATACCAATTCATTACCACTAGGTAACAATTGAGTTAGCTATAGAATTCAGTTGAGACAATAGCCAAACGTCACTCAGCGCACCGCAAGGAAACTCGAGTTTACCTATTAACCCTACGGTTAGGCCCGCTCAGTAGCGTCGCGTTCCTCAGCAGGTGATAACACCGCTCAATTACTTGCGGCACAGGTGACAAAGTGATACGTTATCATTACGCAGTGCGATAATAGTACGTACGGAACTCCCGAAGCGTTCTGACTTACATTTCGATGGTTAACGTTAGTTATTTAACAAGTGTGAAATATCTAATATAAAATGGCTTCACAAATACAAATACTTACAAGATCGTTTAAATCTATAAATTGAAAACACTTTGTTTGAATATATACATTTTTTATAAAGTGGAACTCATTTTTCCTAGATAAAAAACATATAAAATAATGTAAATACCTAAGTAAACTATATTATTGACTAGCGATCGCCCGTAACATCGCCGATAAAATAGACAGACATACAAAATAAAGATATACACTAATTTGTAGTATTATTTGTTCAATTTCTATACGCGCACTACTCTACTCGTGTTTTATATTGTTGCATGTATGTTATTTCCGAGAAGTTTCTTTTAAGATATCGAGAATAGAAATGAAAATTCAATAAAGAGACACGTAGTTTATAAACTGGCTATTTTTTCAGTCAAAGATACATAATATAAATTATAATTGTTTATCGAATTAGGATTAAAATTGAAATACACAGAATATTTTCATTTATAATAATATTTTCATTTTGTCAACACGTTATATTAGGATAGTTTTACATTTTAAAATCATGATTATTTTCCTGTTACTCAAGTAGTAGAAAAAAAGCTTTATTCTTTAACTTAATAGTAAATTTCAGTTTAAAACTATCTTTAAGCTTCGTTTATACTGTATATATGATTATTTCTTATTATATTATTATCGTTGTTAAATTAAGTTTAAATATTTTATGACTTCAGTTCTTTTGTGAACAAGCAGTCATTTTAAAAACAACCAAACATTTAACAGTGAAATGACAGTAATTAAAAAGTGAATTTACATCGTTATAGAATTAATTTTAGACATTTTGTAAAGAACAATACGTAATAACCTACAAAATGGCTTGTATAAACAGAAGAAAATTACCAGTGACATGGTTTCATCAGCAATGGACATCAATCGTGATAATAAACACTTTAATATTAACGTCAAACGCTCAATTGGATCTTCCACCGTTATCGTCTTCACCAAGACCTGGAGACCTATACCCGAATCAATATAATGGACCATCAACAGCAAGGCCGTTTCCGCAAGTATCTTTTAACGGACCGTTCTCTAGTACTCCAAGACCTGATATTTATTCAACGTCGCAAAGATATCCACAAGGATTTATAAGACCAGATTTTTCTAACGATCCAAGGGATAGGAATTATAATCAAGGAATAAATCCAGATATAACAAATAGAGGTACACCTAATATTGGATTAGAGAGAGATCGGGATTATCAAAATAGAAATCAGGATAATAATAATAATAATAATAATTATAACAGAGACAATAATTTTGATGGAGACAGAGATACTTATAACGGAAATACATATAATGGAGATAGAGTATCCGGTGGTATAAATAATAATAACAACTATAATCCAAGGAATGACAATGATCAGAATTATAATCGAGATTATAATCGCAATAACAATAATAATTATAATAACAATAATAATAGAGATCCAAATGACTTCAATAAGAATGAGAACGTATTTATAAATCCTCAACCAGAGGGTTCATTGTCCAGAAATGATGCAATTGCTTTAAGAAGATTTTTAGTGCAAATTGATGCACAATCTTCGGAAGAATGCTCAAATAATGTGGCTGCCCAGTGGAATTTCGAGACCGATGTCAATGATGCAACACAACTGGCAGCGGTGAGTTATTTAAATTATTTTTATATATCATAATATTATTACAAACATAGCTAAATCAGTTGGTATATTATGTTCACGTAATCAAGGCAGACGTCAGTATTCTTCTTTTTCGTGTTGGAATCTTCCGACGTCACTCCAAAAGATGGAAAAAGCAACCCTGTTTTTATCAGCTTGCAGGATATCTTTAATTAACTAATTCTTTTAATCAACGAATAATTCACAAGATTTACGAATGTACCATTCTAATTATTGAACATACATAATTTTGAAAACACTTCTGAGAAAATATATTATAACCAATAGAAAAAATGTTTTTGAAAAAAGTAAGGCACCCGATAGTAATCGAACCTACGTCTCTTGGGTATCGCGCCCTGTGCATTACCACTATGCTACGACTGCATGCTTAATTGCGACAAATGTTGACTATTGGCCTTTTTAATACCTACTCACAAGCGGGTGTCTTATGTTTTTCAAAAGATTTTTCTATTGGTTATAATATATTTTTTCAGAAGTGTTTTCAAAATTATGTATGTTGTAATATATCGTTGAAGTTGCATTTCACTAGGCATACCTTGTATAAGAACAGATGATATTTTTTTGAAAATTCCCTCACATTGAGGCAGCGTCATCAAACATCCCCCATTTCATCTTATTATTTTTTTGAGTATGCCCTGTTGAAAGCTTTCCATGTACGATACTCTAAATTGGCATATTTTTAGAGGCACTCAGAAACCTCGTTAGTTAAACCTCCCTTTGTGGGTAACAGAATAATGTACTTTTAATATTATACACCACCTGGATCGGAAATAACAAAAAATGAAAATCAGTTTAAAATTGTCATGTTTATTTTTCTTAAAATTAAATACAGTATTATGTAGATAAGTAGTTTATAACAGAAATCGTAAATTATTAGTACCAAACGATTAAAAACGAATACTTTTAAGATAAAGGTTGTTCAAAAATGACGTCACATGATTTTTTGGTATTTTTCCCCTCCTCTCCTAGCCTCACCGCAACGTCATAATTCTTCAGAAAATCTTTCACCGTCACTACCCTCTCACACACTTAAAAAAAACATTGAAAATGATCAATTTCAGTATAATGTTCTTGAAGAATATTATATTCTCAGAAAAAAACCTTTATAACTTATTGGATTTATCATACCAACATCATTTACACCCCTCTATCACCTTTGTTATAAATTATCAAATGCTACCGAACATATTGGAACTGATAACCTGACGAGTTTTCATAATATATTATATTGTAGGGTTCATAAGATTTATCTGAATATGATAAAAAGGAGCTTCAGTACGTTATGGAAAGAAATCTTGTTTTTTTTTTCATTATTAACTTCATGAGTGTGTTGCAATATAATACAGTGCTATTTTTCATGATGAAGGGTCAAATATAATTGACTAAAAATAGTATAGTCACAACTCAGAATGAGACCAATTAAAAACTCTAAAGTGTATTTCAAGACAAATAATTATGTAATAATTTGGTATAATTAGTGCGCACGCACATAATTTGAATATTTGAATAAATTATCGACATACATGATGAAATATTTCCAACTAAATATTTATTTTTTAATATACATGAGATAAATTGTTTAGTGTCATATTCTTTTTACATTATTAAAATTTTCATGCTATAAATAAACTATTTGATATATTGTATACTCTCAATAAAAGGTGAGCAGCATTATTAACAATTCGTACTTATGTACTGAAGTTATATATAACTTACGGAAACTATTGGAAACTTCTCATATTATTGTATAAGAGTTTTTTTTTCAAGAAATGCATAAACACGGTGCCTACCAACAGTACCAACTGAATAGGCATTTGTAAAGTATATACATAACAATATTAAAAAGAAAATTTGAGAATTATTTCAACGATAGCGCAAGAGGTAAACCTATAATATTGTTTGCGAAAGTTATTCGATAGTACGTGATTTTTCGTTGAATATATTATTATGTAGGGAACATTATATTTTTTTAAATTACTAAAGTAGTAATACCCATAAATTAAAATTATACCCATTTGAAGGAAACAAATGAAGCCTTGAAGAGCTAAATAGTTCACAAGATTTATTGTAGGCAGTAATTATTATCATGTAAATAAATTTTAATAACAATTACGTATTTATATTGTTTTTAGGAAATCAAATAAAGTGTTGCGAATTGTATTTACAGATTTTTTTATTTCCATTTATAAAGGTAATATCCAGAAATATACGAGGAGCATGTGACGAGGGGTCTTATTAATTTCTTATAATTTTAATATCATTTGAATTAAAATTATATATTATGTGAATATTAAAGAAATATGGCAAATAAATAAAACAGATAGATAAAATTTTACAAAATGATAAGCACAAGGAAGCAGACCTAGTGAGCTAACTTTACAAAACCTATATGAAACAACATTTATCCAAAGTCACCTCACCTAAGTGGAATTTATCGTCATTTGAAACAATACGAGGTTAGTTTTGCACCTTGTTGATCAAACAAAGGATGTAACCGATTTCATAGATAGTTAAAGATAGATCTAAGTAAATCTCCTTACATATTATATGAGTATGGCTACAGAATAAAAGATAAGGATTTTGAATTATTCGTTTATTGCAAGAAATTGGCTATCCATTTTTTATATATAAAATTGATTAATTGAATTATTGTTTTTATATGATACTGTATATACATAAGATTTAAAAATATTAGAATCTTATTAATAAAAATACATAATTCAGAAAAACCTAACATAAACAATTGATTAATACCGGATACCATCTATAATATAATCACGTTAGTAATCTCATTACAATGATTACTTACAAAACGATTACAATGATTACTTACAAATAGTTGTTATAACTAATTTACAATTAATACTCATCAACCAATCGGTAGTTTAAAGAAAAAAAACGCTCACCTAGTGACTGAAAGATGGGGATTCGAATCACATTATTATTTTTTATTTTTTCTAATGTTCTAAAGTTTCTTAAAATTAGGTACATACATATTTCCTATTAGCATAATTATATATATTTTTACTAAAACTACATTTGGTGAATATTTTGTTAGCATGCAACTATATTATCTGGATACGTAATATATATGACACGTGCAAATTGATATAGTTTATGTATTACGTTACTGGGTTACGTCAACCCGTGCGTAACTGCGCGTACGTGAAATTTCTTTTTATATTACGTTCAAGTTCAGTTTTTTTTTCATAAATCTGATATTATATTCAACATAGATAATATATTTATGCAGTCATTTTCAACTCGGGTTTCGCGAGAAAGGTAAAAATGAAAACTATTTTGATAACAAAAAAAAAATGAATTTTTAATATTCATTAAAATATTTCAGTATCTGGAGTTTAGGTTTTAAGATTGAAGAGTAATTTTTGTAGCAATACATAATGAAGGAATTCAGTATTCAATAGGTGATCAATTTATTTTATATATATCAAAGTATTGTAACGTACCGACCACCGTAATATGTAATCAGTAATAATTATTACCGATCGTTGACTGAATTATGCGCGGCAAATACTTACATTTTTTCATATGTTGGCCATGATTCCAAAGAACTATCCATAATGACATTTCAAAATAGGAGGCGATCGGAGTTTCTGAGACAGTAAGTCTAATTTTAAATTTACTTTAGCTATCATCATACTTGATGTGAGAGTAAATACTAATATATTGGATGAAGGTGACAGTGGTGCTAAGCGTTAAGCAAAAAATCATTCCACATAAAAATGGCATAGCATGATTCCGGCTGATATTCCAATAATATTACAAGGAATTTACGCACACTTTTATATGTACACGTTTTCATGAAAATGAGTTTTGAAATTCCGAATGTATGGTTTAATATTATTTTATTACATAGGTAGACTTATATCCCATAAAAATAACTAAAAAATTTAAGTACCATTTGAAAAATCATTATAATTTTATTCAGACCCTCTCGCAGTGCCTCTAGGGTTAATTAATTGTGTTAGCTTTTAGATGAGATTTTTATTAAATCCGCACCAATATTTTAAAGAATAAATCAAGCCTAATTGAATTTTAATAATATTTTGCCCCTATACTATTTTTGTTTTTATTCATACATGATATTAAAAATTACCTAAGTATATTGATATCTGCATATTAAACACCATAAAATAAAAAAAATAGGATTTATTTTTAAACAATCAAGTACGAAGTTCTCTTCAAATGAATTTGCAATGCAAAATTACTTGTGACTAACATAATCAGATTGTTAGAAGTATTTTTTTGCTTCAATTTTATAATATATTTAGGATTTATCTCTATTGAATAAGTTTTTTTTCAACATCTTAGTAAATACACCATTGAATATTGCTTTGTAATATCATAGTGATTATTAAGTATATTCTATATCCTGCATTTAATTTCCCAGGTTCGCTTTAGATATTATATAATATTTTTTATTGTATTCTATACAACTTATTTAGATGACAACGATGGCACAATGTTTATATTTTTTTGAAAAAAATAGTAACTGCATCATCACGCATCTTTTTTAGGACGTACATAAATCATTTACATTGAAATAATATTTTATTGTAATTTAATCAATGCAAAAACGGCACGAGCTGTCAACCGAAACGCAAAATGCAGGTCAAGTTTATTACTTCAAACAAAATACAATAAGCAGAACTCAAATTGATTTGCGTCGATACCTGTCATTGGTAATTCCATGTCTCGCACATTGTATGGCAATATATAATGCACTATTTTATTCAAATCAATATTTTTCATGGTGATTGTGTTCATTGTTATGGTAAATGTTATTTCATGGCTCGTGCTTGTACAATTTCGTACAATATAAAGATGATTAAAAATTTAATTCAAATTTATAAAAATCCTTCTTTTAGAAGACGGATCATAAAAAGAATGCCTCACATATTATTACAGTGATAACGAGAACAGTCATAATTGTGATTGAATAGCAATGTTATCTTATCTGTACTCGTGGTGTCATGTCCTGCATTTTGTATACATAGGTAACAAATCAATATCTCGAGAGACGCTCATTCTATCCAACGCCCCGAACCCCCTGAAAGTAAGAATGTTAAATATTAATAATTACATATTATAAAATAAATCATTTTTCCAAATTATAAATGCCAGCCGAGTGGGAACGTATGTCAACTTTGACATTTGAGAGAATTTTAACGACATTATTGGATACTTGGACTGCTATAATTTTTTTTTGTCATATTAGTTATGAAGTGAGACTGATCGACGAGATGGTTAAAAGTCAACATTAGATTCGTCTACTTTTTAAATTGTTAGATTTTTGCTGTAATGTAATTCAAGCATCAGAATATCCATATTGAGTTTAACGAAGTCAAATTTAGATCCTAGACATTGAAGAAACGAACGATTAGATTAACGCTTTGATGTTACGTTATCGAATTACGATGACGATATCCTGGAAGTTTCATTAAAAGTTCAAAGATTCAGAGGCTTCATTTTTTTTTTGTTTTTATTATTTTTAGTCATCGTTAAATCAAGATAGCGTCTGTTAATAAAAAAATACATATACGCTCCAACATACCTTTACAAAATCATCTAAAGTCTTGAATCATTTCCCGTTGTACAAAACTTTTGATGTACAAGACACGATGAGCGTGTGCTCGATATATTCGAGAGAAAGGTACTGCGTGTGATATATGGGCTCAAACTAGAAGGAAAATAATGGCATATTCAACATAACCTGTAGCTCTACAACCTCTCCTAAGAAGAATGTATCGTCGAATTCGTTAAAGTTGATAGCTTGTAGCTATGTAGCAATAATGGGCACTGAAAAACCGCCGAGGGTAATCCTGGATACCAAACTGAACTGTCGAAGGTCGACTGCCAAGTCCGGATTCCGGTGGTTTGGCGGTGTCAATAAAAATGCCAGAGTGGCCAGAGCAGACACCTGGATGCCACTGCACAGGATAAGGGGAGATGGAGGTAGTTGTTATGGGCGGCTAGGACCCACCTTGATTTATAGGTCATTTAAGATGACGTTAAAACTTTTACACAAAAGTAGTAGTGACTAAATACATACCAATTGTTGCGTCAATATGTTACACTTGAAAAATAATAAAGAAACATAGTTTTAAGTATCTGGAACTGAAGTCCTATTCGATTTTTCCACTGTAATCGAAACCATAAAAAGTAAGGTCTCGAAAAGTTCTGGCAGAAATTACTATTACAACATAAAAAACAACCGTAGAATGCAATTCTGACATTTGTAATTTAATCAACAATTACCATCGTCCTTCTTTTTGACATTCACAATTAAAAATGATTTAAATTTTATTTTGATTTATATTGTGTTATAATATCTTGATGTACAATTTAATATTACATAATTAACAAACAAAAAAAATGTTTCCAATAGTGTCTTGTGGTATGAATTTTATCTATATTTGCACTTATTTTGTAAGCGTGGCGTTTTATTTAACTCTGTTATCAATATTTGCCGTTCGTTTTGTCATAGTCTTCTACCATAACAATCCTTTTATTATTTAAATTAGATTTGTTTGAACGGAAACCAAAAGTATTCATTCTTTTTCTATTTATTTACTCGTTAAACCTTTGATGAACGTTACTAGGTCAAAGCAAGCACGTGCTTAAGTATTTGTTTTTTTCAATATCCATAACACTGCATAAAAACAAATTTTAATATAAATCAAATTATCAATAAAATTTGAGAGTTTTTATAAATTTAATTATGTAAATTATTACTAGATATAATGTCTGTATACTTTTTTATACAACATATTTATGATTATAAATACGTACATAACAATCCCAAATAAATAATTATTTGCGGTTACTCCTGATATATAATAATAATAATTATAAAAAATAAACAATCAGACACAGATCACAAAAGATTTTCATCAACATTTAAGATCGGAGGTTTCCGTTTTGAATTTAAAAAAATCACTGTGAGAAAATATTTGGAAAATTACCCTTTTTATTTGTTATTGTTTAATGAGATTGACGAGTTGAAAATAATTACCAACACAAATTATTATATTATGCCAAGTTATTAATATATTTTTTTAAATACCGTACAAAATAATAGTAAAAGATTTGTTTTGTGAATATTATTTCAAAGAATATTTATTATTTTACATACATTTTGATTACACTAACTACTTATTCCATGTTATTATTATCATGCTAAAGCTTGAAAACAATTAAAGGCAGTCAATTAACGCTTTCGCTGCTGAAGAGATAATGAGATTTTAATTGCCCCCTTTAAAATGCACGTTAATTACATCGATCGGCCGCCTGGCCATTACGCGCCGTGCGCGTCTTCCGCGTCCAAAGTATTAAACAAAAAAAAAATATATTAAATCTGTTGAAAGGTTAACAACATTTATATCTATCTCATAAAAATAAGTAATGTAATTATTTTATTTTCCAAATTTCATCTTTACTTTAAAATTATGGAAATAAGTTTATAATATCAAATAATGGCAATTGGTGGTGGAGCTTTGTTTCTAAAAACTATGGTCCATAGTAATAACTTTATATATACACAATTATAAGATAAAAAGAACTTTTTATATACAACGTTTTTAAATTTTCTGTTGAATCATATAAACTTGACTTGTATTGTATTTGATAGAAAATTTGTATTTGATAGATTTGAAAATTGTATTTGATAGAAATAATACTGAAATGTCATTTTGACACTTTTGATTTCCATAGTAACGCACATATATATTAATAACTTAGTTGTTAGGACCCTAGCAACCAATAATAGTGGATTGGATTACGGATTTCTTCCGAAATAACTTTTCATACAAAACAGAATTAATACTTTGGACGCGGAAGACGCACACGGTGCGTAATGACCAGGCGGCCGATCGATGTAATTAACGTGCATTTTAAAGGGGGCAATTAAAATCTCATTAAGTCTTCAGCAGCGAAAGCGTTAACTGAAAATGAATTCAATTATATTTAAAGATGGCTAAAAGTATTTAAATAAATGCATTGGCATCATGTTCTGATATATTCCAAAAGTTTCAAATGTCTAGCTAGTTGGGAAGTTAGTTAAAAATCGATTGCAAGATTTGTACCGGACAAACAACTACTGGATAAATAAGAATACGGCCTCATAACAACGTTGTAAAAATATATTACGTGCTAATTTAGTTATTAAATCGGTGAGAATATAATTATTGGAATTATGTTATTGATTGATTGCATTGTCAAAAATATTTAGGGTTATTTGGGTAATCACGTCTTGAAATGTTTTGCATTAAAAAGGTATGTAATCGATAATTTATAAATAATAAATACTTGTGGTATAATACAAAAATATGAAAGAAGCTTTGGAGCGCAATTTAATAATCACTAAATAAAAAAAAATGACTAATAGTTGCAAATTAAAGGTAATTCTAATTGGTGGGAGAATCAATTAAGATTGGGAGACTGCGATGGCTAGGTCATGTGCACCGTATGAATGACAATGAACCGGCAAAGAGAGTGATGTCCAGCAATCCAATAGGAGGCCAATAAGAGGGAGGCCAAAGATTCGCTGGTTAGATGGAGCTGCCAGTGACTGCCGTATTCTGGAAGTACAAAATTGGAAAGCGGCCACACTGGATAGGGGCAGGTGGAGGGAGCTGTTGGAGGAGGCCAGGACCCACACCGGGTTGTCGCGCCCCTGATGATGATGATGAGAGGTCCAAACACAATACGTAAGAATAGAGCCTAAATATATCAAAACTCGGGAGGCTAAAATTTATTCTATTAATTATTATTAAGATTCGTACAAAATATTCTACGATTATATAAGTATTTAATAATAAATCACGGTACTGATTACGCATGAAAATAATTAAAGGTTCAAGGTGCGTAACTATTATTTATTAACTGAAATTTATGATCATAAAAATCATTGTTTATTATTATTTTCAAATATTGTCATGTAATATTAATTTATGTATAATTAATTACAATCGTTAATAATCTGAAGTAAATTGAATTTGGTTCAGCGATCAAAAATAATTTGCAATATTTTATGATTGTGATAAAAATACGAACTGAAAAAATGTCGACATTGAAATATTTCTAGTCTAGCTAACTCACTATTAAAAACACCAAATTGCAAAATTACGTGTTGATAAATATAACACTTACGAAGGTCTTCTAATGATTCCTCCATTATGTGACTAACTTTACGACGACATTTTTTACATTTTGTAGATAAGTACCATAAACAAGTGCTTCTCAAGCTATGATACATACCACTAAGCATAGCTTCCTTCCTAAATATGATTTAATTATTATCAATTTATTTGATGTGAAAAATGTTGAAGTAAATGACTTTTTATTTTTTTTAAATATTATAATTTAATAAAAATATGATATCGTAAATGTATACTTTAAATACCTTTATTCTAATATTCAAATGACGATATAAATAATTTTGTATTTAAAAGGTCCCTTGACCTCCAAAGGTTGAGTGCTTTAGTTGACTAGGGAATATAAGTGTAGGTATGCATTATCACGAGTGCGTTCAACTTATAAAGTAAAAACTCAAATACAAGTGAAATAAAATAATATGTACAATTATATTTAAACTTCCTTAAAAATCCTCATACCAAAGCTGTGTATTGCATAGACAGTGTACAAGAATATTTAAAATACGAATGGTAAACATAGACTTCAAATAGACAAACCGCGTGAAAAAGAAAAGGATTGTAGTAAACGACAACTGGATCTGCTCATATAATACAATTTTTTTATTACTTAGATAGATAAATACACATGAATGTACACCATTTTTGAAAACCTGTGAAAATACATATAGGTATTTGAAAGAAATCTTAAAAAACGTCGACCAGGTGGGTCTAAACACAACTTAATTTGGCTAACGCTTAGTACCATCCATAAAATATAGTGTTGGTAATGTCATTGCCTCGATTCAATCACAACCTTGACGACTTCACTTTAGCAAAGTTTTGTAAATGCCTCCGATAACTTGGATATAAGATTTAATTCGCATGAGTATGAGCATATGTATGCCGATATGCTCAATTGGAAGAGTTTTTTTTTCCGAGTAGTGAAAAGATATGAGCTTGAGCCTTACTCTGTCGATTTTTTTTCTAAAGCTTATGTGTGTTTTCTGAGGGATTTCAAAAATGACGTATTTTCAATAAGAAGAAACTAATATTCTTTGAATATTGTACGTATTTGGTGTCGAATAAAAAATAATTAATAATTACATTTGGTTAAAAAATCTGCCTTCATTACAATAGTTGCTAATGTTATATTATTATATAGATAATATTAAATATTGAATACAGGTTCGTGACCTAGACAATTTTGAGAGTTTTAGCTTAGCATTTGGTATTAAACATGTGGCATTGTGTTGAGATAACTCGTGTTTCGTAAATACTTCAAATAATTCAAAATGATTCAGATTGAGTTCAAACTCGGTTCTAGCTGATTTAATACAGCCTTGGTTTTAACCTTTTCTAGCTGATAGCTTTTAATTAGAGACAAAGTCAAGCGCATCGAATTGGAAAGCTCAGACTGATTTTTGTTAAGTAATACATTTATCAGGAAAAGCATTCAATTTGATTGAATGGCTCAGTTGATATGTTTTTTTTATTATTAAATGACAATTTACGTAATTCATTCATTCATTCACTTGTAGGCGGTAGTATGTAGATGATAATATAGAAATATCATCAGATACAAAATCACAGTCACCAGTATATCCATTTATATATTGCCGGAAAAACAGTTTTCAGTATGAATATAGCAGTAAAGCTTCAATCTTGGCATTGGTGGATGTTATAAAGTATATCAGAAAAAGCATCCATCAATAGATGCAATAGTCAATTCGCAAAGTGATATTTGGCCAGTAAATATTTTGGAATCTTTTTAATAAATTATATATGAAGGTTGAAATATAATGGTACGCCTCAAAATCTCGAAGTGCAAGTAGTATTGCATGAAGGAAAATCATCGCTGGAAAATTCGTATCATTTGGCGGTATCCAAGAAACACTAAAATATCTAAAACGTGAGGAATTATTAAGTTTAGAAAAAGTACCTACTTGGGACTAAGAACATTACTAGACTGGAAAGTAGAATCACAAGATCTCATCTAGGATTGATTTGAGAGTGGCTAATGGTGGTGATAATAAAAATATGTAAATATATTCTTTCTAAAAATTATCACACAAATTAAATTTTGTATCGGATATAAAATAATGCACTTGATCTTATTACGAAAATCTTTAATGTATAACTTGCCAAATTCAGTGTATATAAAGTAAATGAATTTTAATTTGAAACACAAACTCTAAAAACTAAAATGACCACGTTAAAGAATAGCCAAGAAAAAATGGGTTGACTGTGCTTATAGACAAGCCACCATACTGGGTCTTCAAAATTGGAAAGCTACAGTTCAGGATAAATAGGCGTGAAGAGATATCCTGGAGGTAATAAGATTCATACACAAGATTGTAAATACCATTACTATGACTAAGTTGACTAGTAATGATAAATCTAGATGTATAAATAGAGTACTTCGCAGTTTGGCGTCAATTAAACTTTTCATTGGAACGATTGAGTATGGTGCATTGGTAGCTACATACATGTAATAAATGACATTTATAAATACTGTGTAATATGGAGAGCGGGATAGATATAAGTAAATTAATAAAATTAGTCATATGAAATTACTGACGAGTGATAAGACATTCCCACTAAAACCTTGAAAAAAAGTTTAATGGTGTCACGAAGCCGATACGCTCTTTATGAGTGGTGTGAAACCGCAACAGGGAGTACGTTACATCGTCTAGTAACTACTATGGTAGTACGATACATAATTATTGGTGTAGCTATTTACCATAGAATAACAAAATGGTATATAATGAAAATTGTGAGGTGTGGTTATGAAGCTGTTCAATATTTATTACTGAGTGTAGTAGTTATGCGTATTTTTTTCCGTAAAAATTTATACATTATTTTTTAACTTCTGCCACCACACAAATACACGTGTATAATCATTTGTTTGAAACTAAATATTTCCATCAAATTAAAGGTTTATGTTATTTAATCAAAACAGTATTTAATTAAACCATGCGTTACTTCAGATGAAAGAGTAAAAATATCTTGCAAATTATATGGAAATTAAACTTGCTTATTGCAAGTGTAATTACACGATTTCCCTTCGCGTAGAATACAAATGTTTAAAATCAGTTTTTTATTCAATGTTTATTTGTTAACAAGCAGATGTATATTATAACGGTCTATAAATGGCTTTAATATATTATAACATATTATCACTATTAATTATGTATCAGAAAGAGTTTACAAACTTTAATTTATTATACGGAATCAGATGTAAGAAATGTGTTGATCTACAATTCTTGGCATATTACTATAACCATGAATGTGTATAATACTGTATTTAAATCTTGCTTAGTGCTAATTTCATAAAACAATAATTCATTAAATCAAATGAACTATGATTTACTATTATACTATTGTTTAACCAATTTGCACCCAAAAAGTTTCTACATAAAACACTTTTTTTATTAAAAACATAAGTCTGTTTTTATTACGACGTGTACGTTCATACAATTAGCATTGGATCCATCACTATACTTTATTTTTACTGTCGCATGTTTTTTTGAAGCTGACAAAATAAATTAAAAAAAAAAAACTGTCAAATGTATGCTCCGCGATGGCATGCTTTGTATTCATTATGGCATTCAATTGTATCCGTCATTACGGTGTCATTCAAATAATCACCACAATACATTTTTTATCGACATGGTGTTATTATTTATATGAAAATGAGCCCGTATCGACATCATTATCTTCCGAGAATAATACTATTCGTCTTTTTTATTGACCTTACACGTATTTATCTTGAGTTTATAAAAAAACAGGGACAATGGGATCGCAATTATTACAATTTATGAAAATAATACAAACAAATGATAATACGTAATAAAATAATACAGCTTATTACACTAACTTGTATTTACTTAATATTGATATTATCAAAGCATAATAATTATTACACATATTGTTTTCATAACATTTGTTTGGTTTTAAAATCATCAAACGAATAGTGAACTGAAAAAAGCTTCCATTTTTATTTACTACACTGTTACACATTTAGGTTCAAAATTAATCTTCAAAATAATCTAATACATGTGCTTAAAAGTTAAGATAAGACTGTATTGAAAGATTGCTATATTGTCCCAAAAAGCTTTCAACATCACCAATTAAAAAATATTAAATTGATACAATCGACTGAATGTATTTGAGCTTTACATTTGAATCATTTTTTGACCTTTTGAAGTTTCACTTTTCAGCATATTAAAGCACTGTGCACAACTCACCAATGGTAAACGTAGAAAGCAGACATAAAATTTAAACTATGTAAACAGAAAATAACTATGTAGGTGGATTATTATGTAGATATTATTAGTATTTTAGCATTCATTGATGAGAGTGCATAGTACATTAAGATGCCAAAACTTAAAACACTTAGGTTGCAAAAACGATTATTCAAATCGAATAGTATAAATCCATAATCAATTAGAAATTAAAAGATATACATGTTAATTTAATTTAAATGTTAAAAAACGAATAAAGCATTCAGTTATGTGTTAGAATTTTGTAATAATCAACCACTTTTTTCCCTCATACCTACAATGTTATATGATTGACACTCGTAGGTACCTATGTCAAAAGGTATTTTAATGATTTTATTAAACGCTGCAATAAAAATTAATTAAACAATGTTATATAACATTGGTGTTAAATAATATTTTTATTGCAATTTACCAATAGGTACCCATTGACCGAAACAGTGTGTCAAGGCTTTGTGCCAAAATTATAATCAGAATCATAATGAAAAAATAACAGATTGTCCCTGAAAGAAAATTATTTAACAAATCATCTGAAACAATAGGTACCATCGCATTGTTAAATGAGCCATGAGGAAGTTATTCACATTTCAGAACCATAATCATTATTTAATTTTACATTGTTATATAACTTTGCAATCTTTGGATGCCTATCCATACTAGTATTGTAATTGAATTGTAAATGTGTCATAAGCCTCAATTCATAATACATAATATGAGAGTTGTTGTTCTATTCTATAATTTTTAATATGTATGACTATCATAATAAATATTACAGTAATAAACACCTTCCCATGTATTATTTTTAATTATGTTAGTATTATGACATAATTTATTATGTTGGAATATTTACATATGTTATTAATTATTTGTGTTAATTTGTTGTATTTATATAGACACAGCGCAATCACTTTAGAAAGAAAATATATTATACATTATCATAGTATGATACACATAGACATATAGAAAAAAACCGTAAAACAGAGTGCATAGAAAAATTATAATAAAATATAACAATTCGGTAAGATAAACGGTAAGATAGCATGTAAATAATACACAAAATTATAATTAAATTAGAAAAAAATATAGGAACTATATGGTAAAGCTTCATATAACAATAATACATAAATGGGTATACGACAAAGAAATGTTTGTGTGTTGAGTGAGTAAACAGAGGCATTGAACATGATAATAGAAGAACTATGTAAAAGATATTGAATGGTTGGCATTGAATAATGAATAGAGAAATTGCCATTACAAAAATTAATGTGAATATAATCACAATTTTTCATCTGTTCAGTGAGGATAGTAAACTGGACCATGCTTAATAGTTCGATGCAGTATTGTATATTGAATTTTTAATTGAAAACCTAACCAAAAATTAAATTGTTTCTTGTTTCATTTCTGATGTCACATCACTACCAAAACTAGAAGATCCTTTACGTACCATCCACCGTATTCCAAAGATAAATTAGTGTATTTTGCGTATCCACTTCATGGCTTCTCTTCTCTTAAAATTATCCCGTCTACCAATATGCTCAGCTTAGTACTTTGACCATACAAAAATTGCACGTATTTACTTACTCCCAGTGATACCAAAAAAAAGATAATAATCACTATAATATTACAAAACCATATTTGACCACTTTATTTCCTCTCATATTTACTTATCTATAATATAAAAAGATAATATCAAATTTGCAACGTTTTGATATTAGATTTATCTCAATTTTTGTACCTTACTCGTATACTTTACATACGATACAACGGTGGTATAAAATCAATTAACATGTGGAGCGATCAGGTAATACAAACATGAAGTATACATACAACATTCTTACAAAAAAATTGTGAAACAAAACATGGGAGTCGTCGATATACCATTCAAGATAATGGATCTTAAATACTGCATTATAGTCATATGGCGTAGACTAAAAGCAGCCGTATAAGTAGGTAGATACTTATTGGTTAATTATAATAATACAGATTATAATTATTGTGTCTTGTATACAATTTCGAATAATTCGAGTTTATAGCCTAGTTGAATGTGTTGTACTAGTGAATTTAAATGTCATACATTCCTGAATAAAATTAAACAGTAGCTAATCATAAAGTAAAGAAATAAATGGTGAAATATCATGGAATTAAATATATCTTATTTTTTAATTGTTTCTATAAACCATTTACTTCATTCCAATTCTTTATTTTTTTTCTCCGACCATGTCCGATGCTAATAGGATCATATGGGCCTCCACAGAGTAGAGGTTTGTATTAACAGATTTTGTTTTTTACGAAAAATGGATGTCAGCCACTCGCTCAACCTATTAGGTCCATACCCTGACTCACACACAAATTGAAAAACAATATGTGTACTTACCAGACCCAGGATTCAAACCTGAGGCCCACGGTGTGATAGTCCAACGCTTAAGCCGCTCGGCTATTACAGCGCTATTATTATATAAATTGTACTAAAAACTGCTTTTTACTTAATAAAAAGCCAATAACATTCAAAAGTATTAAATATGTATTTTTATTACTGTAATAATCATTAATTATCTTAGGTTTGGAATATTTGGCTACGGCCGTATGTCGTAGCTTAACCACTGGAAAATGCTAATAGAAATGGCGTATTTCAAAAAAATACTACCTTATTTTTAGGTCAATAATTATTATAAAACAATCATTATTCGTCACATTTGAATGGTCAAAGACATAGCTTATAATCAGTATCTTTAGAATTATCTTCAAATGTGGTAATTTTGCCCATTTTTTGAATAATAAAACGCTTGTCAAATTTGGGATCACAGAGATTATAAATATAATTTTTAATCGTAAATATTTCACTATAATAATGTCGACATTAATTTTACTAATGGTTTATTAAATGCGATTAAAAATTGATAAATATAAAAAATCTTAACATCACTGTACATGGATGTACTAAAATATGACTAGGTATATTCTAAAACATTAGATCGAGAGGTTTAAAAGAATACTATTTTATGTTATAAAAATATTTTATGTTATAAAAATATTTTATGCAGTCATCAAATGTTTAAAATAAATATAAAGGATAATAAGGCTTCAAAATTATATAAATAGATTATCTATAAAGTTTAAGGAATGTTCAGGCTAATGCTTTGAAAATACTATACAAGCTCCATTTTGACCTACGTTGGGCATGTGGGCCGTTAATTGATGTTATATAAATAATATATATATTTACCAATTAAGAAACCGTCTAATACCGTAATAATTTTAACAAATATTCCACCAAGTTCATTCAATTCTAAGGATACAATATTTCAAGGCAGTGAGAACATAGAATAATAGCCTCATTATTTTGTCTTTTCATGAAACACTGTCATGTAAAGTCAGACTAAATTTCTTCAGAAGACCTACACCAATGAACTAGAAGCGATCTCATTTTCACTGATCTAGTTTCATTGAATAACAATTCCATTGTTTTATTTTAGTCACGTCGTGTTATTGACTTATTTGAGTAAATATTATCATATATGCTGCAACATTTGCATACTATGAATGAAACTTTTTTTAGTCTTTATAGTTTATACCTCACAAAGCACTTGGTCTATTACGCAACAAAGGTTGTAATGCAATGTTTAGAATGCAATAAAGGTGTGTCGTTTTTATGAGTAGCAAATTCATTACGTACCTACTTTTACTGAAAATTATTTAGCAAAATTGTGTAAAATATAGTTATAAAAAGTGGTGGTTAATAATAATATTTGAGTTAAAAGCTTCTTCAGGGTATAAAATTATTCTCAGAATGACCCAAATATAATTAAACTAAAATTTTAACATTGAAAGTTTAACTACGACCTATGTAAAAAGTCTAAATCTTTCTGTCTATATATTTTAGTTTGGTTTTATATTACTGGGTTTAGGTCTAGGTTATAGTTCTGCATGAATAGTAATTTCACTTGAAGCTTAATTGGTAAAATTCCACTCCCAGGGTTCGTTGGATGTGGGTTCAAGCCACATTATTTGGTATTTTTTTCTAAGAAATGTTATAATATACCTACATAGTAAATTTAATATAATATAGCGAATTAATTCACTTATATGACGTCAAAGTATATATGACAGCACAAATTACACATATATACATAAATAAAAACTAAGGTATGAACACAAAATCATACTGTCTAATAAAGGTTCTCACTAGAAATGCATCGGTAGGACATCGATTCATGCTAACACATTTTAATCAGACTGATAAAAGGCAGAAAATTATTGTTTATTATTTTTAATGTTTCCCCAAACACCAGTGGTGCATTTAGGGACTTGGAAGCACGAGGTACTGAGTGTTTTTGAGGCCCCCACGATAAAAAAATATTCCAACTACCAACGTAGGCATATAGTAAAAATATCAATACATGCCTACTTTCTAAGAATTACATCCTGTTACTAAAAATAATTAAAGATGACAGTTTATTTTTTGTGTAAAAGTTTTGTACAAGTTGGTATGTAACTATTTAAGGTGTTATGTTATAAACCCCTGTCAAGTTAAATGTAGAAATTTTCTAACGCTTTTGGTGATATTGTTTTATAGACAATTTGTGAGAAATACTCATCTTTTTAAGATTCTGGTATATTTAATAATGTATGACTGGTTTTAACTGTGTCAAGGCCCCTTTTAAATCATCTATCAAATCGATTACTAATCAGCGTCAAAAAAATAGCCATTGCTAACCACAAAAAAGATCATAAAAATTCAATTGTTGTTGTTCTGTGTATTTATTGAATAGTATTTACAATCAGCACAAGTGACTAAAACTTTTGTAAATTATGCATGGCTCTTTATCATTTGCGGGAAGATGCCTGAAAAGGATTTCAATGATTTTGAATTGTACAATGAATGTGTACATGTTATTATAATTCGTCACCATGAAAAATTACCATCTGTTAATCTATGACTCGTTTAGAACATTCCATAATGTGAGTTGTCATAGGCGTCGGAAAATGGAAAAGTGAGTGACGCGTCAACAATTGAAAATACATCGCTTAAAATTGCATAATGCCTCCGAGAAACTTTGGTTATACGACCGGTGACAAATAATAACAAATAATAATGTAAGCATTGTTCAGTGAGCATTACTTGGAAAATCTAACTTCGATTTATTTCATTACAATCAGAACACAAATTAAAATAATTTTAACACTTATTTACATATAAGTATATAGTTAACCTATTTATAGATGATAGGTTAAAGAACTCTATGCCATCTGTTTGTGGGCTCGATGTCGTTGACAAAAATACTTACTGTGGTTCCCAGTGGCTCAATGGGTTGCGTAAATGGTTAAAAACCATTCATATTAGGACAAAATGTTTACATAACCACCACTCACAGAACCACAAATAATTATGAGGGTAGATGATAATGTTTAACTTTATGTTAACTTTATGTTACTTTATATTTAAAAAAAAAACTATTTTTTTTACACATATACCGTTTTGTGATGCTAGTATTTTTATTTTAAAGAAAAAGGTGTCATTTAAAGACATTAAATTTTCTTCTAGAAGGCTCCATCTCTAATTTGATAATCGCTGAAGGCCATTTCAGCCACTTTGTATGCAAAAAGTAAAAATAAATGATCCCAATTTTATCAATATGTAAAAAAAATAGTTGTCCTTTTTTGCCACCATTTTCATACGTTGAGGTTACATCTTTATACAAGAAGGTTATCTTCAACATCCTCGGAATTATTAATGGTATGCAGTCTGATCTACATCATGTACTCTTGCTGGTTAAGAGCTTCTGTCATTTTTAGCCATTCTTATAAGAACGTAACAGTTGGCCGTGAAATGAATAGTTATTCAAAATAAAAATATATCTTAGCTAATCAGGAACACAATATTTTTGCTATAATATTACTAATTTTAGCAGTTTCCGTCTGACATAACTTAATTTAAACTTAAAATTCTAAACCCATGCGCCATTGCTGACTGCCCAACCATCTTGCAGGCTTATCCCATGCTTCCAGAGGTCGAGTAGATAAAGATTACAAAGGTCATTTTAGAAATATTGTGGACAGTTCCAGATTCATCGTACTTAAAAACGTAACCTGCCGATTTTAGTCTTCGTGTCCATAAGATATTACCTATATTATCGGGCTTAGTTAATGTACTAATATTAATAAAATCACAATGCTTGAAAAATTGTCTTCATAAGCTTGATTAAAGAAAAAAAGTATAGTCTATTTAATGTTGGCCTTTTTACTTTTCAATGTCATTATGTGAACGCCTTAAACGTGTAATATTTAATATTTATAAATAAATAAAAAGAAAATTACTCGTCGCCATTGATTATTATAGTATTCTCTTTAATTCTTACATAAATCCGCAAACAATCATTCATTTTAATGACTCGTTCGTTACTACCTACGTAGCTGATTGTGCTGTAACTCGTAGTTATAAATTTATACGTCTTTAAGGACATGTGCATTATCGCTTTGTGGAAGTAACTGCAATGCAATGAGTCGGGGACATGGGAGAGGTTACAATACGATTCCCACGCTTGCGATAATGTGGAAAACACACAATGGGTAGTCACAAACGGACTGTTTTTTGCGTTTCCTAAGAGTTTAATGCCGGAATTTAACACAGATTAAACTATTATTGTCAATGTGCATTACATTTCCTGCAAAAAGCACTGAATACTCTAGGCTATATTATGGTCATTTCAAGAAACCGCCCATCAAAAGGAATGTTGTAGGTGTCATAAAAAAATAATTTAATTCATTATTATTAATATAATTCACTGCGTCCAAAGCAACTGATGCGTTGCCCATCAGGTGGCCGTTAGATATAATTAGCATGTTATTTAAATGTAATAATAATTATACAGTAACACTGAGCTATACTGTGAAGATTCGGTGGGTAATCTGTACTAGGTATAAATATGTAGTTAAAAATATATTTCATAGGCCAAAGTTTTACAAAACTTACAACCTTGTATGTCTTGCTAATCAGTATCACTTATCACAATCAAACAACAACGCTCAAATGCCGCTAGAAAATGTGAGCCGCATTTTCCGACAATAGGTTATGTTTTGTGTTTTAAAGAATCAAAGAATCGTAAATCATATTATTATTCAAGTGTTGTAGATGAATATAGATAATATGAACGTTCTTATAAGATGGTTATATAAGAATGTGATATGAAAAAAATATGACAACATACTAAATTTATTGACTACTTCATGGGTAGTTGATAATAATATGATATCATGGTGACCAAATACACAGTATTTGAATGATTTGTGTTCACTTCAGATGTAGCATATTATGAAAATACTGATTTTTGTTTTATTAATTTAAAAAAGACACATTGAGCACATCCCAAATTATTAAATCAAGACGTTCACAATATGACATTTATAATAAAAATCACAGGTAAATCAAATTAGTAGAGAAAAAAACAAACCAAAAATAATTTTATAGCAAAATAAGTAAAATAAAAAAACAACAATAATTCAATAAAAATACAAATTACACAATAAAATACATATTGCATAGCTAAAAATGTCCACATCTCTAGGGAGCGCCTTGAGCATCCGCACAGTCCTCACTATTGGTGACTGGTGAGCCTGACACGAGGAAACAGTTTTCACCCCAAAAAAATGGTCATGGCTGCGACCACGCATGTAATTGACGGGTGCGTAAAAATTAAAATTTTCCGGAATAACAGGATAGGAAACTATACAACGTGAGAGCAGGAAGAAATGTTTTATGAGCAGAAGTGACCTACGAGCTTCAAGAGTATGAAAGGCGAGAACCTTTATTTATTACTTAGGTTATACATTGATTTAAAACATATTCAACAACATAATATTACAGAAATGCTTAGTCTAGAACAGTGGTTTCTAAACTTTATTATACTACGCCTCCCTTTTTAAAAATTCTAACCTTTTTAAATAGTCAACAATGTAGATACTGATAGAAAATTGAAAAAAAATATAAAAATAAACAAGGTTTTACTACTTATATCATATTCATTTTTGCATTAATTTGTTTTCATGAGATGAATGTGCTTGTTTATTAGCACAATCAATTTCAATAGTAGTCAATCCAAATTCACCATCGTTCATTGACAAATGGATTCTATCATGGGCCCACATCCTGAAGCGGGCCCCAAGGCCAGGATCTTTGGCAGGCCCATCTACCTATCGCTGAGGTTAAGGGCACTGTGGTGCTCTAATGTAGTGTTTCCTAAATTATACACGGGAGTTATCATTTAAGTCTATTAATCATCATATAGATATCACATCAAATTGCAATGCACAACCACATATTTCAAATATTTAATAGCCCTGAAAGAAAATAGCGCCTAGACTTTTTTACTGTTGATAAAATGATGTGAAAAGTGCATTAGCACACTAACAAAGAACTTAGTAAATAGATTTTTGTTTGCTTCAATATATCTGGCGTAGAAATCATTTAAAAGTGGCGAACTTATTTTTTTGTAATTTTGATTTCCAAAGCTCCATTTTTTATGAATGCCTCGTCATTTTAAATTAGTGAATGCGTTAATGGTCCTTGCATTGATTTTTTCACTCATTTTTTTTAAATTCCAACCAAATAAACAGGTTTAACAACAAAATTATCGTTCCTAAACAAATTTACTTAAAATTTCAACATAATGATTTGGCCCTTTTATTTAATTTTTTCACGAGATAGCCAGCGCGCTTCACAATAGTGTATAAATGAGGTATTATAAAATTAGTCTCCATATTTTCAGACAGGTGTGCAAACAACCTTTTAGGGGACTGTTTTTTTGTATAGTTTATAACTAGCGGCCGTTTTATAAACCTTGCATTTGCAAACTGCAAACATGTGGCTACATTAATTGTGTTAAACTTTTCGCGCCTCCCTTTGCAACCTCCCAGTTTGGAAATCGCTCGTCTAGAATAAAAGCAATATGTCGGTAATATAACGGAATACTGGTAGGTATCTACTAATAATTAAATCTTATGGAAAATACTTTTCATGTGATAGATAAAATACTTACTACTAATAAGTACTTACCATCGACTTGTAGTCAGTCAGTTTAGAAATATAGCAGGTGTGATTTTATATCGTAAAACTAACATGAAGTTTTAAATATATTTTTTTGGAAATTTGACGATAACCCGTGTATGGATATTAAATACATATTATGTAAATATTTTAACAATTATATAGTGATATATGTACTAATTAATTGATAAGAAGAAGTATCCGTTTGCGATCAAATTAAATAATTTGTTTATGATATGTAATTTATAGATTGTAATTTAATCCAACTATTTAGCGAATACTGCGTTAATGATAGTCTGGGATTTTGGATGTTCGAACGACGTGATTACCTCGTTCAAACCGTAGCAAACAACTTGTATGTCATGATCCGTAGTACCGGGTCTAGGACGATTTGGCGCTGGAACAACTGAGCGCTACGCTTCGAATGAAATTAGAAAATAAATAGACGTTCGTGAATTATGGGTACTTTTAAAATATATATTTAATACTTAGTGAGAATTTAAATATGCATACGTAAATAATTATTTAATTGTGCGTATATTTAAGTTACAACAAAAAAAGAGTTGTTTTATTTTTATATAAAGCGTCAGGGATCCGCAATAAAAAAATATTACATTAAGAACAACATTAATTATTAAAACTACTAGCTTATTAAACTTCCTCGTGTACTTTCTATATCAAATCGTAACGGACGTCTATTTATTTCATTAGTGAATGATATTTCATTCGACAGTGCGGCCCCCATTTGTCCTGGCGTCCAGTTGTCCCAGTGCCGTAGTACCAATGCACGATACAGATACTTTTGATTATACTGATAGACTAAGCAAAAATCCCTGTTCGCTGCAAGCAGCACGGATTAATTTTTGTTTCATTTCGATTTTCATTGAACGAAATTGCACCCGTTGCTAAAATAGTTACCATGCAAAATGACGTACCATTTTTTTTATATGTAAGTTACAATTACGATTTCGTAGGATTTTGTCCAACGACATATGAAAGCATCTTCTGTGCAATCAAACAAGAAGTTAGTTTATTACCATTATTTTCAACATCCAAAAATGTGTACACCAAATAACATAAGATTAAAATAAATTGTCAAATTCGTTATTTTCCCACCAATTCGTGAAAACGATCAATCGCTTTGATGACATAGCTATAAAAGTCTTTAAGATGTTTTTATGGTCTTTTGTCTTGCGCCATTTTTGTTCGTTATTAAGGTGAAAAAGTCACACGGATGTACCTATCTCTATTAACAATAAGAATAGACGGATTAATAAGACTCACCACTATTGTTCATTAATACTATGACGTTGAGTGTATCAGGAACCAGATTCAGTACCGCTATTTGAATACAAAATCACAATACCTAGTCATGAAAGCAAGCGGGTATTATTTATTATATATGTACATAAAAGCCAGTGTATTGTATGTACAATATTACAAAAACTATTTTTACCACACATAAAAATATTAACCTTTCAAATATTAATTCATGTTATAAATTGAAAGGAATGAATGGGTTAAGTGGATGGCTTATAAAATTCCTAGTAAAAATCTGTGCTTATTAACACGGACAATGTGGTATGAGTGGCGTGGTCCATTTAACAAAGATACAATTAATCAATTTTAAGGCGGGGTTAACAAAATCTAGTAGGTGCTACTAACTTCCACATTTTCCCCGCCTACTACTCATAGCTTCTCGTCGCTTCAATCGCGGATAAATCCATTTTCCGAGAATATTTTCCAAACCCAGATACTTTGCACTTTGAGTGCAGCTATAACTACGGGTTCTTACCTACGAGTTGTTGGGACGTGTCGCATCCACAAGTGATTATCGAATGCGCGTGGCCTAACGGTCATGAATATTAAGATAGTCACTGTCCGCATCTGTCGTTTGCGCTGCCCTGTCTTTAGATATGCCACGTTCGAATATTAACGCAAAAAATGTTTCAGCTGCTACTGATACAGGCCTTATTTGTCTAAGAATGCCGAAATGAGAGAGGCCGACCCGTTGAGAAGATTGTTTGAGAGCCAAATCTTCCGGATCACAATCCTCAATCATGAGGCTCTGACGAAGAAGAAGTTATATAACATTCACTTAAATACTTTGTCTTATTATCATTCGTTTGGGTAGGGGGGGGGGGGGTTAAATCCAAACTCCCCATTGTGCGCGCGCATGTGTTAATATAACCACTAAAATAGTACCGTAAATCTAATTAAACGTATATTGAAATTGATTTTAACGGAAAATAAGTTCTCAGTGAATTGAATATAAATTTAATGCATAAAACCTACTCTCATAGAGTTACTGTAATAAAATTATAAATCAAGTTTATTGAAAGGCTTGACCAAAAATAAATTATTTCACTGCTAACCAGATATAAATTTGTAGGTGGCAATATTATTCGAAAGCAGTATCTAGGACACATTTAGACGAGAGGAAAATAATATGTACCTAGGTATCAACATTGAGGTATTTCTTTTAACAAAACAGTTTCTTAATATGAAACAATATTTTCTGTCGACAAAATCTTCGGTCAAAATGAGTCTAATCACCAAAATTATGATATGTAATGTTGACTTGACTTAGCTTTCTCACGCTACACAAATAAAATAGAAGCAATATTATACAGAACTGTATTGTTATACAGCAATTAACAGTTTGATACCACGTCTTTATTTTGCATTACAAATTCCATTTCACTTTTGGCACATATTTTAAACTAGGAATATTTGGTCAGTAGCGTATTTTCTAATTCTTCACTGACAATGTTTAGACGAACTTATTTTTAATAAATTATAACTTCTTTAAGAACGTAATTAAGTACAGGGTTTGACTGGTACAGGGTACAGACTCTAAACATTTATAATAATATGTAAGTATTTATCTTTAAATTTAGTTCCGTTTATCTAAAAATATTGCTCAAAAACACTACTATTTTAAGTAAAATATTCGTTTATAGAAGTACTTAAAAATCACTAGAATAGAACATTAGTTAGGCATTTAATATTATCTATTTATTTTTAATTACATAACAAAGTATTTAATTAAGATACCCACAAATTAAAATAACTAACTAGACAATAGGCCATTCAAATTGAAGGTTAGTGTTATTAATGTGGTTTTTTATTATTATAATATATATTTATTACCACTGGGTAGTGTTATCAAATTGAGATTGGCTATGATTGCGATGATTGAAACTGCAAATATAGCTTAATGGTTAATTATATATTCTATTTCCTGATATCTTAGTAGATTTTTTATAAAAGAATTTTTGTGTTTATTTTCTAATTGTAATTGCGAGATTAATATCTATTTATAAATTCCATTATACGTCCTACTCGTCCACTTTCCTTCCAGGCAGGAACGAGAGATTCACGAAGGATTGTTTTATTTAGAGTTGGGTATACTAATTTTATTATATAGTAACAAAAAAACCATGACGTCGATAGGTTGACAATAAGAATTTGAAGTTAATTTATTATAAAAAATACAAGATTTAGATACGAAAAAAATATGTACAAATATATTCGGTCTAAGGAATAACGATCGTACTTCCTAACTATTGAAAGAAACTGCATGATAAATTACACATTTAAAACACGCCATATTATTACGACTTGCTTGAGCCGAAGTCAACAGAAAAAGACAAGTAATATTTTGTCAATTAGTTATTTTTTTATTAACCGAATAATTCACAAGATTTAAGAATGTAACATTCTAATTATTGAATATACATAATTCTGAAAACACTTCTGAGGAAATATATTATAATCAATAGAAAAAATCTTTTAGTTAAAATTTGTTGCAATTAAGTATGAATCTTTTAGTATATAATATGTCTATTTTTATTATTCTATATTTTAGTATATAGTATATGTGCGTAGGCAAGATACCCGAGAGATGCAGGTTTGATTCTTTTTTCAAAAAGATTTTTTCTATTGGTTATAATATATTTTCTCAGAAGTGTTTTCAAAATTATTAATGTTTAAAATTATTTTGTTGTTCACAAAACGATGATATTTTTTCCCAACCGTCTCTACTGAACTCAAAATAATAGTGTATAAAAAAGGGTAGGTATACGCCAACAAATACTATCTGATTGATTAGATAGGTACCGGTTTCTTCGTATAATATTATTTTAACCGTAGATATAAATATTTTGTTACAATATTTATTTCTCCAATAAAACTATAATATTGAACACTTGGAAAAAGTCCATTACGTACATTAAAATACTTTTTTATATAGGAAATTTATTGCTTAATACTTAAATTTTCCCAGTATAAAAGATGTAAATAAAATAAAATACATTTATAATTCGTTAATTTAGTATGTTGATTCATATGAATATGATTCAATAATAATTAAGTAATACTTCCATTGTGCAATTTTTTATTTAAAATTACAGCATTTTTATAAGATTCACTTTGATTATTTTAAAGCAATAATAATTAAATCCTTGACATTGATTATTTTCAAGAGACGGTAATGACAGACTACTGGATCATTATATTTAAAGATAAATATCAGATCAATAATTACGTTCATGTTATTTATTTATACCTGTAAGAAAAGCGTGAGAAAATTGATCAGACTTGCGATTTTACTACTGAAATAATTATTGCTTCTTTACTGATTCATTGATAGCCTGGCCTATTGCATTTGAAAATTGTTTTTTCAATACTGCTGTTAAATTTACATAACAATTATAATTACAAAATGACAGGTGTCTACAGAGTATCAATGAATAATACTTTTAATGCTTGAAAAAACAACAGTGCAATTATTATAATTCGTATTATCGTCAATAATTATTATGACTTACTGATTGGTAACTTTTTGCCAGGAAAATTATTTTGTAATGCAGAGTGGAACGAAATTACAATCATGTTTATAGGCGAAGCTATACCTATTTATTGTGTTTTAAAACCATTATAAGCCAGAGTTAATTCAGTTATATATGAATCTCCTCCCGTTTGTTTTTGTATTGACGCGACGATGCTGAATGTCGATTCGAAAGATTTTAGTTATAAGATCGAAAGTTATAGGTACCTACACATTAACAAAAATGATGTTTTTAAAATGACATTTCTCAATAGCTCATTTCATTAAATTCCCAACATGTTACCTAGTTCCATTGTTCACGAGTAATGATAGTTTAATGTGCTTACCTACTGAATATATCAATGGTATATAAGGTATTTACTACATGTTTTTATAAACATTTTAAATATTCAAAATATTAAAAAAAATGTTTTTATACCTGATCCTTTAGTTAGGTAATAAGGTTTTTACATACTTTTAATGTATTCAATTGTTATATAAACAAGAATTAACTGTATTAATTGTCAGTGTGTATTTGTCATTACCAGGTGCGCATACTGCATGAAGATGCAGGAAGGCAAAATCCGGGTCACAAAAAGGACTCCAATGGAATAGTACAAACCTAAAATCAAGTAAAATTTAAATATCGAATACATTAAAATAATGAATTATTCAAATATCTTAATACAGTATTCTAAAGAGCTTACTAAACTACTTTCCAATTATACAAATAACCGTAAAATATGTTGTTATAAAAGTTATATTTTAAATGAACGCACATTTCTAAACAAGGCTTTAAAAATATAAAGTTATTTTAGAATAAAAAAAATATTTTTAGTGATTTTACAAACGTTTTGATTAATTTAGACAGTTTAAAATGTAAATTATCCGAAAAAAGTATATTCGGTCAGTAAACATCACTAGTGGCATTATGTTCCTTACCTTTTTTATTAAAGCGATTGTAACTTAGTGTAATATGGAAGGAGTAATGTAAACTTTTTGTAATAGGTTAAAATTTGATAATGATTTCAGAACGTTTTTAATATGATTGAATAGGTAACCATAGAAAAACTATTATCATTTGCATCGGATGTATTGTTATTGGAGATACAAAAGAATAAATCAACCTTATATAATTGATGCATTCCTTTTAAGCATTATCCTCAATAGTATTTTTAGCTTTATTTTTATATAAGAAGGCTTTTTTATGAATTAAATATCTTGCTATTTATCATAACAATGAAAACAATAAAAATATTATTTATCTAGTTTTATTACGACTTCTTGCAGAAATTTACTATGATCTATGATTACGACAACTCATTAAAACAAAAGTAGGTACTTTTTCACTTCTGTAATACAATATAAAATAAATAATGAGTAATTAAATGACGAACAAGTAGCTTGAAACAGATCGTGATTGACTTTGAATGACTGACTCCTTTTATTAAACAGTGCATGTTGAACGTAAACAAATGCATTAAATTGCACCACACCTTTTGCGTTAAATCTTTATTTCTTGTTGTAACTATTAAAATCATCAGTAATGACACCTTCAAGGTCTTATTAAATAATGAAGCTTTTAGCCCATACAATACAACATTGAAATGATTTAAATAATTTTCATTCTGCGACTTTGTTTTGGCTTATAAAATATAATAAAAAATATGAGTAGGTTCTTTCTGAATTAATACATGTACACTGTAAATAATTAATTTTACAATACTGACAATACAATACTACTTTGAAAGATTTGTTTTAAATTTATATACAACGATATTTTATCTCAATTTAAATGTCTTACGTGCTTAATTACTCGTATCATTAATCTTTATGAACATAATTGAAAGTTTAGTAGTATTGAAAATGATCTAACTAGTTTTATACGTAGGCCTTAAATACATACGAATCGAAATATAAAGGAACGAGGCGACGAGTGTAAGAGCAATTAGTATGCAAATTGGAAAAATGATATCCAAAAATGTAACAAACCAATTATTTATTCACCGTTAATGAACTAGATTGTGAAAGAAAATTTCGTCAGTCGTTTAATATGACTGAAAACAAAGACATAATGATAAATAGTAATTGTCGATCATTATAAATTTTAATTGTAGGTTATTTACTAGATTATAAGTATAAATATATATAACGAATATAAAATATGTCATTTTTTGTAGTTTAATAATCCGATATTAAATGAGTTTCCGATATTTATAATTCATTTTAGTATACACCTTTATAATCGCGTAGTGTATTAGATTTACTTCCTCGAAACATATTATATTTTCTTATACGCAGCAGCATTCGGACCTAAGACTTTTTTTTTGTCGCTAGATTAAGAATTTTTGATTAGACGTCTATCATGCAAAACATTCACTACAATTTAGCGCTTTTAGACTCCACAAAAAATTAAATTATCTACATTTTCTTCGAACACCAGAGTTGCTCACGAACTATTAAGCCTTAAAATAACAGACTGGCCTAAGCTATAATTATTATAAACAATCATGAAAATTCGTATCTATAGTATTTTTAATTAAATTGGCTATTACTTACTGACGAAATAATAAATTCTCCTTCAATCTTTGTTCCCGTAAATAAAAAAGAAATGATAATAACTAGACATTTCTCGAGTTTTCTCCTACCTACCTTACTAACTTGATCGTTTTTTATCCTGTTTGTGTATGTCAGTGACAGTAAAGTTGGCAACGCTGATGACCAGTGATCAGAAAGGGATTGTAAAATTACCGTATTGTAAAATAACAATCAAACAATTGCCCGCAATATCGTAATAAACCTGAAACATTGGCACAGTGATGCGACAAGGGTGCCCGCCCTAAATTGCCGACCCCTCACATTTTTTTGAAATGTGGAAATATGACATATTAAGTCAAAGAGCAGAAGTAAATTGATTATTTTATTGTCATCAAAATGTATTTTAAAAAATATGACATTAAATGATATAATGCCTATTCTGAATTATTATAATATAAATAAAGCGTCTTGAATCGATTTATTCTTTGTATCGAATGAAGCAATTCTTAAAGTATTTTCAAACTTTTAGCACCCCCGAGTGTTTCGCACCCCTAACACCACCGTTGGCACCCCCCTTCATTGGCATACATATAATTGAATGTACGCACTTCCGTTACGCCATCGTCTATATTATAATATTTACATGTATCGGCTGTTAAGATGTGATGGCTTATAG
Source organism: Rhyacophila brunnea (assembly GCF_057557595.1). Lineage (NCBI taxonomy): Eukaryota > Metazoa > Arthropoda > Insecta > Trichoptera > Rhyacophilidae > Rhyacophila > Rhyacophila brunnea. The sequence goes on from NW_028232752.1 coordinate 34,344,931, forward strand.
AGAGAATAAGTAATGTCACATAAACCTTGTATTGAAATAGCGTCATCGAGAAAGTAGTATCCGACATTTTTGCTCAAACTGATTATTGGAATTTTACCTCGGCGTGTGCTCGCAAGTACAATGTTTTCATATTATAGCCTACGGCAACTGACAATATAAATATTTAGTTCATTTTGCGTTCACCACAATCTCCAGTAGCCGTGATCGTCTAGTGGTTAGGACCCCACGTTGTGGCCGTGGTAACCCAGGTTCGACTCCTGGTCACGGCAGTGAAGGTCACTGTCACGGTGGAGATTATTTTTAATTTTCTAATAAAAACGAAGAAAAAAAGTTATACACTTATTTATGAACTCTTGTGTTCTGACTAGGGGCTGTAATGTCGGGACTCGGGATTAGTATTGCCGATCCCGGGATTTGTTTTTTATTCCGGTACCAAAGTAGGAAATATAATCGAGCTTCAATATTCGGACCATACCTAAATAATATTTCATAAATAAAGAAAAGGTATTTCAAGTTATACACATTTATATTTTTATGAAATCGATGTTTTTTAAAATGACTATAAAAATATTAAAACGATGAATAGGTTAAAAATATCTTAATCAAAACATAATGAACATAATTTTAATAATAAATATGACCAAAAAATATATGTAATAATAAGATGTGGTCCTTTGACAAATTCACATTATATAATATTTTTTACAATAGTAAGTTTATCTTTGACTTAAAATAAAAAATATTTTTTCAGGTACATATTTATTAATTAATAAAGTTTAAATTGTGAATTATCAAAACAATGTCTCAAATTGCAAGCTTCATATTTTTCCTTTAGGTGCTTCTGGTAGATAGAGGTAACGCCTTAATCAAAATTTATCATCTTATCTTAACGTTATTTTAAACACATATCCATTAGGTATAATGGTTTCTGTTTCGAGAAGTATGTACGCGAAGATCTTTATGGTTATGTTTTTAATTTTATTTTACCATAATGTCCATAATATTACATTTACAATCAGGCGTATGAAAGAATATGCTACCGGATTTTTCCTGTTCAAAGATGTTGCCTCGTTGCTTGTAAACAGGACGCAGCGTAACTGGGGATTTATCAAAATTAACGGGATAACTGGAATATTATTATGCCCTGTCTGTGTTCGCACACATATAATATATACATATTAAAATATTAGTTATTTGTTTTTTGATGTTCGGTAATTTTGATGTTTTGACGATTATTACATTAATATTTTATTCCAGTTGGATGCCCAGCAGAGATATTCAGTATTCCAGCGAGGACTCTGGCAACTGGTGTCAGGAGTTAGGAAGGAAAGCCTCACCAATACCGATACCTACAGACAGCTGAAACTAATGTCCATCATTGGTCCTGCAGCTCTTCCACCGGACCAACTTGACAGAGTAAGTAATATGAATTTCTTATTAAACGAATCAATCACAAGTATACCAGACATTTGCCATTTTATTTACCATCTCTTCTGTTTTTTCCTCAAAAAGTCTTTAGGGAAGAACATGATAAATCTTGGAAAAGCTCGTCGTATTTGGTCAGGCCCGAGATAACAATGAAGAGCTAGTTCCTGATTATGCAGACCACATAAAACCCAATTTAAATTCACTCAGTAAAAAAAACAATATAAGGAAAATGGTTTGCGTCAACGTTGGAAAAACCTACCCTGGTTCCAAACCATAATTTCATAGATCGAGAGTAAAAATTTATTTACAAATATTGTAATAAAATTGTGATTTGTTTCATTGCTGGTAGAGCGATAAATTTACAGGTTGTCCTCGTACTAATAATGAATATGTTTATTAATTTAGCCTGTTTTAAATTTCAGTATAATCGTCTGATTAACGACATGTTAGCAGTATACAATGGTGCTGAGATTTGTGCCTACAATGAACCGTTCAGATGCGGTCTTAGACTACAGCCTGACTTGACTCTCTTGATGGCTAGATCCAGGGATTGGGATGAGCTCTCTCACGCTTGGACAGAATGGAGAAGAAACACTGGTCTCAAATTTAGAGACCTCTATGAACAGCTTGTTGATTTGACCAACCAGGCTGCCAATCTCAACAGTGAGAAATAATAATACTACTATAATTTATATTATTGCTTTTCAGTTGTATTACAAATATTATGCTTTCATTGTCTGATACAAAGAGTTTATAATTCTTATAAAAAGAAAATAACAAAAATACTAAAATAAAAACATCTACTCGAATGCATGCTGGCTACTGCCATCTGTATTTTATATTATCCAAGAGTGTTTTTTTTTAAAATAATATTTTAGTCGTTTCATCGTAATTTCATAGATGGCAGGTGCATATTATTGGATATGAAATCGATTTTTTCAGTTTAAATCAGTGGTCTCCAACCGTTATGTTACTACGCCTCCCTTTAAAAAAAATCGAGTCTTGGCGCCTCCCCCCTTTATTTCATTAAATAATACAGACACTTTTTTAACACACAAGTTTTTACTACTTACTTATATCAAATTCATTTTTTAATTAATTTTTTTTTCATGCGACGAATGAGCTTGTTTATTACCACAATCAATTTTAAAAGAAGTCAACCAAATTCATCATCGTTCATTGACAAAAATTAATGGATTCTATCATGAGCTCCACATAGTGAATAGGGCCCACAGGCCAGGATCTTTCACCCATATATTAAAAATATTTAATAGCCCTGAAACAAAGCAGCGCCGCAGGCGACTTTTTTTACTATTAATAAAATTATATGAAAAATGCATTAGCAAACTAACCAAGAACTCAGGAAATAGATTTTTTTTTGCTTCAATATATCTGGCGTAGAAATCATTTAAATATGGAGACATGTATTATTGTTATATTATATTAAAGAAATCACGTCAAAAACAATTTTAAAAAAAATATCACACCCTGCCTACACGCTTCAGTTGACACTTTAGCTACGAGTGACATTTAAATTTGAGGTTATTGTTTTCATGCAACCAGCGGTCGTTTTGTGCATTACCGAAACAGAGCGTTTGCAAAAGCGCCATTTTTAAATTTCTCCGCTCCAAATATTTTTTTAATAGGATTTAAATATATTTATTATATATTAAAATAAACATTCATGCACTGAATTTTTACTGTTACGTTAAGATATGAACTTTTATTTATTTGTAGATATTATGGTACAAAAAATAATTTATTCAAAAATTTTGGCGCCTCCCCTGGCAATAGATCGCGCCTCCCCTGGGAGGCGCGCCTCCCAGGTTGGAAACCGCTGGTTTAAATGAAAGGAAAAAAGCTTCCGATTATGAAAGCTTATGTACATAATATCGAATTTACAATAAAATAGGAAATACGATTAATATGTAAAAGTTTATACATTTCTTTTATTTTTTCAATAAAAAGAAAACATAATTAATGTAGTTTTGAAAAAGATAAGTAGGTATAAAGATTTAGTATAATAAATTACTTTTACTTCGATTGTGACACAATAATAATATGTTTGTGTGAATCTACAGAAAAGTTACTAAATATTTTAAATACATATTTCAGACTTCACTGATGCTGCCGAGTATTGGACATTCCCTTACGAATCACCCAGGTTCCGCCTAGAGGTGGATGAAGTCTGGGAACAAGTCAGACCACTGTACGAAGAACTTCACGCGTATGTCAGGAGGAAGCTGCGTGACCTCCATGGACCCGAGAGGATTAGCAGATCAGCGCCACTCCCAGCTCATATACTCGGAAACATGTGGGGACAGTCCTGGACCAATATCCTCGATGTCACCATTCCTTATCCCGGAAAGAACTTTTTAGATGTGACACCAGAAATGATTCAACAGGTAATTATTTAGTACGAGCGAGAGTATATCTTCACATAAAGACTAATGTAATTTGCAATAGAAAACAGCAGATGTATTCTGGAATGCCAGTACAAATTTGAAAAGAGTCTAACGTTTGACAGACGGGGCCGGACAGGAATGGAAAATCAAGCTCTGAATTAAAATACAAACGTGGAAACTTAATAATGAATTGGAATTTTATCTTGGTCAGTACTCTATAGTTCAGAGTTTTGATATAGCTATTGGTTACGGCCACTGATTATATAAATATTTAATTATTTTTCTATTCACCACAATCTCCAGTAGCCGTGATCGTCTAGTGGTTAGGACCCCACGTTGTGGCCGTGGTAACCCAGGTTCGACTCCTGGTCACGGCAGTGAAAATCACTGTCACGGTGGAGATTCTTTTGAATTTTCCAATTGAAAATTGAGGGAAAATATATTACAGTAAATATAATAATGTCTAACGTTAAATATTGCATTAAAATTCGAATAAATTCGTTGAGCTTTTCTTAGAATTAGAATCGCAAAAAAAACTATAACACTTTTTTGCACCGATATATTTTCATACATAATAATATACCGAATGTTTATCAAAATCTTTGCCTCATGCAGGATTCGGCAAATTGTGATTCATAAGATGCACGCATATCAACAGGAATTTTAAATGAATAAATAAACTGCCATATTTTTAATTAATACAGATTAAAGCAGATGCTGATATAATATTTATTACGATATTAGAATTATGTTTTCGGCTAAGTTATAGACATCGTAGCATTGTAGCAAAAGAGCTTATTCATCGTAAATTTAAAGAAAATTAGGAAGGAAAGCTAAAAAACTAGTCTACTATTTAGATTCTGGTAGAAAGTATAAAGGGGTTTTCTATGATTTTTCAAAAAATATAAATCGTTGTGCAACTCATATTTTTTGACTCTACCATGTCAAACGTTTATATTATTCTGTACTCAAGATTTTAAAATAATAATAACATAACAAAAGATTAAAAAAATATCGTATTACATTCATATCTCTAGATTTAAAGTTTTTTATTCAAAAACTTTTCAAAAAGAGTCTCCACCGTGACAGTGATTTTCACTGCCGTGACCAGGAGTCGAACCTGGGTTACCACGGCCACAACGTGGGGTCCTAACCACTAGACGATCACGGCTACTGGAGACTGTGGTGAACGGCAAAATGGAATCGATAACATTGTTAAATGTAGAGCAATAATCAAGGTGTGAAGTTCACAATTATTCGAAGTACACGGTGACTACAAAATAAATAGTAAATTTTAAAAAATCACCTCAGCTATTAGGCAAAGAAACGGCTTAGCTCCCCCATCTACTGAATGGGTCGTGTCAGTTTTATGGTACTATACATACATATAGTTTAATGGGATCTGAAGAAAAAAGCGGAGAATGATGTTGACGAAGTCTTCCATAGTCGATTCAAAGACAAATATACTTATGTATTTGAAAGTAAAATCGTCATAATTGGTGACCGACATGATTTGACTATTCCCTTTCTTTTGATGATTCAAAAAATAGAGAAGCTAACGTAATTAATTCACAATAAATTATTTTGAAGAAAACCGGTAGCAGATTAGAAACTGATAGACGACTGTGCAGATAACCTCTAAATTTTATTAAAAAAGAATTATTACACATCGTTTTTGCGCTGTTAAAACCTTCGATGTGATAGACTTGAATTTTTACAGGATAAAGAAAAACTGCTTCATAAGCACAAACCTATGAATATGAATAATTATGCCTATGAATAATTTGATTTTTCTAAATAACATAATGTTGAAGGGATCGTTAGAGTGTTTATAATAGCTCTGATGTGATAACTATATACATTGGAAGTAATATTATGGTCTGTTTAAAATGAGAGATGTTGAACCGAAGAATTCTGTAATTAAATTATATTTTAATTTTCATGATACGTAGAACACTCAGGGTTTTATTAGACTATGCGATATACTTTATATAGATTGACAGAGGATATAAAAAATGAGAAAAACGTCACATCAGAGGTTTTAACAGCTCAACAATAAAATCCACGTTGTTATATTAATTAAACACTGCGTATCGACAACGTAACGTCACGGTGTAATTAAACCCCGACTATATTATTTATACTATTTTTCCATTTGTTGATACTTAGGGTCTGTGTATGTGAGTATGTCATTGTGTAGTGGCCCTTGTAGTCCAATGTATAAGGCACTGAATTCATCCAGGGGTCGGAGATTTGATTTCCGGTGAGGTCACAGTGTGTTGATGTGATTTTCTCAAAGCCTGTATGTTTGTGTTTGATTCACTTATATTACTAATTACACTACTGTTTCACTACACTACCATAACAGTGCATAATGGCCTGTTGTAGTGCTTAAAAAACAATACTCTATCAATTTTTATCCATTGCATTGGTAGTACTATTCGGAATTGAAAAAAAATAAATCGTATTATTATGCTAAATACTGTAGTGGAAACGGTCGTTTATCAATTATTACTTACGAAATATTGTGCATTAATTATTTTTACTAATAATTTCGTTTTTTTGTATTATGCATAATATCATAATAATAAGTGATCAAAACACCTTGTAGTTGCTGAGATAAACAAAAAACGAAAGTAGTTGACTCGTGAACGGTATCAGTTCAATGTTATCGCTAAGCGGTTAATTTTGACCAAAATATATTTTGTATTATTTTGTTCCACTATCAATGTCCTGTATGAATAAACACATTTTTTTTTTTAAATATTATTTATTTTTATAATAATAATACGAATAGGTAGGTATGTCATTGTTTAATCCATTGTTTTTTAAATGTTGAAAATATTTTGTGTTACAGGGCTACACTCCGGCAACCGTCTTCCAAATAGCAGAAGAGTTTTACGTCTCTCTTAATATGTCTGCACTTCCACCGGCGTTCTGGGCAGGATCTGTTTTGGAAAGACCACCAGATCGTGATATACATTGCCAACCCTCAGCTTGGGACTTTTGTAATCGTCAGGACTATAGGTGAATAGTTCAGCAATCAAAAATATTTTCAGACATCCAGTCGTAGAATGTGTGACATAAATATTATAACAAACATTTAAATAATAAAATTATGTACTTATTTGACAGTTAGTTTATTTGATATTTGAAGGGTTTATCTAAATTGTTTAATATTGCCTTCGTATCATCTAAAAATAACAGGCAATACCTTCATATGATTTTTCTTAATAAATAGTTTAACTTTGTCGTTAAATAATAACTAGGTACATACTTAAAGATGTCTTGTATCCACATTTAATCATGTTTGTCCATTTATTATTAACTATACACATTAATAAGTATTTTTAATAAATAAAAAGAAAGAATGGATGTGAAGCGTGCTTACACATAATATTAAATTTCGGATTCTATGAATCCGCACTTCTTTAAAAAACACACGTTTTCTAACTACAAAATAATAACAATATATTTTCATATTTGCTGTTCTACCCATATATTCCCAGCAACTGAACAGCCATAATTAAAAAATTAGGTACTTATGTTGAGTTGTGTACCTATAACATTTGATAATTTATCGTTCATCATCTCAAAATCATCACACATATTATAACCACAGTAACAACAAAATCTTTTGCGCCCTCTTTACATGGTTTCGAAATAGTTGTTCTTGTTGGATATTATGACTCAATGAATTTGTAAATCAGCGAAAGCGTAGTTTCTAAGTTTTTTAGATGTTGAATACAGCAAAAAGAAAGAAAGGCAAATTTGTGGTGGATAAAAACTACTAAGTATGCTTATTTCCTTCATTTGTGGATATTTGATTCCCAGATTCCTTTAGTTTAAATAAAATACAAAATAATTTTTGAAATCCTTAGTTGAAAATGTGCTAACGGATGAAGTTGGTATATATTTAAAAAAAAATATGAATAAAGTAAAAAACAAAAACCATGTTAATTATTTAATTACTTTGTTTTATGCCTTAACAGTATTATCAACTATTAACCTATTTACAGTAAAGAAAATGAATTATAGTAAAATATTTTCATAGATTTATGAACCAAAATGGTTATAGATTTTAAAAGCTATATACCTTCAGTGGGTATACATAATTTATCTGATTGGTGGAAAATCCTAATAATCTTTGTTACTATTGCAGGATAAAAATGTGCACTCAAGTAAACATGAAGGACCTGGTGACTGCCCATCATGAGCTCGCCCATATTCACTACTTTCTTCAGTACAGGAATCTTCCCAAAGTCTTCAGAGATGGAGCTAACCCAGGTTAGTAATGATTGTAATGTATTATTTTCCTGTTTCATTATTAGAATTCACAATGAAGTACTGGAATCATTGACTAACTGGTTAAAGCAACGTTTAAAAAGTAAAATACATATGGTCTGGACATATGCAAGTTCATTATTTTGTAAATAGATGGATGTGGTGAAAAAATAAAGTTTCACTATGTACCTATATAGTTATAACAGGGGATATTATATATTATTTGCGTTTTGTTCTATTTGATTAGTGTCTTGCGTTAGATATTACTACATGTAATATGTACTATGTATACGATTTTCGTTAATCAGGGGGTCTCCATCAGTGTTGTGAACTGTCATTGATAAAAAAATGCCAGATAGGGTAAGAAAATAAGACAGAAATCTCATGATTATTAACCATTTTTCTCAAGAACAAAGATCGAAGAAGAATTTTTATTTAACAACGAATAATAACGCAGGTAAATAAAAATGAATCTAACATTCATAAAATATACGGTACAAAAGACCAGTATGTTGATTTGTTATGCAAATCTGGTATTATATTCTGGCATTAGGTATAATGAGAAGTTTTAAGCTGTTTGAGGTATCGAAAAATGCTAAATTTAAGGCCATACATCAAATGCAATATTTCCATGCTAGATTCCTATTCAAAAATGCTAGATCTGGCAAAAACTTTAAATTTGCAACGCTGGTTTCCATAAGTACAACCAGCGACAAAATCGAATGTAATTGGCAGAAATAAGACTCGAGCTTTTATAAAATTTAGAACTTTAAGCTCTCTAAAATATTAAATACGAAAGTTTAAAATTTTAGTTAGAATAGCATTGTGTTACTTTTACTTACATGTATCGCTAACCACTATCTTAAGAAAAATAATATTAAGACATCAATAATTTACGTATTAGTTGATTGAATTTTAATAAAATAATTGAAAGTAACAGTTAAAGTGATTAAAATGTGGCAATGTTTATTAGCTTATTTTGATTGCTTAGCTGCTGAGCACTACTAATGCAATCGTTGCCTTCAATAACAATTATTATGTAATTTCACTATCCATTAGGCAGCTGTTTATGTTTTACATATAACAGGTAAGTTACTTCCTTGAAATCAATGTACCATATACCTACATGGAATGATTTATTTAAAAAATGGGCCGCGATCTTTAGTAAAATACGAATTTTATAACTATTTTTTAAATTGGAGTGTCTGTCTATCTGTCCATTCATTTGGTTATAACATAACTAAACAACTACTAAACCAAGATTAATGAAACATGTACAGCACAGGTACTCCATTTTTACTACCAGCATAATTTTTAGTAGACTTTCATGTCGATTCTTGATGTCTAATATAGAGAACGAAAAAGTAAAAACCATATTTTTGTGTTAATACGAATCAGTTTATTTTTATTCATTATGTATATTTTGTTATTTCACGTGGACAAAGTCATAAGCGGTCGCTAGTTAATTACAGAATTATTAATTAAAAAACGCAATTTTATAGTACTAATTTCATTTTTTTTATTAAATATTAAACTATTTCGTTTTGTTGACAAGTTGACTAGTAGTAAAAAAAGATAATATACATAATTCAAAAAGGAAGTTTATTATCTTTGATCATTATTAATTGTGAATGGTTTTCGAATCCAAAGCTGCTAAGGTAACAGCTGGCATGGAATATTTATACAATTCCATCTTATAAACATACCATATAAGCGTGAAGTTCGATAGTTTTGACGGAAAATATGACGTCGTTAGAGCGACGGCGAGCGATAGAAAACGCGACAGAATTGTCAATTTATGGCTACGGCCGTATGTTGTAGCTTAACCACTGGGGAATGCCAAAAGAATTGGCGTATTTCAAAAAAGACACTACGTTATTCTTAGGTCAATAATTATTATAAAACAATCATTATTCGTAGGTCAATAATTATTATAAAACAATCATTATTCGTAGGATGTTTATCACACTTGAATGGTCAAAGACATAGCTTATAATTAGTATCTTTAGAATTATCTTCAAATGTGTTAATTTTACCCATTTTTTGAATAATAAAATGCCTAATTCTTGTCAAATTTGGGATCACAGAGATTATCAATATAATTTTTTATCGTAAATATTTTACTATAATAATGTCGATAAGAATTATACTGATAGTTTTATAAATGCGTTTAAAAATTAATGAATGTAAAAAATCTTAACACCACTGCACATTTATGTACTGAAATATGACTATATTCTAAAGCATTAGAGCGAGAGGTTTAAAAGAATACTATTTTATGTAATAAAAATACATGCGTCATCAAATGCTTAAAATAAATATAAAGGATAATAAAGCTTCAAAATTATATACATATATTATCTACAACGTTTAAGGTATGTCCAGGATCATGCTTTGAAAATAGAAAAAAGCTCCATTTTGACCCACGCTGAGCACGTCCGCCCTTAAGATCTGACATAAATAGTGTAGAAGAGTACACGCTGATAACTTAAATACCAAATATAATATTTTTTTTGTATTATGTTGATATTGTAACCAATAACTATTATATTAAACTTAATTCTAAAAAAAATAACTAAACAAAGAATTAAAGAAAATTATTATACTATAAGCTTGTGTTATTTCTTAATAATTAATGTATGTGATGTGATAGTACCAACTTTCAGTTAAAACCGAAATGACCGTTATAATATGACATCAAGTTGACAACCTCTTGAAACGGATACACATCTGATCCGTCACATACATGATTCATACGCTCACAAGTCTTCTGTACAAAGTGAGACTACCGATATTTCAAAATAGAGTACCTACTGCGGACATAATAAACTTTCTTTGCCAGTGTTATCAACAATAGTAATACGTATTGCTTACTTACCTACGACAATTAGTTTTAGATGAATTACATAAGATTCACTTTAATAATATATTATGTGATTCCTATAATTAAAATATAAAATAGTAGGTATGCAAATATGCCAGTTCTTCACAATTTCTTTGACCACACTAGTAGAGGTTATGAAAGCTTTATTTAACATTAGTTGCATATTAGGAGTTGTTAATTGATTGATATACAAGTATAACATCGTCTTCAGTACTTATCCACCAATTTAGTTCTTGTCTGAATTGGCAATATTATTAACAAATTTTAACAAAAAAAATGTTTTTAGTAATTTACACATAATATATAGATATGCTTATATGCAGCATTGAACGATCAATAGCTTTTCACTAATTTCCTGCGCATACACTTAAAGTTCAGTATTACTGTGTTTTAAAGTTGAATTTTCCTCAACCGTATCTACTACTCACTGGACAGTGTTACAATGCTCAAAATAAGGATGTCATATTTGACAATGTCGTTTTTAGAAATTATGATTATCATTATATCACATTATAAATATATGTTTTAATTTTGATTTAATTTATTTGGAAATATCTATTGTACCTATTCGTCGCTATAAATAGGATTGGTTTGCCGAATATCCGTTTTTGTCGAAATCGACCTTTTAATGCAGAATATTTTTTTGTATCTTAATGAACCAGAACCATCCTTTTATTTAAATTACTTAATAATGGTAATGAATACATCATTCATATGGTGTAAAAACAACAATTTAAATATCTCCATGTATTTAAATATAGGATTGTGAAATTTGTTTTTCGTCTCCTGAACATTTGGTCTATTCGGCAAAAGCAATCCTACAGCGACGTATTTTCACCTCCCCAAAAGTGTCATACTTTTAATGCCGTGTCCACACTAGCAACATGTTGCTGGCAACCTCATTAAATTTCACGATAATTATCAAAATTTGTTTAACCAAAAATTATTTAGAACCTTAAACAGGTTGTAATCATTATTAATCTCAGTAATATGAGCAGGGTTAAATACGAGACGGATCAATTTATAACACTTAAGTACAATTTTATAGTCACTCTTTGACAACTTTTACATCCAAAATGTTGCATAGTGTCGTTTCCACACTTAATATATGTAAATGCATGCCTTTTCCCTTATCTTAGTATATTTTATATTTAAATTATAGTACCTATATCATTGTCAGTTATACAATTCAATCTTAAAGCAATCATAAAATAATTACAATCATTTTTAATTATCTGCCTTTAGCAATCCGTGTCAAACAAAAAAATCCTTAAAATAACAAAAAAATATCCTGCACATAAATCTTGCCGTTTCCTTCAACCATCCGATGTGTTTTGATCAATTCGAAGACTACCAACACAACAGACGATGTCCTCAGACAGCCAAATAAGCGAGAGGGAGTACCAAAAGCCCTTGCCCCTTTCCATCGGAAGTGACACTATCGATTTAATGAATAAAGATTTAAATTACTTCTGAGACTCTAAATTCTTAGTCCGTCCTCATAACATTGCGTTAAGGTTTTATAATTATTTTTAATATGACATACCAATTATAATAAGCAATAACTTTCTTTTCATCACGTAGGTACTAATATAAGATAATATGTGATAATAACTACAAAGTTAGTTAAATACAATTCCTTTGATATGATAAAGATGCATGTAGGTACTTAAATTTTATTGTATTATTTCACAAGAAAAAAAATACAATTCCATTTGGTACCAAGAAAAATTTTATATACGTATTTAAAAAATCATTTTCGTAATTATTCTCTATGTAGAAACATTGTTAATCAAATCATTATTCTGCGTGCAATATCGATAAAAATAAACCAATGAAATGTGTCTGATTGTAAAATAATAATAATGTTTTATAGTTTTGCAATAAGAATATTAAAAAATGTATATTTGTAATTTTATAATTGACTTTATCGAATTTAAAATTTCATAGCACAAGTAATTAAATAATGCGAGTTTGCTTTCTTCTATAATAATTATAGGAATATTATAGTAGTGTTATTTTTATGAATGTAGAATGTGTTGGATAAAATTTTAATGAGTGCAAAAATTACATCACTGCATGACTCGTAGATTATATGATTGATTTAATAATAAATTACTATTGGCAAATTGCTGATGAGCAAATGATTCCTAAATAATCAATACTTATTAGTCATTATTAATAGTTGCATCGATAATCGTTTTGATACCACAAAAAGTTTGCTATCCCACGGATAAGCGTGATCAATTTACCTCACTATTCCCATGTCGAGTTGATATCTTACGCAAATATGCCAGTTGGGTATAAATAATATTATGTACATTCCAACAACCCGTTGTATGTTAGACGCATTTATTCGTCCAGAACAAACGCTATAGAGACACTCATCCTTTATTATTACATTTACACTTACATTGACGTGAACGTCATCGTCATTTACGATAATCTGTCTAGTTTATTGATCAAAATTATTTTTAATTTAAAAGAAAAAATCAGAGAAACTATGAAAATGGAAACAATTGATTATTAACAATTATTAACACATTAAATCCTGGGTGCGCCACTGATACCTACACACTTTAATGTGTTGGATTATAATATTTACTACTCTCTATCTATCTCGGGTGCATTTTAAATTAACTTGGGCTTGCTGCCAAAAGTTGGCAAGTCGATAATTTAGGTATTTAAAGTTAATAACGGATTTAATCTGTAATTATTCTGTACATAATTTATGTGTCCATATATATATAATATATATGCTAGAAGAAATCAATGTCCCGATTTATATAGAACATGCACATAAAGCACAAAGCAATTAAGATTATGCCTCATTTTATAGGACATGTCAAACTTAAAGTTGCAATTATTACTCCATTACATGATTTCGAGACTTACCAAGTTTTGGTAGCAATCCTACGAAATTTTTCATCGGAAACGTTATTTATAAATTTAATATGTTTACAGACTTAATGAATTACAAGAATCTATATTAGTTATTCGAATAAAAAGTCTGAGTTAATTCAGTCAGATCTAGCACTTACTTATAGCACGCCTAAAGACCCGATATTAATAAAGAAATATTTTATCAACGTGCACTATTCGTGACACTTGCAAGTTAGCAAATTCTTATAATATTTACAAATCAAGTTCGGCGTTAAATAATCGCTTAATGAAATAATTACAGTGCGAGAAACTAATGCAGTCTATAAATAGTATGAAAATATTAGTCCGTAAAGTAACGGCTAGACGCTCATGCTTTACCACAAGCTTACCTGCGCAAATCGGTTTGTATCGGGAAGCCCGTGTGTATGGATGGGAAAACTGTAGCTCGCGCAAACCGAAAAACGCTGTAAAAGTGTTCCGCATTTTTTGCATAAACTATACCACGCAGGCAAGTCGCTTTGCATGACAGCAATGAGCGCTGGAATGCGTACAAATACGAAATATTCCATTTTTTATGCAACAATATTAGTATTAAAAATTAACTGAAAACTTAAAAAAGAAAAAAAATATAGATTATAATATGATACTAATTAATGATTAATCAAACTGTGCATCATTATTGCTGTCTTTTGATTTATTTATTTATCTCTCTAGGAGGCAGTATTTTTTATTGGTATCCAAACGATTTTAAATGTATGCCTTTTTTTGGTGCGTAACGAAGGCCCATGTTACACGGTATGAATGTTTTTTTGTTTAATAATAGATGCTTCATTGTATTCTATTATATTTGAGAATTATATCAATGGTCGTTTGTAATAATTAAATATGCCTAAGAACCGTAGCGGTTATGCAACTTGTACGAGGTATCTACTTGTTTATAATCTTGCAGTCCACAGATTGCTAGTCTCGACTCACTTCTCTGTACGCAATAGAAATCGGTTCATATTATTACATATTACAGTTACTGTGATAAGCGTCTGTATTACACGGAAATATTGTACTATCTTCCATTATATTACTATCACTCAGAGAAAACAAAAATTGAGTAACATTCTGGTGTGGCTGTAAAAAGGAACAATTCTCGAGAGCGGAGAAATATGGGATATAGGTACCTACTTAAAAAATATTACGTTTGTACTTTAATATGCAATATATTTGTCAGGTAATCGAAAGACGCATTCAATTTTAATAATATTTGAATACCTTCACGATAGTTTGCATTTCTCGCGTTTTATGGCTTTACCGTCATTAAGTCATAAGCCAAAACTGGCTTTTAATTTTTGGTCTATGACGACTTGCTTTTGCATTCCAATCTTATTTATCTGTTGTATATGTGCTTACGTAGTAGAACTCCATTATAATGGTATTTAAACATTTTTTTAGCTGATTCTACGATATATGAGTTATTTGTGTGTCTGGCTTTAAACCCATCTTATTTATTTGTTTATACCTCCCCATATTGTGTATTTCTTGTATTTGTTATTGTACTTTCTCTCAAGTAGTTTCATATAATCGATCCTAAACTAATTATTTTTTTAAAAAAACAGAGAGATTTATGTTGTGTATTTTATCAAACCAGGGGTTAGGAACCTTTTCTTCCTGGAATGCTATATTAAGTAAGACGTAACTTAATGAGCGCACATTACAGAAATTTCAAATAGATGCAGATTATTTTACTAACTATTACTAGCTTCTATAAAACGGATCTTTAAATCCATTCAAAAGGACGCACTTAATACTTTGGACGCGGAAGACGCACACGACGCGTAATGACCAGGCGGCCGATCGATGTAATTAACGTGCATTTTAAATGAGGCAATTAAAATCTCATTATCTATTCAGCAGCGAATGCGTTAACGGCTTATAACGATGAATGCACTCTTATGATCATAGGTTCGCTTCTGTGTTAAATCATCGTTCTTTGGGCACAATAGTTTTTCTGGTAGTTTTTGGTTGGGTCTAGGACGATTTGGCACCGGACAACTGGACGCCACGGAATTCGAAAATAAATAGACGTTAAGTACTTATAGGTACTTTAAAAAAATATTCAATATTATTTAAATGATTATATTATGATTTAATAGTTGGTGAGAATGTAAATATGCAGACGTAAACAATGATTTAATCGTGCATATGTTTAAGTTCCAACGAAAAAAGAGTTTTTTATTTTATATAAAGCCTTAGGCATGGTGATTCTTAATCCGCGATAAAGAATACATTATATTAAGAGTAAAATGAATTCAAACTACTAAGTAGTAGATAGAAACTGATTAAAATACCTCGTCTACGTTCTGTATACGTGTCTATGACAGTGCGGCGTCCAATTGTCCAGAAGCCAGTCGTCCCATTCCATTTTCGGTTATCTATCTATTATTATTATGACTTCAGTATCTCGTAGCGTAATAATTTAAACGATTGATATATACATAAAAACTACCCCCTTCAAAATGAATATCTTCTAAAGATCAAGGGAACGTATTGGTGGTAGTAGTACACGTCATAGTATTCGTTCAATATCAGTTAAAAAAATAAAATAATGATGCAACTTTCCCATCGTTGCGATATATGTAGTAATGTTGTATATTATTAATAAAATGTTGTAGGACTTTAATTTATTTGATAAACCTATTTACGGTACCATTTTGACAAATCTCACTACATTTTCATTTTATTCGACAGTGTAATACTACCTTCCCGGATTACCAATACCACCGTGTCTTATACCAACATTGCAGTCACACATACATACACGCAGCCATCTCACGAGTACTTATTAAGTGAAAGTGCATTACAAAATTACATTACTTACTACTTCGACACACTAACACTATTAAACATAAATGAATATTATCAAACATCTGTACCTTTATCAATGTATTGCATCTATCATTAGCATAATGCTCGCGTTTTAAGATACTATAGAGAATAGATTACAAAGTAATAATATTCACTTGATAAAGCTCACTATGCGATCGAAACACATGTAGTAAAATAATGTTTATATGGTGTGAATGATAAACGATATATTATACATTTTAGAAACAATCTTGAATTACCGTCAAGTATTTGTTGAATAACTTGAAAAAATACAAAGCAAAATATTCAAAATGCTTAGTAGGTACAATGATTATAAGAAATTGTAAAAAATCAGAAAAAAATATGTAAGGTCAGTATTTACTCTACAATATTCTAAGATGGCTCAGTTCCATGCTACAACTAGGAATTAGTAGTTTTGAAAAATGGCTGATCAAAGTTTTAACTCACCTACATTGACTTGTTGAAAAGTGACAAAAACATCGGCCCTACGAGGACAACTAGTATTTTATACTAGTAACAACAGTACAACTAGTACAACAGAATAAGGAACTGTAGAGGAGCGATATATAAAATATATAATGGCCAACATAACTTAAAACTTGAAATTTTTGACTTATCGTACTATGGAACTTGGCAATCATACAGGCAACATATATTTATATATATATATATATAAAATGTATTACAGCTTTTAAAAATATTATTACGTTTACTTGATTTTAATATTTTAGATTTGTTAGTACGTTCTTTTTTACTTTTCATTAGCTCTGTCAAATATGAAATATAAAAATCTTATATTTTGTTGGTATCATTTACATAAAACCGTTGTATATCAGCCTTTCCGACAGCATCCAGATTGGTAGAATACTTTTTTATTGTTTCCATGAATCACAAATAATCTAAAACATTTCTCAAACAATTAAAGCGGAAGAAAATTATTTCTCATACAAGTATGAAGTTGTATTATCAAACAATAGCGACAGGGAACTGTGGAGCATTTTAGCGGGGTTGAGCTATGCTTTTAAATAATTTAATAATAGTTTATTTTGGATGAACAGTAGACTATGTTTATAATACCCGCATGTATTTTATTTGTATCATTGAATGACACTTTCGACTGAGATATTATGAATAATAAGATATCTTTTTTATTTTAATGTAGTTTTTTTCTAACTTTGAACATTTTATTTTTAACCAATGCCGATTTCGTCCATTAAACTGCTTTCAACTGATTTAAATACACAAATACAGTTATTCAATTATAATAATTATTGCTTTGCACTCAAGACACCTAGAATGCTTCTCTTCAATAGGCTGGTAGGATAAGGGTGAATAGGATGCGTAAACTGAGATCGTTAGACTTATAAAAATAAGCACTTTGACAGTTTTACTTGTAGCATGTCATTGGGCTATTTACATATTTTTGTGAGCGTTAAAAAACTAAATTAAATGAATTTTACATACAACCGTGTCGTCGCTCATTTAAAGTCAAATCATTTAAAATTCAATTACAAAACATACGTATTTCAGACATTCACACATCATTTTTCGAAACGGTATACGCATGATTTCAAACAATCAACTTGAAGTTGAAATTAAATCAATTATTTGAAATTATAAGAACAAAATCCTAAATTCCTATGTTTATTCCATATTATGGTTCATGTTATGATTGTAACATTTGTTGGCCGTTAATACGTCAGCAATATAACAGCTGCATACCTACCGTAAATGGACAGAACAAAATTATTAATAGTAGTAAAAATACTACGTATTTTTTTATAAATAACTAGACATATATACTGTGTTAATACCGTAAGGTCATGCAGGACAAATTGATTAACAGTTTTATTAGAATAAATGTGTGAACTATACAAAATCACCTGATAGCTAATCGTTATGAAACCATGCATGATGGCGACTAAAACCGCCATTTAAAATATCATGCCTGTCAGTAGATTTAAGATTTACTTTAGGATCGAGATCATCCTGAATTCCTTGCAGTATTCCTGGTTTAGTCAAATCGGTCTTGTATGCGGAGTCCTACAAATTTTGCATAAGTTCTCAAAAAAATAATGTATTTGTAACAATGTCGCTCATCTGTTGAAGATTACACTCTAAATGGTAAATAAACAAACTTCATAGGTCTGTGAAGTTTAATACATCGCTATAATATGAACGAAAAAATCAGTGAAAGTGGTAATTGACAATACTACTAAATAATATTTATTATATTATCAAGAAATTAAAAGACCATAACAATAATTGCTGACCGCAAATATGTTATAGGTATGTTAAAACCACACAGAGAGAAAAATAAATCGAATGTCTACTACCTAATTTAAATCGATATTTTATTTCAAATTAGAAACATTTATAATATTATGTAGTTATTGTAGGAAGGGCAGTATCACTAATTATTGTTAAATCGTTTTTTTTTAAATACCTACCCACTAATTTATATATTGCTTTGATATTCAATTATAATATTATGAATACAGTACATAAATGATTCCAAATGTGTTATGAGATAATTTACGAGCTAAAAGTAACAAATAATATTCAGAATTTGCCAACTTTCTCATCGAAATTTACCATAGTTTTATTTTATATATGTTTTTTTTTTATATTTTAATTATGTTTTATTTAAGGCTGAATATACACAACATGATACGAGGGTGGGTCAATAATTCCTTAGAAAAAAGCATTAAAACAGTTTTTATTTTTGTATTTTTTTTTTATTTCTCAACATAATCTCCTTGGAGCTCAATACACTTGGTTAGACGTTTCTGATTTTTTTTTTAAACCGTCAGAAAAATAAGTTTTCGGAAGGTCCTCAAAATAAGCATTTGTCCGATCGATGACTTCTTCATTTGAAAAAAAAACGTTGTCCACTTAGCCATTTTTTTAAGTTTGGGAAAAGGAAAAAGTCACTGGGGGCTAAATCTGGCGAATACGGTGGGTGGTCGACCAATTCGAACTTCAATTCTTCAATTTTAGCCATTGATCGTAAACATGTGTGAACACGGGCATTGTCCTGATGAAAGAGGATTTTTTTCCTATTTAAATGAGGCCGTTTTTCTTCAATTTTGTTTTTTAGCTGGTCCAATAAAGATGCACAATAATCCCCTGTTATTGTTTTTCCTTTTTCCAAATAGTCAACGAAAATAATTCCACGTGCATCCCAAAATACAGTAGCCATAACCTTACCAGCTGATTTTACGGTTTTCGCCTTCTTTGGACATGGTTCGCCTTTCGCAATCCACTGCTTTGACTGTTCTTTCGTCTCGGGAGTATAGTGGTGTATCCATGTTTCATCTACAGTCACAAAGCGACGAAAAAATTCATCCGGATTGCGTTGCATGAGCGACAACAGGGCTTTAGAGGCCACCACCCTATTGCGTTTATTGTCGACTGTGAGCAAACGCGGCACCCATCTTGCAGAAATTTTTTTCATGCCCAATTTGTCATGTAAAATAGAAATGACGCTACCTTTTGAGATCCCTGTAACCTCAATTATCTCACTCAACTTTAATCTTCGGTCACTTAACACCATATCGTGGATTTTATTGATCATTTCTGGTGTAGTCACCTCTACAGGACGTCCTGAGCGTGGTTCATCCTTTGTTGATGTACGACCACGTTTAAATTCATTTAACCAGTTATAAATAGTTGCAAGTGAAGGAGCGGATATGCCGTGAACTAAATCCAACTCATTTTTTATTTCCTTTGCTGTTAACCCTTTTATATTAAAATTTTTAATAACAGCTCTAAACTCAATTTTCCATTTTTCCATTTTCCACAAGCATTTTTTTTTTTAAATGTACGAGAAACACACAACAACCCGACCAATCTGATTGAAACTTCGCAGCATACTGAATCGGTAGTGCCGCTGCATGAAAACAAACCGCTCACAGTACTAGTCGCGCCACCTGTCGGCTTTTCTAAGGACTTATTGACCCACCCTCGTATATTAAAGAATGTAGCATTCTTCATTGAAAAAATAATGCTATAATATTTAATTCTTAAATCAATAGTTCTTAATCCTATAGAAATCCTGAAGCCATTTATTAATCGTTTTAGTGATGTTGATACATTCACTAAAATTAAAGGGATATCAATTTGACAACGCCTGAAATAACATATTTATTCCAAGTTTAGTAATTCGGTCGGTAGTTTATTATCAAGAGATCTCGCCCGACAATGAAAAGGCGTGACTTTTCTGCGTTAAGTAATATGTAACTATTACAAATTTAACCTTTCATATATATATAAATCGACTATAAATAATCAATTGGTGATAATGTCAGACCGATAGGACCAATGACAAAAAACTAGGCAAGTATCATGCGTATCTCTTGCTGCTTAACCAAGTATAACTGCTTATATACAGCTACCGACTTATATACAGTTCTAAACTCTACAGCAACTGCTTGGCGGAAAATAATCGCGCGGATTTTTAATGGTGCGACAAAAATCACTGCGTGTGAAATAGGGGAACGGCGCGGTCAAAACTCTGTAAACTAAGCCACCCGGAGTCTCCTTCTACTTCGTCGCAGGTAGTGCTCTCTAAAGTATTATATATGGTTGTATTTAACTTGTGTGGAAAATTAAAAAAAAAATGCAAAAATTACACATCCTATTAATAAGAAAGTCTATCAATCAAGAATAATGATTACTATTATTATAGCAATGCTTTATTTAATTTTATCTCAAAATGATGTTTTCATCAAATTTCACAATCCGCCAGTGTGTTTCGTGCTAAAATATGTATCTGAATAATGAAAGATTTTGATATAAATATTCTTTCATATTATACAAAATACAGAGATGTTAAATGTTTCTATATCATATTTTTTCATTAAAATAAAAATGAAAATAAAATAAATATTGAATTTAACTGTATTATAAGTCACATATTTGTAGTATAATAGTAAATTAACACATAATAAGTAGTTGGCTAACTTTTCAATATTCTTAATAAGTATATGGAAACGCGTGTCATTTTTACATACTATACCAGTAAATAATCACCGGGAATGTGAAGTTGTTCATGCCGAAATGATACACACTAGATAATATCGCCATATAGTCAAAAACAAATGAATAAATAGTGCGTATTTTTAGTAATACATTGAAATATTGTAAGTAGGAAGCAGTAACTATAAATTTCTTTTCATTGACGCGTAGAAAAATCACTTCATTTATTTGATTCAGCTTTTGTTTTAAATTATACAAAGTGAAGAATAGAGCATTAAGTATTCATTAAAAATACACTCATTTTGGAAAAGGGTTAGAAACAGATATACTTACAGTTATTAAAAAAATGGACCGAGTACGATACAAAATACATCTGTTAGATTCTTGGTTCTAAAAATATATAGTCTTTTTCTATAATAGGTATATATTGTTTTGGTGCTTTCAAATGTGAAGAGATTTTTCTGGAAAGAATATAATATTATTTAATATATTTGGTCTTGATTTAAAAAATATATTATGTATGTAATTTTATTGTACTTCGTCCGTCGACGTCCAAGAAAATATAAAAAAATGTATAAGTACAAATATATCATGTTAGAGCAATCGCTCATTATTGGTTCCTCTAAGCCCGCGCAGGTATGTCGCGCCAATTGGGTTTTGTACGGCGTAACGGTCGATAGGCGACTTGGAAGTCGAACGCATCGTTTGGTGGTTTATGTTTACGAAGAGCATTACAGATTTAACCACCTAATTCCAAAGAAAAAAAATGAGTATTTTTACTATGCAATTTAAAATTATATGGCGATTATGTGGTAGAACTCTTTTTTGACAATTACCCTTATCTTGTTAAATAATCACGTTTAATTATGGTATTTTCCATGTTCTTTAAATAAGACGAAAGAAATAAAAGATACAGGAAAATAGTTTCAAAGTCAGTTACCTCCATTTTTCTTTTTGACATCTGTTAAGAAGCTGGTTATCTAAATGTTTATTTACCGGTACATTTATGGTTTACGTACTACTATCATAATTAATATACAGTTTAGTTACAAAGTCAGTAATATCTTATACCTGACCAATAGCAAAACATGTTTTTATATTAATTAGAATGGGTTTAGGACCATTCTATATCGCAACTTGTCTTTCTCATTATTTAATATGTTTGTCAACACTAATATTCTATTTTCAATCTTTCGTTATAAATACTGATTTTCGTGAAAAAATAATTAACCCTCGATTTCATATGCATCTACTCATCATCACTCTGGATCAATCATCTGGTGAATGAAGGCCTCTCCAAACCGATTACGTTGCCACGTACAACACCTTCAGAACATAAATACATTGTTAATCAAGCGCCTTTCCGTTTGCCTTTCGGACTTTTTTTTACCGTATATGTATCAGTGAATGACAAAATTTATCAAGCAATTGCCTTTTCTTCGAGTTATATCTCATGCCCATTTACAATTAAGATTCTTAGCAAACACTCTTATAGGTTCGTATCATTCAACCTGAATCAAAAAAATCAAACTAAACCATAGACAATATACGTACAAATTGTATGAGTAGAAAATATACCGGAAATGGTTTGAGATTTGACGTTTGGTTCAGTGTATCATTGAAAATCAAACCGTTCTCGGACCATCAGAAATAGTTTGATATAAAACGTCAAACCAATTCGGACGGTTCATAGAATAGTGACGATCTGTCAAACGTCAGAAAAGTGTTTCCGTGGAAATTCTACCAAACGGTCCCAAATCAAACAAATTCAACGGTGCGATTTGATTTGTTCAATTCAGGTTAAATGATACGAACCTTTATATTGCATTCCTACCCCTTATAATCTGATATGCCACTACATATTTCTGGACCACTACTTCACTGAGGTCGTTTTTCCCTCCATTACTCATCATGACTTCATCTCTATTATTATATACACAAGTACCACACATACCGCGACGTAATGGATGTAAGCCACCATTAAAAGTTATTCTGATAGTTTCCTTGGAGCCACCTCCCAATGTCTTCGTTGACGTAAACTAAAGCGCGCGTGATGGATTAAATAATAGTTTATTAAAATGTATCAATAACTTATAATATTATATTGATTGAAAAACACTGATACAGGTGAATGTAGTCCAATTGACTCAGGTGGAAATTTGACCACTTATTGCGTTAAAAAGTTACACTTCGCTAGCACTCCAGTTTATCCGATTTTATGATAATTAAAATTAAAATCATATTGCATGCCATTAAATTGTACACGAACCAAGCAGTAACTTTAACATTGCAATCATAATGTAGCTATTTGATTGATAGCAGTAATTATTATTACATTTTTAAATATAAAATATATATATTTTTATTAAAAGTGTCAGAATTAATAAATCATATATAACAATATTATTATTTACATATAAATATCTTCATAATAAAAAATCAAAACAGTTGCAAAGACTGTTACTTTTTTTAATTATTTAAAAATAAATCAATTTAAATGTGTGATTATTTTACGCATGCTATAAAATTATGAAGGTATTTCAGAAAAACAACTTCAATTTTTTAAATGTACTTAAGTTATTCATTAATAATTATTAACATATCAACATTTACTTTTTAGAATTATACAATGGTATAGTAAGTAGGTATGTATTAAGAATATTATAAATATTACAAATTAGATGGACTAAAATTTATTTATAATATTATATTATTTAAAATTAAAATAAATTGATGGCGTGGGCGCTTCTTCTGTGAGCGGTGCAACCACACAATCAATATAATTATTATAATCTAATCTAATATTGTATATTCCGCTGATGGTGCAGTAAAGGTGGGCGGGAGGCTCAGTTTGTCCGATGGGGGATCAGCAGATTAGATGTCACCGGTTTATGTCACTTTGTCTCATATATGAAATCTTCGCTATTTGATTCTTCGTTGTTGGTTTTCAGATAAATATCTAAATTAAGTATTTGTAGTTTTTGAAATAAAAAAGAAAACTAATTTTTTTGTTAACGATTCTCTTACTTTAAAAATCTTTTACTTATAATTATTGACTGATGGCATTAGATTTAATATGATATACCACAAGTCTTATTAATTTGTTTTAATGCTTAGTCCAAACCAATATGTCCAACCAACTTTTGCTACTACATAAATGCACGCGCACAATAATAACTCAACGAATTTACATACCTGAAAATATTGATATCAAATTTAATATAATTTGGACTGTCTACGTACTACAAAATTGCGAGTTTTAATCAAAACAACATACCACAAGAACACGCTTGTTTTTTTGTCAGTATATTTATACATGTTTTCCTTCCGCAGCAGAATACAAAAAACATGTCTGTATAAATACAGATATATTATGATGGTCTGAACTAGGCATAACTCTTCAATGTTTTTTTCTCTATTATGCAACACTGCTCTTAATATGGAGCAACGTCTCGGAATTTTGCAATTATCCAATTAATGAAGGTATATAAATACGCATGGGATGATGCTTGAATAAGTTATTAAATAAAATATATTATAATTTTCGATTTTTATGAATTTATAAAATATATTTGGCCATCGTTCTCTTTTTAAGATTTTTTCAAGTCATATTATCTGATACCTATTATAGTTTTATAGATTAATTGGTTAATTTTACGTAGCTTATTAATGTATTTTATGGTTATTTTTATATGATGATGTGCAAACGCATGGATAACACTGACCCGAATATAAAAAAAATGGAAGAAGT
This sequence comes from Rhyacophila brunnea, assembly GCF_057557595.1. Lineage (NCBI taxonomy): Eukaryota > Metazoa > Arthropoda > Insecta > Trichoptera > Rhyacophilidae > Rhyacophila > Rhyacophila brunnea. The sequence continues at coordinate 34,370,423 of NW_028232752.1, forward strand.
TCTTGGAAGAGGCTAGAATGCTAGAACCTCCCCATAGTTAAGCCACCGACGTTGATTTTTTATTATTCAATACTGAATACACAATACATGAGGTTTTAAGAATGCTTGATTCTGTATTACGGAAAAAACACAATTTTACACTAAGCTATCGATCCGTAAATACCAAATTCGATCAGGATCAGATGTCTCTTTCGATTAATTCATACCTAATGTCATTAACCTTAATTAATCATAAAGCAGATTATCTCATGATTGGTGGAATTTGAAGTACCTCATTTTAAACGTGAATATTAAAAATAATGAATGGATGAATCATAGACGGATCGATAGCTTGGAGGCCAAAGCACTCACCCAGAAAGTGAAAGATGTGAGCTTGAGTCCTACTCGGTCAAACTTTTTTTTCTAATAATATGCTAATATGTTTCTGAGGTTTTTGAAATTATTGTTAATTACTTAATTAAATGTCTTAAATTCTGAAATATTGACTAATAAACATTTTCATGTAATCTAACAATATATAATATTGTTTCCCGTAGGTTTCCATGAGGCAATCGGTGAAGCTATAGCTCTCTCAGTACAGAGTCCTCGTCATCTTCAGACCCTTGGACTGGTGCAAAAGTCCGTAGATGATTACTCACACGATACCAACTATCTCTTCGCTATGGCCATGGATAAGGTGGCTTTCTTGCCGTTCGCTCTGACTATGGACAAGTGGAGGTGGGAGGTGTTTTCAAAGGATGTCAGAAAGGAGCAGTACAACTGTCACTGGTGGAGATTAAGGTATTTAAAAATTATATTTATTTAACAATATGTATTACATTGTATATACAACCCTTTATCTATAATCCCGCCCATCGAAAGACTGAGCTCTATAAAGTCTCACTGAACTATGCCTCATTTTTTTGAAAATGGGTATTTTAACAATATAATAATGCAGTAGGCCCAATTGCAGTACCTAGTAAATACAATACAGAAACAGACAGACTTGAGAAATCACACACACACATAATATATATAAGGCTGTTAGTTTCAAAATCTGTAACCTTTATATTCCACCATTTTGAAATAATCGCAAAAAATCGTCACACAGATCTAGCAATGAGAATAGAATATTTTCTTTTTGCAAACAAATAGAAAAAGCGAATATGGAAATAAAATGTTATTAATGTCATTACAATAAGATTATTAAAAATATCGTATCTACAGCTAGTTATAAAATATAAAAAATGGCAGCTAATTAAATATATTAAAATAAACCTCCGGCTTAACTAAATTTCATTAAAAAAATTATGCTGGATTTGATATTTTATTAATATACATACGATGGGTTAGTTAGTTAGTTAAGTCAGAATCAAAAAAAAAGTAAAAATGGAGGTTACCTACTTCGAAATTTAGTCTTAGTAGTATTATGATCTCACCGGAAATCGAATCCAAAATCCCCGATCTAAGATCTTTATGAATTGTACGAAGGGGACCACCAGATTTAAAGTTTTTTTAGAATTATTAATAACCATGTCCTTGTTTTTTCGTACAAGGTGGTTGTTAGTAATTTTGAACAATCACAAACAAAGGCTTTGAGAAAAACACATAAATATTGTGTCCTGACCGGAAATCAAACCCAGAAATCTAAGGCGGAAGGCCAGCGCCTTACGCACTGCACCACGAGAGCTGCCCTAGACTCACAGTTAATTAAAAATTCGACATATTGGTAATGACAATAATTAATAATCTAAAATTGTTATTCTCTCATCCTACAATCGCATTTCAAAATTTACATTAATACTAGAGTATACGCTTTATAACTTTGCACATCGGCTTACTTAATAAATTGTAAAAATATTTCTTTTATATGTATTATATTTCTATTTATTTATTAATTTATTTATTACGACATACATTAATACAAGTGAATAATATAATTTTATGAGAGGTAATTAGATAAAGAGGCGTATCAGTATAGTAAAGTGTGTTATGGAGCGTATACTCTACTAGTTAATTTCGTCGTTAGACAAATGTGGTTGGTAAAACACACTGGCATGCATTCAGTGGATGCGAGTTTGAGTCTCGACGAGCGTCGTAGTTTTCAGATTCACTATTTGAAATAGTATCTTCTTATATAAAATAAACCCTTGGTGGGTTGTAACAAATAATTTAGGAGGGTGGCCCGTGGATTGTTCATCACTGATATAAATAATAATTCTATTTTTTTTGTGTAGGGAACAATACAGCGGCATCAAGCCTCCAGTGCTACGATCAGAGATGGACTTCGATCCGGGCTCCAAATACCACGTTCCAGCGAACATTCCATACATACGGTAAGTGAAAGCCCAATACCTAATCCGTGGACTTTCCTAGCGTGACCAGACTGCTCGTAGTCCACACGCCAAATGGATATTTAGAATATCTTTCGTTCACACGAGTCGTGTTTAATATCTGTGACTGAATTCTTATTAATACAATTATTTATTACGGTAGAAAATACATTTTTAGTCTGATGTGTAACGCGGTCGTTGTAATCTCGTAGCTTTCTCCAATCAGTATTTTTTGCAAATCATGCAATGATTCTTCTTTTCCGTATGTTTTGCTTGGAAACATTCTAATTATATGTATCATCAAATAAAATATATATAATAATATTATATAACATCTTTATTATTTTTGGAATCTGGATTAAAAAAAAAACACCTCGCATTTTATTAAATCGACATTTTGCTTATGCGGATTGACCAAACAAGACATAGTGAAGAATCGCTGTAGACGATTAGTTTCAAACGCATTTTTTTTAAATGTTATCACATAAATTTCGTACGGTTCCATAATATAGTCACTATTACGCAATACTTTCTGGCAATTTGTTATGTTTATTACATTTTTACCGCCATCCGAGACGTTCAATATTCGACAATATTTTGTTTTGATTTTTTTTTTAAATATCTATTTTTTATGTTATTTAATATCTTAGTAGTGATGTTAATTAAATTAAATTAATTAATTATAGTTGTGGAAATTCTTATTAAACGAAGTATGATTTTTTATAGTATAAATTATGTAATCTGTTGATTAAATAAAATGGATTTAATTTAAGGCTGGATTTTTTTTCAATAATTCGGTCTCTTTCATGGATAAAGTCAATTTTGGTTGAATTAATATTTAAAACTAGTAGAAAAGGTTATTTTAAACAGATGAAACCAGTACGAATCTTTATACATGAAGTACTCCGTAAGAATAAAATATGGCGAACTAATGGCACAATGATTAGCAAGACAGTGTTCCTAGTAAAAGTCTATAAACAACACCTCAACACTATGGAGACTCATACGTTTTGAATCGAACGTGGTTATTCATTTTTTTATGAACACAGTTATTTTTAAATGGTTAAATAATGATTTTACATGTAGTAAATATTATAAATTTTTGACAAAGTTTATGTTAGTTTTTTTTTTATACTGACAAAATGGATTAATAAATATTAATAAATCGTTATATAATACTTACGGCCCACGATGGCCGAGCGTTTATGCATCATGCATATAATTTCGTGGATACCGGCTTCGATTTCCGAATTCACATGCTGTTTTTCAATGTGTGTTTGAATCCAGTGTGTGGGCGTAATATGTTAAGAAAATGGCTAACATCTATTTCTCGTAAAAAAAAACCCCCACCTTGTGGATGCCATTATGATCTCCTTAGAATCAAACATGGTAAAAAATAGTTATTTATTAGATATGAAGATTATGACATAATAATGTATACTTTGTGTTATATTGATTACTGTGATTAAAATTATGTAATATTATAGTAATTATTATGAGTTATAATATACTTTAAAACTACTCATGGATGTAATATGTATACCTAAGCAAGTTATTCCAGTTTAATAGTAGGCCAGGTAAACAGGAAAATGTCATTTATAATCAGTTATTCAATATAAATAATAACAAATTAAAAAGTCTATCTTTATCGAAGTTATAATAATATTAGTGATATTATCGTAAACTTTCACGTAGGTACGGATGTAGAAGTTATTATTTTGCATACTATAAAATAACTACTTTGATGTATGATATTTTAATAGTCTTTCTAATGTTCAATAACTTTACGATGTGAGAATAGTGAGCAGGTATAATAATTATTATAGTAAATTAAAAAATGTTATGTTTTGTAACTAAACATATTTTATTAGAATTGTAAGAGTAAAGTTGTTTGCCTCGTATACAATCGTTTTCAGTCTAGATAAAACACAGCAGCAGATAAACAAAAATAAAATATTTGGATTAGCTTAAAACAAGTTAAAAAGAATAAAGATGTGAGTTATCAATGATGGTATCCCTCATCTCCGTGAGATTCCTCTCCTCCGCCGTGTTCATAACCACCGTGCTCGTATCCTCCTTGTTCATGGCCTCCTTGTTCATGACCTCCTTGATCGTGACCTCCTTGTTCATAACCGCCCTGTTCTTCTTCGTGATGTTCTTCTTCATGGTGATGCACTGGGTATGGGACCTTAACTTCATAGGGCACCGGCTTTTCGACGGTGTAAGGCACGTGTTTCACAACGGTATAAGGCACTGGCCTATCAACATGGACCTTCACGGGCACTGGGACTTTCTTCTCCACTGGGTAGTGAACGATCTTTTCAACTGGGTATGGTGCTGGCACTGGCACTTTCACCTCATAGGGCACTGGTTTGTCAACGTGGTATGGTACTGGCCTGTCAACGTTTACCTTGACAGGGTAGTGGACGATCTTTTCAACGGGGTATGGCACCGGCTTTTCAACTGGTACTGGTACAGGTTTTGGTACGTGGACTGGGACTGGTCTATCAACATGTACCTTGACTGGGTAGTGTACGATCTTTTCAACTGGGTATGGGGCAGGTACATGTACTGGAACCTTGACAGGGTACGGGATGTGTTTAGTTACTGGATACGGTGCTGGAACGTGCACTTTCACTGGATACGGGACATTCTTTGTGACTGGGTAGGGTTGTGGAACGTACACTTTGACTGGGACTGGTCTGTCAACGTGGACCTTGACTGGGTACGGGACGTGTTTTGTAACAGGGTACGGTTTTGGGATGTGAACTGGTACTTTGACAATTTCCTTGACGGGGTAAGGGATATGTTTGATAACAGGGTAGGGTTGGGGTACTGGCACTTTGACCGGTACTGGAACGTGCTTAGTGACGGGCACGGGGATATGCTTGGTGACGGGGTACGGAACGTGGACATTTTTGACAACAGTGATCGTCTTCACGTGTTCTTCGTGATGTCCGCCATAAGATGACTCTCCGCCGCCAAAGTCATGGCCGCCTCCTCCTCCATAGCCGAAGTCGAAGAGACCTCGCTTTTCTTGTTTCTTGTCCTCGCCGGGAGAGACTTCAACAGCGGTGGACTTCTCAGGCTCGGCTGCTTTTGAGGCGGCCGCTTCAGTGGGTGCTTTCTCCGCGCCCACCGCCAGGGCGGCTACGCACACCAAGATAGCGAAGCTCTGAAACAAAATAACCCACACATTTAAAAAATAATCAATAACCATACAAACAATACAATGTACTTAAACATAAGTAAATCAGTATCATCAAGTATAGTAATATAATAACTACTAGGTACTAGATTAAAGACCTTTTACAATTTCATAATTTTTATTTGGACATTGCACAACGCGTTGTTTGTGTATGTTTGACAGAATAATCAAAAATATTATAGTTTATATATTTATAGTATAGTTCCAGATGCAAAGTCATACTGTTTAAATTTATTTAGGTGCCAGCGCTGCGATACGTAATGGCAGAATTGAGAAACACAAGTAACAGCTATCGAAGTAATCGAGAATATCGTAAACACAGAGAGATTATTTAGTTTATTCATTTGCAACAAATCAAAATTTTGTTAGTTGTCGATTATGGACCGAAACGCATTGTATACATTTATGAAAATTGGATTTTGATGGATACTATTTTCACATATAACGGACATTTTTAGCGTGTTGTACCCAGTGTTGTAATTGAACTTATGATTGAATTGCAAGGGCCACTCTGTGCGCTCAGCAAATAGATAACTACTGGACAAATGCAGCCACATTTAGTCTTGAATCTCGTGTGTTTTGATATTATCAACAATTAAACTGATTTACAAAATTTTCTTACACCTGTTCATCTCCTTTAATATAAAATATATGAGTGCCAGGCCTACATAAGTATAGCTTATTTATATAACTCAAGTGTGGAAAAAGTATGTAGTAGTGAACAACTGATAACTGAAAAGAGTGGAAGGAAATGAATGGTTGATTCATCCAGCAGTCCATCGACCGCAGCCGATGATGATGACTTTGATAGTCTGCAGTAATCTTTGCACACATATTTTAAAACGTTTCTAACTTAACACGGTTGTTTATTTAACGTGTTAATATAAATTAAAAGAAATTTTCTTTTGTGAAGTTCCGCTTTTTAAAACATTAATATGGCAATCCGAAATGCAGCTTTCACAAAGTCATAATCGCTTTTGTATTAACGGTTTAAATTGGACGCCATCTCTGTATGATACCGTTATTACACTCAATTTTTAATTGATCAATATAAAAAAGAAAATAACAAAGCCAAGACCTTATTAGTAGGTACAATCTTAATGCCATACAAACTTAGAGAACGATGTAAATTAGGTAGATATTTAAAACAATGATATTAAACCCAAATCATTTATTTATGTGTGAAAGAGAAGCTGAAGAAAGGTTACCGAAACTGATTTTGAATTGAAGTTGAAAAGAAGTTTAGTAATGTACTTTATGTATGGTATTGTATTGTACATTTATATAAAGCATGTCAAAAATACTCGAAAGAAAAACAAGGTAATACTGGTCAGCATTAATTAAAAATAACATTTCTAATACATATAAAAATTAGTTAATAATAACATAGTATCAAAAATGAATTGCAATTGCGTTAGAGGCGTTATGAAACAGTCGCGTTAGTCAATTATTTCAATTCAACGGAAGTAATTTTAACGCTCATAAAAAAGGATATGTAGGCATGTAATTTGAAGTTATGTGAGAATAGCTAAACGCATTCATTGTCTTGTGCAACACATATTGCATTTGTTGCTCACTTTGATTTCCTGAAAGTGGCGCCAAATTATATTAATCTTTATTGCTTCTCGTAATACTTTGGTTGTTTTTAATTTATACCGTTTTTTTGTTTAAGAACCGGAAGTACCCAGTTTTATTACATGCAACGTTAATTGGATAATAACACAGTGTATTTATATTAATAATTATTAATACAACACAAAATATAGTTTCATAAATCGTATTATTAACTTAACAACAAATAGTATATAATATTAATACTATCGACCGAAGGTCCTTAATGGAATTTGAATTCAAATTCTAATCGATTTTAGTTTTGTACTATTTCACTTGAGTAGTTTCTTTGCGACTCGCGTTTTGCCTTTTGGCATCTTCAGGCACTATGCGCACTCACCAATGGTAAATGCAAACTGATAGGCGAAACCCGGGTCGCAAAAAAATACTCAAATGGAATTGTATAAATTTTAATCCATTAGGATATAAGTATGTACTTAATCCGGACCGTTTTCATTGACTCGGAAGGATATTTTTTTTTTCTTGTTTCTTTGTCCCTCGACAAATTTTAAGGTTTTTAAAACGGTTTTAACCGAATTTATGGTAAATATCCTTTTTGACTATTGAAATTGGTTAGTTATAGAAGAGATTTTTTATTAAATCATATAAATACTATTTTCAATTGGTGAAATAGACGACGACAAACATGAAATACAGCATCTTTATGGACTGTATGTAGATAGTAACCAATCAATGGGTTATTCAAATTTTTTATGGTGTACCTATCTATAAGTACATACATATATACATATATAAAATCGATGTTCCATAATACATAGATAAGTAATTATTTAGAACAACGTTAGGTTAGAAATACAATATTATATTAGAAACTATGACAATCGCTTTATAAATAGAGAATTGGGAATAGCTCTTGGAACTACTATAAATCAAAAGATTTTTTATCATAGAATAAAATAAGATATTTAGCATTATAAAAGGATGTTATACATAAGATTACTAATATTTAAATTTCAAATATTACAATTTATGATGTATGTAACCTAATAATGTTGATTTATAGTGATGGCGTTTTAAACCGTAAAATAATCACTTTAATGTATCGAATCAACACAAATGAGTCATTATGTAAACAGCCTGCGGTTAATAATTATAGTAGTATGTTCCACACGATTTGATTTCACGCTGCTAATTCACTCGTACGGGGAAGAAAATTCAATCAATCGCTTCAAGAAACACGCAAGTAGATTTACAATGTAACGCGATACATGTTAATATTGAACATATTAACCAAGATTAATGTTTATAATTGGTTATTATCATTATATTCATGTATATTGTATATTATATACCGTAAAATTTATTACTTAGATTAATTTAGTTTTAATTAATTAGGAATTTGATTGTTCTCGTCTCACTTTGACAATCAACTGTAAATGAAATAACTTTTTATCAAAAAAAAACTCTTCGTGTAAAATTAGATAGTTTAAAACAAATTAGTCGGTGTATTTATACCTAAAAATGATTTTATATGATAAGCAAAATCGGTCATAATAATTATCGATAATTTATATCTTACTATAAATTATAATATAACACTATAACAATATATTGATTTCAAATTAATATAAACATTGCCTTATTCAATTCACTATCATTTTTTTAAAGCTACATTCTCGTCTATAGTGTGAATAGAGAATTTGATAAATATGTATATGTTTACGTATTTGTATCAATGTTTCAAATATATTTCTGTGTATACTAATATCAAAATATTAATTAAAGAATAACACAACTGAGGTCACTCATCCCGTCTCGTTCACATTGTTTGTATTGAAAGAGCAAGGGCTATTTTTGTCACTCAATTACTTTATATTCACGAATGCAAACTGTCACTGAGGGTACTTTTCCAGTGGCTTAACTACGCGGCCCGAATCCGAATTTTTTCGTAGCACAATATTCAATGATTCGAATAATAGATATAAATCAATTATTTTCTTACCAGCAATCTCATTGTCTCTAGTGTGAAGGGTGCGGTTAGCAACGAGCTACTGATGCATTGGACTTAATTCTCCCGCCTTTTTATATTTTCCACCTTCCCCGGGCACTTTCGCGCGGAACCCATCCGTGAGACGGCCAATCAAACGGACCATTCCGAATGCGGCGAAAACATACGAAAACTTACGGATCATCTTCTATTACAATGCAACAATAGATTACTAATGAATAAAGAAAGAGATGAAATGATTCTAGTGAGTTATATTTAAATGAATCAATTCAATAGTGATGCACCCGTAAGTTAATTACAAATGAGGGTGTCCTTTTCACTCCGCAAAGAATTCGAATCTTTTTCTTACTTATGTAAAAGCAAATTTTTCACGCGAATGGTAATAATCTATTTTTTATAATACATGAATTGGATTATATTATTATTAGTTTCTAATCAAGTGTTTGGAGATTGGATTCGGTCACCCTCCACCTATTTAGATCTTTGGAAAGATAGGAGTGATATCAGATCAATCTTTCTTGCTTCACGGAATAAGATGGTCGTCTTCAGCCGCTGCAAAATTTTTAATTTATCATATACATTTAGTGTTTAATTGGTGTGATATATTTTGTGAATAAATTGTGCTTAAAATTAAAACAATAAAAAAATCTGGAAATATACGGTTCAACGATGTGATGTTTCCTATATTCATGAACGTTTTTAGATTAGGATTACAATTTGGTGACTCTTTAAGGTTTTTGGACATTGTAAATCACAAAGACAATAACATTCAGTGATGATTTTTTTCTACGTTTATACTTTTATACTTACTAATATTTTTTAGTATTAATACTACTTAAAAAAACTATAAATTAATAAATTCTTTATTTTTGAATCCTAGTATAATCAACTTTATAATTATAATCAATTATATTCAAACATGTTTATTAACATTAAGATAATAGTCATAATATGATATTAGTAATTGTGTAGGGCACTCGCTGCTATGGATTTCCTGGCGAAGTCACAACACATTTATGTAATTCTATCAAAAACTGGATCTGATCTTTACACTTATATTTCACTACATCACTGTTGTTGGACTTCATCGACCGTTTTATTGAATTAAATTTAATAAAATGAAGTAAAATAAAAAAGAATATTTATTATTTTCTTTTGAATTCTCAATATTGATTATTGCATACTACATGTTTCTTATTGCTCTGATTACAAATTCATTGGACCAGAACTCGATTTTTGGGTAGTTATTTTAAGAGTATTTGAATGCAAGATAATATCGTCGGTGTTTTGTAAAAAGGGCGAATCAACCATTTTGGCGAAATCGAGATTTTAATGAAAATACAATGTGTACTCCACTAGCTTTGTTGTGTAAAAACGGCGAATTTGTATCTCTACATGAAAGTACTTAAAAACGATAATCGACTAAAATTAAATTAATTAAAATTACGAATAAAAAGCGAATGTGACATATTAGGCCTTTTAAAATATTATATAATAATGCCTATTATAATGACAGTATTCTTTCTAAGCTTTGTTATAAACCTGTTAGATATTTATAATCATCCAGAGGTAATAAACAAATAAATGTCAAAAGTTAAAACTCCTCCTCCTGTAAAATAGCATTTTGGTTAATTCACCCTTTTTACAAAACACCGACGATATATTATTATGAGCGATTTGTTAATAACCCACCCTAGTGCTATATTCTGTTATGATGTTTCGCTGTATTGCACTGAAAAAGTTAGAGTGGAGTGGACTCAAAAACTGAAAGATTGACTATTCATTATATATACATTCATCATACATTGAAGTCGTTGTATACTGGCCATGCATCATTTATACTTATATAGGTACACTTATTTCCATCACAATATAATGGCCAACTGCTCCAAACGCGCCAGTCGCGGTGTTAGCACTAAATGCGTTGTAGAATTTGTATATATGTGTATACTTAATATTGCTCATACGTATAATATTAATGCTTTGATCGTCATAATACTATTCAATCCGTTGTAGAATAATTGATAAAGCTAATGAAAAATTAAAATTAATACAGATATTTTTTATTTATTCGTTTCAAAATTTTATCACCGCTAGTTATAAGTACTTAGCATTCGTACATAAAATAATTATAGTCAATAATGTTATTAACTATCAAAGTAGAACTAATAATTAAATTAATTCCAATTATTTATTTCTGAGATTAATATATTTGATAATTTATAGACTCTTGCATAATCTTCAAAGCAAAATGAGACCGACTGCGCGGAAATGCACTATACTGCCTCAATTTATTACCTTTCCCGATATAATATTATAATATTATACTGCGTTGATATGCAAGTAAAAGAGTGAAACTTTCTTTAGTTTTATTGAATTTAATATGAGACATTTTAATCTTAACTTATAAAGCTCAGAAAAATTATGGTTTCAGTAAATATTTATCGATTTATTTGATTACGTATATAATATCATCGTTTAGAGCTGTGTTTCCCAAAGGTGGTAAACAAATGGAAATTAATTGGTTCACGGTTAAACACATATTTTTAATTACATTCAGAACTACGAATATATTGTAATTTGGTAGGTTTCTTACAAGATGCGTGTATTTAAATTTCGGCACGACAGTAAATACAATGTCTTAAAAGAGTTTAAACCAAATATGTTAAAGAAAAACATTTTATTATCAGATGGGGTTTTTACATAATAATATACATGAAAATAAAACTTAAAAAATCACGAAGACTAATAATGAAATTAGCTGCAAATAATTTTACATCCGCAGATTAATTTGTATTACAATTTATACTTGTACTCTAAGAAACCCGTACTGACCTGTAGGTAAATGCTACCTATATGTACCTACATTAGTGTTGCTATTCTACAAGCCGTTTTCTATACACTATTAAGTCAAATGTAAGTATGCAAACAAACCAACGCGTCAACAGCAGTCCACCATTTAAAAAAAAGTACAAACTATGAATTAAGTGTTATAATGATGTATAATATAATATTATTTTATTCTTCGTAATCTCTTTTACTGTGTTAACTATCAATACATGGTGGAACTGCATTATATTATTGATTAATATTAATAAAACGCAAACATTTTTTGTACTTATTCATCGGTACAAACCGGTCCAAATTTATTATAGTTTAATTATTATAGTTAAATTTATTAAGTTGTATCAATACATTTTTTTTTGAGTTTTATTAATATTAACCAATAATTAACTATTTGTACCAAATGACTGATATTAAAAACGTCGTGGAATCACTAATAAGTGCTGTAATACAAACACGTAGTATCATTGACCACTAGATGTGTTCTATCAGAAAAATATGTATTATAATATATTAACATTTATATTGTATTCCAATTAAAATAGTGTTAACCGTTAAATATTAAAGTTTTACATACACATAAATCGTTTTGAAAAGAAGTATTTTCTTTTTATTTTTCTTTTATATGTTGAGTAATATTTTATAGATTTGGTTTAAATCAATTAACCTTAACACTCCCGTTACTGTAATGCCACCCTAGGTTACCCAGCACATTAAACTGCCAATATTTCAGTTAAGATGCACTTCGTCATATTCACATTTCGGCTATTCTTAGAATCATCAATATTTCATCTAATTAAAATGTTTTTATTTTAAAAATCAATAGTATTGTCCAGAAAATACTTATTATTCATAGATGTCTGGTCAAATTTAATTTACTTTTAAAAATGCACATCGCATTTCATTGCGAATAAAAAATAGATCCAAATGTATATACGATAAGAAGTCATACTCAATTATGAAAAACACATAATATGAAAATAAGGCGTGAGATCAAGAAAGCATTATGTCAGCTGTAAGAATGTATAGAAATACTGGTATGATTATACTTAAGTTTTCATCTCATTTTAATGATTTTGTACATATTAAAAAATTATGTATTATGTAGCCAAAAAATACACTTTCCTTATACCTACTGTAATATTGTCAATTTCGTACAGTAACCTAAGGTGACATCACTGAAATGGACGGAATCTATTAGAATCATAAAGGGAAGGTTGCATAAAGAAGTTTATTTATTGCTTAATATTAATAAAATAATAAAGTCAATATTATACAAGGTTTAAGATATGTTTCAATATTCCAATTGAAACTTGGAATTTATCCACATAACTACATAGGCCGTAAACCAGTGTATAGGGTACCAACCTTTTATTTGGGGGCTCCGTGTTCGATTTCCAGTAAAGTCACAATATATATAGGTATGTGATTTCCTCAATGTCTGGGTCTTTGTGATTGTTTCACTTATATTACTAAATACACTGCTGTTTCACTACTCTATATAATTGGAACTCATGGAATATTGTAGCGTTAAAAAGAATATACAATAATATAATTTTGTAAAAAAAAAACATGTGTACGTTTGTTTGCCACCAATACCCAAATAAATTTAAATATCATAAAATACTATTGTTTGATATTGCAAAGAAAGTAACATTTAAATAAAATATTCAGCGAGAAATACTTTCATACTAATTTATAGCCATACGTAATGTTATATTTCTTTTTATCATACCAAATCCTTAAATAAATATTTCCGGTAAAAAAAATATACACAAGTATTTATAAATACCTAGGGGCTATGGTCATAATTCAAGCGTAAATAATATTATGAATTAATAATACATATATTTTTTGTTCAATATTTTCTACTCTATGGTTAAATTTTATTTCAGTTATTATAAACTTCCTGTGGTATAACTTTATAGTCTTTAGTGACCATTTATCGATTACATCCGATTATTAAGATATTTAAAACCATTTGTTGTTAAGGTAAATCAATGTGGTTAACCATTAGGTAATAGCAAAAGTTCTGAAAAATGAAAGCTATTTTATTCATATTTACATAAATATCTACCAACATTATATATATTTTCATAATTGGTGTATTTTTATATACATTTTATGTTTACACGAATAACATGAATTTACGTTTAATATGAGTGTATTAAACATATTATATCTACGTAAATAGTGATATAATACTAGAATTTAATATTTTTTTTCGAGCCACACCCTTCTAGAATATATAATTCATTTAAACCACCCTTAAGTACGTAAATTACCTTGCTTCTAAACGAGGTATATGAGATGGCCATAGAATGAAAGTTGAATTAACATTCACTCTTTTGCACAGCACCGGATCGAACCCGCGACCTATGACTTCATAAACGGCCCCTCTATCAACTCAGCCTCTGTGAGTGTCGTAAAATCAAGCAACATACCTACATTGAATACTTAATTTAAAAAATGCAATTTTACAATACAGGCAGATAGATTGACAATATAAGCATAATATAAAATAACACACGTGATTGAAAAATAATTTAGATTCTGGTGTGTGTTATTTTCATGAAAAGACTACACATGACCCCATAAAAATATAGAAAATAATTTATACAGGTATAAGTGAGAGGTATAAATTTATATCATCCTCTAACACTCCTTTCAAGTGTCCTCCTGGGCTAGGAGTCCTAACTTTGGAAAGTACTAATTTATTCTAACGTTAATGACCGTGCTTCACTTGCCGTGAACAAAAAGAATATTTTTTACAACCAAACTTTATATTAATATGTTGCGGTCTGGTGTATTATAATACAGTTTATGTTAAGTAACAGTATAACAGCTTCATCACCAAGATGTTCTACAAAATATTGTATCTGCATAATAATATGATCTTTTATAATATCTGGTTACCTTTTGTAAACATATTGTATTGGTTTATTAATAGTTTTCAGTGATTATTCACAGTTCAAACTTCAAAGATGATGTATGGTGGGTATAATTTATTTTGTTTTGCTATATTGTAAATAAAAAATGAACGAAAAGAATGAAGAAAATGAAAAAAATACTGAACAAAAAGCCGCTTTTAAAACTGTAGAAATTAGGGTAACAATCATATCGAAAAATCAAGGCATTAACATTGAAATGAGAATTTGTGCAACATTTTCAAACGCCAGTATCTTAGAACAAGGTATTTTGAGTTGTTTTCTATAGAACTAGGGTATCGATATACGGAGAATAGAAAAAGGCAGTAAGTTTATCGAGCGCAGATCGCTGCATTATGAAGTCGTATATAAGCTTATATTATATTAATGTCACATGAGCTTTATATTATGTTGTTATATTTTGTATTTATTTAATTCTGAAATTATCAATGCCACAACCTTATTAGTATATTATTTGTAAGTCACACTGATGCACTGTGCAAAAAAAAATAACGCTCACCTATAATAAAATTATTAATAACGGTGCCATATTTACGAATTTTGTTTTAAAATGTTTACATATTTTAATATCACGGAAAGACAGTGCCAAAATGTTCGTCTTTATAACCGCGGATGCGAGCTTACTTTCTTTCAAATCCCGAAAAAAATGAATTTGCGTTTGACATAGATTTTAATGAGTTGGAATCTACCTTTTTCTTGGTCGTTCCTTCATGGCTGAGGATCGTGACCACTTTGAAACCCCGTCATCTTCTAAGCGACTAAGACTTTCCACCCTGTTCGTTCCTCTGCTTCTCTCAGGGAATTACTATTATACATAAAAAGTCTGTTATTATAACTTCCATTCCGATGTCCACACCCTTACCATATTTTTATTGAAAATATTTAGTGATCTTAGTCGTAACTATTAATTTTGGTAAGATTGTTTAATGTTTTTATTTTATTACCTTTTATTTACAATATTAGGCGCCTATTTCAATATAGTCACTGTTTTCAGACGTCGGTTGGTTTTCATCTTATTTCATTTTCAAATTAGAAAAATAGAACCATTTTATTTTATATTAAATCTTATAAGTATTTTGAAGCAAAATAAATTCGTTCAAATCGACATTTATTTCAATAATTTTAATAAATCTGTATTCATTCGTTATTAAATTTGTAAGGATTTTTGTAAGCTTTTATTTAAAATTATGTGAGTTTTTTATTAGATTTTATCATACGTAAACATATCTGTTTTTGAAAATAGATGCATCAATGTATAAGGTTAGCTTTGTAAAAGGAATTGAATGAATTACTTAAAACTAATACATTTATAATGTATTTTAAGATAAATATAGATACTTAAGGTGTAGCTACTCACTTCGTCTGGAGCGTAAATGGCGATTTATATAATTCATCACGGTTCTGGAATGTAGATAGATCTAGAGAGTAAGGAAGAAAAATACGTAAGTATGCTATAATATCATACTGCAATTAATGATAGAAACCGATAAGTGTCAGATACGTTATTAATTATTGTTACAACTTAACATACACCTAGTTGTTAAGTTTTTAATTATCAATCAAGTATCAGGATACGATAAGTTGTCACAGATCCACGCTTTTACTACCAATATGAACACATTTCCTTACATGCATTTAAGATACTTTATCGGTTGTATTACTCGTAATGCTACATTTGAAAAACTATCAGTGAAGCAAACATAAGTTGAGATGACTTTTCAGAATTTAGAGAAATCGGCTCATGTCAGCTTTGATAATAATTAATTACATTATAATACTCATGTATAGTTTTATATAACATTATGTAAAGAAATTTATATTATTAGTTGATAACATGAGAGTTATAACATATTATTAAGTATTAAGTATATTAACAATATTTTTGAAACTAAATACAAATCTCCACATATACAGGTACGTATATAAGTATATATCATTTTATCGTTGCGTATAATATGTATTAATGTAAAAATGTTGCACGAATGCATGTTAAAATACAATATATATAATATGATATGCAACGGCCTCGTTCGGACATTTGTTGTTGAATTATATCGATGATAACATATCAGTATCACTGTTCCAACGAACAGTATTGTACGAATAATGAGACGGTGAAAAATTAGACGCTGTTACATCTTAACGTAGCCATCATTGAATGATACGATACGTGATTATGCAACAAGGATAATACCAGCAGAGAGTTTATTTTATATTTTATATATTTCGTTCATCAATAATATTTCTTGGTTATAAGTGACCAGTATTAAATGGTGATAAAACCCTTAGACTAAAATCTATATTATTAAATATGTGACAAAGATTTTTTTTAGCATTACAAAAAACATACCACATTACCGTTAGATTCGATAGTTTTGGTACGAAACAAGACATAATCGTACAAGGAGTATCAAGTGAGAGAAAGTTATGCAATAGGCTTGACAGGAAACAGTACCAACTCTAATAATAATCACATTATTCCTATCTAATTTATGCGCTTGAGTAAAACATAGTTACAGTTTTTTATAAGGTATCAGCGAAATATCACCTGAAGGCTGAAACCAATTTATAAAAACGACACAATTTATAAATTTGTTAGCTTAGTTTACTTTGAACATGATTTATTAAAATAACTGCGTTAAAATGTTACATAAATCATTATTGAGTTTGTACAGTCAATTGACAATTAGATATTATGTATGCCTTTAAAAATACCTGTCATTTGAAAATGTGGGATTGTAATCAATTAACGAATCTAATAAAATGGATAGGATACAGTAAGTAAACCTTATATGGCCATATTATTGTAACTGATGTATATGTAATATGCATGTTTGATTTCATTACTTCCACCTTTGTTTTTTTAATAATTTATATTCAAACAATCAATACATATCTAAGAACATTGAAAAGATTTTTTTAATAAAAAATACACCAACAATAATTATAAACGATAACGTTTATAGGAATTCTGATTAAGTTATTTAGAAGATGACAACGATTTTTGGAAAAAAATATTTTAAACGTAATTTAATATTTTGAAAAATATCGCCGTTATATCTAAAATCTAAATGAAATCAAGTGATGTGTTATGGTCACATACAGTCCTTGATTTCCTGGCTATTTAAATTTATAGAATTGGGTGTTGTGTATGAATATACATTTGCATAACGATAATAATAATAATAAAAGTACTGTTTTTCCAAATAATTTTAATGTAGATACTTCTCACGGTGTTTCGAAAAAAAAACATAATATATTAAAAAGCAAAATATTTAATCAAGATGTGCTACCATATCCTACCCTCTATGACTGCTTTGTTTTTAATTTATTATAAACCCGAGTTATGTTAAAATGATTTGATTAAAACACGCATTCGTGGTAAAATACGTGATGAATGTCTAAATCAATACATTACCTCTTTTAATTAAGTAGGTACTTGAGTCAATTTTTTTTATAATTTTGTAAGAAATTTTGAAAAATAAAACTATAGTCTTTTTTACTTCATTTCAATTATCTGTTTATTGAAATTATTTTACGTTGATATTTTCAACTTTAATTTAAATATTGAATAAATAATTTAAAATGTCAAATTGGATGCAAAAATCTAAAAACCTCACAACGATATTTGGTATTATATGATATTGCATGATGTATTTGAAATCAAAATGATATAACTAGTAACGTATTTAATTGATAATTTTGATAATATCATGCGTATATGCAACTTAAAAATAATGCATTATAAAGATGAAATATTCCTACTTTCTTCTGCTTCTGCTATTTTCCTACGAGAGATATGCCTAAAATTTGCCAACTGTTATAGCTGCGACGTTGACTATCAATAATTTGTTATTGATGGTAAGCTGGAAATAGCAAGTTGACCGATCATCATGTATTCGGTTGTTTTATCACTGATATATTTGCAGATTATGGATTCCTCGGAATATACCCACTTTCTCATATTATTATCTTTGGTTATAGTAACTATAGTCCTTTACAATTTGTTATCTTTCAAACTGCAGCAGTAACCAGTATGGAAGCTGCTTTCTGGTATCATTGAAAGGTTACATAGTCGTATCTTTTATTCTACCTCATAATTTTTATACTTTAGGTAACTTTGTTTGCCCTAAATAAACGGTGTTTAAAAAAATAACTATTTTAATAAGAGATAGAAGAAACATGGAAATAAAAGTACGCATCTTTTGTTAATCACGCTTTACGATTTGACGCTTACGTTTTTTCATTGAAACATCTCAATACTATAATATTATATGTTTCTTACAATGCGTGACTTGTTTCGTATTTAGTTCGAGAAGGTACAACTAGTGCAAAAGGAAAAAGCGAAAATTGCTTAAACGAAATATGTTGAATTCCGGTCAACTGGTAATGTAATCACGCTCATAATCCAAGCGCGTACCACCTTACCGTTGGTACAGTCAGTCAATCTGGGAATGAAATAAATTATTTTAGTGCACAATGCAATTTTAATTAAAAATTTTATAGTATGTACCTATACACGTAAGTGCAGTAAGATATGATAAGTAAGACGGCTATCTTCGTAATTATAATAAGTTACCAATTTAGCACCGATTTACATTTACCGAATTATATCATCTCATTTAGGTGAATTATTAAATATTAAATAAAAATAAATAGTAAGGCAAGGAATTGTTAAATATAACAACGCCCTGTTAACCAATTTACTATATGATAGATGATTCAACCGAGAATAATGTAATAAAAAATATAATTGTGAAAATTTTGTGATTTTTTTCATTTATTGAATTTTATCGTTATTTTAGAATGTTAATACATTTTATGAAATGAACGTACGTATAAAATGTGAATTCTTGAGCTAAAATCAGTATTTGGCTACCTCTACCGTAACCACCTACAGACTTATATGCCTTATCACTGTCATCAAAATCCCAGTCATCCAATAAGGCTTAAATTTTCTTATATATGTAATCATTATATTTTGGTCTGGATTTTGTCTTCTTTCTACAAGGTACCAAATAAATGTTGAAAGATTAATTCAAAATTAAATGAAACATTAACTATAAAATTAGCATCTATCAATCATGTATATTAACCAATAATATAATTTGATAATAAACCCGGTGCACTATTATTTTTTCTCATTGGTAAATAAATATTTTATCATTCAAAAACTTGACCCAATTCACTTAGGCTGTGCAATTTTTTATAGCTAAAATTTATCGGTTATCATTGCACATGTACTATAAAATTGATTATTTTTGCTTTCATTTGTCTTTCAATGTACCTAAACCAATTTAACATTTTTTAATTTTAATAAGCCGTGTGATCACACAGTCACACTGGAAGTTACAATAAAATAGATTTAATCTAGTACCTACCTTGATAGTTAGTTTATTTCGAATTACTTGCTTGTTAAGGTATTACTAATTTGTTGATAGTAATGACTTACGTCACTGTATGGTATACTTGTATGCATTGCGCACAAACAATAACTTCATGTCTGTAGTATATTGCCATAAAATAACGGATTTAAAAAAAAAGTATATTCAGTTATTTGTATCCAAAGTAAAATAAAGTGACGAGTAGGGAATCCAATCCCGAGCCAAAATTCTGATCCCGGGATTTCGGGATTACAATTTGACAATCCCAGGATTGGCATTTTTTTCCATTGTTAATATACAATTTTCATATTTACAAATAACATTGATAAAATAGGTCAAAAATAAATCTAGCATAATTTATACTATTTACGACATTTATTGTTAATATTGTGTACGTTCAATCTTGGAAATACATACGTTTAATGGAGTAAATAATATTGTTATATAAATAATAATGTGCATTTAATATGAGATTGCTATTTCTGATAGTAAAGACTTAATGAATGTGTTAGCGAGATTTAAAATAGTAAAGCAAATCATGGTGCACTTATGACCTTTCCGATTCATAAATCTAATTAGTCACCCAAATATGAAACTGCCGTAAAACGTATGAGATCATGGTGTAATTACTTTGTTAATGGTGCAAAGCATTGTTTTTTTCCAATCTTTCTCATTTTTATTAATTTATGTGAAAAAATAAAATGAATCGGAAACTTACACATGGGTATAAATCAAACTTCATTCAAACTCAGTTTATTTATAATGTATATAACTATTTGTTATTAAAAGTATTTTTTATGTTATATTTTCATTTTTATTTTATTTTCCATAAAAATTGATAAAAAATCAATCCCGAAAGCTTCAGGATTATGTTTATCAATCCTGGGATTCATAGGTATCGAGGTATCGAAAATAGCTCGGGATCCCGGGATTGGAATCCCTAGTGACGAGTGTTGAAAATAAAATAATGTGAGTCACGAATAATATAAATTTATTAAATTTCTTCGTCAAATGCATTTTTATCCCTTTTTATTGCAGTGGTTTTCCGCTGTCTTCCGTAATGTAGATTTTCATCTGTATAGTTCGTATAAAACCTTTATATATTTGATAAAAAGTTAATAAAATGCTGTGTATCACATTCGCCAGAATTCGATAGAGTCCAACAACATATTTGTATTATTCACAGTTCTGAGATGTCTTAAATTGTTAATGTTCAATCGATTAGTATTTATATATGTTTGTATAATGAATCGTTATGAAAGGACAATTAATTAATTAAAATTTGAGTATAAATTTTAATTGGTCTAAGTTTTTATAATACACTATTAAGGAGTAATTTTATATAATGGACAAACTCTATAAAATATCCACGATTGTGTACGTTTTTTTGTAAAGTTATTGGCCCTTACTTAAGCCGTGAATGAGAGCAGAACGATTATGCAGTTTAAACATGAACATTATATTGTTTTGTCTTCCACCTTTTGTAAGAACATCTTTTTAAATGGTATGAAATTATGACAGAATAATGATAACTATTGTTTATGATTTATCACCGAATGAACAATTTCATATGTTTTCAGTATGATTGAAGATAAGTATCTATCCAAAAATAATTAATGTTATGTTATAATTTTGTTTAAAATTGTTTGTTTTAATTTAAACAATCGTATTGTATTAAGATATTATAATTATAGCGCCTGTACACATACATATCTACATGAATTAACTACCAGCAATAGCGTGTAAATTAAACAATCGCGATAACAACTGTTTCAACGCCAAATTGATAATTGTCACGCCAATTTCATTTTTCTGTACTGCGTGGTTTAGTTCGTATTTTTGTTCCGGCAGGTTTGCCACTATCGTTCTACTGCGCATGCGCAGATTTCGTGCAGATTGTAACTATCTCGTGAAAATTAAGAAACCACTGAACTTTTTTTTGATCCATGCATACAGTCTTGCAGCGTGTTTACAATTGAATTTTATTATTATGGTCGTGATAATACGTGTTGCCAGCAGTAAATCCATGCACCTGCTAACGGGCTATTAGTTTAACATTATTAAGTAAAAAAATGTTCATAGACACCTATTGAATAAAACAATGGATTTTTGATAATATATTGACACTCAGAATTAGTATCGGTTGTTTTAATGAAGCATTAGAATCATTAGATGGTTTTAAAGTCTTATAATACTTACAATGATATTATAGCACATTGATTTTAACGTGAAAAGCCTTGATTTTACATATATAAATACCATATAACCGCTAATTAGTAATCTTTCAAAAATAAATAGTTATCGCATTTGTTACTATTTTATATTATTTGTATTTACGGTACCTATAGGGTTGGAGTTTCATCGCGGGTCTTAAATAAAGTTTTCTTTTTCTTAAAACGGTGAAAAGCATCACTAAATTATTTAAAATATAAACACATAATAAATAATATAAAAAATATGTAAGTACATCAAAAATATATAAATACATAATAGAAATAAACCGATATACACTGGATTCACATCAAAGATTACGGGTAGGTTGATAGAATATATCAGGAAATCTTCAAAGGATGGCACAGAAAACTGGTATTTGATTATGCAAGATAACTTAAACTAGTAGCTATTTACTCATAGAAAACATTAATCTGTTGGTACATCAGAAGTAAAAAGTCGGGTGTCTGATTTATTTTTACGAACATTTATTATGAACGTAATTATTCTTATTTTTTGTGTACATGTAAATATACAAAATGGACCCCCTCTAATGAAAAATATCAAAGTTAAGTCATTGTATAGCGTCGGGTATGTACAAAGAAGGCATAGGTA
Organism: Rhyacophila brunnea; assembly: GCF_057557595.1. Taxonomy (NCBI): domain Eukaryota; kingdom Metazoa; phylum Arthropoda; class Insecta; order Trichoptera; family Rhyacophilidae; genus Rhyacophila; species Rhyacophila brunnea. Next base: position 34,393,525 of record NW_028232752.1, read on the forward strand.
CTTCTAAATACCTGAAAATATTAAAAAATGCCAATATAGCTTGACTACAATATTATTCTGTTATTGGCAAAAAAAAATATCAGAGTAAAAATACATAATATATTTAATATTTGAGTATGTGCAAAAACAATTCCATTACATAAGTATTTTCTATTTTGCTCTCTCCTGAACAATTTATAGTATGACACCCAACTTTTTACTTATTTACTACTTTACGTACAGATTTACAAACCAAATGATATAAGTATATTATATAGTAAGTATCTATATCAATTTCAATGTTTAATAAGCAAAACTGAATAACTTTGATAAACTTTAAATTAATACTATACAGTTTACACTATACAGTTTTTACTGTGGATAAAGAAATTTCACATGCAATATGATAATGTATATTATTTAAAAATGTGTTAACGTCTCTTTGTTTTATCATATGAATCTTACAACCAAAACGTTATAATATTTTATATTATTTTTTTGTAATAAATTCATTTATGTGAATCAACTAAGTATAACCAATAATGTAAATTGTTTAATGTAAAATCACTTAAAAATTTGGCGAATCACCAACAAGCCCCGAAGTAATCTGGTCGCTCATTTTTGATCCGTTTTCAGATAATACCGTATTATCATATTATTAAATCGTATAAAGATAATGTTATACATTTTTCTACAATGCAGACTTTTACTCATTCGATTTGCGGTGATTATATAAAATGAATTGTAATTTGCGACGATTGACCGATGATTTATGATAAAAATGAAACCAAATAATAATTTAAACTACATACCGCCTGTTCAAATCTTGCATTCTGAAGATCCTTCTTTAGGGTAACAGGTATTTGCATATTACGAATACTTATAGCAACCCTAGGATGTGTTTCGTGAAAAGGTGGTTATGGTGGATACTGGGTATGCGATAATAAGGGACTATACTGTCTCTCAGTCTAAAGTGATATTGGAAATCTCGGTGAAGATGGAAAATTTACCTTGCCTCGGTCACGTGCTATAAATGCCTAAAATAGTCTTAATAGTGCATGACTTTCCGTCAAGTCAACTAGATATCTGAGTTCCGAAAGGCCATTAATATCATTTATAGGGTGTATACCGTGGATCTCAGAGATGCTGGGTTGATCTAGGAAACGCAATAATATTAACAAGTGACAGTGAGTCTTTGAGACCCTGCGTGTCCATTTGTACATATTTGTATGCTTTTTTTACCACTACAGCATACTCGTACCATGAGGTTCAATATCGGTAGTGTGTTTAGTAATAGAAGAGAAAATAAAAAAAAATGGAAAAAACATAGGTGTGCGCCTGCCTTTGGTGGAGGCATCCTATTTTTTCTGTCTTCAATGCTATATCAATCGTCATTAGACGAATGGTTTACTTCCTCATGAATAGTTTTTCTCCACCGAGGCAAAATGAAAGTTACCAAGTGCAGTAATGCAGAGATAGCTAAAAGATGGGACAGGCATTGGGAGAAATTAATTGTTTTAATAAGCAACCTGAATATTAAGCAGCTTAAAGCTCAAAGCGTTGGTGCTCTGATACTACTGGCTTCAAATAGTGAGATATATAGCAACTTTTTCGTTAAATTTTGATAGAAAACGATACTAATAAAACAAAAGTAAATTGTTTGAATATAAATTGAGTTTAAAACCTCTAATAATATTTTTTATTTAAAAGTAACGATTGTTAGAATAAAAAGTAAAAATTGAGAGTCTTAAATCAGTTATTTAGGTGATACATCATTAATTTATTAATATATATTTACGAGTAAAATAATAATGAATAAAAGCTTTCCTCGGTTTTATTTCACTGTACCTACTCTCTGATCTTTCCGCCCCGTGGACTATCCTAAGGGGGTATAATAAAATACAGAAAAAAAACTCTTAATATTTGATCAAGTCTAATATTGAAGAAAGTAAGGAAGAGCTCCTTCGAACCAAATTAACAATATCACAGGCTTTCCACTGAAATAATAGACCATACGTACCGCTTAATACCAAAAGGGGTGAAACCAAGCCGTGAAAAAAGCTGTCAGACAGCCTGATAATCAGGGTAACGATCGTATCGTGAGATTCTGGTGAAGAAAAAAAATTGTTGCTATTTTAAAATTCTACAAAACGAATGCAAATATTTTAACCTATTCGGAATTTATTACAGCGGAAATAATTTTTTTCTTAAAATTCATAAATTTCTTGATTAGACAATATTAATTTATAGCGCAATAAAACTGATACTCAACAGTCACATTTAAACAATAATCGTATATAAGTATATCAATAATCGTAACTAGCAAGTGGCATGCGACCATACAAGGAAATAAGGTATTACACGATGCTACAAGGTGCGGCAGTGAATCAGGCTATCGTAATCGATTATCAATAATAAATTATAGAAAATATATTATTATAATTAGAATTTCATAATTGCCAGATTCAGCACTGCTTTTATATGCTGCTGACTCTTGGTTCAACGGGAATGATTTTTTTTGTGAAGGATAAGTGATAGGTGATCCACTATTATTGTTATTATATTTGTATATGTAGTATGGAAACACGTTCAAACATGTCAATAATTATTAGAGTATAATATTGCAATTACCTTTCAAAATTACTAAGTTAATAAACAAAAACTAATCTATGTTGCACTGTTAGCTCACATGCGTTGAGTTTGTCTATAAAATTTAAAATTAAATTATGTACAGTTATATAAAATTATTCTCATGATGATTATTTGAAATACGAGTCTATAAATAGAATAGATAATTAAACAGTTATGGGAATGCCTTCATAGTAGGAAGTATACATATATAGTAGAAAGTAGGTATAGCAAAAAATATCTAAAAAGGTTATATTTAGAAATAAAATAAAATATAATATTGATTATTCGTAGTAGAATTTCATTTTTATAATATTGGATTTATTGTTTTAAATTTTATATTCAGAGTTTCAGTCGATTGATGTCTGTGTTATCTTATCACATAGAAGTATTCTTTAGGTTTAGATGATGATAATGTAAAAAGTAAAATAGATGTCGACTAAAATTTAGGAATGTATTAATTTATAATATACCCTTTTTGGCAATAATTGAATCAAAAATACAAATATAATTTGTACTAAGTTATACAATTACCAAGACGTGAGATAATATTGAGTTTCCTATTTGTAAAATGCCTGATAATTTATTTAATATTATAAAAGAGCATGTTTTTAATTTTGTTTATAGTGGAAAAACATCGTGTTACTTATAGCATTAATAAAACACAATATAGCTATAACAAATACTAAATAACTAATACCGGTTTTATCCTCATAAATATTGACAATATTTTATTGAAGCAGACGAAACATATAGTATTATCGTACAGTAGTGGAGGTTGGTATTAAATTGTATGGAATAACTATTTAATATTATATTTTTATTAATTTAATTAATTGGATATTTAAAAAATACCCTATTAAACCAGTCCCATACTATACCGTATAATAAAATATAATATGCTTGTAATAAAATATTATTAAAGTGACTTTTTTCAATGACAAAAAACATTGTAATAATATATTATAAAAAAATAACGAAGAAAATATACCGACATCTAGCGAGACGCTGTGATACCAAATGGCATTTATCCTAGCTATGCTATGTTTACAAATAATGTGTAAAGAAATATTGCTAATGTTTATAACCATTGCCGTTGGGTGTATTAATATATATTTTTTATCAGACATAACGAAAAAATACAATTGTGGGAAAAGTTTTTTTTTTTTACATACTCGTAAAACCTAATTTTATAATTTTAAATTAAAAAATAAATAAAAATCTTTTTAATGTTTTCAGATACATATTAATTAATTAATACAGTTGAAATTGTAAATTATCAAAAAAAAAATCTCAAATTGCAAGTTTCGAATTTTTCCGCTAGGTTATCTGCTGGCGTGCCTCTCCCCCTTAACGTTTCATTGATAAACTGTTCAAAATCTAAAATTATGCATTTTGATTTTTACCAATTAAACGTGGCAATTTTTGTTGTCAATTGATGTAAATGATTTCATTATTATGTTGATATAATAGTGGGTATTGAATTATATAAAAACACAAAATAATTATAAATAAATTATAGAAGCAGTGATTAGAGCATTAGAAGGGAGTATGTGTGTTCGAATCCTACTCGTCTAAGATTTCTTCTAATATGTATGATTCAGAGGCGTGTTTATGTAATATCTTTGCAATAATTAATAATACTAAATATATTGATTAAATATAATTATAATTACAAACATTAAATAATAGTTACCTAATACGAATATATTAAAGTTTATGAAATCGTCTACATATTTGACATAATATAAATTACGGAAGCATTGGTGTACATCTTACCTACTGAAAACATCGAACATTTTTATTAATTAATCTCTAGTGAAATGTTGTAATTTTTTTCTCCGTGAGAGTATCAATCACCTTCCTGTCCTATTAACAAATAATCCACTATTGTTTATAGCAACTGTAACAATGGAAGTGACGCTGGTCGATTTTTTCATAACGACTCAATTAATACTTCCGACGGAAGTTTATTATTCACTTTTATGTTGGCAATTTTTATAACTTAAATCGACATTAATAACTTAAAAATAATTGTCGGAAATTAATTGCAGACTATTATGTCGATAGACTAAGACACAACACAAATCAGTTTACTGTCAGATAGTGTGGAGAAGTTCTGTGCTCATAAAGGTATGATGTAGCTAACTACTTAGTCAAGCTTTTCACTAAATACATACGTACGCTTTATATAATATAATAAAACATAAGTTATAATGTTAACAAGGTTAACAGTTTCCATTTTGTCTCATAGTATAATACTCCTTGGTTTATTTATATACGAGTAATATAACATTATTTTTTTATAATCTCTAACAGAATACATTAATAATTATTAACTATTTGACCAAGAATTATTCATATAAATTATACTGGTTATATAATGATAATAATATTATATGTAGTTTTGTTGTTTATAAAACGTTTTATTGGACATTATTTATATACTATTTTACACGTTATAGACTAATGTCGCCTGCCGATTATCAACCACGTAAATAATATTATTTAATGTCATTTCGTGATGGAAAGACATAATACGAGTAGATGAAGTAAATAACAACGCAATTTATTTATGTATTTGAGTTATATCAGAGACATCTAGTAGAAAATACAAAGCTCACAATTTGAGATAATTTATTGATAATTAACATTTTAAAGTGATTTAGTTAATCCTATATTTTTCAAAGTCAAAGGCAAACTTACAACAAAAAATATGCTTAGTCAATTCTTTAAAGGATATCATCTTATGATTACATAATATTATTATTGTATGATTATGTTAATCATAAAAAACTTACTTATTCGGTTTTTTCTTATGTACTAAAAAATCTTTTTAAATAATTCATAGTTCTAATGTAGGCAAACTTTGATATAGGCAAACTTCGATTTTTATAAAAAAAAAATAAATGTGTGCCTAAACATTTTTTTTTTTATTGATACCAAATCGAGTTGCCATATTGTAACCATAGGTACTTGATAAATTTGACATAAATAAAAAAGATTTGAAATAATAAGTTTAATTTTTAATATTTTTTGAAAAATCTACTTATGTTTTTTAAAATATATTAAAACTGTGAATTATTCAAAAATATTTTTACTACTACATAAGAGAAAACTATAGGATTACAACTTAGTAAAAATGTTATTGTTTAAAAATGTGGAAATACGATAAGCAGATTTCACAAGTGATACGTATTCACATATTTTTCAAAAATATATTATGTTCGAATGCATCGAATTATTTATCTGTAATAGGTACAACATCACTCTTTTTTATAAATGTAAGTTTTTCTTGACAATTCCAACTGGTTTTCAACGCATTCCTTGCGAGACCTAATTTTCCGTAACCGGTCGACTGTGATCAAATGCATTTTCCCAATAAATAATGAGATATGCGAATATCGAGATCAACGTGCAGCCTGCACATTATAGAAGATTTAAAAAAATTAATTATGTATTTATAATCTAGAAAATTGATTTATATATTAAAGCAATTTTTTTATTTCAAATATAAATATATTATATACCTCGATTTTCCAGATAGTCCAAGTCTTGCCAATAGTGCGGAGGTAGCCGGTCGCTTCCGTTATTATATCGATGTTAAGTTTGTCTATTTGATAACATACGACAGATAAGCGATTTGATGGAAAGAATAAGGCGGTAAATAAATCTAACATAACACAACGTAACTTACTAGTAAACTATGTAATCGATATTTCGCTATTTTGACATACATTATTTGGATTTGAATATGCCGGAATTTCAACTTACTAGAATTTTAGTAGTCGAAATTTTGATCGGCACATTATAAGTTCATCATCATTCTTGGTTGCATGATCATCCAGCGTCTAGGTAACTCCTGTACCAATATCGTCACCGGGCGTCCCAGCCCAGCTAATAATAAAACCTGTCTTGTACATGAGTCTACCAGAATTCGTTTGGCCTGCAATCCAGGCACGTGTATGTGAAAAAAAGTAAATGGTAGGTTACTTACTACGCTTGGGATATTTTACTCGGACTTTTATGAACACGTACATAATGTCACTATCATAATAATGCATCAGTATGGCTTGTAAGCCGATACATTGTGGTGAATGAGGTTTATATTAAACTAAACATGGCCAACGTTATTTTTTTGAATATCGAGTGAAATGATACTGAATAATACTGGTATATCGAAAAAAATGTACGCGTACCCTTTTCTTAGGTGCCGGATATTCAGTCCGCTTGGTACATTTGTAACTTATTTTGTCAAAACATTCAATTGAAATAAAAATGTTACCACCATATTGTCTTCTGTTGAGCTGGACAAAAGAACATAGCAAGTTAAACCTCGAATTCTGTAATTTAGATTAATTTGTGTTTAATTTCTGTTGTATTCTTGCTTGCTGAAAAAAAATAATATAATACACCATTTGGCGGGATCCCCTATGTGTGAAAACTGGTGTGTTATGATTTACTCCCTATTCCAGTCAAAAATTAGATTAATGGTTGAATTATCAATAAAATTTAATATATGACATTAGAATATGGAATAAAACTATTTATATAAATACTAGTGTGGGTATTCATATTATTTGGATGGAGTAATATTCATTTGATATCAAAGAACAACATCTAATGATTTAGGTATTCATTTTGTAAAGAATTTTGTATTTTTATGTGATATCAGAAATGCGTTCTTCGTAGTTTCGTAAAAAAACATCAATTAAATTCGTTTATGGGACGTATGCTTTAATTATCAAGTACCCGCGTCCTACGTGATTTTGTAAGCCGATAGATACCGCCTGTTAATAAACCGATGGTATAATGTAATAGTTAATATTAACTATACCGGTTACTTCAACAAATACTTTGCGTGAGAAACGATCGCCTTTATTCATATTACGTGACAGGGAATGTGGATTAGTATGATGTCAAATCCAATATGAGATTTATTTAGTTTTACAATGGTATATATTTATTATATAATATAATCTGGTTTCTAGGGATGTATTTGTTAAGTCAAGTTTATATAATATGTTAAATCTTAAATATAAAATAACTAAACAAGTTAAAATGATATTATGACGAATCGTTCATTTCGAAAAAAATAGTCATAGAGCAACTTTGCCATGAAAAAAATCATTATTTTGTCACTCCCCTATACTCTCAATTAAAAAATAGTTAATTAACAATAAGCTATAGATAAGACGTTCAATGAAGCGTTAAATAATATGTTCAATAAAAATCCTTTGGTACTAAGTACCAAATACCGAGTTTCATATTTATTCAGAAAGCAACCAACTTACATTGAGAGCAATTTGTTATAAATAAAATTTTGTTATATTATGCAATCATTTTTACTACCGAGCATATTAGGTATATAAGCTACCATAAAGTAAGAATTATAATAACAGACTTTTTACAAGAATTTGGTAACCATTTATTCAACGCACAGACAAAATAAATATTGTGTACTTTACATGACGTGATAATTTATTGATGTCTTTTTTTAAAGATTTTCTATGCATGTATCCGTTGAAAATAGCTACGCAGAAATGATTAAACTTAAGGTGACGCATCAGTGAAACGCCAAATAATTTCCAACTGTAGGCGCGACAAAATTTTGGACTCGCTGCCATTCACTGAGAGAATCTCGAGCCAGAAGCACGTCACTTTGCTGCGTGATGGCGACGGGTCAATTAATTCTAAAATCGTGTAAAGATGACTAAAAACGTTACCCATTTACTTTAAAAAGAAAACATGTCAATGAATATATTATTATTGTTACTAATAGAACAATAAACAGAACATAAAATGAACGTATGTTGGATTTATATGAAAAATAATATTTCGTTTGACAGGTGTCATTTGCACCCGCGACCCGCAGTCCGCGCATCGCCTAGCAACGATATTTTTAGACCGTGCCTCAACTAATGCATGGCCTTAAGGCATAAAGCCCATTGACGCAGCGAGTGCGGCGCTCGCGCAAAATTTCTACAAGTGGCGCGTAAATCAACGAAAATACAACGTAATCAAATACGCCAGCGCCCACTGGATTTGACGACGCATTTTACGCGCGCGCCGCATGAATCATCGTTTTTTCGCGAATCACCGCTTCTCGGCGATACGAATGAAAGAAAATACAATGGAGTCCATTCATTGAACACAGCGAGTAAAAACACGCTGCGCGAGGCATCGTCGATCGACGGGCGGAAAGCAATTATTTAATTACAGAGAAGTCATTGTTTTATTTTATTGCGTGTTCAGTTTATCGCTGGTTGAATAATGTCATCGTAAATTTTAATTACAAGCCCCGAAATAATATAATATTTTTATTGCTTTGTTATGAGAGGCGCTGTAATAATATTTATGTTGTGCTGCTTGGGCCGCTTATAACATAGGTGAAGGGTAATGCGCGGGAAGAGACGTGTGATTATGGTTATGAATAAACACTGCATACGCGGACTTCGCGCGCCCGACGCGTTCTGTGGGCACCATCGCTTATAGGTAAATAATTTACATTCCAACTGGTTTCCTGAGATTTTACCGCCAAAATCACCAAACAAAAAATGTGGAAATTTACTAACGTAGACGCTTAATCAGAAGATGTTGACTAACTTATTTAATATAATTTATGATGATAGATAAAATCATGCTAAATTGTTGCCAATGTGTTACAAAGAAGATCATTGAATATTGAAATAAAATATGAATATTTTGTGTGTGCGGATTTTTTTATGTGCACAAATAATTGAATAATAATAAAGGAATAATTGTCCAACAAGAGTTTATTGTAATATATTTATTGATTGAAAAATCAAAACATTTACCTAACTCAAGGAAGGTGTGTACTTTAATCTAATAATTAACTAGGTACATGAAACAATCACCACAACAACGATGTAATTAATATTACTAAATATTTCATTTAAAATAGTATTTTGTAAATACCGTAAGGCTTGATCAATCCATCAATTGTACGTATACTGATATAATTATATTCTTCTAATTCAATCGAATGATGTAATGTTATATTTTGTCCAACTATTGGTAACTGGATACATATTTTATTTGGTTCTGCGTTTGAATTTTGAAATTACTCTAGTAGATTTTATTACCCAAGATGTAATATGGTAAATGAGATATAATTAAATAATAAATTCTATTACCTAATACTCTGAATAATTATTTATCATTTTGGAGAGAAGCGAAGAATACAAACTGCGAAAATATGCCCACCCATATATAAAAAAAAATGCCGACAGTTTTTACCATAATTCCGTGATTATTTAAGTTACACAAAAAGGACTTTATTTAATCTTATATATTTTTACAGTGTAAAAGTTTAATTTTTAAATTATATTCCACCAAATAAATACTAACTCAGTTAACGATAATTTATTATCAAAAAACTGTTTTAAAAAAATACTTGTTTTTTTTTTAAATATTGGTGGTATAAAAAGAGTAAAAAGGTAAACCAAATCAATTAAAAATAAATTGAACAATGTTTTTATTCAACGAGTGATTCACCAGATTTAATAATGGAACATTCTTTATTGGACGTATGAAAGTTGAAAACACCTCTGAGAAATATAATATAACTATAAGAAAAAATACGACACCTAGCGGGATTCGAACCCGTGCCCCTAGGATTTGCGCCTATGTGTCCTGACCACTTAGCTACGTGTGTCTTATCTGAAAACACTGAATCTCTTCTAATGCTTATATTTTTCTTATGTAGTGTGTTTATTATACATAATCATTCCAAGCAGAATCTTGTAAAACAAATTTTGGTAAACAAGCAATGGAAACAATTAGAATGTGTGCCAAATATCCATGGCGTAGAATAAAACAAAGTATAAAATTAACGATAAGATCAGAATGAGCTTTTGGAGACCTTCGCCAAGCTGAGATTTATCTGAACATTGTAACGAATGATGAAAGTGACGTCACATGGTCATGTGAATTAAAAAAGGAAAATGCGCACTGCTCACAAGATGCTAGGCACAGTGTTGACAGTCGAAAAAGTATATATATATACAAATTAACACGTCCGGATATAGTATGAAATTAAAATAAAAGAGTTATGGAAACGGAAGGTTCTCAAACGCAGCTGTTGATAGCGGAACGAACAATGCTCTTTTGATGTTGTATCACTTTGTGTTAACTTAAATAAAAATAATTATGTAAATCGTTAAATAATCTAATTTTGGCATCGGATGTGTATCAGTAGCACAAAAAATATAATAACACCATGAAAAATTTATCATAGGAATAATTGTTTGTACCTCTAGTTAGAATGTCTGACACTAGATTAATCTAAATCTTAAACATCAATAAACTTATTCAAAATCATGCAAATATCTTAACGGCCCACATGCTCGTCGTAGGTCAAAATTGAGTTTTTATTGTATTTTCAAACCATGATCATGGACACTCCTTAAACGTTGTAGAAAGAGAATACTAAAATGCCTAATTCTTGTCAAATTTGGGATCACAGAGATTATCAATATAATTTTTTATCGTGAATATTTTACTAAAATTATCTCGTCATAAATTACACTAATGGTTTTATAAATGCGTTTAAAAATTAATAAATGTAAAAAATTTTAACACCACTGCACATTCATGTACCGAAATATGACTATATTCTAAAACATTAGAGCGAGAGGTTTTAAAGAATACTATTTTATGTAACAAAAATACTTTATGCACTCATCAAATGTTTAAAATAAATATAAAGGATAATAAGGCTTCAAAATTATATAAATAATCTACAACGTTTAAGGAGTGTCCAGGATCATGGTTTGAAAATACAATAAAAACTCAATTTTGACCTACGACGAGCATGTCCCCCCTTAATATTCTAACAAAATTTTATTGTACTCGTATGTATTAGATATTCATATTTTGTAGAATTCCTGTTGTAATAGGAACGAAAATAAATAAGTCATCTGTCAAAATATAATAATAATAGTAGATTACTGTAAACACGAAAATAAATACTATTTATACCATTTTTTCCCCTTTTTAAATAATAGTTAAACAGAAGCCTGTTCAGGAACTATTACCGACGAATTATTAAGCGAAAAAAACTAGAAAAAATAAAATGTATCTTTTGGCCGAAAACTATGGATCCACCAAAGCTTTTTAGAGTCAAAATTAATAATACGGACATTAAAACAATGATAGCCAACCTACATTTAAAAGATGTTAAACTTATACTTAGATGAATATCATAAGTTGCAAAGCCAACCTCCGTTTATCAGACGGGTCGTAAGAATAAGTAAACTGGATTTCACATTTCAGCAACTTTTGACATTTAAATAATATGTACAAAGCTGTTAACCAAGTAACTTATTAAGTCACTACAACGTCATAAAATTTTGTAAGAAATCTAATAATTTTGATATTCATCAATAATCTACTCTCTTTTAATGGAAGTTGATAATTATTGTTATAAAATCTATCATATTGATTACGGTTCTGAAAAATCACCCAAAAATCCTTATTCACTCTGTTTTATTTATATATGATTAACTGAAATAAAAGAACGTATTTTTATATTAGGTGGCTAATTTTTTTATCTGCACTGTCTTTTCCCAATTTAAAATACAAAAATGCACTGGTTTCATTCATCGATAGTCTTAAACTAGTTTAAACGCATAAGACGAACCTCAGCTTACAATACATTATCAGTTTACTCAGACCTGTTTAATGATGCTGTATCATGATAAATTATATATATAAATCCCACAAAACAGCGAGCGACATTGTTTCAAAAGATATCGTTATATAATGGATCGTATTAATCTTTTTGAATCCAAATACCACTTCACTTGATTTATCGAGTCCGGATATTCTGTTTGTGAAAAATTATTACTTTGTATGCGGCAACATAACAATTTCTACTTGTTTATTGGTGATTAAAATTGTGATTAAAATAGACTGTAGTGATTAAATTTGCTATCCAGAAAAAAATCTATCAATAATGTTATTTTAAGCGAATAAGTTATTTTGATTTTATATCTACGCATCTATCAGCATTCAGTACCCTTGAATTATAATTTTCTTATTTAAATATGAGTTTAAAATGATTAAGTTTTTCAAATTCAACTTGCAGAAGAGATTAAATAGGTACCTTTTTTAATATGGAATCGTAATAATTGATCAGCAACTTACCAAGCAAATGCCACTGGATTAATACATGAAAATCATCAGAAATGTGAAGTTGGTTGTTAATTCATCAACGGCAGATGTGAGTTTTCACCAGTTCCAGATAACTAACAACTTCTCTACATTTTAGCCACAGGAATGTTTTATCTCTCTCTACAAATTCCAATCACCTCAGCTTAGTTTTTCTACCCTTCCTTTACCTTCGTGTATATTAATGAGATTTTCATATATTTGACTATATTTATTGAGACATGGCCTCTCAACATAGTCAACCCAGTTGTACATGGAAGACGACAAAAGACACTACATGATTGTATCCAGAATCAGATTTACAGATTTTGACGGTAAAACATATTGCCGAAACAATAGCTTGTTATTTTAAATAAAACATGTTTTTCATAAGCGGTATTGCATTTTTACTCGAGAAATCACATACTTATATCTAATAAAATTAACATTTTAGACCATATTATATTAAAGACGATTTTCACAATCATTGTTGAACAAAATCGAATAAATTTAACATTTCAGAGTATATTGACATTATAAAGAATTTTCATAATCAATTATGACTACTGGTGTTTCACAAATAAATTTTAAGTCAAGGCATTGTGAAAGAAGACTTTTACTTTTGTAAAAAAATATTATTCACGTCCCTAGCTCGTTGCCTTTTAGAGGCTCCTGGACTGTACACTCTTTAGCCCTGTGTTAAATCCAGGCCTGGTGGTAGCATTTAAGGCACCTGACATCTTTATTTACGGTTTTAAAAACTCTTGTCTTCATTTGAAAAGTTGCAGTCTTCTCTCGTCTTCATTGGTAAGGGCTAGCACTCTATTCCGTAGGATAGTATACCTATTGGTGGAGATCTTGAATGATCAATGTATATACTAATATCTCTTATAACCCTGCATGTGTTGCGTTAAATTCATGTTCTCAAAAGCAAACAATACTTACAAAATCTATACTTCCAATAAAATTGAAGTGTCTGTGATTTATAAATATTTACCCCTAATTATTTACATAATACCTAAGCAAAGAATAGGTTTTTTATTCGTCTGATTATTTCATTCAAATTTAAAAACACTACTATACGATTACTGATGAAAATTTTACAGGTTTCAAACTACGATATTGGTACCAATTTAGTAGAAATATTTATATTTCAAAGTTAAGATAAAACAACGCACAAAAGTAAAGCACTTATCACAATTCATAGTGGAGATATAGCAGCAATGGAGAAGTGTGGTGAGGTATGGGTAGAGAGGTACGAAACTATTTCCAACCCTATTCGATTGGCCCAAAAATCTTTCTGAATATCCTGAAGTCGGTGTCTGACAAATCAGATTTATACAGAGCTAATAATAAAATTGATTAAAGAGTAGGTAAAGTGGTCAGATAGCAGTGGCATGGTGGTAAGGTAAGGTGCAGGTATATCGCATTGATTTAAAAAAATTAAATCGATTAAGTATATGTTTTTATTATGTATATCTGTCTACTTCATATTCTATAGAGGCGAAGTCACGGGCTATCGCTAGTTATAAAGTTAAGAAATACTTGAATGTACTTAGGTATCTTGTTATTAATGACTTGCTCAATTCCGGCAAATTTTATTTTATTTTTGTTCATGATTTTTCTCCTTTGTGTAGAAAAATTCGCCCGTAGCGTTGAATTACACATTAATAATCGACTTTGAAGTTTCGGTACTATATAATTATTTTTTTATCTGACGTATTTCAAGACTTGCAATTCACCTAGACAGAAGGTATTACATATGTAAGAAAATTGCATGATTAGATGCATACAATTTTTCATAAATATCGTAAAAACATCGGTATGTGAGTAATATAATTGTTTGCGTTCGCGAAAATCAAACAATGACTAGCATTTTTTTACAGTAAGGTGACACCAATTTTTGATATTGCTAAAGAGATTTACATTATTTAAATTAAAATCAGTATTTTTGGCCATAGACAACAGGCTGTTATTTTTTTCGAAACTTTATTAGAAAGAAAATGCGAAATTCTTGATTGCCACACATTAAATTAAATGCTTATAAATTTTGAACAACGAACTTTTGACAAATGACCAATGCATGATATTTGTCTCAGTCACTCCCAATTCACTGTTTGATGCACACCGTTATTAGCTGTATCCATTCTTGACCTATCTTAGCTTTCATCTCCTCGTATTTGCTAAAATTAATTCTTCTCGGGCTCTTGAGGTTTTTAATATATTTTGGGAACCAATGGATGATAATATTTATCCTGCGATGTGACCTCTCTATCTTCACTTTGTGGGAGTGGGAGGGGAGTCAGTTCGGGGTCCAGGTTGTTCATTGTTCTTTTGTTTGTTATTATACTAACTTAATTTATCTGTTCATTTCATGTTTTGAACGTCTTGAATTAATATTTTTTATGTACTTAATCAATATGTTTTTTTTAATAAATAAATACACAATATGTGTTTTTTTTCAAAGAATCGGTGTTTTTGTGATTTTTTACTGCTACTACTATTGTTTCACTATTACTACTGCCATTGTGCATCATATTCTATTGTAGTAATAAAAAAAATGTGTTGAAATTATATCATTATTCAATATATTCATTTTTTTGTGAAAGAAGTAGCTAATAATCAAAATAAATATAGCTTTGACAAATGACCATTGCATGTTGTTGAAAATCTGTTTGTCTATTATTACGACTAAGCTACACATCATTTTAGATTTAGTCCGAAATGTCTCAATATAGATGGAATCAAACATCATTCTTGAGCTGCTAAAATCTCCGATGTCGCAATTTTGTTGAAATTATTTTTTAACAATATTTTCTGTTCCTTTATTAGTTTAGTAAAACCTTCAACGTTATTTTTGCCACTAAAATTAAAATATATTTTATTATGGAAACCTCCGATATAAGATGTTTTATTTAAATACTATCTTTACGGTAATGTTATCTTAGGTTACACAGTTTTTTAACCTGCAAATATTTCAGTTATTATGCATTTCGTCATTTTCATAATTCAGCTATTCAGATACACTCAGTAATTGGTCAAGGATGTAAGAATTTATAGAAATATCATACGGTAACCCAAGATGATATCACCAAAATGAACGGAATTTATTACCATCGTAAATATTGAAGGTTAGTACAACGGTAATAACAGCTGTTTCATACGGGACACCTGTGGCGAGATTCCGCATTAAAATTACATATAAATGAAGGCTACACTCGTGTGTCCCCGTCTGAACGCGCCCATTCAGTTATGTGTAAATGCGTAATCTAGCCACGCCGGTGGCGCCACATAAGTGTCCCGTATGAAACGGGTCTAATTGTTTATAATGTACGTAGTCATCATATTGGTGCCATTACAAACACTTGAAGATGACGACCCCTCCAATACCGGTTATTTAAATAAATAGAGTTAGTCAGAGACTAAATGTAACAAAATTTTAATTTTGTCACATCTGACGTTTTAACAGCTCAACGAAGATATATGTGATAATCGTACTTATATCTCTTTTACTTGAATGGTATGATATTTAATTTAAGTATATTCTGACGTTATCCCGTTATTTAATATATTATTACATATTTGAAAAGTAAGTAGGTAATAGTCATAATATAATATAATATTTTCTCTTACTGGCTGTTACGTCAGTTATTCAATATTATTTTTGTAAAAAGTTACACACGCGTACGATAAAAGTAAAATTGTTATGTGGACAGTTGTTTTGGACAGTCATTATCAACCGCTTACAAAAAGTAAGTAGGAACAATATTACTCGACCGATAATAATATACTATTATTATGCATCCATTAAAATCTATCGGTAGGTTATTATTTGGAGTCACTAGATGATTATTTTAGTTGTAGTGACATGACAGTTAACCACTCTCCTCGCATTCAATAATATGATATTGGTTTCACTTTCCAACTGCTTACAATATTACAAAGAGTTGGACAAGGATAAACTAAGGAAAAATCTTTTTTTTTAAATTTAGAATCGATAAAAAAAACAGTATTAGATAAATTCAAAAGTTGTAAGAAATACGACCATAATATGATGTAATTAAAATACGATTCGATAAAGCATTGAAATCGTCGATATCAGTGTGATATTTATACTTGATTCCTGATTAGCAATCCGGGGATTGGCAACACGATGTCCGCAGGTGCCAGTGTGCCCGTGGAGTATACTATTTCATACAACCTCTCCAGTAATGCCAATTCCAGTCGAAAAAATCCGACAGCCGAATTAAGAACATAAGTTATTTAAAAAATGCTATATTTCCTTTTTTGTTTGTGTAGAGTGAAAAAGTCGCCCGCTGCGCATTTTTTTCCATTAGCTATATGCATTTGAGAGTTATACTTGCGAGATACAATAAATATGAAGTTTTTTCAGATTTGTATTTTAATCGGTCAATAAATATAATACATCAATTCTGGTAATATTAAAATTTCGTATTGTAACCTCCACTAGAAAAATATTGCTGACATCTAATCTTCTCGTATAATAATCACAAATATATATTTTTTCTTTAATTAATTATCAATTTCTTCAATAAAAAAAATCTTTCTTCCCTTTTTTCTGACGATGAGATATTAAATAATTACAAGATAAAAAGAACTTTTTATATACCACGTTTTTAAATTTTCTGTTGAATCATATAAATTCACAATTCTATGTATTAATAATTTAGGACAAAAAAGGCAATTGTCAACAAATCATATTTTTGTTATTTTGCAACAAACAAACATAATATATAGAATACTAAACTGTCATTTTGATGTCCATAGTAACGAACGTATATATTAATAATTTAGTTGCTAGGACCACCCCCTTAGCAACCAATAATAGTGGCTTGGATTACGGATTTCTTCCGAAATAACTTTTCATACAAAACAGAATTAACTGAAAATGAATTCAATTCTACTTAAAGATGGTTAAAAGTATAAAAATAATGCTAGTCGGGAAGTTAGTTAAAAATCGATTGCAAGATTTGTACTAGATAAACAACCACTGGACAAACAAGAATACGAGCTAAGAAAAACGTGGTAAAAATCAGTTGCATGGTAGTGCTGCCAGATTAAGTTATATAATATGTTTTTGGTCTCACAATAATATAAGAAATTATTAAGATTCAGGAATCTTGCTTACTAGGAACGTATATTGACGGTAAATTGCCCGCAAGGTGATTTTTCATACAAGTTACATCCACTTATGCTGGATATTTTCATATAGTGGATAGAAACAAACTTGGTCAATTAGCGACATCTATAATGCAATGAATTATGATAACAGGCGCATAATAAAACTTATCTATTGGAGATATTTATGACATAAGAATATTATGTAAAATGGTCGTAATTAAAAATTAGTTTTCAAGATAAATGTTATTATAATAATATTATGTCAATATTCATCGGTAGGTCTATGCCGTTTTTCTCGAGTTCATCGAACGGCCACAGTTATAATGATGTAGTCTTTGTTGTTCTAACTAAAAGATTAATCTTTGATTTTTTTTTATTAATTACTCGTATTTAAATTTTGATTATTTTTATCCTCCGTATTTTAGTTATGGCATATTATACAATTTGCGTTACAATAAAAATGACCTAGTAATGGATATTTGATCCATATAGCAAACAATAATCGTGTAACTATAAGTGGTATAGGTACATATTTATATGTTTTACCATACTATACTTTTTCATATGTATACACTAAAATATATATATATCTTATTTATAATATCGTGCGTCCCACGTGTGTTGGGTCTGAAAAATACACATATTTTATAGTATGATTTTATTACAGCTGATAGTGATACTCAATTGTCATTTGTGTCGTTTATATTATTATTCATTGGTGAGGGTATCCAAGTGTGAAATAGTAATATACTGTCATAGAGGAAATAGTATTAAGTGCGTACCAAGAAATACGAGACATCAAATACACAACTTTCTTAAATCGCAAATGCAATGACTAATAAATCAAACAAAATATTAATTTGCAAAACGTGTTAAAGCGCCAATATTATATTGTAAAAAACTTTGTATTATGCATCATCTAAATTCTTGTTCATAACCTGTCATCTTCTGCTTTATGGCGACAACCATCCCTCTGACCATCCCACCCGAAGAAGATAGATTATTCGCACGGGAGGCGAACCTAGCCTCTGAGGGTCTCGAAGATTGGGTAAAGCCAGAAGAGCATCTCCCACTCGGAGCCAGTCTCGGGTACCGTACATGGAAAGCCCTAAACAGATTGAGAACCATGATAGGGCGCACTCGAGACAACACGGTGAAGTGGGGGTTCTCCGATGACCAAACCTGCGAGTGCGGTGAAATGCAAAGCATGGAGCACATAATTTCATGCAAGGTTTGTCCAGTAAGCTGCAATTTAGACGAGATCCTACAAACCGAGGAAAATGGTGTTGCCTTCGCCAACTTCTGGAGCGAAAAATTGTAGCTATTGAAGACCCGACACGACGAAGATCTTCTGAACGAAGGCTGCCCATCATTGTTTCAATCTTATTCTTTACATCTTAAAAGTACTAATCATCCAAGTCTTTGTTAGCCATCTACGTATATTCCCTTGTATGATCTGGCGCCATGTATTCGTCATTTTACACTAAGTACCAAAATAATTCGATTTTTTTATTTCACGCCCTAAAAAATACAAATTAATAGAATGAATGAGCCTGCTTTTATCCACGCAGTTCTCAGTTGGAAACATTGAATCAAACTAATCTACATAGCGATAGTCACTTGATAAAGTGCTGCTATTAAAAATGCCACCCTTTATTATTTTTATTTTAATCATTAGGTACAATATTTTTCTATTATAAACGAAAAACGAATCCACGCATTTCAAAAACGATTGTACACCATGAGAGGAACTATTGGACGTCACAAACTGGTACAATAATATAATTTATGATCATGTATCGGTGCGATATATTATTAAAAGTGTATGATATTTTTAATGAACACACTGCGGCACCCCTGAATATTGGTCGCAGTGCACAGTTTCAATACCGTTGTCATTATGAACATGAGTCCTGGGATTTTTAAATCCACTCTTACTTTAAATTATTAGAATTCCCTGGATATCAAAAGCCTATATTTTATTACCCATTTCTTGAGTGAGTCTATGACTAAACCATACAAAAATGTGAAAACATAGCACATTAAGACAATAATAAAATTCACCAAGAAGTAAATTATACAAAATACTTTGAGCAAAAAACTGCCAGAAATAAATAATAGTTGAATCTGTAAAATCCTAAGCACCCACTAAATGTCGTACATAAATTAAAGGGATACTATAGTTTACATAACAATTAAGTTTTCATAAACAGGTGATTGTTGCTTATACAAAACTTCTGAAAGAGAAGGTTATACAATTTTTAAAGAATAAAAACATCTATATCTGGTATCATAATCAAATGATTATTATCACTTCAGAATCTGTCGGCGCTATATTTAACAATGCAACTCATTTTTTCGCATGCGATAAAATTTTAATTGGAGCGCAACATAAGTACTTGCCTCGAGATATTACCTGTCAAATTTGGGCTAATTGGATTAAAAATTTATAATTGAAAAAAAAAGTTTTTTTTATTGTTTTTATTAATTATATCTATGCCTTCTTAATTTTTATTTAGAAAAAATACACTTAATAAAATCAAAACTTCACAAATACATCATGGTTAATATAAATTAGTTTCATAAGCTTATTCTTTTTTTTAGGGACACACACTATATAATATGAACCTTTATTGAGATAGAGGCTAATATTATCAAGTATTTGGAATCTCTATTTTTTACTAATTTTGAAGTGGCGTTTTATAACATTTTTCCTAAACCTGGTTTCAATATGGATAAATTATATGTATTTAAACAGCTTGTACGTATATTTACTTCTAAATAGAAAATAAAGCAATGATCGTTTGCTATTAACCATTCACTTTAAAATGTTAAAATAAGCTTTAAAGAAAATATCTAAATTTGATTCAACCCCGAGATTCATGACATGATCAGAACTGTTTCATTACTCTTTACATTATGTCGACTACAAGTAAACGTACCATTTTATAAGACTGGTATTTTTGATAAATTCATATTTAAATAAGCATATTACTTTATGTTTTATACCACATTTAGTTAATACTCCTCATGGAAGCAATGATGGATACATGTGTTATATATTTAAAATGTATCTTAATCTTGATTTAACTTATTTTGATATTCTAATTTTACCTATCAATTCAATGAGCAAAGATAGGTACACATAGATATTTTAACTTTACTATATGATTTATTGTTCCTGAAAAGTTATTTATTACTAGTATTCGCAAAAAAAACTTCTGTCTCTCTTAGTCTCTTATTATTATCAGGTTTTTTATTCGAAGTCTCTGAATTTAAAGGACAATAATAAAATAATATATATAAATTCAAATTGATGTTAATTAAATATTAATTTCTATCAAACACCTTCAATTCATAAATTATTTTACTGTTTATTTAAAACAAATGAACAAGAAAATTTCTGTGTTCATCATATTTTAATGATAATAATATGTATCTAGGTAAACTTGCATTTACCCACAATTACAATTTGCAATCACGTCAAGAAACTTAAAACGCAAACCTCAAGCAAAGTTAATTCTATCACTACATAAACACAAAATATCCACAATAAACCAGGCTAAAGATAGTTTGCACTGTGTTTACGGATTATTACGGAAAATAAATGACTGGTGAGATATAAATATTCATAGTAATTGTAAGTATTATACGACACCGACATTATTTTCTTCGAAATCAGAATGAAACGAGTTTGTTACGCAACATATATAAACGTTTTTTTGCTCAAGCAGTTAAACGATTTTCATACAAACAACATTGCGTGGGTACTACCTTTTTACTTTCTGTATTTGTAAAAGTATTTTTGGTATTTGATCGCAGATGTTTTTTTTACACACGTTGGTCGAGCTCCTCAATTGATTTTCTTCGGACCGTTTTTTCATGCGGTACTATTAATCTGATACAGTGTTTGTTAAAGAATTATAACAAAGTATAACAAACAATAATAAAATTGTATAATTTACACCCCTACACAATATACCAATTTCGAGTTCTTATTTTAAAGTTCACGACCGGCAAACACCGGAACAAATGGTAATCAATTGTTTTATCGTTGTTTAAAAGCATATCTTTTGAAAAATGTTTATTATTCCAATTGTCAAGTAATATTTGAATTTGATGGCGGAAACTAAATTTGTCGTCCGCTGAACTGAAAATAAATGCCACTAAAAATGGCATACAATATTGTCACTATCATCAGGTTTCAGTAGAAGAAACAGTAACTTTAATAATAGAGGTTGCAATACCGGTATTTAAAATCCAAATTCCATTATATTTTATTGAAACAGAAATACCGGATATAAAAATCTAAAATACCGGTATTTTAGGTAGGTATTAAGAAAGTACCTAGATGTTTTTCGAAAATGAATTTAAGATTATTTTTCAATACTTTACTTTATCGTATATTAAATTGAATCTAGAAATTCTGTGCTGCCAACATGTAAATATATTGAATGAACCTTAGACTATAGATACATCGAATGAACTGAATTCAAAAAGGTAAAACAATAATAAAACAAAATCAGTAAATTTGACGCAACGAATTAACATATTTCGAAATAGAAAACATTCGTGACTAATATTTTCAATTATTCTATAATTATTGATGATTGTACATCCAACAACCGTAGACCTTTTCTTGCAGCCGTACTCATTTGTACTCGATGAACTAGTTTTTTAAGGCATATTTTATTTCAAATTATCAATATATTCAAATTTTCTGTAATTTTATTAAAATTATTTGTAAAAATCGACAATTCTACAATACTATATATATTTTTGAAGATAAACGTGATGAAAATACATTGATATTAGAAGCTGTATTTATTTATATGTACATACATCTATTTTTTAAATATATTTTGACGATTACCGGTATTCATTAAGCAATACCGAATTACCGGTATTAATTTTGATGTTGCAATCCCTAATTAAGGTGATGCATCAGTGAAACGCCAAATAATTTTCAACTGTAGGCGCGACGAAATTTTGGACTCGCTGCCATTCAGTGAGAGAATGTCGAGCCAGAAACACGTCACTTTGCTGCGTGATGGCGACGGGTCAATTAATTCTAAAATCGTTACCCATTTACTTTATAAAGAAAACATGTCAATGAATATATTATTATTGTTACTAATAGAACAATAAACAGATCATAAAATGGACGTATGTTGGATTTATATGACAAATAATATTTCGTTTGACAGGCGTCATTTGCACCCGCGACCCGCAATCCGCGCATCGCCTAGCAACGATCTTTTTAGACCGTGCCTCAACTAATGCATGGCCTTAAGTATAATTTAATAAACAACGTGAAAACATAAGATTCTCACACCATCTTTAGTACACATAACGTTAATTTAAAATTTGGGTGAGTATAATATGATGTACAATCTGGATTATAAAACACGAACGGCTGTCTCTTTGATGCATATGCCTGGATTATTATTGCTTTATAATATACCTAAGTATTGTTAACTTTCATCAATAATAGTTTTTATTCGCTGCCCTTATACGCAATAAGTGTACACAGTTACTTTCTGAGCTGCCTCAACTGCACTTTAGTAATATTAGTAATAGCGACACCTGATTTGCTTCATATTACGTAATGCTTCTCTTGACGTTGGTCATTGCTAGTCAATTTATACGGGGTTACCATCGTGTAGAGAGCGACATACACGGAGTGCGGTCCATGGCCGGCAAATATTCGCCATACTTCGACAATGTGTTGGTGTTTCTATACGCATTAAACTTCGCCAATGTTTAGAACGCTTGACTCAACCCGAAGGGAAGCATAATAAACAAAAGACCAACCAATATACAACCACAATTACCTTTAAAAATGTTTTAAATTATATATTACGCATTAAACCATTACGATTTTAACTGTAGTCTCCTACATGATAATTTTTTAACTGTAGAACTCTGAACAGCTACTTTTTAACAATACTGATATTTTCATAATACATCATATTACATTTCAGTTAAAAACAAAAATCCGGTATCATGTTTTTAATACATATGTAGAAGAGAAAAATCTTGGAAAGCACTGCTCAAATGCATTCGAAAACTGACCTTCGTTTACTTAAACATAGGCACATTATGTTCCCAAGGCAATTTTCGTTTAAGTAAAACTCGCAGTACTTTAGACAATTAAATTGCGTAATTAACATTGTACAGCGATTATTATTGTTCCACGGAAAATGAATAATAGACAATCATATAACAATAATAATTCAAAACTATTTTTTGTCTGTGAACGTTACATAAAAAAATCCTTGCTTTATTTGTGTTTGGAGGCAAGACTGAATTAGAATGTATTACATAAAAGTTTAGAATATAATTTACGCGTGCATTAGAATTAATTTGACGTAATCTTATTATCACAAATTAAAATATAACAACATTTAAAGATTAATGATTAAAGAAATCCATATGTTAACTTTTTATTTCATAAATAATTATCATGTTACTAAATCAATTTTTTAATAATAATTAAAATAAATATGTTACTTATTTTACGCAATTATTTATTGAGCGATCCGTTCATATAATTCAATAATTTTCGAAATGTATGGTGGTAATCTTTCATTAAAAAATATATTGAAGATTTTTTCTCAGTATTATTAAATCATGTTGTCATATTACGTAGGTTTTATAATACGATTTTTTTAAAAATAAAGAACGCGTTCTTGAAAATTCAGGTCAATAGGCTTATGCTTACTTCCTCTACGCGTTTCTCTGAATATAACGAAGGAAATACTTAGGAATATAAAACATAATTGTTTAATTGGGTGATGATTTAAATTAGGTATGTAAATAAAAAAATAGTTTTGTTTTAGCAGCATAGCTGCAAAATAATATACATTTATTTTCATTTGTTTTATACAGGTACATTCCAATGACTGCGAAACAGAATCATTCAACAAAAAAAAACATAATAGAACACATATGATATTTCGAAATGACAAACAAAGAAATGTTGGGTTTATGTGCATGACTTACATACTAAATGATTTTTTACTTATTAAATAAAAATGTGCGATGTATGTATTCCCACGGCATACGTACTCCAAAGCATCTTTCACCTCTTTACAAAAAACAAGAGTGAAACTATATCTCTCTAAGTATCAGACTATGGGAACGCACATTCGAGTGCATTAACTTATTATATCACATTCATAACTTCAACTCCTTCCTGCTTCCAATTAATAGCCCTCATGATGTCCATAATCGTAACTCTCTTCATGGTGGTCAGATCCGTGATGGTCTAATCCGTGATGGTCATATCCGTGATGTTCAGATTCATGATGGTCTGAATGGTAGACTGGATAAGGCACTTTGACGGGGTACGGCACTGGCTTCTCTACGGTATATGGCACATGCTTTTCTACATGGACTGGATACGGTCTGTCGACATGCACCTTCACGGGATAAGGCACTAATTTCTCGACTGGGTATGGAATACGTTTCTCAACTGGGTACGGTGCTGGTACTGGTACCTTGACTGGGTACGGCACTGGCTTGTCTACATGTACTGGATAAGGACGATCTACGTGCACCTTGACTGGATAAGGAATGTGCTTTTCTACTGGGTATGGTACTGGTTTTTCTACGGTAACTGGATATGGTTTTGGTACATGGACTGGGTATGGCCTATCTACATGTACCTTAACTGGATAAGGCACTTCTTTAATGACTGGGTATGGTTGAGGTACATGAACTGGAACCTTAACGGGGTATGGGACATGTTTTTCAACTGGGTACGGCTGTGGTACATGAACCTTTACTGG
Source organism: Rhyacophila brunnea (assembly GCF_057557595.1). NCBI lineage: Eukaryota > Metazoa > Arthropoda > Insecta > Trichoptera > Rhyacophilidae > Rhyacophila > Rhyacophila brunnea. Next base: position 34,419,240 of record NW_028232752.1, read on the forward strand.
ATAAGGTACTCGTTTTTCAACTGGGTAAGGTTGCGGGACGTATACTTTGACAGGGTATGGTCTATCAACGTGCACTTTAACTGGATAAGGGACGTGCTTGGTGACTGGATAAGGTTGAGGGATGTGAACGGGAACTTTGATAATTTCCTTAACTGGATAAGGCACGTGCTTAACAACTGGGTACGGTTGAGGTACTCCGACCTTAACTGGGTAAGGTACATGCTTTTCTACTGGGTATGGGATATGTTTCTCGACGGGATATGGCACAGGGACTTTCTTGATCAATGTAATGGTCTTATGAACTGTTTCGTGATGGCCATGGCCATAATCGGAGCCCAGTGAATAGCCGGAGTCATGACCGAATGAACCACCATATGATGATCCTCCCCATCCATGGTCTCCGCCACCGTAGTTACCAATATCTCCGAAAAGACTTCTCTTCTCGTGGTTCTTCTCTGCATCACCTGCCGCTGCAGTTTTGTCAGCTTCTTTGACCGCTGCGTCGGCTACAGGCTTCTTTTCTTCTTCTGCCTGTACTCCGAACACGGCCAGCACCACTAAGGTGGCCACGATCTGTTGGTTATTAAATACATAAAAATTAGTGAATAATAACGTAGAAATCGCCATTTAAATTTGTTATCTCCGTCCTCGTATCTCGTCCATTTGATATTATCTATTAAACAAGATTTTTTTTTAGACTTGAAATAAGTTCTATTTTATATAGTTTTATACTATTCCATTTTTATTTTTTGCAACCCAGGAATTAAAATATATCTTTCGGCATCTTCAAGCATAATTCAATGGGATTTTTTTAAATTTTGAAATAAAATTAGATTTTTAGTTTAAATCAATTTTATATTTTACAACAAACAATTAAAAAAACATTTAAATATGAATCTTTTATTCATATATAAATATTACTGATTATAACATCTCGTTTTTCAATAGAAAATGTTTGAATTTTGGTTAATAAAAACTAATGAGCGTCCTTTTAAATATCAATACTAAATTAAAACTGCTTTGTTAAATGGTGCAAATTCTTTGTAAAACTATCTAGGTTTTCTAATAATTTCTTACATTTTTCTTGACAAATATTATGAATGATTATAATAACCACACTAAGAGATAACTTTATATACCGTATATATTATATTACACTATTCAATTTATTTTTCGGTTATTTATATATATATTAATATATATAATATTGGCAAAGAGCTCTTTATGAATATTGTTTTTTGACAAAGCACATTAACGTCATAGCAATGAACTTAAAAATATGCACATTAAATAGCTATTATAATCGAAAGTAGATCTTCAATTTGACACAGTTTGTGAGAAATATTATTTTATTTTTATCGAACATAACCCGCTTTTAGTAGAAACAGTGAGTTTACAATTTATTTTTCGAAATACAACGCACTTTTCGATGATCACCAGTTGTTTTTAGTAAATTATATGTGTAATAAATAATAAACACTTTTATTTAGATTTATTCAAGATACCTTATCAAAGGTATTTAATTTTTTTTAATAATTTAACACTTTTTAAAGTAAAATAAAATATATTTATATTATATTTGAACCCACCGTGAACTTCATGGTGCTTTGCTTAGGAGTAGCACTGAAGGCGATGAATTCCAAACGTGAATGGATACATAACGGATCCAATCACCTCCTTTTTATAGCAAAGCGACTGAGAACCCCAGTTACACTTTCGCTGTCGAGCGAACTCTGCATCATTCCTCAGTCCATAATAGCACATCGTAAACAAAACCACCTTTCACGCACAATACAACCAGAACATTGGACTGCGACTTTAACTAAACCTTGCAATAATAAATTACCCACCCATTCTAAATACAACAATAATGTATTTTTACTGAGGCAAAACCTTGAGAATTTTATTGCGACGTTTTGTGAATACTGCAGCGGAAATCACATATCCGTATCCGAAAACTTTTCATCCATTGCGACACACGGCGTCAAATACGTTTAATTTACAAGCCTTAAAACTATTTTTATACACAAACTTTCAAGCAACATTGATTGCTTTAATTATATAAAATTAGGCACATTTTTCTTTAGCGATTTCGCTTGCGATTTACGTCATTTTCAAAATCGTCGTGCAATTTTGCATCTGGAAGGAAGCAGCATTTTCTTGGGTATATTATTTTGTGCACATGCGTAATAATAGCATTAAATTGGATTGTCACTCGTGTTCTAGCGATATAAGGCCAGTGTCCTTAGAGTGGCACCTCATTTTACAAAATGTCGTTTTGTAACAAAGACCTCAAATTAACTCTGTGGTTACTTCCCATTATACATATCGTAATAATAAAACAACTAACTAGAGTTAAATCATGAGTAATAATAACATTATTAGCCTCAGTTATACTTTGCAACTTTTGATTCTCTTGGTTCCTAATTATTACATGTCGTGTGAGATATTAGAACACAAGTCAAATTGACACATTTTATTGACTAATCAAATGGGGTAAAAAATGTCTTATTATAAAACTGTTTCTTAATAAACACACAGATATATTTGTTACAAAACATTGGTAAAAATTAGCAGGAAAATAGATTCAGAATAATATGGTATAATATATTATGGTAATGTATAGTTATTACGGAATCTATACTAGTAATGATAAAATTGAAGTGTCTGTGATTTCAAAATGACATTGGATGAGCGTTTTGGCTATTTCTGTGATACCTACGCACAAAATATAGTTATTTTTATTTTTTGATTCTTTGTTTGTCTGTTGATTGTTGGTATTTTATTATTATCTAAAACATCTTTATACGCCTTCGATATGGATATGGACTGCATCATGTATTCTTTATATACAACTGCAATAATTGCACATTAATTTACAATAAATATTACACTGGGAAGTATCTTGACAATTATTTAGGTTGTAAGTGACTTCTAAGCGTAGAATATGGAATTATGATATTGTAAAATTAAATTATACTAAATAAATTCAATCACAATAATTAATATTATCAAGATCTTAAAAGTTTTGCTTTCATGTAGATATATAAAAAAATCCAATAGCGATTAGTTTAAAACCTATTGAATGAAAAAAGATTATCAAGCAATTGCAAATTCTTGAATTTGATATAACACTAATATTACCGGAATTTAAGATATCACCTCAAATACAGTAAGAAAAATTTCGGCGTGACTATTATGGTACAGATTGACAAATTGGTAAAAGACATTTGTCGGAATCCAATAGGATACAGGTTAGAGTCCGGGTCAGTACCGATAGTTTCGAAACATAATATTTCTGGAATGTTCCAAATTGTGTAGGTACTTATGTAAATTAGAATTTTAAGTGTTATAACTAAAACTGGAGTACCTGTTCAGAAAACATATCTCAAATTTAACATACATTATAATACCCTTAGTTTTTTTGTATATTTACTAGTATTTTTTTTTTTTTATTAATTTATTTATTTTACATTATTCTCAACGTACATCCAAATATTTCATGGTACATAATGCACATGACATCATTAATTTGGTGTCTTAGAAAAGTTTACAATATCATCATGCTTGAAATTAAATTTTATAACTTGATTTTTTACCTGTAAATATTATTGGAAGTATACTACAACTATTAATAAATCAATTTATATGCTGTCGTTGCAATATTGAACTAGTTTTCCTAAATTATTCAAAATATTTTACTAGGGCGTTTTAGTTGTGAACTAGTCAAGAAATTCGTGTTTCTAATTAGATAATAATTTATACTAATTAATTCTATGAAGTTGCTGCGAATTCATAAATATATATATCTTAATAAGTAATAGAATTAATTATCATTTTAACTACAAGACGAAGCATACGAGTCTCTACAGAATAGAGTTAATCTTAATGTTATATATTTTTTTAAATTATGGGGCGATACTATGGATATATACATGCGTTGAATATCCAATATGAGAATCTGATCCAAATTCACTAGTTTAACTTAAAATTTGAATGTGAAAAGTTTATACAAAATAGTGAAATATGGTTAAAATAAATGATAAGTACTGATTTGTCATGCATTCGTTTCATGCCTAGTGACATTATGGTGTATGTTTTTTTATGACGGTAATAATGATAAATGTATATATTTATAGTTAGACGGATATTAATAATTTACACACATATATATTTTTTACTATTACTTTAATTGTCACGTCACCACACCTGCAATCCTGTTCGTATAATGTGATGCAACAAACGTTAGGCGCCCTTCAAGTTATACCAGTGTCCTACTAGCAACATTGTAAGACGTTGACTGGCGTGTACTAAAGTGTGTGATTTATATTGTGGTCTAATATATTGTATAGTTTTTATTAGAATAGATCTCTATAGTCGCTGTCAAATGCCGTAAGCTTTTTGAAAGCTGCGAAATGTATTTATCCTAAGTTGAAACCACCTTGCCATTGTTTATGCATCTAACCAACTAATAAAAAAATAAATTGAATATAATGCAATACTGAATGTACGTATAATTTAAATGTTTACATAATTTTGAAATACTTACCTCAAATTTAAAAAAAATCGACTATGTGGGATTCGAACTCACAATTTTCGCAAAAACCGACGTATTTTATATTATTTTGATAAGAATGTCTTAGTTAAGGCTAATTTAACGTTGATAATATCAGAACTCTATGCATATTGCATATGGCTAATATTTTTTCATTGCCTATCTACATTGTATTAAATAATATTATTAGATTGAAAGTAATTGGCATTGACAATATAAAATTATATTAGGAGCAATAAATAAGACTGGGATTAATTAAAAGTATACAAGTAATCATTATTATTATTAAAAGTATTATGATTTTCTTTCTCATGTAATCATTAGGAGAAAGAAGAGTGTTTGGTTCGTAAAACTTTTAGATTTTTAATTAATTAAATTCGTTACGTTCATAAACTTTTTTAAAATATGTGAGAATAGTTTGTCAAATTTTATAATGGATTTTTGTTTCTCACGTGTTATTTTAACGATGGAAGAATACTAAAAATGTATTAATTAAACCTTATTGTGATACCTACGCAAAAATTTACGACATTTATATTAGTATCATATTTGCATATTTTCGCACAATCTACACTAGCCAAAGCTCGTTATTTTAACAAATTTAACATAATGTGGGTAACTTGTGCATGTTACCAGATGATAATTAAATTTAAACACACATATATATAGTTTCATGAAAATCATGCGTATAATGAGTTTTTTTTGTTTTTAACAATACATATAAATTAGTTTTATAACATAATTTTACGATTCAATCTTCTCAGCACAGAACAGACTAATAAATAGAATTCCGATGTACTATATTCAATACACTACATTTTGATGCAGGGTTTTGAATGTGTGAGTGTCAGCAGTGTCAGTATTTCACGTATGACGTACCTATTCTTGACATGTGTCCAAGTTTATCCCGGATTCTTCCTGACTCGAGATCGGTTGCCTGCTACTCCTTACCCGATAGGTATTTTAGTTTCCATTATTTCTGAGTTCCCTGTTTCTCAGTATACCGAGCGAAAAATCCCTCGAATATTCCATATAGCTGAAGGTATATGGACATGAGTGAACACTTCCTATCAACTTCCCCGTCGCCGCATAACGCAATGTTAACAAAAAAATATGACATCGTCGCGTTACAATTTATTTTACCAATAAGCGTATTTTAGTTATTATTACACATCCATATACGAGTATATTATAAACTTGTACGTATGCACTTCGCCGTATCACACTTCACCGTGAAATGTTGTATCAGAAATATATGGCCGTATATTAAAGACCGTCCAACCTCTTTGGGTCGTATAGTACCTACTGACATAAAATTCACGTTTACATAAAACACTGTTCTCGTCGGTTTACACTTTACAAGTAGCCAGTAGCAAACAAATTTTGAAAATAGTCGATATACTGGATTATTTATTAGATTAGGTTAGGTTTTCATTCTTTTCCAAAATTTCCAAAATTAGCTATGAAAATTGAATTAATGTTCATATTGAATCTAATAAAATTGGAGACCATATAGTATTCAGTCATGTCTTTCCGATAAGAAAGCTCACGGTGAAATGTTTTACGTACAATTTACATGTGACCGTATATTCTAGAGATGACGCTACGTGCATTTGAAATGGAAGGCTTGGTGTAATTAGAACTTTATAATTTGGTAAATACACCAAAAGTAAACCGGATTAACCAGCATCAATGATAATATGAGGAAAATATCATAATTATGATCCCACAATCACCTGTGAATGCGGTGTTGAAGATACCACTAAACATGTGATGGTATATCCGCTTGTTGTACCATCGACGACATGTCGAAATTCGATGAGACAGCCATAGCCCCTGGCAATGCATTTTTTTTAGAAAAAAATGCGCATATATTTTGCACGGATATTATGACGGAAGAAAAGGTAAGAAACAGAAACACATTATGTGTTGAAAATAATTAATGAAACTGTCCTTTCTTGGATATTATTTTCGTTTAATAATGATAAATACAATTATATAATAATATACATATTACATTTGTAAGTGATATGTTTATATAATTATATGAAACCATTCCATATTCAAAACAAAGAGTCAAAATAATGGCTCATTCATTTAAACAAAATTAAAAAAAAAGGAAACAATAACATATATCGTAAATACTGACACATATTATTTACACATTTTATAGAAGATTAAAAAAACTAACTAATACCTATTTTCTTTTCTGTCACAAACTACGTTTTTAAACCAATTTATTCTCTAATGCCAGAAAGTGTGATTTAACAACGTATTTTTGTTTAATGATTTCTACGAATTTTAAAACCTATCAGAATAACTTGGGTGCCCTGAGAAATTTTGAAATGTATTTTGTCAGTCGACTTATGATACATTTTCATTTTTTTTTCAGAACTTAAATATAAGAAATTATTGCTTAAGTAACAAAATTTCATGTTGAGTTAGTTAGGTAACCTAATCAAGCTGAAATCAAGCCAGACATTCAAATGCAGTAAATCAGTATGTGCAGTGATTCGACCTATCTGCAGGCATGTTATGGTATTATTGGTTTAGTAGAATAACTTAGGTGCCGCAAGAATTTTAAAAATGTATTTTTTCTATCAATATTATGTAGTATGATATTTAGTTTTGTGGCCACTAAAGATCTAAAATTTTCCATCTAACAAACATGCGTGTGAAGTGGGAAAGTTATACATTATTGACTTATTTACAAATTAATTTTGTACAGCAAATAGAAAATCTCATACCATACCACATTTGCTCGCATAGGGAGTAATGTACTTAATAATAATATTATTTAAATTTTTGTCCATCTATTAAATACAAGTAAAAAAATTAATGACACAAAAATAGTTTTATAGCTATTTAAACAGACAAATTATAATTAATGAAAAAATAATCATAAAAAACTATGAAACTAATTAAATACAATATTAGAAGAATAGTTTATTAAAACACAATCCAATTAATCTAGCCTCGCAAATTTGTAAAATTAATTATGGTTATATATACAAAACGTCATTAAGTAATTATTATAAATCTAACCTGTTACAAGGAAATCAATCAAATTTAAGAACACGAAGAAGGTACAAACTAATAGTAATTATATGTAAAAACCACAATGTTTATAAACATTCAATAACTTATATTTTTGTATCAGTTGATAATAACCATTGAATCTTGATTTCATACAAGGGTTGCTAGCACTAAGGGCAACTGAGGGGCGTTAAAGAAAAAGTGGGCAGTAAGAGATATATATAACTTCGTAGCACAACACTACCTAGTCTCAGCATAAGTTATTATATTTAATTATGCTGATTTGATCACTACCTACTAATAGCGAGCAATCTACATAGTGTGTTTGTGTGCAATTTCATCATTATTGTTTCATTTGGAAACAGTTTTATAATTTTAGTTTTTTTTTTAATTCCAAAAGCTTTTGAAATTCAAAAAACTAGCTAATACAGTGTCATAAATATTTCAACGAAATCATAAAATTAGAATTATATTATAAGTTGAGATAGATTTTTTCGTGATTGTGGGCGCTGAAATAAATGATCTTTGAAAAGGGACGGTAAATCAAAGAATGTTATAAAATCGATGCTCTTAATTTATAAAATAAGTTCTGACCTTCCAAGTTTCATACAGAATATAATTATTTAGAATACCTCGGGATTATACCTACTAGACTTAGAAAAAAAAATATTGGTATGGAGCGAGACTCGAACCTGCATCCATTCGTTTCCTACCAACGCGTTTCTTAAAAAAAATATGAAAAAAACAGCTATTCCACTGATGTGTTATCAAATTGGCGACCTTCTTTTGTGATTTTCGATTATGTTATAATTTATAATATGTTTTATTTTAATTAATACGATGAAATCATAAGATTCCGTGTCTTGCAAATTAGCACGTTTTTTAAATACATATTTAATTTTAGAGCATTGACCTAATAGGTTACGATTATTTCGACGACAAATAATATTGATAATAGACACCATTAAAGTGATTTAAATATATATCAAACTATTTTCATTTAAATTAGTTGCTTTCACATAAAAATAAATCGTTTTCGATATAGGTATCCCTTTTATCAGAAACGCTTGCGTAATATCTGTTTTTAATTGAACGCACTCACATAATTTAAGGTCATGAAATGTTGCCATTAAAATAGACTTTTAATCGAAACGATTTCAATGCACATTAAAAATTGAGAAATGTACCAATAATAGCCAAGTTCACTTTTCAGTTAGACTATAATAAAATATGTTAATGTTGTTACATTTATGTATCACGCATTTTCCTCTCAATGCATCACGTTCTTTTCACATAACATTATCTGTATGGACGGCGGTTAAATACATTTCTAATGGCATTCGTTCTATCTCCCTACGTGACTTCGTCAAATATTTAACAATTTATTAGACAATCGTTAGATATGCTGATCCAAATAAAGATACTATGATTGAATGGTGACTTGGATGAAAGTGAAACTTAGGAATTTCGATAATATAATATAACGTGGTTCTTGTATCGAGTCAAAGTCTATCAGAATATCTACGTAGGTATATGATATTTTTGTTGAATTACTTTAACCCTTATTTCACCCTATACGGTTTTAGCCGTACGGAAAAAAATCTAACGGTAAAAATCCGAATTGGCAACAAGTTCTTTTCACACTATACGGTATATGCACGATTTTTTTTCCATCACAAGCTCAGTTTGTGGTTGAGTGTTGTGCTGTGCCGTACGATTTAAAACCGTCTAATATGAAAGCATGCATTAGGTCGCGTACACCACTGAGTCATCGGTGTTCGTATGGGCGCCGTGAATACAGTGGTAATAGATGGCTGCTAAACGGCGCCGTTTCGGATTCTAACTGTAGCCGTGTAATGTGAACAAGGCCTTCATCTTCACACCACTAAAAGAATGTCGCCGTTTGATTTTTGCCGTAAGGTCAAAACCGTATTAGGTGAAAAGAGCGTAAGGGTTTGATTATATTCTGAAACGGTGATTTCCAGCGACTTTGTTCGTGTGAAATACAAAATAGATTAATATGCATAATAAAAGTCGATTTTAATGTAATTTATCTACCTATCTATATGAATAACGGTTAGATTTAGGTACAGTATAATAATATGTATACTTATATGAGTCTCGGTTTCTTCAAGCCGTATCCTCTAATCAGGTCTTATCCAAATTAGCATCAGTTGAAGATTGTCCATTGGTTTGATTGTTTCCGTAATGACAGTATTTTACTATAATTGTCTCGTCTGTTGTGCCCCTGAAATATGTTGTCCTTTTCTATAGTGAAAATAAATAGCCTTCCAATTTTGACAAACAATTGATGATGCAGTATAATAATATAATACACATCAATTACACAGACAATAAATTTTTGTGTAATTTTAACAGTTATTTATTTAATTTCTGGTTTAATCCGATTGCATTAGAGACGCGTTCTAGCCTTAAATATTCAGAGCATATCTGATTTATAATGCAAGTGTTTTGGCAACGCAATTTTACAACAAATGAGGAGTCGCTTCGCCGACAATGAATGGTAAATTTCAGCCATCATGAACAGTTTATCCCGTACTCATTAATCATTTAACAGCGCATTAATTTGGTTAAGTTTGCCAATCTTCTTTTGCACCACAACAAATTAGTCATAATGATAAAATCTGTTCAATAAAATATTTATTATGAGGTTCGAATATTATTCGTGGCATCTGAAACATTTTTGGTTTTTGGCTCAATGGCATATTAGGATTTCAACCAATTGAATATGAAGGCTTGTCAGGTAAATATCGAATTTACATATTAAGACAAAGCATTCACAACCAGAGGCACCTTGCGGAAAAATACGACGCTTGTAATTTGAGACATTTTTTTTGACTATTTACAATTTAAAGTATTTTAATTAATAAATATGCATTTAAAAACTTTAAAAAGAAAAACATATTTTATTTAGAATTTAAAAAAAATCTGCATAAGTTAACGTTATTAATCTATTTTATGGTCATGTATGTTATTGAAAATTGGTTTATTAAGTTTCCTCTAACGTATCAAAAAGATTTTTGACTAAGTCATAGCATGATGTTTTTTTTATATCCATATTAAAAACATATTTTTTTATAAAATAGAAATGTATAACTTGAAATCCTTGTTTTTTATATTATTATCACATCGTCACAAGTCAAAATATTGAAGCTCGATTTGTTATAAAAAAATAATTTGATGCTTATTAAAATTTATCTAAAATACATTAAAACTATGAATTATTAGGAAAATGTTTTATGGTAAAATAATTTGTAATAATAAGATGGACTCCTTTAAATGAATTCACATTTAATATTTTTTTTTATCTTTGACATTTTTAGATACGTATCGATTAATTAAAGCAGTATAAAATTTCGATTATTAATAAATTGTTTCAAATTCATCACTTAGTTTTTTACTGCAGCATTCACCTTAACTATGATTTTTTTAATAAATTAAAACTCATTTAGTGCTGACACCGCGACTGACACGTTTGCGTTACCTGGCCATTCGATATAATTAACATGCTATTTAATTAATTAATTAACAGCTCAGCAGTAATTGTGAAGATGTTAAAAAAAATAGGAATAAATCGTACATTAATTAGATCCGACAATATATTTTTCTCTTCTTATTTATACTGTAAAAAAATTAGAAAACTATTTCGCAATCTATAATTTGGCGGAGAAAAATATATTTCTGACAATTTTACCAATGGTTTTTGTCACCTGAATACGTACATATGCGGCATTCTTTACGATAATATGTAAAGACTTGAAAGGTAAAGATGCACCCGTTGGGCAAAAAACAGAATTTTGATTGAAACTAGAATCGAAACGGGCCTCAGTTGGCAAACAGATCGGTCTCGCATGACCTGTGGCGTTGATTGTTTCGACTGCAATCTCAACACTATCAGACATCCGCTGGAAAATTACTATTAACCAGCGATTTTTTGAGAATTGATAAAAATGCAAGTTTACAACCGTTTACACGATTCGGTTATTTGAACGAATTATGTTATAATTCAAGAATGAAATTTTGCACTGAATTTTAAGTTTGCCGAAATCTTATCAGATCATCAGAGCAAATTGAAAGAGGTATGCGGCTGTGCTCTATTTTTGATACATAACCGATAAACTCGGCTAATTAAGAAAACGTATCAATGTCTATTTTAATCTCAACTTTTCTATCTAGTTTATATTGTTATATTTAAACTGTTTCTCTAAATGATATCATTGTTACATTCACTTCAGAATTATAACTGAAAGATTTTAATATTAAGATCGACAAAAACCCAGACGAACATCCCCACAAATATTTGTATGTGAACGGTTTAATGTTTTATTTTATTTTTTCATCAAGCAGCCATGATTGACAGAATTATTTATCAATTCACTTACACTATTATGACATAATATTAAATCATTTTAACGTTGTTAATTGTCATTTAATAAAGAATATCGTGACAATGACAACCTGTCATGATTTTCATTTAATTTTATTATTTTTATTAAGCAATTTGTACTTTTATTATTTAATGAAAACAAATAAGTATGATTGAAAAGGTGTATAATAATATGTTTGTCGGATCTCCACAGCAGAGTTTTAATTGAATTTGTCGTTAATTTGTATTCTTAGTTAAATGAAAATAAATAAGTATAGCTTACTAATATTAGTGTGATCTATTTATGTCAAATCTTCAGAGTCCCTTTGCCAATGTTATAGATACACACACACGCATATTATATAAACATAATATTTATCTTTCTTACTTCCATTAATTATAATTAAGTTTTTTTTACCATGTTCGACTTTAAAAAGACCATAATAGACCTCCATAGAGTATAGGTTGTATTAATTGATGTATGTTTTGACGAGAAATGTATATTAGCTACTTGCTCAACCTATTAGATACAAACTCTAGTTCCAAACATATATTGAAAAAAATTATATGTATTATTCCCCATAACCGGATTCGAACCCAGGATCCACAACAATATAGGCTGACTCAGCCCTTTGATTATGGGTATCATACTATGATTTTTATTCACAAAACATGAATGATACCTTCGGTCGATAGTATTAATATTATGAATGATGTTAATATTTTTCATAATAATTGTATCTAGTAGCTTTTATAGGTATTTTTATGTATCATATAACCACCAAATATATAAAACTCTTATCAACCAATATTCATTATATAATATATTATATCTTCTTATAAGAATTCTGCATCAGAATTATTTGCTTCTGGAATAAGAATCAATATTTTTTTTTAATTCTGAATAAAAGGAAACCAATTAATCAAGAAGTTCAAGCGCGTTCACTGAATCAGACCGATATACAAAAATATTATCGGAATGTGAATAATTTTACATAATCATTTTATTTAGATGTTGAACATAATTAATAATAATTCTCAGGGGTATTATAACATTATACCAACCTCATTACGATACAAACATGCATTATGTTAATCAAACTGAATATTCGCGATGCGTTTTTTAATTTTAACATTACAAAAATGTTCATGTAACCCATATTACAGATCAGATTTAAATGACTAATTTATTGATAAAGAATATTAACAATAATTATTTTGTTCTCTAGAAATTAAATTAAGTTTTTTTGTATACTTATTATTTTTTAAACCACTATAATAGTATTGAATAAGTGTATTCAATTCTACACTACATGTTTTTCCTGTTTCTAATATACATTTTTAAAACTTTAAAAAATCTCCTTTACTACACAATTCTGATACTATTACTATTTGAATATTGTACACCTATACGAAAAAATAGTATTTAAAAACTTTATTTTTACTAAAAAGCTTACTGAATAATCTACAAACTTTGAAAAGTAATATAATAAAAATTATATGACTATTTTGTAAACTGTCGCAAGAGACAAACTCATTGTTATATATTATTATAACTACCTACATATTTAAAAAGTATCATTCAATAATTCTTAATCCACTACTGAATGAAGCTCTCCTTATATTGTTTTCGCTCTTCTCGGTTATTATGCCTTGCGTTGTCACCTAGTTTCCGTAAACTTAATTACTTCATATTATATCATGTGAACTTTTGGTCAAGTTTTAGCTTTTTAGTAGGTATCTATCGGGTACATCTAGATAATAAGATTTGCCAGGCGATGACCTATCATTCCAGCTATGCAATTTTTGTCTTGTTGAGATCTTTGCACTTTGATTTTCGTATGCTCACTTAGAAACTAACAATTTTAATTTGATGTTCGATGGCGTCGCTCGGATTCTTGTCAAAGTATTGCCGGGATTGGAAAATATTTATCCCCACTTGCTTGATAAAAACATAAATATCAAATACAATGATATACGACATTTTTTTCCCTGACGAGTTGGGATATTTTAAATTATATGGCAATATTAATGTCAAATAATTTGTAGCTGTCATCGCCGTGGCTCTTTCGTCAACCTTGTTTATGGATCGAATGAGCTCATTTTGTCATATTTTCTCTTTGTAGAGGGTATATGATGACTTATAATGTTGTAACTGTTATTTTGCATAACTAACAAACCTAAATGCCTTACAGCATGCAAATAAGTAGTGAGGGAAACGAATAAGGAAGTGCGAGAGGGGATTTTAGTTTACCAAGTTGCCGCACACCAAGTTGCCGCACACCAAGTAAAGCTTTTGGGATTATAATCATCTATTATTTTTAGATTCTTACATGTTACTCCCAATACGCATATACCCAAACCACAGTATGTTAGGTAGGTACTGAAATATATATTTATTATATTATTGAAATTTGTCATTCTTCTGAATTAATGATATTATATTGATATTTATAGTTTTATTCCGTTTAAAAATATGATTTATTTATTACTTAATAATATTACTTACATGTAAACGAATTCCTGGATTAGCATTTTAGGCCTCGTGATCATTTATTTGGCCACGCCTTATGACGTCTCAAGTTTTTTTTTTTACTAACGCGTGAGTTTAGAATTGACGATATTAAACGAATATGTGAATGACCTAAAATCAATAAATTTGTTTTAAAAAAATCTTCGCTCTCATAATGTTGAGACTTTCTTGTTACATTTTGGAACGGAAATGGCGATTTTTTACAAATGCGAGTAGTAACATAATCTGTGATTTTTTCATTAAATATAATATACCGCACACGGAAATGCCTTTGGTTAGTAGATGTTTAATGCATGGACAACTCGATCTGTGAGAAAGTATACGTAATATGCAAATCAGATAACAATAAAATAGACGAATGTGAGTTAACATGTCTCGCGATGTTTGACAGTAGACCAGTTACTAAATGACATTCCTAGACGTGCCAAATCTTATACCTTGTTAAATCGATACAACAGTCAATTCGGTAACAACTTACTACTTATATTAAATTAATGAGCAATCCATCAATGTCAATATTGTTGATTTAATATAAGTAAAGGCATAGATTTAATAAACTCGTTATCAGTAAATGAGGCGTCCAATTTTTATAGTATGACGTGAATGTATATATATTCAAAACTAGTATAAGAAGTAAAGCATTTAACAAAATTATTATAATATTTAAATATTTATATTTCATATTTCGACGCCATTTTTACGACAGTTGATTGTAAATTATTTATCCGAAATTTATTCTGAGAATCGTCTGTTTTTTTGTCTATTTTTTTTAATAAATATTATATAACACAACATTAAATGTCAATATCCTTGACTGAGAGTTTTTAATAAGGTATACATAATAATTATTATTGCTTCCTTAAAGATCTATCCACATGGTGTCTAATGGTCAAACGAAGACCGGATATATATTATTTATTATAATATATAATAATCTATTAAATACGTTAATATCTAATTAATATATATTATATATATTTTTGTTTTTATATCGTCTATTTTTAAAACTAATTTAAAAAGGAATTTATTTATTTTTCTTGTTTATATGTTGTTGAAACAAGTCTAGAATGTTTGAAGAAAATTATTAGAACAGTGTTATATTTTCTTCAGCCCATTTTTATTTGTTTTCTTGCTGGTCACAAAGATCAAATTTGCATTTTTTCTTTTTTGTCCCATATCGCACTCATTAATTCAACTTGAAAATAGTGAAAATGCGCAAAATGCTGATACAATCACCGCAAAGAACATTGCATTGTTTTAAGAGCAATTACAGACGTAAATGATTAGTAATTTGGTCTTGTACTTGACGGTAAATTTTGCAGACAATTAAATGCAACATAAATTGCAACACGAAGATAAAATCAAGATGACAGATTTATGAAACTTCTACACTTTCGTAGTACATTGTTACTCACTACTCCAGTTTCATAATTAAACATATTTTCAGGCATTTGATAAATATAAAGAAATGTTTTTTTTTTAAATTCTGAATTGTTTTTTAAGATAATATTCGATAGTTTAAGATGTTTATTTATTTTTCTCCAAAATATATAACAATTAAAATTATGTATTATTATACTAAATAAACATTTCAAATTGTCTTTTTTTAATATAAAATGAAACAAGAAATTCATGGTGATCCAAATGAAAAATACACAAACATATATAATATATTATATATGTCACAAAACTGACTTTATTTGCGGAAATACAATCATTTTTCACGTAACAAGAAAAACTTTTACTATATGATTTTTAATTTAATATTAATATTGCTCAATGTTAATAGTAAGATTTTTTTGTAGACGATGATGTTAAAATATGTTTCAAGCTAAAAAATATCTTCATAACGTCGCTATCCTTGTTGCTGAGAATCACTATAACCAAAACAGCTTCTTTACTCTCGATGATCTAATCCCAACATCATTCCCTCAAATACTCCATATATATGAGGGTCATAGGTAGTGAGATGATCTATAAAAAAATAATGATATAGCCAACCAAAATTCTGAGCTTGAATCTGGTGCTATATCGAGAAGGGGTGTTTCCAGAAACATGTATATTTCATCCCTTATACTCGACAAAAGTGTGATAAGATTTTATTTTTAACAAAATTGTGTTTCAAAATATTTTTTATGAAACGTTATAAATGAACGCTAGTTCATATTACTCAATTTTATACAAAATGTTAATTTATTTATAAAATTTTAAAATACAAGGAATTAGTTTGCATTTCTCAAACATTTGATTAGCATATATGCATCTTTATAGAAAACTGTAAATGATAATTATTAATTTGGTCAGTTGGCTAAATCGTCAAAAATATTTTAAGTATAATATCTCGGAAGTCCACTTCAATAAAAATGAAATTTGAAGCATGGTCGTGTTACCTTTCATCGGTAGTATTACGTAACGATCGTTAGTAAGTATTTAATTTAGATTAAGGATTTTAATAACGGTATTGATATCACCAAGTGTATTAAATAATAATTTTGATTTGTTTATTGTACTATCTATAATCACTTAAGAGAGTATACCAGTTTTTTCGTCAGTGTCCGATTAAAAAGTAAACACGTTTTTATACAACAAACCAGTGCTTGTGATACATTATAAATTAAAGTGTATTATATAAATGTTTAAAAAGCACTGCTAAAATAAATCAGTCTTAAATAAAGCTACTTCTTTCAAACTTATGACAAATTGCAACATTATGTTATTTTCGCAATCAGAAGACGAGATTTAAAAAAATGTGTTTGATTTATTTTAATGTTAAATAATGCAAATTCTTTATTATCATTACCTAATAAACAGAACAAGTTTAATAAATTATTTTTTTTTATTCAGCAAATGAGTCACAATGTTTGAGAATGTCATGTTCCTTATATTGAACATGGATAATTTGAAAACACCCGATAACAATAAATACGACACCCGATGGGACTTGAATCTGTAACCACTGGATTCGCGCCAATGTGCTTTATTAATACGGGTGTTTTATCTAATTATGAAGAAATTATCTAGTAGTTTTGCGTTAATTTTGGTTATCGGTTTTTGTGTTTTAAATCAAAGTATCATATGAGTGCCTTAATTACTAACTGATACCCGGATCACACCAAATTTTAGTTATAACGTACTTGCCATTGCCAATAATTTAATAAATCATTTCTCTGATTCAACAAATAATTATTCACAAGATTTTAAATTGAAACATTACATTATATAATTTGATAACATATTATATATATATTATATTAATAATAGAAAAAAAAAATCGTTTTTTGAAAAAGCACGACACTCGACGGGACTTGAACCTGTAACCACTATTTTTTTTTCAATTTACAGGTAATATATCTATAAACAGAGTATAAGCTATCGTTTTTAAATTTATTAAAATAATATATTTTGTTTACATTACTTATGTTATTTCGAGTGGTGAATAATAATAGTCCATAAATGCTGTAAATGAGAAACATCCTCAGAAGAGTCGATAAGTAATGTGTAAAATATGTATGTATTGTGAAATTTTGTTGTAAATTAATTTTACTATAGTGTTAGTAATTCTAAAGATTTCATATTATTTAATTAATTAATTAAAATCAAAATTATGTTTTTACGTCGTCACCAAGGATTGACAATTATCACTACTAAAATGAAATTTTTAATAATAATATCAAGGTACCATTTCATAACATAATATAATTATCACGTACACTGTGAATATGAAAACGGATGCCTTTTACGATGTTAGACAAAATAAGATAATTAAACTATGCATTTTGATATGTTCATAACTAATTATTTACTTACTTAACGTATTTGAGTTAACGTATAAATTTTACATTTACCCGAAACAAACCAGTGCAAAGGCATTTTTTGACTGTGAGAATCAATTCGATTACATATTACGAGATTACGTAAACGTAAAAATCTAAAATAATTCAATGTATTGAACACTGAACTGGTTTTAATTTTATCGATGCAAAAATAGATCTAAAAACATCATCACAAACGCCATTATTGTATTGTATAGATCGGGCATGCGATATAATATATTGGACATACAAATATTCGAAAGTAAAGCATTGCTTACCTGTTGCTTCCATTATGAAATGAAGTCTAATATTTATTAAAAAGACAACTTTAAAAATTGGCTCTACAAACCGGTGTAGATCTCGACTGCCAGAAGAAGTTTCTTTATATATTTTGTCGATAAATGGTTGTTCGGTCAATATTAACCTATTATGTTCATACACTGGATCCAGATAAATAACATCTTTGTTTCTTTGTTTATTGCATCAGTATCGACTAAAATATTATAACATACGATTATGACTTGGTATGCGACAAAATATTTATATAAACATATTATAATATTTAGACAAAATTTGTGCTGTGAGAAAAGGAATGTCTTCATCTATGTGATGATATATTTTCCATGTATAAATGTATCTTAATTATCGAATTAATGAAAAAAGATTTGACACTTTTGACTCTATTTTCTTATTCTTAGACTCTGAACTGCCATAAAACAAATAACAATAATTAAAGGATACAGGGGAATAAGGCTAGATGTCAGTTTTTTTTTAAATCTTCAGGAGATGAAATTTAAGATTGCAACACTCATTCTGACCTCTTTTATGCCATATTTTTAAAAATGGAATATCTCATGACTCCTTTACATAACCTTTTTTGCTCTTTAATGTTTTTAAATTTTATAGTACACAAAATTTGCCACTAAATGGCATTCAAATCTCGATTTCGCAATTTTATTGACTTTTAGCCTTATTGTCCTGTATCCTTCAATTACATTGCTATAAATAATATAAATGTATTTACATATAAAAAATATTCTTAACGTTGGGAGCTTTATACTATTCCATATAAAATGATTTTAATGACCCAAATATCGACGTTTATGTCCAGGCTTTGTGCTTTCTCGTGATATAAAGTAGACAGTTGGTATCATCTCTCAATTTTGATATAATTTTCGCCAAGTATTCTCAGTCAAATTTGATATAAATGGTTATTGTAATTGTTGAAATTGATTTGCCATTTATTTAAAATGTGCTTCGTTCACATAGTAAACTTTGGGTGTCATAATAATCATGAAAACTCTGAACTTCTTCAAAAGATCATTGTCATATTTATGGAAAATATTGTTTAGCAATAATTTATCAAGGTTATACAATATACTGATATAATATGATGAATTTTATAAAATACAGCCATATTAATAGGTGGTTTAAATTAACGTAATTTTGTTACAGCTTAATTTAAATATTTTAAATTTATTTAATGTTAGTATATACATTTTTCGGCTTGCAAATGTATACATATTTTACATCCACATAATATCTGTCTTTTTATTCGATGCGATAGATTATCATTTTTTTCAAATAAATGAATTCTCAACTAAATCGCCTCTCATTTTTATTGAAACTCAAATCTTATTACAGTGTCCAATCTAGAAAGAAATGAGCTAGTAATAATAATAGGCGCTATTACTGTACCAATGTTTATACTATTATATAATAATTTAAAGTAAAAGTATTCAGTTATCACCTTGACAAAACAATAATGGTGTTCCGGTGAACGATTTTCTCTAGTAATAACCTGATTAATTTTTCAATGTCTAGATGAAAAAGTTGAACGTTTTTCAGTTTTTCGACCGCAAATATATTTTTTTTAATTTGGGTAAAAATAAAATCGAAACACTTCTGGGTCAAAATAGCATGTAAATCTCTTTGTATTTTATTTGAATTAAGTATATCAGTTTATTCTATATTGATAGTTTTAATATCTATAAACTCTTGTACTAGATTTATTTTCTTTATTTATAATAAATCTCATTTATTTATAATTGATTTAAGTTTTGTATCTTCTATTCCATTTGACTAATTTTTCTGCGACCCGGGGTTAGCTTTTTGGCATCTTCAGGCACGATATACGTCGTGTCAGAATTTAAATTTAAATTCCTTCAAATATCCTCAGATGATAGTATCAATTCCCATTTATATAATTTTATTATTTTGCTCCTCTTCTAATATTGATGGTTTTCATAAAATTCCTTATTTTTTTAGTATTTTTTATAATGCATATTTCAGTTTGATATTTCTATTATATTACATTAATTAGCTACCGTTCGTGTCATCGTACATTGTGACGACCAATTATCACATGTATTCTCAAATTAGTTTTAATAGCCATCATTGTGGCTAATAATAATATTAGCATTTTTTTATAAAATAATATTAAAGTTATTTTCTCACACAAATTTATTATAGACCTTTCTATTTCTTTATCAGAATTTTCACGATTTATTTCTATCAAAACTAATAATGTTAATTATAGGCTTTAAAAAATGATAGGTAATGAATGTCAAACAATGATCATTGTAATAACAAAACAATATTATCGAAAGTTTGATATGTTTTTCTAATTATCAATTAATATAGTTTACGGAATTCCGCCATGTAGATAATTTCGCTGTATTTTTGTCAAATGAAATAATTTCTACTGTGTATCGATAAATACGCAATATTATGTACATTGAACGATCAGCTTATTTTAGACTGCAGTATTGAGTTATTAAAGGAAAGTCTTTCACTCGCATAAAAGTGAGTAGTAAGTAATCCAATACGTCGTTGGAAAGGAGTGTTTAGTTATGCGACGATGTGATTGTATTACTTTTCAACCAGGCAATACAGCCATTGTGATACCGTAAAGTTATAGTAAGATTCTTAATTATACCTAGTGAGCTCTTTTGAAATGATTGCCTGCATTATTACTTGGTTGCGTAAACGCTTCAACGCACTTTGCATCGTATTGCGGCGACATATTATTGTAATCGAAAAAGCATTTATTCTGTATACTGCGATAAAACTATGACATTTCATGTCAAGATTCCTTTATGAACACACATTATTATTTAAATTAGAATTTACTAGTTTTAAATATTTCTCTAACTACAAATTCTTCCATTATGCAAGACTCAATGAATTAAAAATCTCCGCAGTCTACATTTTTATTGCTAAATATAAAAACTGTTTTGCACAAATTAAATATTAAAGATCAAAATTTTGGTTTCATACATCCATATCAGATTAAGTCATGTGCAAGTTTTTTTTTTAATATCTGACATGGCGGGAGACGTAAGGATTGACGATGGACCGAGAGAATTGGCCCTTTTTGATTGCCCTATGCCAAAACGCTGGGGTGTGACAGTGCGAAACAGTTGTAATAGTAAACTTAACCTTTTTACAACGCTGGTTTAGCAATATTACTTATTTTCACTATGCCTCTATATTTTTGTTAAATGTTGGCAGTCAATTCTTTTTAATGTACAGTATAAACTAACAATCGATTTCTTTTATTTAACGAATAAGACTAATATAATAATAATATAACATTAAAATAATAAACTATGTAACTCATTTAAGAAGTGTTATAATATTCTGAAGATATTTGGTTTGTTTGATGTTAACTTTCAGTAACATTATTAAATGTTGAGATAGTATTTACTTATTAGAAAATCATTTTACAACAATGTACCTAATATAGGTATTATTAAAATTCACAAAATCGGTATTTTGATCGATATCTATTTCGATTTTTACACAATTATCAAGGCTCTGATAATAAAAATTAGATTAATACAAACATCTACTCTGTGAGGGCCCATATGATCCTATTAGGATCGGACATGGTCGACAAAAGAAGAAGAAAGAAGAATATGATTATAATATTATAGTTTTCTTATAAAAAGATACGAAATTCATTTTTAATCACAATTTTACAATAATACAATAACAGAAAGTTTATAATACAGTATCCGGATTAACTTATTTTATTATTGATTCCCAGATTTAATATATTTACATGCCTTTAGAATATTTCTGTCTGTGGTAAATGATTCAATTGAAAACCATATTAGTTAGAATATACAAGTAGTGTATGCATTTTTAGGTTTTTAATCTATTTATTTTTTGGGGGAATGGGACTATATTTTTTTTTAAACTCTAAACTAAACTCACTTCAATAGCAAATTAACTAGTTTATTTTTTACAATAAAATTTATCACTTATTTCAATAATCGCAGCAATGTTTCTTTCAGTATATGTTGTTTCAATGTATAAAAACTAATCTACGCTACAAAATTCGGAAGTTTTTTTGTGATAACATTCTGATACGATTGGATTTGCACGTTGCGATACTAGAGAGAATTACGTTAAAAAATGCCGCTCAATATAATAACAAATTATGAGCTATTTTTTATGCTACCAAGTAAGTATGCATGTAAATTTAAAGTAGTACATGCATTGGTTACATAATAAAAAACAATTGCATGACTTTAAGTTATCACATTAAAAAAAGGAATTTGTTCCTAATTTACATACATATCTATTATCCGTATAATAATGTAAAAGTACTTTCTCTTGTACTATCAAAACATTTCAACGAAATGAAATATTTTTTTTTATTAATTTAAAACTGATTTATTTTGACGAAAATAATATATTCACTGTAAGTGCAAACCTATAACATTATTTCCATTCAAATTTACTTTAACATTCTATTGTTATTGTACTAATACATATATAATCATCAGCTTGAATCTATCTACTGCTGAATGAAGGCCTCTCCAAGTTGATTCTACTTCTTTTGGTTCTATGCGTTGTGTTGCCACGTATTTCCGCAGAACTTAACCATTTCATCGATCCAGCAGCCTCTAGGTTTACCTTGCGGAAGTTTTGTACCTCTTGGGTATCACTGCATAACTATCCAGCGATTGCCCCTTCTTTGAGCTATGTGTCCAGCCCAATTACATTTTATGATACCTATATAACGTTTGTGGATATGAATTTAGTGTTTTATTCTAATATATGTACATTTACTTACTCGAAGCATAAGACAGACACAAGGTCGCACCATTTCCCGCCATGCCGCAGTAATTCCATATTTTTGACATATCAGACATGCAGCACATAGATAGTTTTTGTAGCACTATCGTAAGATAGAACAAGGTTACTCATGACAGTGTTTTGTAGTCATTTGACATCCAGGGAATATTTCCAGGCTGCGTTATGAGCCTTTTTGTTATCACATTCATCGCTAACGACTGAAGGGTCTCATGAAGTCGAGTATGTGTGACACGGTCGTATTAATGTACCCCTAAAATCCGAGATCGTTAAGCTTTGTTCATAATAGGTTAAGACAGTATAAAAGCCACATGTGTATTCTTATTTCATACACATGTATCCAGGGCGTTAGAACTTTTAACAACTAACAATAACTCTTTCCTATTTACTATACCTTAAATATTTTACAATTTGCTTCACAATAAATATCCATACCATAATAATTTTAAATATTGTGTATTACAGAAAGATATATAGATACTCACTAAACCCAGCATAATACACAGGGAAATGGGCCACCTTTTTCCAAATTCTGAACTACCCAGAGTCATAATCTCTTTGAAGATTTCATCAAGTAGATATTCATTTCTATCAATAGCATACCGGCAAAAACAGTAAAGTTTTTTTTAATCAGGAAGGTAAGCTTTTTTATTCAATTAATGTTTATATACATTCAACGGAGGTAACCTGTTTTGATATAGAGCCACAGTATATATTATGTTATATTTATCAGATCTAATCTAAAAGAGTGCTTAATTCATACATTTTTTCGTAATTAATTAATTAATTAGATAAAGCGCTCCTATCTTCATAGATTTGCACTAACGCTTCTTTTTTTTAATTATTTCCAATTCAGAATTGAAACAATCGCAAATACACAACTTCGTAGATCTACGGATAGATGGTCTCTCTATTAACGGATTCTCTGCAATAATATTGTCTCACCAATTTTCAATATTTATTTTCTACTTTGACTGACAGATAATAAATTATAGTATTTATAAAATAATTTAATACCCAACTAGTAATAATTATATATATTTTTAAGGGGATGCTTTATTATTAATTTTTATTCAATTTTATGAATTACATTTTTAATAATTTTAAATGTCGAATATGTCAATAAAATATTATGATATTAAATTATAATATTTAAATTTGTATTATTTTGCATATTTTAAAAGTCTAGGTGTATCATAAAAATAAAATATGAATGCAATAAATTCTATAGCATTTTTGATAACTAGATAATACTCGTAAGTTATGTTATGATGATTTTCAGCATAATAATATAATTGTTGCGTAAATATTAAAAAAACCCCCTTTCTGTTTATTACTACCGTTACGCGAGACAGATGAAGAACGCATTTATAAATATGTACCATTATCAGAGTATACGTTTTACAACTTTGCACTTTTTACTATACTGATATGTATCTATGCCTGATTACCTCACATATAATAATTAGTAGTAATAAATAAATAAATAGATAACATATTATGATTAAAAAAAACTTTCATCCTAGAGCCGGAGTGCAAAGTTATGAAGTATATACCTAGAGTCTGTCTTCTATAAGCTGGCATGCGGTTTACCCCCCCGCTTCAGCATGCAGCACTGCATTCCCTCTCGTTCCCTCCCATTGAAAACTTGCAACAGTCAAACCCGATGGCACAATGCTTTCCGTTCGCAAATAACGTGACGTGAACACCAGCTTATAGAATACAGACTTTACATATCAATTCACTACGCTCAGTCTTAAGCTGAAAATTAGAATGTTGCGCCATTTCCCTCGGTCCAGCAAGATTTCCAACGTATTTTTCATATCTTATTATTTGCGCGTAGATCGCTCTTCTAGCATCGCCACAAATAAATTGATGATTATTCATAATGACAGAATCCATTGAGCTATGTCATGTCACAAGGAAGCGAAGGGATAATAACCCATAGCCAAGGGGTACTATAGTCACCGTGCTCACAAGTTTAGACTTTGGTAATTTAATTGTTTATTTAACTTTACGTACATATAAAAAAAGTAAATACAAAAATTATGAAGTACAAGAATGTACGCAAAATGATCTACAGAATTTATAAAACAATATTCACTTAAACTTATCTCACATAGGCACAATTTATCAATATCCGAAGTGATTTGGTTGAACAAAGCTATTTCCCGCCCAATGGTCATTACCAATTTCAATTTTTTTCAATTTTAATTTATTTTACATATTGTGGACATTACAAATTATAAGTTTAAGACGTTCACAACATGACATTTAGAGACAAATAAATATTATTAAAAAAGTAATATGTAATATTGTAATTATGCAATATTAAGTTATTCTATAGTATAAATGTGTAAATACAAAAAATATGAAGTATATAGGTACAAGGAAGTACACCGGATGAGTTAAGCAGACCCTATTTTAAGAATTTATAAAATAACGTCCACCTATACTCATTCTCACGTAGATGGAATATATCAACATCCGAAGCAATTTGGTTGAACAGAGTTATTGCTCTCCCAATTGGCATCACCAATGGCAGGTTAGTTTTGCTCCTCGGGAGAACAAACAACTGATGCTCCCGATTTCTAAGATAGTTATCAGGGACACACAAGTCAATATTACCAAGAATGGCAGAGTTCTCATTCACACCAAGTTTTAGTCGAAAAAAATACGTGGCCAAATATTGATATCTTCTAGCACTTAAACTACAGTATGTAAGCATACCTAAGAGAAAGTCAGTTGGATAAAGCCACGGATAGTATCCATATAACCTCAAATAAAGAAGTCTCAAAAATTTCTTTTGAACTCGCTCCACCATAAGGTCATATTTCAACTGATGCGGGGCCCAAACAATCGACCCACTCTCAAGCCGGCTTCTCACTAAGGAATTATAAAGAATTTTTAATACAGTAACATCCGAAAAGACCCGGGAAGTACGCAAGACGAAGCCCAACATTTGTAGCGCCTTTTTACAAATGATAGCTATATGACCACTAAATGACAGCTTACTGTCAAACGTAATGCCAAGATCCCTTACAGATGGTATTCGCGAAATCGATATTTTAACGTTGCTAAAAATCCTGTCTAGAAACCCATTAGCAGAGTTAGGAACATCATTGTACTGGGAAAATTCAAAAACAGCACACAGAAATTCGAGTTCGCTCTTGACCCTTTCACTGCTGCGCGCTGAATTCAGGTTAAAATCTCCCATTACAATAATCCTTCTATCCCTAATTAAGATGTCGCTAGACAACATTTTCTCAACAAATAGTTTAAACATCTCCAATTCACTCGCTGGAGGAAAATACACGACACAAACATACGTGGTCACTCCGTTACAGGTTAGTTTTACCCAAAGGTCCTCATTAAGCCGGCTCGCACATCACAATTCGCCTTGTGTACCTAACGGCCATAAATCAAAAGTTCTAAGACTTTCGACGAATGTTGCATCCACAGAAAAGAAAATATATATAGAATATATAAGAATATTTCTGAGTTCCCTGGTTGCATCGTACATCCTCGCACATGTGCCCAGCGGCAAACGTCAAACACGAAAAAAGAGAAGTCTCTCGTCTGCCATTTTTATTGTGTTGATTGTATGAACAAACGTCAAACGCGGCGGCGTGAGCGAGCAATGACATTGTAGACAGAGACAAAGACAGAAATGACCGATGGCCGCCAGCTGTGCGCTTGCGCGGAGTCGTCTTTTTTTAGATACGAAATGCAGGCTGTTCGAAATTCGACATGTTGCATCAGCGGATCGTCTCGCGTCGCAGTTGCAACGGCCAATGTGCGAAGGTCCATTTAATAACGTTTGTTTCTTGGTTTACGATGACGTCACATCGACGTATTCGATGCGTTTTTAGGCGAGACGAGTTCCAATGTGCGAGCCGACTAAGAGTCTCCAAAACATGAAAACGTTCGGCCCGTAACCCTTCCATATTTCTAACTCCCAAAAGACAGCCTCCACCCTGCCGGTGGCCTGTTCCGGAGTCTCGATCCCTTCTGAAGACCGTATACAACCAATGACAGGTTAGGTCTGTACCTTGGAAAAACAACAACTAATTAATTTCTAAGATAATTATCAGAATACTACTACCGACAAATCAATACTACCGAGAGTAGCGGAGTTCGCATTTACACCAAAAGTCGGAAAAAAATACGTGTCCAAATGTAGATATCTTCGTAGTTTGCTGTAGCTTGAGTTTGTCAGCTTATAATTTCATTGGTCCCGGGTTTGAATCATAGGTCTAAAAAAATCTCACATGTTCATTTTATTCAATGTGTATTTGGATCCAGAGTATGGACATAATAGGATGAACAAGTGACTAACATCATTTTCTCGTAAAAACACAAATCTGGTTTAACAACCTCCACCCTGTGGAGGCCCAAATGATCTTTTTAGGTTTGAATATGATAAATCTGATACGTTTTCCACAAATGCTAGAAGATATTAATATTTAGCCACATATTTTTTTCGACTTAAAATATGTGGCTAAATAAAGATCCCTTCTAAATTTTAAGCTACAGTATGTAAGCATCCCTAAGAGCTACGGATAATATCCATACAGCCGAAAGTAAGGAGTCTTAAAAAATTCTTTAGGACTCTCCACCATAAGGCCGTACTTCAACTGATGCGGGGCCCAAACGATAGACCCACTCTCAAGTCTGCTTCTAACTAAGAAGTTATAGAGAATTTTTAGTACCGTAACATCCGAAAAGACCTGGGAAGTACGCAAGACAAAGCCCAACATCTTTAGCGCCTTTTTACAAATGGTATCTATATGACCACTAAACGTCAGTTTACCGTCAAACGTAATTCCAAGATCTCTTACATATGATATTTGCGAGAAAACTCTGCCATGCATTGAGTACTGGAAAAATAATACTCGTGAGGCTTTAGTAAACGATAAAACATTGCATTTATCAACATTGAAGTCCAGTTTCTTACGCCTGCCCTAATCTAATATATTATCTATATCAAGTTGGAGTTGACGACAATTGTCCAAGGTGATAACTTCCATGAAGAGTTTCAAGTCGTCAGCAAACAACAAAAACATAGCATTTTTAATTACCAATGCTATGTCAATTTTTAATTACCAATGTTGTTCAACAAAATCGCTTCGGATGTTAATATATTCCACCTACGAGAGGATGAGTATAGGTGGATGTTGTTTTATAAATTCTTAAAATAGGGTCTGCTTAGCTCATTCGGTGTACTTCCTTGTATCGAATTTATATTTTTGTGTATTTACACTTTTCTACTGTTTAATAACTTAATACTGATCTATTTTTTTTTATATAATACCGTTTTAATAATATTTCTTTGTTTCTAAATGTCATGTTGTAAACGTCGTAAATTAATTATTTGTAATGTTTACTATATGAAAAAAATAAATAAAATTTGAATATCTTAGCATGTAGCAGTTTCATTAAAAAACGCTGAAATAAGTCCAGTGGTTTTTGTAAAATTTTACGTACAAAACGGAAATATGTATATAATATTATAGATAATGGTGTCGACAGTTTAACATAATATTATAATGTATTAGTGTAACCAGTCATTTGTGCTTGCATCACGTATGCATCTTTGGTTAATTATTTTTTCGTGGCACTTCTTTGTTAATAAAAAAAAATAATATTGTTTTTCATTGTGCACGCGTGGATAAGCACATAACTTACGGCCGCTGAACATGTGTTTCAATGTCGAATTATCTTTTCCGAAACAACTCGACATTGTTTTTCCACTTATATGGGGAAAATATTTTGCAACACTGTATTTGGTTTGCATCTATTGTTTTCACGTATCAATGGTCTTATTTTACAAAAAGATTTGCAAAGTTTTTAAGATACAATTCAGTCCAGTGTATGTAAATTTTCTATTATATTCAGATAAGTAGATATCAGTACATATCCTCACTCTACCCAGTGGCGTGCTTTGATACGTGGATTCCTGGCCAAAGATTGATTTTGAGGTCCCATGCGATAAAAAATTAAATAAGCACCATCAATTTCAACTACCAATATTAACGTGTTATAACTAAACATAATTAATATTGCAAATGACTGTGATTACATATAATAATATTAGTATTTTATTTTTGTAGACAAGTGCGTATTCGTTTATTTTATATATTGTGTTTTTGCTGTTTGTCGTAGAGAGGGTAATATTTTATACCCAACTTGTGACATAAAGCCACGCGTTTTTTTTTAATTTTGGTAAAATTGAATAAATGTATGACTGGTTTGAGCTGTTTCGAAGCCCCCTTTTAACTCATCTGACTCGACTGCATCATCTATGTTAAAGAAAATTGCCACTGAATCTACGATATATGTATTGAACACAACATTCTCCCAACTTTAACAAATAATTTTAAACAGTAGATTAGTTGAATTTGAATTTACGTTGTAGAATTGCATTATAATGGTTTGTAAAAATGATTAACTATAGTATTCGAATTATTTATGTTTACTGCTCTTTCGGGCTTAAAGATGACAATAAGATTACTTTTACAGCGTGATCTTATTGTTGAAGATAAGTGTTAACTTATTGTCGTTCTGCAGATGAGTTTATAGCCCAAAATAGCTTCCAATGTAAATAACTCAAATATGATATATTTAACGAAAAACTTTGTTTTTTTTAAATATTTAAGTGATAACTCTTAAATAAAATATAATTTACGAAATAAACATTTTAACATCTCTCATAAAGAATGTGCAATTATTTTTATTTAACTTTAATACACGTGTTTGTGAGAGCCACTACTGCAGTATAATAATTATTGTAATTAATATTTTAAAATATTAATTATATTTATAACTTGTAGTATGAAGTATATTTTTTTAGTTTAATTTATTATGTACACAAAATATATAGTATGGGTAAATAGATTAAAAAGTAAATTAAAACATTTCTTCGTTTCATACAAAAGTACTTTTATTCATTACAGGTTAAATATAATGAGATGAACAAGTTCCACAAGTATAAATATACAAAAAAATGATGTTTGACAACGTTAGTATTATAGTTTGAGCCATTCCATATATTGGATACCGTGAAAATTCATTTTATATTGTCATGAAACGAAAAACTCTACCGTTTCCTCACAGAAGAAATTCCAAGAGCTAAATATTATTATTTACAATATGATTTTTGTTAACATTCTCCCGCAAGTTTTATCATAAATGCCCTTATAAATTATTACACAATCACCATTGATAATGGTGAAAAGTTTTGTATGAAGTTTATCAGATTTGGTGGTTATTATTAGTGGGCGTAGCTATAGCCTCCTCCCAAGCCACTGTATTGGCTGTAGGAAGTACCATAACCTGAGTAGGCATTATGGACGGCGACTGGTACCTTAATTGCGACTGGATATGGCCTTTCGACCGTGACTGGGTAAGGCCTATCTACATGGACGGGGTATGGTCTGTCGACTGGTACTTTAACCTCATACGGTACTGGCTTTTCGACTGGGTATGGGATATGTTTGTAGACTGCGTAGGGTACAGGTACGGATACCTTAACTGGGACAGCATAAGGTTTAGGTACAGAAACTGGGTACGGCCTGTCAACAGGCACTTGTACTGGGTATGGGACTCGTTTCTCTACTGCATAAGGTACTGGGACTTGTTTCTCTACAGGATACGGTTGGGGTACATGGACGGGATATGGGCGATCGACGGGTACTTTGACTTCATAGGGTACGTGTTTGATAACAGGGTACGGTTGGGGAACATTTACTTTAACTTCGACTGGGTATGGTACGCGTTTTTCAACTGGATAGGGTTGTGGGACAGGTACCCTAACTTCTACTGGGACTTGTTTCTCTACTGCGTATGGTTGTGGTACGTATACCTTGACGGGGTATGGCCTATCGACTGGAACGTGCACAGCATATGGAACTTTCTTTTCAACTGGGTAAGGTTGTGGTACATGAACTGGAACTTTGACGTATTCTTTGACTGCATATGGGACGTGTTTAATAACTTCATAGGGTTGGGGTACTGGTACCTGAACTTGAACTGGGTATGGTTTGGCTACTTCGTAAGGTACTCGTTTTTCGACAGCGTATGGTACTGGAACTTGTTTCACAATAGTGATGGTTTTTTCAATACCACCTTGGATATATCCACCTTGAACTAATCCACCTTGGACTAATCCACCTTGGACTAATCCGCCTTGGACTAATCCACCTTGCACGTATCCACCTTGGTCGTATCCACCATTGTGTCCACCGTTGTATACAGCATTGTATCCATTGGTGTATCCACTATATGCTTGGTGTCCGTTATTTAGGGCAATTCCTTGGTTTCCAAGGTATCCTACGTCCAATCCACTAATTCCGTAGCCGTAGCCTAAATTCAGCAGACCACGCTTGTCCAATTTTTTTTCGAGTGGCTCTGCTTTTTTACTGCTAGAACTCTTGTCTTCAGCCGCTGCTACGGCCAGAAGCAAGAAGCCCAAAAATATCTGTCAACAAAAAAACATTTCATTAGGCAAACGAAAATAATCATTGATAAGAGCTATTTGAATATTAACGGTAACGGTTATATCAACACTAAACATCTTCCAAGCCTTATTCACACATGATCGTGTGTATTGCATTTTTGGTAGATTTTTTTAGCTTATTTACCCTGTAATTGAAAAATGTAATTACAAATAAATTAATTTTATTCTAATATTATGTACATTAATAATGAGATACCTAATGATCAAATTCTTTGACTAAATTAATTTTCGATTTGTACCTAATTTACGCATATTAACACAAATATTTTTTTCCGTTAACTTCGACGCCGAATTAAATGACAAGTTTTTATTATAATACTCTGGAAGGCATAATAGCACTTTTGAAAAAAAAATATTTCACTCCTTTCAAATTAATTTGGTAATAATTTCAGATAAAATTATTAATTTTTTATATAATAATATGCTATTTAATAATAAATAGTAGGTAGACATGTATCGGCAAAAATAGTGTAATAAAATACTGGGATAAATTCTTACATTACGTTTGCGAACACAACCTTGAGTTGGTACAATATCTCTACGTTCGATATCATGGTGAGAAAACTTATAACTACTCTGTCACAATATGTTAAGTGTATAAAAGTATATAAAGTTAATAAATTATTTTGATCACACCAAAGAGTGCAATTCAAATTCATTTAGAATATGTAAGAATCAGAATTGATCATTACAGGATAAAATAAAACTATCAAAATAGGTTTGGTCATAAGAGTATTATTAGTAGACTTATACTATTAAAAATGATTTTTTTAAATAGTTATTTTCAATTGCAATTACTTTTTTATACATGCCAGATAAACAAAATATATGTGATTAATTTTTAGTGTTCGTCTGTAAAGTTAGCGCTATTTACTATGCTATGATTAGTTTACAGGCTTTTTTATTTATTAAACGCGAAACTTATATAATATAATGTTTTTGAACGAGACAATATCTTAGCCTTATTTGGACATATAATATTTACAGTATATTTTATAATTTGTATGGCGCATTTTCCAACCACTTATTTATGTATAAATAGATAAATTAGTAAATATATAATAATAATTCTGAACATGCTATATCTACGAATTTACTCATTGACACACATAATTTGTAAAGGTAGCCCATCATAAAAATGATCAAGTACAGTACTAACATTGCTATTATGTGTCAAGTTCTGTGATATTGCAAAATGATTTGTGTGGTCGGTAAAGCGAGCAAAGTCTCACGACCCGTTGAATAATAATGGAAATGTGGGGGAAAATTGAGAGTCGTGATGTTAGTTGTGTCTCCGTCCGACGAGATATAAGTACAATTATTTATCATTGTCTTACGTAACTGATGCAATGGGAAACAAACGATTGCTAAATAGTAGTTTGCTGCTGAATGTACATTGTGCAGTCCCTTTACTTATCACGCTTAGCACTGTATCGTGTGGGAATGACTTCACTTACTTTCTTGAAAATCGGTATTAAACTGTTAATTATTTTAACTGGACCATTCATTACAGTTGAATAATAGTCTATTGTTTTTTAATTGAATTGTATGATAATTTGTGCTGTCTTATTATTGTATGACTTGTTAAAATCGAAAGACTATAATTCATGTAATATCTGATTTCATCGAATTATATAATTTATTAAATTTTTCATTATATTATGATTTTGTATAAAATGTAAAACAAATTATGGCACTTGCTTGGAATTAATACTCTATAATAAAAAAAGATTTAGAACAAATCGAATTTTATATTGTAAAACTGTGTAAATGCCTTGAATTAATTTTTGATTTAATTTGATTTAAAAAAATGGTAGATATATTCTCAAGCATGAAAAGAAAACACTATCGTAATAAAAAATCCTTATGAGATACAATAATTTAAAATAATTTAATACCTAATGAATGTTTACACATCATTTAAAGTTCTTCTGAGATATCACGCAGTTTTTATTATACTTATTTTTATTAATTACCAATGATTTATTAATATTTAACAGCATTTATTTAATATGTATTGCAATTTTATAAAAAGCGATTTTATATTAATATGATGACAACAATATGTGAATTTAATTTAATTTTTATTTAACAATATATGTTCTTATCTGTTTATTTACTGGTACCTAACTCACTTGAACATATATTTTTGAATTAGTTTAATATAGCTTTATGCGACTCAATAGCAAATAATATTTAGTTAATGAAACTTGTTTCTTATGAAATTTTATAATTATGACTGTGATTTATACAACAAAACGTTATCAGTATCACAGTAGTTTTAAATATATAGATATAATAATATGTAGTATTTTATTAGTATCTACATAATAAACTATGCAATGCAGTACATCACATGTATGTATTTTAAATAATGCCCTCGAGTAGCATTATGATAACTTCGTAACGCACGGCTAAAAACTTTGTTTTCCCACAAATGTGTATTATTTGATATAATGTCAGTTTCGTTATATTACGTAATAGACAATTACTTCTTAAAAGAGCTATTGCGATAGGTTAAGAATATGTGCCATGAATGTCATGATATTTGAGTTAACCTTTTAAAAGGCAAATAGTATATTAACCAATGTATTGTGAAGATTTAAGCTTAATTAGCTAATGTTGTAATGGATATTTTACAAAAAATAACGATAAAGATTTAATCTTGCTAGAATAAAAACGAATTAAATAGCCAAAGTCAATGCGAATTTTATTTAAAGGAAAGAATTACCCTGGGAAGTTGTGTTGTCAGTATTGATGTGCGGTAACTAATGATAAATCAATCATTTGTTGGTAGCCGGCAGATAAAATTCAATTGAATAAGCCATGTAGCATGTAAAATAGCCACGATAAACGTCAATGACCATTTTAAATCATTGTTTATCAGAACATTTATATGCTAAACGACTCCTACTGGCGGTTTTACAATCATATCAGTCAAATCTTTCATCACGCCAAAGAAAGTGAATAAATTGAAATTCTACTTGGTTGATAGATTACTTTGTAAGTACCTACTACACATTATAATATATTGTAGTAGAAAATTAATCTATATTCATATTATTTGAATCACGTGTTTTATTTTTTTTATTCCGAATTAAATACGAGGTATTACAATAATTTACTGAACCATAGTGGTATATAATAATATGTTTGCCAATATACTTTGTAATAAATCTTTTAAAACAATACAAAATTCATTTATTGTTATTATATTGAATACATTTATATTAAATATTTTATTATTAAATGCAACATGGAAATTTTATTGATACACTACTATTTGCATTTAGGATAAGTATATGAAATGATTTTTCTTAATAAAATTCACTTAATTTTATCCACATAAACAATAGCTTTACATTAAAAATAAACAGCTTTAATCGGATCCCTTTTGACCTTTAAATTACTTTTGTATTAAAATTCCATCAAGTTTAATGAAAATATTAATACATATGGTTAGATTAGGGTAAAATATTTACATAAGGAGACACACATTATGAGATACATTTTTTGAATAAAAATGTTCAATAAGTAGAATTCTAACAAGATAATTTCCAAGGTTTTGCTTGATCGCTATTCAAATTACTTCCTTATGTAGCAAACTTTTGGAAAACCTTGACGTATTTAATGTTTTTGCAGTATTTATTTTTATAACAAAGGATTATCGCGATAATACTATAAAAAATGGCAGTATTAACACAAATACTTTTTTACGATTCAATGTTTTTATCTGAACTAATAAAAGAATAAAATTAGGTATGGAAGGTACTTCACATAAAAAAAAATAAAACTACTTTTTTTATACCAACTAGTTATACAAGATATCAATTAAAATTAATTACCACTGACAAAATAGAACTGTCAATATTAGTGTACTCTGATTTTTTTATGTAACATACCACTTTGTTTCGTATAAATATTTCTATAAACGTAGTCGTCAATTTAATTGTTAATATTTATTTCTAATATTGACCGTTCATTCACTTAGTTATATATATATACAGAAGAGACACTATACATAAATGAAGATACCGACTTTTTATTTTTACCCGCTCTATATATTGGGCCTAACAATATATAGTAACTAGTCTAGCAGTGACTATACCATTACATCGGTCAAGATATTATACTAGTACGATTGAATTTATCCTATAAATGCATTATCTGATACAACTCGTACTACTGATCCAAGAATAAGTGTTACCTAAGCCTATGTAACAATTTATTCCACTATCACTTTCATCCGATTACCGGTTGTCCTACAAAACGCATTCGAGTTCATTATAACCCGGTTATGGCATTGTTCGCGCATCACCTTTTGACCGGCGATCAGAGTCCAACTGAATTATTGTATATTTCGTGATCTACAGTGCCTTTTGAATAGTATACTATTCACAAGTCTTAGTTTAGTACATACAAAGTAGATTTGAAATAGATACTGTTGTTATAGTTAAATTTTAATTTGAAATGAAATGAATTTGAGAGTTATTTAAGTAGAAAAACAATAATATTAATATTTTATTGAACATTTTAAATTAATATAAGTTATAATATTATGTAATATAAATGACCCACATTTATACTTAGAGTTAGGAATCTTCACGTAAAAAAGGTTAGCAAATAAATATTTATATTGTAATGATTAGGGTTTCTTTATTATTTAATGAAGCAAAATACGTCAAATCA
Organism: Rhyacophila brunnea; assembly: GCF_057557595.1. Taxonomy (NCBI): domain Eukaryota; kingdom Metazoa; phylum Arthropoda; class Insecta; order Trichoptera; family Rhyacophilidae; genus Rhyacophila; species Rhyacophila brunnea. The sequence continues at coordinate 34,455,876 of NW_028232752.1, forward strand.
TTGTTAATTGCTTTAATTTTAAAGATATTTCTGCTTTTTGTTAATGATGCATGTTTCATTCATTTTTGTGCCAATTCAAGATTATGTGCTTCATTATTAAGTATAATACGTATTTTTTTAGATCGTATTTAAAGAAAAATATAAGTGTATAAGTAGTTTATACATTTTAATTACTATTGTTTAATATTTTTCACCGGTAATTTGAAATCTTTCTATAATATTTTCGTACATATTAATCGGATAACATTATTCCAAAATTGCATTTATATATATATATATGTAGGAAAATTGTTAATGAGCAAGCTTTGCACTTAGTAGAATGGTCATTCATTTAACATCTGCATTCAATGAGGACGAGAGTGAGAATTTACTTGTATTTTCTAAACCCGCTTTTGAATAAAATTACGATAATTCTAAGATGACTTTGCAGTTTAATTATTAAACAATAGATACTTGACCAGGATACATCTTTTTCCGGATGAATTGAAAATGAATATAAATTGTTGGTTTATCTTGATTTAAGAAACTTTAATATTTTTTGGTGAACATGTATTGGTGTACATAGGTATATGAAACCTCCGTATTTTGATTAAGATATTATAAGATGTATCTTTTTTTTTTTTAATAAAATAAAAATAAACTATCATAAAATCACACAACATTATTATAATGTAAATTAACATCAGTAATATCAACGTCAGAGTCTAAAAATTATTTTCTATTTCTGAATCATATTTAGACTTGGGCTTGTTAATCTCTATGTATCTGTGTAAAATATCATCTTTATTGCCAAGGGTGCTACACTATTGAATTTATTCTAAGCTTACTACATTTTTTTACAGCCATTGTACGATGTCATCTCTTTATTATTAGATGCACTCATAAATTAGAAACACCACAATAAATAAAAATATCACAAATCTATGCTGTAAACTATGTAATATTATATTCACCCAACACAGGAACATACCTTTTAGAAGAAAAATCCTCACATTTTTTTTACATTGTGGATTTATACAAACAAATATTATATATTATTTGAAATATTGATTTATTATGTTTTTAATCGGATCAAAATTAAAATCGCAGTTATTTTATTTGCTAAATTATGACAACTGCTTAAATTTAGTTATCTAAGAATCAACGTTATGTTGAAATAATAACTAAATATAAAAAATATATAAGACTAAATCATTCCCATGATGTCAAGAATTACTATAATTCACAGTATAATAAACCGTTTAGCTCATTCCTCTAACAAAATTTACATGTATGTTTAATCCAAAGCAAAGACACAGGTTGGGAAAAAACCTAACAACTATTTATACACACGTAAAATTATAATATTAGAGCAAAAATTTTAATTTATTTTAAATCATAATAATATATTGTGGTGTCGTTTTATGGCGTAAAAATTATATGAAAATAGTGTCACATAAATATATTATAGTAAAAACACCGCTTAATGATAAAAATAAACTCTCTCACTGAACATGCTATCTTGTGAAAAAATAGTTTATAATTTTTTTTTTAAATTCTGAAATTCTAATATCTTCACACACTTTTACTCTTATTTAAAAATAGCTATTAGTAAATTTCATCGTAAATATTAATAGATACTGGTTTTGCTTAATTAAATACTGACTCTCAGACCGGTTTAAAAATTAGTTCTTTTATGTACTCATTATAATGTAACTAAAATTTGAACTCATTCCGTTGATGTTCTCATTGAATTTAACGTAAAAAATACGGCTATAAAATGCAGCTGGAGATGTAAATTTATTTCCCAATCGTTCGTTTTTTCTTTGATGTCAAGAAAACTTGTTCTTCTTGAAAAATGCATTAATAATTCATCATATATTTTTGTTGATTTATAAAACAACTATGTATATATTATATTTATTACATTAAGCAGATTTTTTGGAAAAATTTAGTGAGCCATGATAAAGGTAAATTATTTTTTTGGCAGTGTTGTATTAAATTAAGTGAACAAAGTTAGTTTTGAAAATGTATAAAACTAAAAGATAGATTATCAAAATAATGATTATTAACCATTTGAACATGAACAATGCACGATTTTGTCCAGCCACGGTATTCGAACCCACATGCACGATTTCATTGACGAGGACTAGACGTTTACTAAGTAAAACCACACGGCAATAAAAATAATAATAATGTATACTTTTATTAAAAAATACGAAATATATTTTTTCATATTACAATTGCTGGAGTTCAATATTCTTTTCGAAAAAAATTCTGTAAATTATAGTATCAATTAATAATTAATCAACATTTTTCTAGTTGTAATTTTTCATGATAGAATAGCGTGTCTTCAAAAAAATTTAATATTCATGTATCACAGTCATAATTTACATAGTGTATACAATTTTTGTATTTTTATTGAACGAATTTTTACGTAATATGCTAATATTATACATAAACATCTTTTATAGTTCATTAGATTTTTTATCGTAATATACTTGAAATATGTAGATAATGATAATATTTAGGTCAATACTATACTCTACCAACGAGGCCACTATCGGTCGCGGTTTCGATCCCGCAGTTGGACACAACGATACATTAATTAATTTGTCAACATGTTTTTGATGCAGTGCAAGGATATAATGGGTTGTGCTAACAACCACTCCTTTAAAAAAAATCTATTAAAATAACCTCAACCCTATGGAGGTTTCTGGGGGGATTCGTTTTTACTACAATTTCTATATCTTTATTTATTTTTTTAAACTATTTATGTAAATCATAAAAATATATCCAGTATGTACCAATATACATAAATTTATTTGTCGTCCAAATATTGTACATTTGATTTTAATAACAATCTTTAAGAATAACGTGAAGTATTTAAAAAATTTAAGGATTTATTATGTCTACCATGGTATATGTTTTGTTTATGTCTACATAATAATATATAGGCCAAACGTTTTGTATAGGTACATAAGCATTCATGTTTCTTAATATGTGTGTTATAGTATGACTATATATTTCCAAATCTCCTATGTCTGTAAATTTCTTCTATTTGCACGCTACCAAAATTGACAATAGTTATATTTTACCATTTCGTCAGATTTTTATAAACAAACAAAAAAATGTTATTGAGCAACGTCCTTGTGGACTTTTTTAGTCGGACTAAGTTAATTGACATATCATTCGTGCGACAGTGAATACATATGATTTGACAGTTCGTTTCTTGTATTTAATTACAAGCCGAAAACTAACATAATTATATGTGTTTAAAATATTTGCCATACGTCTATTATATACATTGTTTTAGACGTATCGATTTAATGCCTAATTTTTTATTGGTACGTACATACAGCTGTAAATTGGTACTCGTACAAAATTATGATAATAGTTTATTTTTTATAGTAATAGGCTGCATTCTTTGATTTACATAAAACTTGTTCATATCGCCCAAAATTCATGTTTCTGTGTCTCAAATCATCAGTCATGTTTTATATAATATGTTAATTCAATAATTGCAAAAAATAAGATATAAGAAAGTTTTTCTCAGAGAATAATGTAATTTATTATTACCTACTGTTGTCCAACCATGCTTTATTAATGTCCCAAATTTAATGATTTCTGGATAATATATAAGATTTATAAAACGATTATATGAATGTATTACATTTATTAGTTTTAGAAAGTTTAGGTCAGTATATTATGCAGTTTTAACATTATACTATATATCAATATAAGACGCTTTACATTTTGGAATGCATTTTTAAATATTTTGATATTCAAATTATACTTTTAAATGTTAGTCTTCAACTTGGCATATAAATGTTTCCATAATAATGGACGTTGGTCATGATACGCATTATACTTAACGGTATCTTAATTTTAATTTGAATGTGCATTAAAAGAAACAAGAAAATCGCTAAATTTACATATTGAAAGTTAATTATCTGCTATCAAGCTTAACCTATTGACACTAAAATGCATTTATAATGTGTTGTTAAAAATGTTGCCAGCAGTGATGAATTTGATCTTAGTTAACTTTTTAATTAATAATAATTCTCTATTCACTAACCTTGGCATATAATGATAAACTGACAACATTTATAAGTAGAATTATTATATTTAATTACGATAACAGTAATAATCATGAAATAGTAATTACTTGACAACACAAAATTAAAAAAATAATCAGCTGTTTTATCAAATGAAATATGTATATATTTTATGGCAGGTATGATTATAAAGGATGCATTATTATTTGACAACCATTAATGAAGATACATTTTTATTTTGTTTAAAATAATAGAAAATACTTTAATCTAACTTTTTCAAACTATGTTAAACCAATTAGGTTTACTCAGTATGTTCCTCAAAATATATATGATGTTAAATAAATATAGTAATATTGTTCGTATGTATCAATATATTTCCAAAAATATATGATTTAAATGGAGATGTAGTAAAGCGATTTCCTATTATATTAAAATGGCTGTCAATGGCTGTGAATAATGTGTATATCTGAATTATATTTTCAAAATAATGACTAATCTGTTATTAGCGCCTATATAATATTGTTTATCACGTTTGTTAGAAAATTCAAATATTATGTAAGTACTGAAATAGGTACCCTTGAATAAAATCTATATTATAATAGTAAATATAGTTCGTAAGCCGTTGCACGTAAAAATAATCACACACGTAGCTATCTATCTCACGGAAAATTCGTGAAAAGCACAACATACGTCACAGTACTATTTTCACTAGAAGACATCAACGCGTGGTCAAATTCGAAACCTTATCAATGCACTTTTTTCAAACTTATCCGAAGCGATGATTTTCCCACAATATGCGGAGGTTAGTGATAACAATATGAGGACCACTCACCGTCGTCTTCATCTTGTTAGGTTTGAATCAGCTGATGCAAGTCCAGAGAGTGAACTGGATGCTGTACGGATGCCCGCCTTGCCTTTTATACTGAGTCCACACTTTCGCTGGGCTACCACGGATTGTTGAGGCCGCAGGAGTAAGCTACTTAGCGCCGCCGTCCTCCGTCTGTCACCGCCGCGGCGCTGGCGTCGGATCAGCTGTGCCGCGAAAAAGCGCGCGAACAGACACTGTGCACTTTGTGATCATAAACAATATCTACTTTGCGGTTGATATTTTAATATTATTTGATATATAATGTTAATATTGGTAACGTGTCTTCATTGCGCGGTAAGTAATTAAGGATTTGTTTTTTTAATTAGGTAACATATAAAATTACTAAACATTAATGCGACATCATTTTTTTTCATAGTTATTCTAAAAAAATACTCAAAAGATCTTTTACATTATTGTTATGAAATTTAATAATGACTTGGTAGCTTAGGAAATATACCTAATCGATTATACAGATTCTCATATACTTATGTAAATACAATGTAATATAATATATTATGACTAATCTGATAGTAAAATATAAGTAGGTATATACTGTGAACTTGAAGTACATACTTTGTACATGAACATATGAAATGATAATCTTAGTAATTACATAATTATGTAAAAAATAAATGTAATAATTAATTTGAATTGTATAAAGTATTGTCATATCAAACATATTATTATTACTATATGGGTTATTAAATTATATGTAGGAATGTTTAAATATAGATAAACTCAAAGATTGAAGGAAATAGTTAAAATGTTGAGTTTTTTTTAATTTAATGTATTTTTAAAATAGTACTTAACATCTTAAAACAAAATGTCTATTATCGAGAATTTAACAAACATCTTTTGCATACTACTGTATAACTATTGTGGACCTATTATTGCATTCGTATGTTTTTTATAGTACATCTAAAAAAGTCTTGTAACGTTTTTGCAACATTAAAATTAGATTCATTCTGTTCAAGAAAGTAAAAATATAATTTAGGATACTTTTATAAAATACATCTATTGCTCAGTATTTTCTATATATACACATTTTTTAATTGAATAGGTAAACATTTTGTTCACATATTAAACTATACTAATGTAGTGTGTATGGTTATTTTTACTGTGTGAACGAAATACTTATCATAGTATTAATTAGTGTTTATTTGTGGTGAATATAAAAACAAATGATAGAACTACTAGAATCATCCATTTTGTTACAACTTAATTATATTTGTGGATGCGTAAACAATACAATATGTAGATAACTTAAATTAATTAATTTTTAAAAATATTTGACATAGCATTAATCAACCGCTTGCCATCTGCAATATTTTTTGTTTGTTTTTGTATTGCAATTATATAATATTAATTATATAGTGTGAATAGACAGACTAGCGGTGATTAAATGTTTTTCAACAATTTAACTTCATTCTCAGCAATTATGATTGTGTTATATAAAATGAAAGTAATATTAAAATGTTGCATTTAATTACCAGCAAAGGATTGACTTTTCACAATATTAATTAATTGATTACTCGTAGTTACGTGACATCATAGGCATATCTGAAGCTACGGGTCATGGGTTTGAACCTCACGTCTGGTATATCTATATGTGTATTTTAATCCAGAGCATTGACTTAATGGGTAAAATATAGTATGGATAACAATTTTTTAGCCATATTATCTAAATATGATAAAATGGTTTAACTAATTTTGGCAATAATTGTACAGTTGCCATCATAAAATATAAATACAACCATCATCAATGACTACACAATTATTTATTTCCATATATGTAATTCGCATGAATTATAGATTTTTGGCTGGCAGAATAATACAATTGCATTGAAAAGACAACTGCCATCAAAAATTTAAACATCAGTAAACAATTACTAAAATTAATATTCTGCTCAAAACAGTAAATGAATTTCAAATTCAGTTATTTACAATAACGTCATTATGTTAATGATAACGTTTGCAATATAGTTAAACGTAAAAAGTCAATTGATTTATAATGTCATTATTTTGAAGTATTATTTAATTCTGAAGGATAAATAAATCAGTAGTTTTTGAAAGTATAATAATACAAAATAATATGGTAGGTTTTAATTTGATATTCAAACGATCACAAAATCAGAATTTTTCTTAATTTTGCTAGTGTTATCTCGACATTTTCATTATAATATTCTGTGACATTTTAAGTTTTCAATATTCAATACGAAAAAATATTTACATAATAAATACCATACGCGCTAAATTGACGATATAATAAGACTTCTGTAACTAAAAGCTAAAGTATCGTAAAAATGTACGTGTTTGCAGAAAATTGGTAACAGGACGCTAATATTGTCTTTCTTTCCAAAAGTGGCCAATACATAATAATAGCTTTTTTCAAGAAGCATATGGTGTGCATAAAGGTTGTTAGTAACGTAAAGTAAAGGTAGTAATCCTGAAAACCTTTATTAAAAAGACGTTGGAGATATGAATAATGAATGGGGTTAAATTTTCTTTATAATTCTATAATTATCACACGTCTAGAACTATTGACAGCACGATGTTCAATTGACCCAATCTCTCTAAGACCGGGCCTGCATAACAGAAACCTGAAACTCCTTTACTTACATTTCGAAAATACCTTACATTTCGTTTTTCTGAAAGTATTCTTTAAAATTGTTCAAATATGTACGTGGTAACCCTATCCCTATCAGGAGTGCCGGGAATCAGATGTGTCACTACCTTTTTACATTAATTATTTATACATATCTTCGAATTTTAGTAGCTTTCAACAATCTATATAGAATTATACAATTTATTGCAAGTTGATTTAAAATTTATGAGTAATGCAATTAGTATAAATAGTTTTAGTAAAAATACTGTACGAAGTATTATGTAAAATTACATGCATATTAATTTTTTAATGAGCATCAATTAAATCAATTAATAAAGCAGTTTTTCTCTATTTTAGTTATACATTGACGCGTCTCAGGCGTAAAAAATTGGATCAATGCCATGGCAATATTACAAAAAAACTCGAACTTGCATAATAGATAAATAATAACTGGTTATTGCATCGATATACATGTATTTGCCAGCCCATAGTAGCATCAGCCTCTCTCCAAATGAACTACTTATTTTGATTTCAATAAAGATAACACATAGGTAATTTTTTATTTAATTTTTGCAATATTATTGTATTGACAAGAAATAGTAATGTAATTATTTATAATGAAATGATGGCAGTGAAGCATAATTTAATACGGGTATATTATATGGAATTGTCGAGTACCACATATTATGTAATTTATTTTTCAATTCGATTAAAACTTTTAAAAAGCTCTTTGTCAATGGATTCATAGCTTCGTTTAATATCAGGACACGCTTGTTTAAAATTACTTTATTATGAAAAAAATCGGTGTGTGTACTTATGTACGCGCGTTAGAAGTTATTTTTCTTTGGCGTAACAAAATAAAAACAAAACTTGAGATTACCTAGATTCTTCGACTAGCTCTTAATTATATTGTTAAATTACACACTCAAGATTTTGTTGGTTTATTTATATAGTTTTTAACTTATATTACTAAATTATATAATTAATTTTGGTTGTTTTTATTTTTAAAGTAACAACTATCACTATGACGTCTAATCGTTTGTTTACGTAAAGAATTGAAAATGGCCGACAATTAAATTCGTTGCCTAGGCAACGGAAAAATTAATTCTACTATCAAATTTGCGTTTGTATACAGCTGACTGATTCGCAGCTAACTTGGTACTGTCGCGCACTTTCGTAAATCTCAATTTCACTCTCTACCAAACGCCCCAAAAGAAGTATAACTTCAAAAAGTGCATATTGTAAGTATACATGTATTTAAGTGCATTATGTTTAACATATTTTGAAATAATTAGTGCATATCCAGGAATTAGGGGTCGCACATAATATATGCTGTCACGCCTCAGTGGGTTTCATAATATAAACCATTTTTTAAAGAAAAGGTAAAGAGCGTTTGCTATAAATATGGACGATCTTAGTGATCAAATCTAGTACATTGAAATTAATTTTTCGATAGCCTAACGTGCTTGTAGTTCTAGCTTCAGAACGAAAATTATATTTTTGACTTTACCTAAGTATCCAATAAACTTAAATATCAGAAATATTAATTATTATTAAGAATCCCTCACGATTTTTTTATAAATACATACCTTAAACAAAGTAAAAAAATATGATGTACGATTCTAAGCGATGGTGCCCACAGAACGCGTCGAGCGGGCGAAGTCGGCGTATTCATAACCGTAATCACACGTCTCTCGCCGCGCATTCCTCTTCACCTATGTAATAAGCGGCCCAAGCAGCACAAAACAATTATTTTTACAGCGTCTCTCATAACAAAGCAATAAAAATATTATATTATTTCGGGGCTTGTAATAAATATTTACGACGACATTATTCAACCAGCGAAATATAATGACACGGAATAAAATAAAACAATGGGTTCTCTGTTATTAAATAATTGCTTTTGGCCCGTCGATCGACGACGCCTCAAGCAGCGTAATTTTGGTAGCCGTGTTCAATGAATGGACTTCTTTGTATTTTCATTAAATCGAATCGCCGAGAAGCGAAAAACGGTGACTCATGCGGCAGGCGCCGCGCAAGGCATCGTTAAGTCCAGTGGGCGCTGGCGTATTTGATTACGTTGTATTTTTGATGATTTACGCGCCACTTGTAGAAATTTTGCGCGAGCGCCGCACTCGCTGCGTCAATGGGTTTTATGCCTTAGGGAAGCATATAAATTTCACAGAGTAATGGTTACATCAACAAACTTTAACAGAAACTACCAGAAATTAACCCACTGAAAAAATATCTGGATTTATTAGAACTCATATAGAGCATTAGAATGTTAATACAACATAATATACAACTTGATTATTAATGATTAAAAGTATGTTTTATTTATATTTAAATTGTTATTGAAAATATGAGAATGATAATAATTGATAGACATACTAGAAGAAATAATTTAAAAAAGGTATTATTGTATTTAGCATCAAAACGATTAAAATTAACCTGTACTTTAAATAAAAAAATTACTAATTTCATGTAATAAATGCAACTATGTAAACAATTCCTACATCATACTTTATGGTGGGAATTTTTGATAAAGATGTCATTTCTATTTTGATGTTTTGGACTATTTGTTGTGCGCCAAAATTTTATATTGAAGGCCATTGCTGTAATGATTTCTCATGTCGCGGTCAAGATTAATTTATGATATTATTTCGCCAAAATTTGCACACGACAAAAATTTGATTTCATATATAAATTATAAATAATGGAATCTACGTAGTAATTTAAAATGAGATAGTATGGTGCATAGGTAGGCTGGTAAACCGTAAGGTACGTTTATAACAAAAATATTGGACAACTATATAATTAAAAAATGAAAACATTGAATACTAATGGATTTTGAAAGTAAATATTGAAATTCAAAAGAAAGATCATTATAACAAACATTTGACAAAGAATGTTTATATTTTTTTTCTTTACAAAACTAATTAAACTAACATGTAAGAAATAATATTATAACAAGGAAATAATTAAGATTTTTCAGTTTATATCAAAACTGAATTAATGTGACAATAATCGTTCTTTCCGCCTACCCTTTAATTTGATAATGTAATTAATTTGTAAATTTACTCATCAGTTACTTATATTGAAAAGATTCTCTTATATTATTCATATGTGTATAATTTGACTTTTAATTTATTGGAGAAGAACATGACCTTTAAACTTAAAAATTAAATGAAGTACGTTTTCCATTTTAACACGTGTTAAGTTAAAAATCCTAAAAAAATATTGAATAAATAAATATTTATCGTTTTCAAATATTCTATTTCAATATTTTTTATTACTTTTATAAGATAATTAAATGTAGAGATCCAGTTTCGCTTAATAACGATGAACGTCTATGGGTAACGAAATAACATTGAAACTGTCTATGGTTGACAATTTATCGAGGTTATTATTTGAAGTGAAATAATAAATAAAAAGTTTAAAAAGCTTCATTTAAATAGTTTGTTTCCAAAAATAATAAGTTGTGGGAATAGTGCTAGTGAGGGAGAAAGATGAGCTCGTATATTTCCATGGGCTAAATACATATAATTTATTTTTATAGTCTTGATAATGATGTGTAAACTAAAATAGATCTCGACTAATAAACCAATCTGTAGAATTTAATATAATTTATATTTTCATTTTAGAAAACTGGATTCCACCAAGTAAATGCTAACTTGATTATTGAAAAAAACTAGCCTAATTAGTTTTTATGAATTTTCCAATACCATGAGTTTCAGAAAAAGAAATAACAGAGAAAATACAGTTTTATTTAATTTATTTAATCATCTATGTAAAAAGAAAAAGATCTTGAAGAAAACCCGGCCCTAGTCCAATTACTAAACCACTCTTTTCTCACACCAGCGGGGCGGGGCTATTCTGACTGGTTAACGCGATAGCACGTTACCGTAATTATTTTTGATCCAAAATAACATAAGTATTGCTCAGGTCTATTCTATATACATGGAAGTTATCTAAATTGCAAGATAACCGTGTTAGCCATGCCACTGATATGTTGTATATCTTGTCGCTTTGACGTTTGTTTTACTTAAAACATAACTAGAGTTATATTATACGCGCTATAATTTATTTAGTTTTATTTTTGTATTATATCGGGCGTTTATATTATATTATATATATATATTACATTGTTATAGTATACACAAGTGATGCACATCCCGTGGCCCAAAATCGGTATCTAATATATAAATATTAAATTAAAAATAATTAAAATGTATGACTAGTGTAGTATAAATATATCATTATTTTTCGACACTTGCAGCCACTGCGACCCTTCTAATCTGTCAAATAGGTTTTGCACCAATTTTCACTATACAGAGGTACATTGTCTTTGCTTTTTTTATTTAATATTTTGCGCAATCAATGAAATTTCACACCTAGCGGATGTGTACTACGCCAACTGTAGTTTCGCGTGCTGCGCAGTGACGCTAGTGTCACAATACAACTACTTTTTTTTTTTAAATCGCCACATCTCAAGATATAATTATCGTCATTTATCTCGCTCTTAATCAGGTAGCGCTTTCATCCGCGTCTCGCCTGATAGTTCATCCCTGGATAATTAACTCTCGGAATATAAAATTGCATGTTAATTATTTTTTCTATTGATTTTGGAGATAAAAAATGATTTTATTTCATTAGTCTTATATTCCATTTTTGTTAATGAGTCATCATTATTGAATTCAAGAATGATGTAAAATCGCAAATAATAAGTAGAAAATTGAAGGAATTCATGCGACCGTTTTTACCATAGTTACATATTCAAACATAGTCAACTCATTCATGCATTGCATTTAAGTGTGTTTGCATATAGAAGATACGTATATATAGGCATCAGTATATCGTGTTGTATCTATGAAATAAAACAATGGTAGAACCAGAACAATTGACCATGAATATGCGCAGAACCCATAAGCAGGAATCAGGCAGGGCTAATGTGATTACGATTGCCTTTGTTGGTTCTATCTAAATCAATTATATCACTTTGTCTCACTAGATACCGCTCCGACAATATCTTGTTCCTGCTTAAAACTTACGATAATGTGGTATATTTTTTCTATATATACGATAAGATAATGATTTGATGATTTTCAATTTACTACAAATCAAGAACGGGTGACTAAGTAGTTAGTATTTGTTACCTCTAGTATGGTTTATAAAAGGTATTTGGTAACACAAAATGTTGTATTATTACCATCAACTATTAATCGACTTTGTTCGCGTGAGATAGAGGAATCGGAAGTAACCAGATAAACATAATGAAAAAATAAACTGATTTGATTTTTTATAATAAATAAAATATACAACGGTGGGATTTGCACATACGTTTCTCTACCCGTAAGCTCCATTTAAATAAATATAGGTAATGTCAGTGTATTTAGAAACTTGTCGACTGGCATAGAAATCTTTTTGAATACCCTGCATTTAAACACCACCAGTTTCTGATAATCATTAGAGCAAAACCTTTCCTTAACATAACCTTGACATAACAAAAATAACCATAATATTTTTATCTTAAAAAAATCCTCAAAAGATTTACCCCATATCACAATGACAAAGTAATATAATTTAGATATAACATCATATCATAATACTAATACATAATATTATAAAAGGAATTAAATAATGTAATTAGGTAATTGAATTATATAAATACGTCCGCGTAAAAAAAGGTCTGAATCATAATATGGTTCGGAATTTGGATTTAATCTTTCTTGAAAAAACTTCCCGGAAAAAAGAATAACCATAAGTCACCTTCCTTTTAAGGATAGCCCAAGATGGGTATCACTACCGCCATCTTTACATTAATAAAGCCTGAGCATAACTTTTTGCACAAGCATCGAGTGGTCCACTTTTCAGTTGTCAAAATCAGATCCCAGATTGCTTGACATATTGATTCGCCCTTTCTCGTTTCAAATTGAATTATAAAAGAATTCTCAAATCAAATAATATATTAACTGTATTATTAATAAATAATACACATTCCTGTTGTTCATCAGCTGTCAAAGTCAGACTAGTCCTTCAAACAAAAACCGGTGGTAGTATCGATTTCCAAAAAATATGTAGCATTGATCGATGCATTACATTTGTAGAAGGTGTGTTAATGCTAGTGTATTATTTATCATATAAATTATCTATTCAAATCAAACCATTCCATGTGTGAACACGACAGACGCGTCAGTATGAGCACTCTACAGAACAATGACAGTTACATACATAGACAACAACGGGAGGGGCGGAAAAAGTAGGACCAGTCGTTGTGAATGTATCGGCTTTCTACTTGAGTCGGCAATGGTATCACTATCTCATGATATAACTAGGAGAATTTATTTTTTTGAGTAAATACCTATCACAAATATTTTAATAGCTATACCTACTAAATAACTATATTATATCCAGCAAAATAATATTTTTTTTATAATATTTAATATATTTTATTAGTACCTATATAAAAAAAATAATATCGGTATAATATAAAGAGAGCAAATGTTACATAGCTTTGACCTTTAGAACTATCCATAGATTAAAATTCGACATGATAGTTTATAATATGACTTCTTAAGGAAAATCAAGATTTGAAATGTCTCGATGAAAGTGAGCAATTGCGTACAACAGAGACTCAGAACATTTATTATTGGAATATATTTAAATTCCCTACATTATTTCTGCTAAGAAAATTGTGTGGGGAAATGTCAATATTTTGTTTTTTTTTCTTATACTTGAATATACAATTATCCGAGTGGAATTTATTCAAATAATTTTTATTAATTTTAGAATAATTGACTAGGTACGGAAAATTTCAACAAATAAAATACGTTAATATTGTTTACTTAAGCAAACGTTACTGGTCATAATTGTCAATGAAATTTTGGATTGAATGCTCTAATTTTTTTTTTATTTTTTAATATTTTTTTCCTACCATGTCCGATCCTAATAGGATCAGATGGGCCTCCACAGAGTAGAGGTTTGTATTGACAGATTTTGTTTTTTACGAGAAATGGATGTCAGCCACTTGCTCAACCTATTAGGTATATACCATGACAATTGAAAAACAATACGTGTACTAGCCAGACCCAGGATTCGAACCTGGGACCCACGGCGTTATAGTCCAACGCTTAAGACGCGCGGCCACCGTGGGTGTTTTTAATACAACGGCTTTCTATTTACAACAATTATTATTGACAGCTATCAACACTAAAGGCATGGAAATAATGGACCACACATAGTTATTCTAGTTATTTTGTATCTAACAAAATTGTTATCGTATATTAATAAAATAAAATTTTATTTGGTTTTATTAAATTAATAAGGCATTCTCGATGACTGCCCAACAAGAAAGTCCTTCTGCTGACACTCTGACATCCTTAAAAACATATCTTGTATGTTGCATCTATTGTTACATTTTATTATGGTGTGCCCAAACTATCGCTTTTTTAAAAAATGGTTTTTAAGATGAACATTTATTTTCTCACGCGGATAACGATTTTATTATTAATCCTTCCATAAAAAAATCTAAGATATAGTTCATAGCTTAAAAGCTTTTTTTTTAATATAATATACTTAGGATATCTTTCAGATTTATCCCATGTACCATGATTATTTATGGTAAAATAATATATTATATAGGTATGTTTCTAACACTGGCGAAGGGTGGAGGTAGGCTGTGAAGATGCGACATAAATATTGTACTTACATTACACTTTATAAGTCATACATATGTGTTGTCATTGAACTAATACTACAATATGCAGATAGTAATTGGTTAGTTTTTTTTAAATTAATTAAGCACTGCGTAAACCAAGCCATTATTGGGTAATTAATAGTAAAACAATAGTTGTATATCTTTAATATAACTAAATTGATGCCATTAAATTATACATAGTTTTAGATATTTTATAGATAGGTGAATATTTTTTATGAATTTAGTTTTATGGTTTAGTGAATTATTGGTTATTTTATGGTTTAGTGAAATATAATATGTATTCTTAATTCAACGAAAACCAATAAGAATAACTGCACTATTTTTATTGGATCGGCCATAGAATGCCTAAACTATTGTGGTTGATATAGGTAGGGCTTAATTGATTTTTAAAAGTTAACCAACACTATCTACAAATTGTTGTATTAGTTTAATGAAAACACATACGTAAGCCTGGCAAAGTTAAGTTTGCACTATTTATATCTGATCTTACCAGCCTACCTCCACCCTTCGTCACTAGTTGCTAGTATTGTCACCTTGATTTAAATTGAGAAGTCTCTATTTCAGACTACTGCACTGCACCACAAACCATCTCAATCAATAATTGTATTATATGTATAATAATGATTATAGCCACACACACTATTGAACCAATACATAATTACTCATAAAGGCTTATTTAAAAAAAATGTAAATTTATAATATTACCAACAAACTTACATAAATATATTGAATGATGTATTTTAGTTAGTTAAATAAAAATGGATAGATAACATGTTTTTATAATCTTGAATTACATTTGAGTTTCATTCATTTCAAGACATATTATGTTTTTATCCACTCCTCGCAATTCTGCACTAGAATAATACATGGATATCACACAACGTGTATTTTTTTCATCAGACGTGACATTTTACCACGCACCCATGGTTTCAAAGACAAACTCTCTACTACTCCATTGTAGGGTTATATTGTGTGATTAAATTTACGTAAATCTATAGAGATCTAATAATTTATTTATGTATAATTTACTGCAGCTATTTTCTGAACCTCTGACTTGCGTCTATAAACAAAACTATTACCTACTATACTGTAGACAGTAAGTTCTTGGATAATCGTGGTTAGTATGCTTTCTTCCGGGTACCCGGTACCTATATCATTCGATATAATCAAAACAATCATCTCCTTTACGCCTCATTTACTTCCAGTGCATATCTGACACATAAACAACGAAACAAATCAATACAATAAAAAGGAAGATATTTTCTTTAAATTAATATTTTTTAAGTATAAAATTAATTCTCTCTAATTAACATGCGACAAACAAACATTTCCTGTGAAAGTAAAATTGCCTTAAAATTATAGGTACCTACCTACTATTAATCTGGTCGCACATAAACACTCGTCTCGACTACAATACATCGAATTTGTCGATGTTATTTTGTTGTCATTCACGAATCGCATGTAACTAAATGTACTGTTGCACATAGCGTGAGTGAGACATTTTCAGTAGAAAAATAATCTACTTGTCGCATGTAAAAAATCCAATTCGACATGCGCCGCAAGTATAATATCAATGTGTTACATCGGCGTATTTGCAGGGCGTATTTTTCATTCGTTTTGGCTAGCCACGTGTCGTCACTATCTTGGTATGGTCTCGCCTATGCGCGCGGAAGAGATTTGTAAGTAATATATTCGGCGATTCTTATTTATGACAATGTCTCAAGTGAGACGACAATAAATACGTTTCCCTTACCACTCATTTTCATTAACTTGCATGTATATACTGTGACATAGCGAACGATAAGTGTCCTTAAATATTGTGCTGCAAGTACCCCAGTATTAATTATATCTCAAGAATCCTGTTGCGAATACGTGTAATTATAAATTTGAATATTAAAATATATTCGAAAATAAAAAAATCTCTCGACATAATATGATGCTATAAATTTACTTAACACTTAGTGATTTTATTATTAATCTTTACAGAAACCAAGTCGTAATAGTCTAACGGCCAATTTATATATTGTCTATGGCCACCATCGCATACATCAGTTTTTTTGTATTGACTTGTCTCGATCGTCCCCATCCATTCTGGTTACTCGACCCAACTATGGAACCTTTTTTATATTGTGGTACATTTTATAGGAGAGAACACAAAGTCAATCATCATAACCATTTAATATAATAGAATAATAAAATTTCATAATATTTTTTGCTAAAATCTGGAAATTATTTTCAGTGATACGATTTGCTAATCAAAATATTTTTATTACTAATAGTACTCAGATATACATAGTAAATAGATAGGTACTGATTGTAAGTGAAACTTATAATAATTATATTACTACATTAATTGAACAACGTATTACTTGTCACTTTAGCCCACGCTATGACCTAAATGTCAGATCAGAACTTCTAGTATATGTTATATTCACAGATATTACTTACAAATGATTCAGTTTTCATGTATTTTTATAAGTGAGTGTTGTGTATTATATGTGCGAAATAATAGAGTAAAATACTACTAGAATACACAGTTTATATAACTAGCTGAAAACCCTTTTCTAGACGATATATAGAGTGACGTCAAGTGGGGGTAAGTAGAAAAGCCATATGTTGTTTAGGGCTGGAAAATGAAGGTACGAATAAAATTATTGTACATTTCGACAGGAGTGGTGGTTTTCCGTGAAGCAGACGATGTGATCGCTTTGTTAAAAAGTAACGATATCTTATATTATAAATTTCACAAAGGACCTCCAAATATGACAATGCCTCAGATCTCCACGTACCCAAAACCACCGCTACTGGGAGTAGGTTTTGTGGAAATGCTTGTATTTTAAAAAAAAATAATGGATTTTTCTTATTAGAATAATGAAATAGATAGTTACGCATCCAGCAATTTCGCATACAATTTTAAACTAAAAATTTGCCAAAGGGCAGAACTTTGCCTAAGGACGTCACTTGATATATGATAGTGAAACCAGTACTAATATACAATATATAAAATACAACGGAATAATATACAACTTAATGTAGTTACTCAATACAATTTGGATACAATAACAACCTCATTATCATCAATAATCGTTGATTAAAGATTTCGAGGTTCTGTACGATTAATATTAAATTAGCAAATCAAAGTCTAGAAAAAAAATCTTTAATACAAATTGATAACGTGTTTATTATTGAATTTAATTAATTTCATATAACACACAATGACATCGATAGCAATGTGTACCTACCTTCTTATGTATTATTTTACTATAAAATTAGAGGAATCCTTGTATACTTTACCTTGTTACTACTGAACAGTGGACATGGTAGATAAAGCGTAAACAGATAAATGTGATTGAAAAATGAAATCAACCTACTTCGCACTAATAATTTCACGTCCACGTTTATGTACCTATTTAAATTTACAGCATTCTTATCCTATTATGCTGGCGTGACTTCTTAAATATTGCCACATAAGAATAAGTAAAAAGTTAATTATTCCTAAATCGCCTTGTCCGCATAATTGAGATTTTATATTTAAGTAGATCTTAGATTTCTAAATATTTTTTTACTAGAAATAAATATTAGCTATTTGCTTAATCGATTTATTAGTTCCATGGTATAGGTCCAAACATATATAATATGTGACTTTTCTATAATGTTACCATTCGTCTATCACAGTTAATTTTCTGATTATATTAGTGCCTTGTACGCATCAAATAATATCGCCGCTCGTCTACTGATTTGTGTTGTAACGACCAATTATATAGCATTTGTTTATGAATCGCAATTTGTTTTCATTCATGTATTTGATCAGATAAAAATTGATTGAAACAATGCGAAAGTAGTATTTTTTATTGACGAAACCTTCACCCAACAAATACAATAATTATCTTAGAATATTTGCAAGCCTATTAGCCAATATAACTAGAGGAAATTGCGCCACGGTTAATAATACTTTTCATTAAACGTCTGACCATACGTCTCGAAGAATTGGATTGGTAACTAGAGGTTATCATTGAAGTGATATCCGCTGACTAAAACCAGGTAACGAATTGTAGGTGGGCTAACCAGAATATTCCGATCAACAAATTAATTATACTACAACCTTTTTGTGATTTATCTAATATGAGTAGCTTGCTTTTGCCTCTTATAATATCCGCTATGTCTTTATACTCATTTTAGTAGTATACACGTGGCGCACTGGACGTTTATCACGCTTCAAATGTATGTCATTAGTGTCTCAATTATAGCCCACATAAAATACACCGGAATTAGAACTATCCTGTATTATTCAAGACATGAACATACAAACGAAATATAATTGTGTTAAACTCTGATAAATAAATTTAAATAAATTAAATTAAAATAAGTAAAGTAAAAGTAAAAAGTTTTAATTCACCTATTTGGATGAGATTCACATGCATTTTTTTTTATTATATATTTTTTCATCTTGGGTTCAAAAACTATAAACCTACTAGATGACTAGATCATGTGAGTAACTAACAAATAAATCTCATAAAACGGTAACGTTACCGAGTCTTTATGCTTAATATTCGACCCAAAATTATGATTTAACTAGCTAAACTTACTGTCACTATTAATAATCCAAAGTATTGACAAGCATCAATGACCCGATAAAATGTTTATGTTATATTGTTTAATGAATTATGAAACATATTTCTAAATATTGACATAACGTTGTATAGATTATTATGCGAAGAAAAATGACAATAATAATTATTAAATAATATAAGTACGTATAGCCATAATTTTTTTCCAATAGAAAACCCTTTACAACCATATAAAGACTATTTTTTTATATATTACGTAATAACGTGAATTCTATTTTTTGTATTAAAGAAAAAAAAACTTAAATCTATTTGTTATGGATATAGGTATACCTAAATTTCAATATTCACATCATAAATTTATTGTACACTATATAAAAAATAGGTATTTTAAATAATATTTTTTAACTAAAATAATGTATCCAATTCGTAAAATTTTCAATTTCAATCACTGGGTCCGCAAAAAATAAACACTCAGAAGTCGATGGTGTTAGCTGGGTATTGAAGGCCAGCGGATGTCCACCCCGCCACAGTCTCCACAATCCGCTTCTCTGCCTAAGAAAAAAATATTTGTGGAGAATGCTCGTTCAACACTCGCGTTTCTTAACACCGTTATTACACGGATAGTTGAGCTTAAAAAATGTGCAGACGTTTTCAACTAACATTCAAAATTATTATCTAATCATTTAGTCTATAAATAGTTATTGTCAAAATTTATTAATGATATATACAACATAAATAAAATTATTTTAATATATGTACTCGTATCTTACAGTAAAATAAACAAATTGGTTTATAATTAAAATTATGTAGTATTTGGTGTGCATTAATCGTTCGTAATTTAAAAACGACAGCTTAAATTAGCTAAAACTTTGATGTTATTTTTGCATGGAAGCTCCGTTGTCTTTAGGCTGCAGCGATATAAAATATTATCATGTACTATTTAGAATTATCCGTGCATCATGCTGAAAAGAAAACATTTAACAATTTTAATTTATAATACTTACTATAAATAATGTGAAATAACATTTTTTTATTAAATAAAATGAGATATGAAATATGAATACCTACCATAATAATTTAAGCCTTATTTTTAATTATACACCATGTTCTATGCAAAATAAATATCAATATACTGATGATATATAAGTCTTGTAGTTAAAATTTTATTAATAATAACTTTAAATGTTTCAAAACGTGTTTTTTTTTTAAATAAGTTCACTATACTTGCATTTATTTTACTATACTGATTATGTGTGACAAGATTATGTGTACTAATATGTATGAATAAAATTCAAAACTTTATGTATAGATAGATATCTATAATCGGAATAATCAGATGATCAGATGATGAATCAGAATGATCAGGATGATGAATGAATCAGTGTTCAATAATCAGAATGATATATTTTTAAATCTTGTGAATTATTCATTGAATAAAAGAAATAGTTATGTATAGATATCTATTTTTTTGTAAGAATCTTGAATCGTAAATTTAATAGAATATCAAAGTTAGACAATAAATTAGTCGCAATAATCTGCATTATCTTATAACTAAAGAATGAGCGGTTTTAATAATCAATTTATTAACAAGACGCGAGTGACTCGTTTATAACAAAAAAGTAGATATTATTTTTTTTATTATGTGGGGTATTCTTAATAATAGACAATTTAGGTAGAAGACTGCACATTGAAAAAAAATGGAGAGCTGGTTTTTACTTAAGTAATAAAATAATATATACTAATTGAACATTGGCTGTATTTGATTAACTAGCTCTGCGGTATTCAATAAATGGTTGGCTATTAAAATATATTGTTGAATGAAAAAATACTTTGCAACCGCGTATGATAAAGTTAACCAACGGTATGCCATATACAAAGAAGACCAATGTGTCGGCCTTAGATTCTGTGCATGCGCAACATTACCGGATGCTCCACGACCTTCTTCCATAGTTAGTTAGGTACCTAACCATCAAGTATAGTATAGGTTATGTTCACAATGTCCAATTAACTTAAGTCGTCATACATTTGTACATATAATATTTAAAAAAAGGGACCTGCTTTACTGTTTTATAAATGACTAGCGAGGAACCGGCATGCGTTGCAATACCACTTAAAGAAAGAAATTGTTTGTGTTTTAATTCTGTTTATTGAAGTGCTTTTGGATAGACAATATTTTTTGTTTTTCCGTCTGGTGCGTACACGAATTCCATCGCGTGAGCAGGCCTCATATAGCTGTCCACGTGAAAAGCGTGGATTTTCCAAATTTTGTATACGAACGCATATTAATAGAAAAAAGATAGAATAGAAGAAAAAAAAGATGGTTGTACTAATTCAAAAACCTTTGTGGATGTGCGCACAACAACTGACAAAAGTTTCATCGCAATCGGATGAATAGTATTGGAACGCATACGAATAGAAGAAGAAGTTTGTTTGTACTAATTCAGAAACCTTTGCGGGTGTACGCACAACAACTCACCAAAGTTTCACTGCAATCGGATGAATGGTATAGGAACGCATACGGGACAGACAAACAAACATTCTTTTATATATATATTGCTTAACTATGCTAATCGCAAAAGATTAGTAAAGAGAAAAAAATACATGTTTGCTCTTAAGAGGACTATATGAACCTTTGAAGAGTGGATGTTGGGTCTTTTACAAAGAATAATTGTTAGCCATTCGCAAAACTCATTGGATTTATACAATATATCAAATACACGTTGAAAAACAATATGCATTTTTCGACCAGTCATGGGATCTAACCGATAACTCACGGTTTTTGTATTCACAAAAAAATTAAAATAAATGCAAAATATGGACCTTTAATGAAAGAAAAATTCAAAACAAGAGTAACATACCGTGACATGGAGCATTACGTGAAAGACCATAAGGCATAAAGGGTACCAATAAAGACACGCGGTAGTAGTCGAGGGTCACTAATCGACTATACATCTACTTTCATGTCAGATCCACAGTTTGAGTACATGGACACTACTCATCTTCCAACCTTCCCATAATTCCCAGATTATACCTGTAATACGTAGCTACACATATACACATATGGATGATATTTAGCAGCCTTCCAGAAATCCGTTTGGCTTTTATTTTATAGAATTTATATGAAAATTTGGTAAATTTTGAATACGTACATATCTCACAGTTCTATTGTATACTCTCCGTTGCAAATTACTTTTGGTATGTAGATTGAATTATATTTTGATAACGAGCATACAATTACTAATGTCTAATTAGTAAATAATTAAGTACTAATTGAATGTACAAAATAAATATCTTTGAACAAAAAAAAATACGACTCCCTCGAATAAGGCACTTAATTCACACCTTGATTTAAAACACAAAGCCTGATAGACACAAATTAACGTAATTTGATAGGAATTTCAATGTTAAAACTAAGAGTTAATTTTGTCATATTTAATAGGACGCCCGTGGCTTAATTGGTAAAGTATATTAGCAAAAATCCAGTAGATACGGGTTCATGTCCCGTTATATTTTTTTAAAGTTTTTTTTTTAATGAGTAGGTACATATCTGAAATATTTTCAAGTTAAGTATGTTCAATATCATAATTTTATTATTCGTTGACTAAAAAAATAGTTTTGTACTAATTCATAAAAGTAATATATTTCAATATAAGTTGTCTGTTTCTTGCGTGATTTCTTTGTAATGAGAATACGACTGATAAAACAATATCAATAAACATTGAAATATATTTCCTTCAAATCCGTCATAATTTTTTTTATAACACGTTCAATTTTAATATATCATTTTGTTGTCAAAACGTATGACATATTGAAAAAGGCAAAAGTGTCTGTTAAAAATAATGATGTATTATTATACGAGCTGTCAACATCTACATATTTCAAAACATTGAAATAGTTGATAAAAAATATTAGTCAAGACCCAGATTTATTTCGAGATAAGAGATGCAATTGGTTACATACATATTATTTAATCTTTGCAATATGTTCAATAGTTAGGGATGCCATACATTTTGAACAAGAATACAGAACAGTGATAAATTTTATTTTGATTTTATATTTCAAAATATAAAACTCTAATTTTTGTAATCGTAATTATAAACTTTACAATATTCAGACCTCTTTTTCTTCTCCACTCGGTACCCTAGTAAATATTAGCAATCAAATTTCAGTACATCTCTCTATCCTGCTATTAATTTATATCATTATTATCATCAACATCTTATATAATGAATGCCCTACCTAAAAAGTCGCGTAGAGTTATGTAAAAAGTATTAAATAAGAATCGCAGGTAGCCAAATTGCATTATTATAATAATTAATAAGTAACGTAAAAAGGTACTTCTGTCGTAGTTTATATGTTATTTTCCACCTTTTATACTAACGGAAAAACTAAAGGAGTGTGGCGAGGATAGCTTTAATTATCGTTTATTTATTTTTGACATTAATTTCGTTAAAACTTTACGACAAAAACGGGACCGAAAACTGAAATACAAAGACAGTCTCATAAATACATGTGGCAACCCTACATACGGGTGCACAATCTAATTGAAGTATTATTCATACAAAATTAAGGCTTTTTCTTTCAGTTTACAAATTACTATATTAGTTTGTCAATAATCACGTTTTCCAATCGATCAAAACACATAATAATTATTCTGTTTCTTGATATGCCAACAACTATCTCAGGTCGTTCACGAAATGATAATTTTCATGCGGCCATTATCCACCCCATGCCGTCAGAATGCATTTTACTAAAATGGCCGCTCTGTGAATATAATTACGTGATATAAATCAGAGTCTTAGGAATCCGACAGGCTGCTTAGAACAGTGGCTCATAAACCATATGCTATCCTAACAATCGATCTATATTTTCGCGTATACAATTATTATTGTTTGCCATATATCATTTACGGTGACTAATAAACAATGTATTTTTCTTTCGTGCACTAATAAAATTATTCAAAATATTATTTTTCAGTTATTTTAATGATGCTGTAAAAAATATGAATCATTTATACACTGATTCTCTCATTTGTTGCCGAAATTGAGTAAATTTAAATATTTTTTTTAATATCATGTTGGTAAATAAAAAAAATCACAGTAGTAATAGGCATTTTTAATCATACCATAATAATTTACATTCAGTTTCAAATCTAAATATTGAGAGAAAAAAATGTTTTCTTTATTGAGATGTCGATGACAAATTTGGTTTTCATTTTATAAATTACATGGATTACCACAAATAGATGCTGAAAAGATGAAATCAAGTAGAACGATCTAGAAATTATTACCATATTTTTTTTAAGGATTTTCTACCATATTATAATGATAAAACTAGGTACCTACATATTATATTGTGATTTCAAACTAAAATGCAACTAGTGGTTGAATAAAGATCTACTTATCGTATCTAAAATATAATAGCACATGAATAATATGACGCCAGTCAAATTTAAAATATAATATACCATATTATGCCTTTTATTTTCATTTTACTTGATTTTATACAATTGATTTCTAGGACAATGATTAATACTAGTAATCGAAGCATCTACTCTGTTATGTGCAAATTTTTATATTTTCATCTTACTATTTGTATTCAATACTAACATACCATCACAAATAGAATAGAATGTAATTTCAAACTATCGTGGAACGCGTTTTACCTCCTGAAAAATAACCATCCATTGTACCGAAATTATAGTGTTCACCCTAAGTGCGATAGCAGTACTTATGTATGCATGCAAAATACAGACAACACTTAATTTAAGAGAAATCCTAACGCTAATTAGTGCAGTGTGATATAGAAAGGTATACGTTAAAATAATGCGGAAAGACCACAAAAGTAATAAATGGATAAGAAGACAAACAAGAATATTAGTAAATGGGGTAACGTTGATGAAGCGGAAATGTCGCTCGACGAGTCGACAATAATTATTGCTGGATATATGGAGTCAAACAGTGGTACCCAAAGAGCATTGGGCCGCCATAAAACCAGCTAGATCAATGAAACCAACACGTTTGGTGGATTTATATGGTGGCGTCTAGCAGTGGATTGAGCCCGGCCGATGGTGGTGATGATGATAAGATTATCTGCGTTTATAAGAAAGGTTGAGAATCATATTTGTCGCAGAGGAGGCAATCGACACTGCAACAGTGAATTGTGACGACAGAGGTTTGTTAGCTGTATGCAAAAATGTTACGGAATCGTTTGCTCCATATTCCGCGGTACAATTAAGTAGTGGCGTGCAGCAGGTACCCACTTAAACACTGTGCGAGAATTTACGCCGCCATTGTCGAAGCGATGAGAACTACACTTCATTTGATTTCCACCACAAACAAACTACCTATGGATTAATGCACAGTCTTATATGTCCAGTTCTTCATGTTTTGAGTAATCGAATATAAAAGATTCGAATCAATTGCAAATAGAAATAGATATATTATGTATTTCAAGGAAATACTTTATTCAAATAAGTTACAAACAAAAAATCTTGGAGTGTTCCGTAACGTCGGTTAGTAATTCAAGTAATACTTACTTTGATTTAAAATACAAAAGCCGATCGTCAAATAGTAGCTCAATTTGGAAAGCGCTTCAGTGAGTATTAAAAGGCCAATAGTTAAAATTTGTCGTAATTTAGTATGACTCCTTTAGCATAGTGGACTATGTGCGTGGGCGCGATACCCGAGAGATGCAGGTTGGTTTTCTGCGGGGTGTCTTACTTTTTTCAAAAAGATTTTTTCTATTGGTTATAACATATTTTCTCAGAAGTGTTTTCAAAATTATGTATGTTCTCTATTTGTGTAATATTATTTTAATCTTTCTGTAGTATGAAGGTCTGATGCAGATATCTTGAAAGATTCCAAAGTTACAATAAAACTTTTAAAACTTAATGCACTTGCAACAATTTATTAATATTAGATACATATCTGATAGCAGCGGTGGAATGGTGATGTAGGGTGCGAGTAGAGGGATACTCACCCACACCTTACCGTTGTCGACTGCATGTACTTATTTGGTGCTTATAATAAAATTTATCTTAACTATTGTCTATCCCATTGACTATTTATACCTGTCGACTTTTTATTTCCATATTTTACGCAGACGAAATCGTGGATTGTAGCTATAGTAAAACATCTTTACTTTGATATTTCGCAGATTGTGATTTCTTCTACTGCGCACGAATTACATATCATGGTAAATTAAATTACTGTTATTGTTATTATTTCCGACTACTCTTACATGAAGGCACCGGTTTTTCTCACTAGACGTCGCTCTAACTACATCACATTTTTTGACAACACTATCTAACTTCACGCTCGTGTGGTATGTTTATAGTTCTACCTACATAACGATTCGGCGCCTCTGGATACGTACTCAACATTAGCTGAAGCTGTTAAAATTGATGATGTGACATTTGTGTCTAAATATTTTTTTAAATATATTTTCTCCTCATTTATATTAGATCGAATACTTTAGCAATACACTCAATTTATATATTATCAAAATCGTAATAGAATTAATTGTAGAAACGATCGATGTAACCTATCTCAAGAGAGGAATACGTTTTACAAAGGAATACCTACTCAATGATGAACTCACTACTTCCTGTAATTTACATAAATAAAAATATTCAGAGATTAAAAACAATACTATTCTCGGAATTCCTGTAACATTTAAATTTTATGACATAGGCGGTTTTAACAGCTCAACGATGATAACATGTTAATTAATACTCTACCGCATTTCATAAGAAACGGTGTTTCGTTATCCGAAACATGGGTAACAAAATAATGTTTGAGAAAACTTTTCATTTAATTATTTAACAATAGGTAAATCAGAGGATAATAATCATTACACGTGTTGATTTTTTATCAGTTTTGTAAAGCGATAAAGAATGATGCAATAATTATGTTTTAACAATTTGTTTAAAGCAATTTATAACTGTTTCGCAAGGATATATTTTGCAAAATTGGTTTTCACTGAAATATCATATTATTTACTGTTAAATATAATACTAATTGCTATTGTCGTAAATTTTATATCTCACGCTATATTATTTTAAAATATATCGAGAGAATTACATTATTATTATTTTAATCCGAGCATTGATTGGTTTGTTAAGATGGAATATAATATCTTAATAATTTTCGGTTTACAAAATATGACAAAATCTAACAACGATGTGAAAATATCACAGACCCAATACTAAATCTACTCAAAACAAAATATGATAATCCTTATTGCAAGGAATTCATTTGTATATTTTTTTAAATAATGAATTAATTATTAATATTAAAAATAACGTAACAAATAGTTTTAAAACAACGTTTTTTTACAGTTTTGTTGAGTTATCTATAGTCTAAGGTTTTGTCTCTTTTTCAAAAACCATACATATATTGAAGTTCTACCATATAAACTCAATTTCTATTAACAATGTAGTAAAATACATTGAATAGTTACCTATTAAAGTTTATTATTTTTATTAAAAATCATCATTGCGCTTGACCTTTGATATACCATTAAAATAAATTACATAAACATTAAATTAAAAATAAACCAACAGTTAAATTTGCGATTGATTCACGCATTGAATACTTACAATGGTAATTTTATTTGTATGCCAAATTTTCGTAACCATACAGTTTATGCATGAGACATTTTATTATGTGTATCATAGTACCTATTTACTTTCATAATATACCTACGAGTATTTATTTGATTTAGTAATATTGTAAAATTACAACTTTTCGTGAATGTGCTATATATTGTACAGTACAGTTATACATTCACAAACTCATAAACATAATAAATACAATCGTTATTTTAGAGAACACAACAAAATCAATGATTATTAAGGTTAAAATACAAAAATTTAATAATTATTATAAGTCACATTGGAACCATCAAAGACATAATATGGTAACATACATAGATAGACAATATTATTTAACATCCCATTAACCAACATTACTAGTTAATAATTATTATGGAATGAACATAGTACCTAATTTTAGATAATCTCTTTGTGTGATGTAGGTATCTACGTATTATCCAGTGTTTTCAGTACATTGCATTATCAATAACTATCACATAAGACGAATTAAATAGTCCATATAAATTATCCTACTTAGTTTAAATAAATTTCATTTTCGGTAATTTTAATGATGTCAACAAATAAACTGTACCTTCATTGAAATAACGATAAATATTGAAAAATGGCATTATTTCATATTATTGTATTTCAATTAAATGATGCCTCTCTTCTTCACCGAGACCTCATGGCTGAGGACCACGACCCGGATAATTTGTCCGCCTGACAGCCTTTTCTACGACTTGGTCCTGCCATTCGGGGCATTTAAAGTCACGCAGGACCTATGTCAGTTAAAAACCTATGGCATAAACCCTATCTTAAACCCACATCAGTGGGGCATAGGGCAAGCACAAATTTGCGTCATTTTCCTACAGTATGTAGATTACAAAGTGAGGCATGGTCGGTCACAAACCTACCTAATAGTAATTATCGCAAATTTACGTGCATGTCTTTTACCTATCCCAGTGGTCAGCAAACCGTGACTCGCAAGCCACATGTGGCTCTTTGTCCTCTTGAGTGTGGCTCTGCCACAAATTAGTACGTCCGGGCTAAAACAGTGAAAAATAGAACAATCAAAATGTCTTCGAATATAACCAACCAGCAAGTCGAAGATCGTAAACTAATTTCAGCTTTATCAATGGCAGTTGACGAGTCTTGAAACATAAATGATACAGGAAAAATTTGAACAATTTATTTCATCTACAGGTTCTAAAGAAAAACTTTTAGGATTATTGCCACTCAAAGATCAACCACGTGGAGAGGATATTGCAAATGCTGTAATTGAGTGTATGGAAAAACAATATATTCCACTCGATAAAATTGTGTTAATTTCAAAAAACAGGGTGAAAAGTATGACCGGCGTAAGAAATTTGCAAAGTTATGGAATTTGTGATTATGATTATCAACTCCATTATAGCTAAAGATCTTAATCATCGCCAATTTAAAGATTTTTTAGTTGACATGAAGAGTGAGTACGCAGATCTTCTGCTGCATAATAAGGTACTTATGTTGGTTATCAAGAGGAAACATTTTAAAACGTTTTCCTTCCTTATTAACAGAAACTAAATTACTAAAGCATTTCTCCTTGAGAAGGGTGTTCACTATCCAGAAATAACGGACGATCAGTTGATCCAAAAAAAATATTTCATGGTAAACCTTACGTCTCATCTAAAGCAACTTAATTGTAAATTGCAGGGGGGGAGGAAACACATTTTTTTCGATGTTAAAAGAAATTATTTAATTTGAAAACAAATTATCCTCTTTTACTCAAGATTTCGAAAGGGAATCTTCGATTCACTTGCTAAGCCTGCTGAAACATCGCCAAGAAAATAATTCTGATATTGACATTTGGTATTTCAAAACAATACTTTTAAATATGAGGGAAGCTTTTTCGATAGGTTTCTGAATTCCTGACACATATGATCAGTTGAAAAAACTAGCGTTTGCTGTTATTTCCCTTTCCGGTTTTACATATTTATGCGAACAATCTTTTTCAAGCATGAACCTTATCGAGAGTAAATTGAGAAATCATCGTATTAATGGGAACCTGGAATCGTGCCTAAAATTAAAAACAACAACATACAAACCTGACTTACCCAAACTTTTCAAGGCGATGGACATTAAGTGTTTGTCATGAATCATGATTTAATTTTATGGATACCTTACTTACAATTATTTTTTTTATCAATAAATAAGAGCATTGTTAAGTATGATATGAAATTTTATTCAGTGTACCTATAGTTTAACTAAGATTTAAAAGTTTATTAAGTTAATAAGCAGTGTACCTACATGTATAGCTTAAGTTTAAGAAATTTGGCTCTCAAAAGAAATCACAATAGTTGTACTGTTGATATTTGGCTCTGTTGACTAATAAGTTTGCCGACCACTGACCTATCCTATCAACGTGACTACTTTTATATTAAGCTTTTCTGTGTCTATAGTAATACTATATTATAAGTCAATACTGCAGTTAGTTATTTGAAATAGTAAATTCACAACGACAACATATAAGTTATATTGCAAATAATAATAATTACTCTAATTTGCGTTATTATGATTGGTATCAGTTCGTTGAAATATATGGGCATTTTTAGAGTTGTGATAGTGTCACAGTAGGCGGTAAATACCGACATAAACAAGAAATACGACATTTCGAAACGTCTTCCTTAAGAAAACACGCTCCGCTATGAATGTATATCAAGGCCCGGTTGCAAGATAGCTAACACGGATTAAGCCTAATGACTTGGATTATTATAATGACGCAGGAAAATGACCGTGGACCGCAAAGGCTAATATAATAAATAAAAAAACACGACAAAAATTCCATGTCTATGAATAAATGCATTAAATTTTTTTTTTGACAAAGGGAACTGGTTTATTCTGGTTGTGTTTTCATTCTTTTCGAATCAACGTTGAAATCAATATATACATCATCATCATCAACATTTATGGCACTGCAACCTTTGGCGAGTCTTGGTCTTCTTCAAAAACGTTATCCGTCCTGAACGATCCAGCGCCGATACTCTTCAGTTGCTTTGACCGAACATTCTTAAATCTCCTGCGGCGTAGTTCGACCATCTTAATTTGGGCCGTTCAGGTATTCCTTCGGAGGTTGCTGGTATATACTCCGGAATTGTATGCGCGTGGCCAACCCAGCGCAGACTGCATTTTCATATGCCACATGAGCTTTTCGCCCACATAAATTGTGTTCAGCTTCTTATTATACCTTGACCTCCAAATGCTACTTTATTGAACAACCTAAAGATTCTTCTCAAAACTCTCCTTTCAAAGATATCAATATTTCTCTCGTCCTGTTTTCTGAGTACCCATCATTCTGATCTATACGTTAATACTAGGAACAGGAGAGTTTTAAATACGGTTGTTTTTGTTTTCCTTGAGAGTGCCTTGTTCCTTAGAAGCATTTGGATACCAAAATAGCACCTGTCGGCGAGGATGATCCGGCGCTTTATTCCGTCGCTTATGTTATTAGTTTTTATTAGTTTTATAATAATATCTACATAAATGCCAAAAAAACAAATATTTTAAAGGATTCATTCTTATGGTAAGATTATTTAAATATCTACTCGGACCAATGAAATATGACTATACATTTTAATGTAAATTATAACTCAGTTAAATACGGTTAACTGTCAATTATTGGTAAAAATACATTATTACTTATCCCACATAATTTAATAATTTATTAGGCTTGTAATCATTTGCTCCAATAAGACATTTTAAATTTAATTGATTTATTTTTTAACATAAAATTTGCAATCGATAAAGTCCTGAAAAAGCCAAAAAAAAAAAAATCGTGTAAATACAATTTTAGATTTTTCTTACATACCCTTAATATTAATTATTTACATATGTCTGGTAAGGATATCGGATTTTTGTTGTAAATACAACTCTATAGGTGAATAGTTGACTTTGAAAGATGTAACAATCATTTAGCTACAAAATATGTACTTCACTCATTTTCGGCTAAATTAGATATGTGACACACTGACTACAGTATTAATATTAAGTTTTCAAGGAAAATGAGACAATTCAAAAAATGAAGTAACTAGTAAAAAGAATGTTAACCATTTTTGTAATATTGGTAATAGATTGATCAGTAGGTATATCTTTTTTTGAAAATAAAATAAAGAAAAAACACAATTATTGACAAAATATTTTCCACTTTATAAGTTAAATCAGATGTGACATGTTACCCTTTTCCTTAATACTACAATATACCTATTCGATATTGGTTTATATTATTTATTTTATCGGTACCCAATAAATTATAACTAGGAATAGTGTGTAATATTTTATTATTGTTTTTAAATATAACTTTATTATTTCATCTACATAATTATTGATGAGATGCGGATGATGACAGACATTATGCAATATGAGATAATTATAGTATAAACGAGGACATAATAAATAATATGTACATGTCAAATGTATCACCAGCTTTCACGGAAATCGGTCATCAATACTACATTTCATCATTTATTTTGATGCTCTCCGCGAAATGTTAAGACAATATTATCTTAGAACTTCAAAGTGATAATACGTTTATCTTTTATGTCAACGTTATCGTTTATCGAAACCTAAATCGAAATAATTAATTTTATATCTACATATCTTTAAATGTGTGTTTGAAAGTATTGCGTATTATATATATGATGTGTATATATTTTTCTTGTCCACATAATTGTACCTATAATCTATATTCTATATAATATATTATCTTGCTTTAATATCGGCTTATATGTATAGAAAGTAGCGCGTGGCGGGTACGCATCATTGCGATAGAATGTTATGTGAAATATTGGCTACTTATTCATAGAATTCATTGCTTCCAATACAGTACAATAATAGTATTACACTTTGTGTGAACAATATCGATCAATATACATAAAGATTTCGTCGTATTTTGTATTATATTATCACCATACGAGGATTTTAGAGCTCTACGCATATTTTTAAAAGTATTGGAAATCAGTATAGGTATAAGAGTAAAACACTAAACATAAATAAAATGTGATCATGACTGGATTATGCATAAAATGGTCATGAATAATTTATTTTATTGCTATGTACGTAGAGCCTGTGGACGAAAATTTTGCTCTTGAGAATTCTCGAGAACCAAATGTTTTGAGATTTAGATTTCCCATACTTTGTAAATTTTCAAAATGTATTTGTTGTGAAATTTTGATATTGTCTATGTGTAAACAATATTGATATGTCTAAACACGGAAGATTTTTTTCTACTAGGTGAGCACAAAGATAGAATTCGCTATCAGAGGAAAAAAATCTATTATTTTAGACAATTTTCGTAACAAAATTACGTCATAGGAAAATTAAAATAAATCGTAAAAAATTGTCAACGGAAGATTTAATCCTCATTAATATTAAGAAATCTTTAGAATCTTGAGAAACCAAACAACTCACTTTCAACTCTAGAGAATCAAAATATAATCTCTAGAACCTCGATATAACGGACTAATGCGGGGAGAGAGTGTCCGTTAAAGGCGAAAGTCCGTTATATAAAAACACAAACAATATTCTGATTATTCTTCTTCGGATGATATATTCACAAACACCCAATGTGGAGGTTAATGTTAGGTGTTGATGCGCCTGCTTTCGTTAATCCTGGTTAGAAAAAAAATCAAGTTTTTTAAGAACTTTTGAAGTCTGTTTTTTTTATAATCATCTCTCTAAAATTACGATAATGCATGTAGTATAGTTGAATTTTGTTATCTGACAAATAGTCAATAAATGTTTTTAGATTATTATGCGCAGACTATTATAAGGGGTGATACTTGGATTTAAGCATGTATATCATATTAACGGGAAGGTTTTAACAATTATTACAATTGACCGGATATTTTGTTTGTTATATTGAGGTTCTATTATATTTTTTAATTTGAAAAGATTATTAAGTCAATATCTACCGATTCGCGTGGTTTTTATTCATTAAATATTTCTAGGACGTATTTTGTCATCTTCTTTATTTTTTCTTAATATCTATTTCCTAATAAATATCGACCTATGTCCAATACCATATTTTTATATAAAAACTCTAAGTTTAAAAAATCATATTTACTTCATATTATAATTTGTCTGGAAAAAAATGGTAATTCACATAATATAATGAAAAAACATTCCGGCTAATATTTTTCTAATTAAGTACCTACGTAACAAGAACAAGCGTGAACTTATTTTAATATTCTTTGAATGTTATAATATACAGTATTTTCTCGTCTCTTTGGACAAATGCGATAGCAATATTTTAAAGCCATATTCTAAAAAATTCGGACCCTTATTAAACTTCAAAATTTCGTAAATTGCTGTCTACCACATGCGAGAACAATAATGATGTACGTATAAAAACAAAAGAAAAACAGCTATGTACAATAAGTACGTGACGCAACAACAAAACCTCAAAATGCAAATGAAATATGGACCAGCACGATATCAGATCAAGAATTTATTAATAGGTCCACGTTTCATTCATACATTATTCTATTAAATTGTACTTACTGTGTTTTGCCTTCCGGGTAATTGGTCATACCTTGAGTGAATAATTATTATCATCAGTACATTTGCGTTTTAAATCATTTCAGAATATTACTTTTATTGTTTAATGTATTTTTTTATTTTGCATTCTATTGTTATACAATACGATCGTTTCACCGTCACATGTACACTTTATTTTGTATAATATTTCATATAATTTATCCCATGTTTTAAACATAATTCTCCATTTGAAGTTTCTTTCATACTATACAAATACCTATTATTGAAATAACTACGCTTGGTTAATTAATATATAAATATAATAAAAAATATTTATTACAATTTATTTGCATTGGTGTTGAAATTACAGATTCGTTTTAATTACCCTTTTCCATGATTGAATCGGCGAGTCGCTCTGAGTTGCCGTTTTTATGATGTTGTCAATTTATGTGTATCTTTTAAATATTAAACATTTTCACATCAAATGTCTTAACAACTATGCATCCAATGTGTTACTTCAAATTCAAGGTGCAGGAAATTTCTGCATTAGATACTACTATTACATCGGTTTTTTTTAATTTTTGAAACAATGTGATGGATACTAGTTCAAATCCTGCTCGTTATAAACATTTTTTCTAATAGATAGGTATTTTTTTTAAATGTTTCAAATTACTTCATTCTTATAACTATTACCCTGTGTACCATGACGTATTCAATACAAATAGTTTTATTAAAGTTTTAAAACAATATTTTTTTTATGATAACTTTTTTATAGAGAAATTTGATTGATTTTCTTATTAAATAATAATGAATTTGCCAATATATTTTTCCTCTTTTTTTAAATTTACTCGTATACTTAAAAAACAGATAAGATATTCTAAAAGTTATTATATTGATATCAATCAAAATGTTTTGCGGAAATTAAATGTATATATTGTCCTATTGATAGTTCAATCTTTTCATAAAAACCTTTATTTTCTTTTATTTCTTGATGAAATTTCTTAATAGTAATGATTGCTATATATTTATTATCAAAAAGTACCTGTTTAAGCAACTTGCTGTTGTGTAAAGTGTCAAGATATAATATAATAACGACTCTTATTATAAAAGCATGGGCTTGTCAAACACAAACAATTAAACATTGCATTATATGATCATTACAAAGGAAACTCGATTAAAGTCTTTGTAGATTACAATCAGAAATTCTTTACAAACTAGTATGTTATAAATGTTTTAATATTACTGAGTGACTTACATGCTTGTTTGTAATTTGTTATGTTATCACACAAATAGCATTTAATTTTTATTATACGATATCCAACCAAAATATGTGGTAATAAATAATAATAACTAAAAAATATATATACTAATAATAATAATAATACTGAAAAATAAGTAGTTTATGAATTTTAATGTATTTAGTTTATAACGGTTATTTTTCAATTATTTAACAAACCTTTGGATTATTTAAAGATTTAAATTGAGTAACACTGTAGCAAATATCTCAATATTAGGTACGTATTTTAAATATTAAAATTATATTCACCATCATTATAATATAATATACTGCGAGGTACATAGCCGGATAAAGGCTTTTCCTAGCTTGATTCATTTTTCTCAGTCCCTAGTACAAAATATTGTTTTCTAATCGGTATGTTTTTAAGATATTAAATATAATTTTGGGAAGGTATTATTAAATTACTTTATAATGTACCTATATAGTAAAATTAAAATAAATATAACTTAAAATGATCATTATTCATTATGATAAAAGATGATTCAATCATAAATTTAAAAACGTTATATTATAATGATGATTTACAAGACTTTCTATGTAAAATTTGAGTCAAGATTTTATATTATAATTTTGATATTTTGATTTTATAATTTGATTATGTACATTATTATAGAAATACTTATATGAAGTAAGTGAAAAGTATAAGAAAATTATTAAAGAACCCATCGTATTATTTCCTGCAAAAATATCTTTTTTCATACTTACCAACAAGTATGTAATCCAATTTTTGATTACATAAAAAAAACTTGGGCCCAATAACGAA
The DNA here is from genome assembly GCF_057557595.1 of Rhyacophila brunnea. NCBI lineage: Eukaryota > Metazoa > Arthropoda > Insecta > Trichoptera > Rhyacophilidae > Rhyacophila > Rhyacophila brunnea. Next base: position 34,492,837 of record NW_028232752.1, read on the forward strand.
ATACGCGATCTTTTCGTAAACATCGCGTCGTATCGGATCAGACACCTTGACCTACCTGAAAACGAGAAGTTAAATCAACGCAGAGTTTCACAACTCCACCACCATCTTGGGTCACTCTCGATTTTTTTTTACATATTATGGCAATCAACAAAATATCACAAACAAGTTTACAATGTTATTTACTGAAGTTTTTGAATCAATATTCCAAAATTGTGTGATCAAACCTACTGTTCTATAGTTCTAAATTTAGAATGATTCTGGAAATATCGAAATGTTTCCGTTCTATTTTCAAAATGATGTTATTTAAATAATATGGTATTATTAATTATATTCTATTAGATTTCATCATCATCAGCATAATCATTAACCCGAGTCGTTCCACTTCTAGATGAAAGATTCCCCTAGCAGCTTCTTTGTGTGTATTACAGAAAAAAATCATACCTCTGTGACTAAAATCTAGTAATTAAATATCACATTTTTTTATCATATCTTCAGCTGTTTGTTAGTTATGCTCTATGGATTTAATCTTATACTTACATATTTAAAAAAATGATATACAATATAATATTTAAATATATATTAGCGAATATTTTTTAAGTTATTATATTTTGAAATTATTACCATAATACCAAATAAGTATAGTTTATCAATAATACACAATGCAAACATAACACTTAGGCGGAGCTGCACTCGTGCCAATCATGAAGATCCTTACGCCACGAGTCTTTCTCTGCCACGTATATCATTGATCTTGTAAATTGTAATTTGTGGAATGGTGTTAATATTCCGTCTCATTATACAGACTGTAGTTTTCTAGTTTTGCTACTCTGAATGACTTTTAGGCTTTATACAATTCATTTGAAGATATCAATATTCTTTATTCGATGATTCTAAGATATTTTTAGTATACGCCAATACTCGAAATCTCCAACCCTATGCAGTATTTCGTTTAATTCTTAGTGTCTATACATGTATGCCATATATATATATATATTAGAGATTAATAATTAATCGGTTCAATCATCGGGTACAGAAACTCTCTTAATTGCATCTAATAAATCCAAAAAATACGAATGTCTGACCTAATTATATTGTCTACCTTTTGAAACATTTGGACTCTGTGTATCGTCTGTTTTGAAGACGGTGGCTCAGATTGGTCGTCGCATGACTGTGCCGTACAACGAATAAGCACAGAAATCCAAAAAGAACTATTCTACATGTAATTTATTTGTAACTGTTTGTTTGCAAAAAAAAAAATATATCACTGAATAATAAAAATAAAAAATAGAGAATATTATAATAGTTGACCATCACCTATTCCACGTACATACTTTGGTATGTTATCGAGTACTAAATTTAATTACTTTCTCGTTTGAAACCTCACTAATTACGGGTCATTTTTTGCGGCCAAAAAAATATTACATCTATTCACGATCAATTATTATTATTGTGTGTATGTCGGCAACACTTAGGACTAGACATCTATAATGTTAATCTCTGCAATCATTATAATATGATCATTATAATTAGTACAGTAAGATTTCACTACAAATCAATAATTAATTAAACTTACGCAAATCAGTATTAAAAAATGATTAATGCTTTATTTAATTAATATACTCCGCTAATATGGTATTAATAACATGTGGTATGCAAGTATATAATAGTAACCATATATTTTTTTAAATTATTTTTTCGTTTTGCACTTTATCAATACTTTTTTTTATAGTGATACTGATTTTAAATTTTTTTTAAATAAATCACAAGCATCATGTGATACCTATACTCCGATACTTTGGTACTAGATACTTATCTGTCTTAGAAAAAATAAGTTTTCGATACCTATAAAAGATTGCCAACCGAATTGCAGTTAGGGATTGCAAATTGCAATACCGAATAAATACATAAATACCGGTATTTTGGAATTTTTTTTATTGAATACCGGTATTCGTCATAACATATTATAGTAAAAATAATTACAAGATAAAAAGAACTTTTTATATATCACGTTTTTAATTTTTCTGTTGAATCATATAAACTTGGCTATTCTATGTATTAATAAATACTTTTTTTTTGTACTTGATAGAAATACTGAATAAACATAGAATACTGAAATGTCATTTTGACATTTCATATTGATTTCCGTAGTAACGCACGTATATATTAATAATTTAGTTGCTAGAACGCCCTTAGCAACCAATAATAGTGTTTTACTTTTTACGATTTTTTTCCGAAATAACTTTCCATACAAAACAGAATTAACTGAAAATGAATTCAATTCTGCTTAAAGATGGCTAAAAGTATTAAAAGAATGCATTGTAATTGTGTTCTGATTTATATTCTAAAAGTTTTATCTAGTCGGGAAGTTAGTTAAAACAAGATTTATATTGGACAAACAAGACAAAATTTGTACTGGACAAAAAAAAAATACGAGCTAATAAAAACGTGGTAAAATATCTATTACAATCTATTAACACTGTAATGGTCAATGGCCTCGGGCATTGTCATCATTATTTCAACATTGTAATAATTTGCAAATCATTTAAACTATCGCACAATAGTCGCATCTATAGTCAGCATATTCAACATGCGTGACATGGAAGTGCAATAATGCAGAAGCCAGCAGATTTCTCAATAGCAAACTTCCCCAACAATGACTCGCAATTTACCGAATATTCATGCATATAATAATTAGCAGGTCATAGTTAATTAGTTGCTCAGTCTAAATACCTATTAGTATCAATCATAATCTCCGTCTGATCAGTAAGCTTCGTGTAAGTCGCTAATGTCCCGCGAGTTCGGACCTCGGGACAATATAACATAAGTATTTTAACATAACGCTCTTGTAACATAATCTTGTACCGACTGTTTACGCTGCAAATAAAACTCGCTCCTGCATCCATCGTAGTAATCACCACCAAATATTGACTTCTCATTTCTCCTCCTAACGACTCTCCATCTACACCTCCTGGTCATCCCCAAACACAGCGGCCTCATTCCTCCCAGTAACGAGACTCCGCGAAAACACTATTTTATAGCAACCTAAATAACTTACCTACATTTATTATGTTGACCATTATAAATATATATAGATCATAATATTTTAGAAATGATAATTTTTCCAAATACTATAAAGTCAATCTCTCTCAAATTTAACGTTTGTTGGATGTACTCTCAACATTGGATCAATAGTTCTTGAATAATTGGAAGTATTTTTCTCGTTTTCTTTTTCAAAATATGTTAATTTATCGCGACAATTAAGTAAGTATATTAATTGAGGGATTTTGTTTTTATTGTTATTTAACTTTTGTTGGTTTCAGTCAATATATTTGAGTTTTGGCAGCATTAATCTTATGCACTAAATTTAATATATAATATTATAGTAGTAAGTACATAATGAAAAAATAACATTAAAAATATTTTCTTAATATCGAAAATACCAGTATTTTTGATTTTTGAAACCGGTATTTCGGTATTAGTATGGATCGATAATTGAATACCGGTATTACAATCCTTATGCAGTGCATCTCCATTTCCTGAGCCAGTCGTATCAAATCTCGACGCTATTTAAGGAGGATACACAACCAAGAGAATGTCTTTCAGCCTACTCCTATTCTACTATTCCCTACCTTTCCAGCTATTATGATCAGGAGTAAATAATACCCTTCTAACTTCCTCATTTGTAATATGATTGCCTGGTAAATCCTTATCGTATGCCGGTACTGACAACTCTCAAAAGCGTCCAGTATTTTCTATAATTTATCTTAGGCCCACGGTGGCCGCGCGGCATATGCGTTGGACTATAAATCCGTGGGTCCCAGGTTCGAATCCTGGGTCTGGCAAGTACACATATTGTTTTTCAATTTGTGTGTGTAGGGTAGGGTATGGACCTAATAGGTTGAGCAAGTGGCTGACATCCATTTCTCGTAAAAAAACAAAATCTGTCAATACTAACCGTCGCTCTGTGTTGGCACATATGATCCTACCAGGATCGGACATGGTCGGATAATTTATCATTATTAAGAGATGGACGGATAACGTTAAGAGGAATGCTGCAGATAGGCTGCGAGTGATCGAATGGAGAGAGAGAGCTCGGTATAAAGATACCTGCCACTTCTATTTCCCGCTTGAAGTGGAAGTATTTTACCAGAGTTTTGAAAAATGATGTATAGTCAAAAAGTCAGCACATTGTATTTACTTTCTAGAATATATTGAAAAAACTGCATTTTCAATATGACTATTTACATCTGAAAACTAGTAGCAAATCTGTTTAAAAATTAAGACTTCTTATAAATATTTAAATGTCTAAGAAACTGTTTTGTTTTATTTAAAATGTTTATGTAATTTATTTATTATATGTGTTTTTATCTCATAAGATGCCTTGGCATTATTTGATAAAAAAAAAAACAAAATGATGATTAACCTTCGTACTAGAAACATTGGAATCATCTCCGACTCATTTAATATTCTACATTTCGTCACAAAATTCTGAATATTACTATTCCGGTTTAACGTGCTTGTTTTCGTATTAGCTTTGATGATAATCTTAATTTTCACTCATTATACAAAAATAAATAACACTTATAACTATACCCACATGTTTTATTTGAATGAGAAAAGGTTACATTATATGTCATTCAAATAAGTCACTCTGAAACCTTTTGCTGCATCAATTTTTCAAATTCAATATATCAGCTTCACAAAAAATCGATAAATGCCACAAAGTTAACAAGTCATATAAATATTTTTATCTGTCACGCCTACATATTGTATAAAATCCAGTGACGAAGAGTGCTTGAAACTATGAGCAATATTACTTATTAAACCCTACAATAGAGATAAAGGATAAAGAATTTAGTTCATTCCCTATCCGATACCATTAATTCGATAAATGATTTTATCTTGCCTCCGGACTCCAAACCAATGACCATGTGTTCTTCGTATAAAAATGATAATCAATTCAAACTATACTTATATGTCATATATTTTTTTTTTTTAGAATTATTAATAACCATGTCCTTGCTTTTTCGTACAAGGTGGTTGTTAGTAATTTTGAACAGTCACAAACACCCAGGCTTTGAGAAAAACACATAAATGTTTTTGTCGTGACCGGGAATCGAACCCAGGAACTCTCGGGTGGATGGCGAGCGCCTTACCAACTGCACCACGAGAGCCGCCTATGTCATATAATTGTGCTTGACATAAAAATTAATAATACCTAATAATACGTTGTACTAGTACATACACTGGTTAACAGATGGGTGACGATCGCGTTTGGGTTATTTTTTATTGTTTTTTGAATTACGTTTTAAATATGATTATTGATTAATATTGCAGGAGTGCGCTGTAACCTAATACATATAATTTATTTCTGGGTCAACAATATTGCACCATACTGTCATGCATTCAACTCGTTACCAATTAAATATTATAAATGGAAGAATAAATCAATTTTAAATATTTATATAATTTTTGTTATAATTTTCAGACGCTAAATAAATATATTGAACAGTTGCCACAGCATGCGTGAAACTCCACAAACGGTCGTGTAAATTTCCCATTAACAAAGGTGTCCGGCAAGGTGATACCATTTCACCTAAACTATTCACCGCTACTCTTGAGGACTTATTTAGGAAACTTGATTGGGAGGAAAAACGTGTTCCAATTAATGGGGAGCACCTCAGTCACCTGCGCTTTGCAGATGATATTGTTATACCCTCACAAGACCCGAAAGACCTCCAAGGTAGAATGCAAGAACTCGCGGATGTCAGTCAAACGGTCGGTCTAAAGATAAATGTCTCAAAGACAAAAGTGATGAGGAACTGTTTTTCGGACCCTGCGATTATCTGTATTTATGGCACACAACTCGAGCAAGTCAGCAGCTACGTCTATCTCGAACAGCAGGTGTCTATAGACGGAAGCATGCACGATGAAATTGTTCGAAGAACAAAGCTGGGATGGAGTGCTTTCGGACGTCTGAATAGTATCTTCAAAAGTGACCTACCATTATGTCTTAAGCGTAGGGTGTTCAACCAATGTGTGCTACCCGTGCTCGCATATGTCTGTGAGACGTGGACCCTCAACACAAGAGACGTCCAAAGGCTAAGAGTCACACAGCGAGGCATGGAGAGGTGTATGTTGGGCATCACGCGAAAGGACCGTAAGAGAAACGAATGGGTTAGGAAGCAAACAGGAGTACGCGATGTAATAGACGTTGCCAAACAGCTGAAATGGAGATGGGCCGGGCACATTGCTCGCCGAAAGGACGGCCGCTGAACAAATGCGTCATCCAGTGGTACCCAAGGGGCATGAAACGGCCACAGGGCCGCCCTAAAAGCTTTGACGGATTTTTAGGATTTAGGATTGACGAACTGGTAAAGTTCGGCGGAAATACGTGGCAGCGAATGACACAGGACCGAGAGAGTCGGAGAAAGCTTGGGGAGGCCTTCATCCAGCAGTGGATTGACCGCGGCTGATGATGATGTTTATTCAAGTATCTGCGGATAACAAAGCTCGATTTGATATAAATAAAAAAGTATTTAAGTCAAATACATTTTTATTTTCTTGAAAAAATAAAAATAATAAAAAATATAATTACTAAAAAGAATATTTGTCAAAATTTCGAGATGATTTCTGACTTACATTTTACTGTAAAAATTATTTTTAAATATTGTAATTGTAAGAATTGTATATTGTAAGACACTAACCCTCTAACCTCTAAGGAATGTGGATTTTAAAAGTTTTCTTTAATTGATTAAATTAAATTATTAAATTTAAGATTAAATTAATTGAATTAATTCAGTGTGTTTTATTAAAATGATTGATTCGTATTCGTATCAAGTATATAATAATATTATGTATAACCAATCTTATATTATACTATATTAAATGTATTCAAAATAAAGTGAATTGATTTAAAATTAAGTGTAAATATCATATTAATTTGTAATTACAGCTGAAATAAAACTGATAGATTCTTAAATTTCTTTTAAAATTACATAAAAATGTGGCTGAAAATAAAATTTTGCTGATGTTGTATCATTTTTTATCAACGATTTCCAAATAAATATGAACTTGTTTAAAGTTAAATAATACGCATTATGTCTTGAAAATATTCGTAACCATATATTTTTATGATTGCTTTTTTACCACATTAAATAAATAGGTTTACTGCAGTGAATATTGAAAATAAAGCAGCAAAGAATGTGTATGATACTTTTGCATCAATAAATATTCCAATTACTTAACATTAATACATAATATATCAAGATTAATAATTGTATGTTGAAATGTAAGTATTGCCAAAATGTGTGAAGGTATTTACAGTTGTATGGAATGCATTTAAATAACACCATGTGAAAGAACTTTTATTAATTTTACATAATTAAAATATAAGAAAAAATATACTGTAGTCAATGAATGCCATAATAGAGAGAGTGTCACAAACTTCTTCACTAGCAATTTCAGAACCTTTTTAGTATAGTTGAATTGATAACAAAATTCAAAGATATTACATAAAAATCTATTGTCTTAAAAGTCAATGTCATTTACTTGACATTTACGTGATTTGGTAACATATATATATTATGATTGTTTTAGTTCAATTATAATAATATAATTGTTTTTGAGCATTCAGTGCATTTTAAATCTTCAGAATATAGAAAAAGATAACGTAGCACCATTTTTCACGACCCATTGCCTTGCCTTGTACCTCATAACATGTAGCACTTGCAGCGCGTAGATCACTATTGTATCACCACTAAACAGCGTCGTAAAATTGGTAACGTTGACGTTTTAGTAAGAGTTCATATATTGACAATTTACGTGCCAAAGAAGTCATATCGAATGGTAGACACATTTTTTCTGTTAGTTGTAATATTGCACAAACCAGTTTGAGTGTGATTTATTGAGATCAAATCTATGTTTTATTATTATTTACACAATAAAACAACCAATAGTTATTTAAAAAAGCAGCTCAATTAATCAACTAAAATAATTATCTATTCACACATTTTTTGACAGCTCCTTCCGTTTATAAAATTACTTTTGGTATTCGAATAAAAGTGATTTTAATCTTTTTTGCACTCTTTAAATGTCATAAATTCGCGGTCTATTTTATAATATTGCCAATAAAAAAATCATACTATAACAATTAACAGTTGATGGCGAAATCTTTTTTTTGTAACTTTTAAACCATAAATCATTTAGAAACCTGGAAAGCAAATGCAAAAAATATTAAACTTACTCTCTTACCATTTAATTCAATTAAAATTGATTTCATTTGAAGAAGTTTATTTAAACTTATGATTTAAAAATTTCAGCTAAATAACAAAATTATGGTTCAATACGCATCTCCTGAAAAGACTTTTATGTTAATGGTGTCTAGAGAAAAATTAGATACGTTTTTAGGGCCAAATGGGCAGACAATAAAATTTATTGATGTAATTTTTTTGGTAATAAAAACCTTTAACCATGTATGTTAAATAATCTGTTTTTATTTATATATATTTAGCCCAGTGAAAGAGAAGATATATAAAGTACTTTAATTTAGGAAGATGCGGTATCTAATAGTTAATTAATTATTGAACATTAATTTTTGTTACATACCTATTATACAAGATAGAATTTACGAATAAATCAGAATGCTTGACGTGTTGTAAATTAAAATATTTAATATAACCATTTTCCTAAGATATATACTTTTAAATACAAAAAAATAATAATCATCAGCATTGTACATAAGAAAACGTATATTATTAATTAATAGTATTATTTTAATCATGTTTTTTTATATATAAAAATGTAAACATTCGCACAAATTCATTTGAATAGGCGTAGTCGATTCTTGAAATATTTTGATTGAATAGTGATACAACATACAACTATTAATTAACCTTTTTCTAAGAGCGTATATTTTTGTTTTCTGTGTGAGATATCCATTTCATACTTGAAATTCTCACTAATTGTATATTGCAACATTTGCGTTCATATTTTATTATTACTGATATTTCAACTTAAACAGTTCACATAGACATTATTCAAAATGATTACTCATCAATCAATTTTATTGTATCATTTTATTCCAATCTAATAAAAGCCACATTTAAATGGGTTAATCGATTAACCGACACATTTGTAATATATTATTATGGGCATCAATTTCATAGAATTATATTTAAGCAGATGAATCTTTTAAATATAATTTATGATAATATTCTCATTTTTTATTTGTGACTTTGATCTTCTGTCTTCTTGTGACATATCTGTGTTGTTATTTTTTCTCTTCGGTCACTTCCGTATGTTAAATAATTCCTAAATCCAAACACATCGATTATTTAAGTATTTATATACTATCGTAGAGTATTAATTATATACAGATATAAATCTTGTATACTTTATATCTAAAGTATGCACCCGGAAAAAACTGAATGACCGGGTCAAAAATAATCGAAAATTTAAGTGCTTTTTCGTATAAAACAATATACGACTTATCATTGATGCAACATTTTAAACGACACTTTTCAGAAATGTGACTGAAAAATTAACCCTACCTGTATTGTATTAATAACAGTTATTTTAAATCTCCGTTCATGTCCATACAACATACTTGTCATATTTTACTGGCGTATCCGCAAATTGTACTATTAAAATATGCATAGTAATATATATATATATAATATATATATATATTGAAAAATGAATTCCACTCGTAATGTAGTAATTGTGATTGTAGGATATTTGGTCTGTTTTTCTTATGTCTCCATTTTACTATTATGAGAAAATATATCAGTGGGTGTGCCTTGTAGGTACTCGTTTTCATTTATATAATACACATATTTTTATTTAAGGGTATATACTTAATCAATATTATCTTCGTCAGCTGGATTCTATATATTGCTGCATAGAGGCCCCTCTTAACTCCTTTTTTTCTTCTTGGTCCAAATTTTTTCATTACCACGTACATCAGCCGAACTTTATGCGTTCGTCAATCCAGTGGATTTTAGGGCGTCTCTGTAGTCGATTAATGCCCCATTGTGTACCAATATATGACTACATTTGTCCAGCGATTGACATATAAGACCCTATGCTAGTTCATCCGCTTGGCGACCTCTATCACATCGCGTAGTCCAATATGACACAAAAATTTTGAGTATCTTTCTAGCAAAACATAGTACCTATGTATTAGCGTTTCTTGTAAATAAGACTGATCAAAACATATTGATTTTCATATATGATTTCATAATGCCAATGAAAATGCGTCATATTATGTCAAAAATAAATTTATGTTTATCTTATTTTATTTATAACATTTTGGGATTGCGAAATTTTTAGACAGCGATGATTTCATTTTAAAACATCGTATTTTTTTATTTCGTCTGTCCATAAATATGAAATATTTTTGCTGTAGCCTAGTTTAAAGTATACACAATTTTTAAAGTAACACATGTGACGTTGATTTTATTAGTTTGTGATAATTTGGGGCCAAGTGTAATACGTAATTGAATATTGAGGGAAAAAATGCTTTTAATATTTTTTCCATTATTAATAATAATATTATGCTTTATCATATAAATTCTAAGCCGTTAAAACATAATTGATTTTATTACTAATAGTGTTTTCCAATTGTGTAAATCAGTATTAATTGATACACAAAACGGTCTGAATATTGATAGTAAGTTGTTAATGTATATCGATGTCGATATTGGTACATACTTTCCTATATTCTTACTCACCTATCGTAGCATTAACAACTGATAAATGTCGCAAAGCTGCACATAGAGCTTACGTAATACTAATGTAAAATTTCATAAATAATATCTTCTTATATGACAGTATATAATTCAGTCTGCGAAAGCATAGGTAAAATAAGTTTAAAGTCACTACTTTTTAAGGAAGTCAAAAGAAACTTTTATTTTTGTATATAAATTTTTAATTTTGGGATATACCTTTCCTTTCACATAATATGTGCGAATATACCGTGATTGTCGAATTTTTAATTGTTTTCTTGAGCTCTTTGAATATTTCCATAGTATATTAATTGAAAGGGAAGAGCTACCTACTATAATTTATCCAATCGTCAGTTTAGTTCACCGGCTGTTGTGAGCTGATTTCCATGATGGATAATTATTTGGTTAATAATTATCGTACATCGTGCGGCGAGCGATAAATAATAATTAGGAATCATACACATTCTAGTACTAGTGTACACAATCCACAGGCAGATGGGGATAATTGAAAAGCACGTAACAAAAATAACTAAAAAATTAGTACGCAGTAGAAACCGCGTGTAAACGGTACAAGTTATGGGGGAAAATCGTTTGCAATTACTACAAGTATTGTTATTACCACAAGTATTGGCCGCACGGCTTAAGCGTCCCCCTATACTGTCGTGGGTTCCAGGTTTGAATCTTGGTTTTTGTAAGTACACACATTATTTTTCAATTTGTGTATGAGTCAGAGTATGGATTTAATAGGTTGAGCAAGTGGCTGACGTCCATTTCTCGTAAAAACAAAAGCTGTTAATACAAACCTTCACTCTGTGGAGGCCCATGTCTTATAAGGATCGGAAATGGTCGAAAAAACACTTTTTTTATATTAACTGTCAAAAACATGTTCAAAAAACCGATATATTATAATATATAATTATTATCAACGCTGGACATATAATATGAGTAAGTGTCGTAACATCAGAATTCTGTGTACAATGTTGGTTATAAAAGTTTATTTTAAACCTATAATTAAAATATAATATAGACATGAACTTTTCATTGTAATTTCCACTATAATAATAATATTATAATACACAAATTAAATTCATATTATAAATGTTTCCAAAATGGCATCGTATTTGTATTTTCACAGTTTTTTTCTTCTAGAATTTAAGGTACATTTTACCTAGAGTACATAGAGAATTACATAGGTAATTAATATTTACGTACACTATAATAATAATAATAAAAATAACAATAAAAGAGTGAAGCAAAATAACGATGAGAAAAGGTGTAAATGAAAATGCTATGAATACATAGGATATATTTTCATTTTATTTAAAAAACGATGTGCTGGATATTGAATTTCCAATATAATATTTTAATTGAAACGATAATTTAGATTATTCCAAATTATTTTGACAGCTAAATATCTAATACACCAAGGTTGAATGGTGTATATTATATTCACTAATTTAAATATGACGTTAAATAAATTATTTACAAAACGACATTTTCACGGAATATTCGGTAATCAATTTTGAAGCGACGCGACAAAATCAAGAACCGGAGTATAGTAGTAATAAAATTAACATTTTGATTTTAAATTTCTATTAATGGTTTACATATTTTCAATAACAGAAAACTGACCTTCGTGGTGTAATATTTAAAATACTATAGAAAAATAAATTTAATACCTATGGTATTTTAAATATCATTATTTTGAAACATATTATCATAATGATCACGCGACTATATCTAATTCTTTTCAAGATTGTTTGAATGGTTTCTCATGACTGTATATCTACATGAATGAGAAATTGTTTTATAAAGTGTTGTACACACGTAGAAAAAAATTTGTCAACCTAATAAAATATGTCATAATTTATTAGAACCTCGATTATTCAATGTTTTTTAGATATTATATATGTTGACAACTTTTCTGTACTATCCTAAACTGTCACAGTTAGGTTAAATTCAATATGGAACAAAGACTAAAACGTACTAGCGCAATATGTAGGTGGGCTCTCTTTTAAGGCTTCCTTTCACGGGCACAGTCCTAATCATTAGAAATTACTACTGGCACTAATTTCGCATAATTAGTAATAAATAAGTATTAGTATTCGGCCTGTTATCACGTGTCGGAATTAGTCCGAGTGGTGAGTTCTAATGATTATTACTAAGCTTTCTATTCGATCACTTTATCTTCATGAGATTAATAATTTGTCAGTGCGTTATTTACGAGTAAGTTTCAGTAGTTTATAAACTGCAGTGTAACAAACAAAGAGACAAACACAACAATATTTTGAATTATGACAGTTATAACGATAATCAAAAGTAAATGTTTCAAAACCATCGACAGACAATCCAATTTTATTTTGAGTACACGTTCGCATTTCTAAAAAACGCTTACATAAATATATTTTTTAAATCAATTCATAATAGTATTAAGGTCAAGAGTTAGCAATATTAAGGTTAAGTAAAGTTAATTAATTGGTAAGATTCACATATTATATTATTATGTTATGTGCCTCTTACCTTAATCCGTAAACATATGAGTCGGTAATCGTTCTGCATCGAATGCATAAAAGATAAAATATAATGGATTTAATTTCGTATATTCCTTTTAAAGTCTCTATTTCATAACACAGGTTCCCTATAAATTAAATGTCGACTATTAATTCATTGGATATGACTTCTTATAACTTTTATTATGGGGCAATAACTATTAACTCTGAGCGAAAGTTATAGTATAATAAAATACTGCAGTTATCTAATTGAACAGGAAATAACAATCAAAAGTAAGGTTACTATATATTGACTTATGTCAAAGTGGCATTTTTCTTTAGCAAGTATGTCAAAGTATTACGTTTTAACACCTGTTTGTAATGCTAGTCAGTCGTTATAAATAAATTATATTATTTATTAAAAAATGATTTTTATATTAAGATAGTAGGTACGCAAAGTTTAAAAGTCTATAGGTAATTTATTGTTCCAAAATTGTTAAACATTATTGAAGTCATTTTCAATATATATACGCATATAACCCACCTACTGAAATAGTACCTATGAATGAATATATTACCAACTTTTTTATAGATTATCCTGAAAATTGGAGAACGCTACCAATGCATATTGTCAATAGCTTAGTTTTTAGTTGCTTTCGATTTGAGAATGTGTCATCAATGCCGTAAGATAAGATGGCTGTTTTGGATTGTATCCTTGTAGACAAAGGTACAAAACACACTTATTTAAATAAGTGATGTTAAGGATGTTTTTAGTTTTTTGAATGATTTGATATATTAGAAATAACACATAACTATAAAATAAACAGGTGGCGAAATTATAACAAAAATAAAAGCGGCTGTCAAAAATTTAGTAAAGTAATAACATTAATAAAGAAATCAAGTAAATATAGTTTGGAAGAAAACAATATTATATTAAGCTAGAATGATTTACGCAAATAGAAGTAGGTACGTAATAAATATTTTGCATGCATTTGTAAAAATTACAAACTTTGTAGATTTTGTAAACATGACATGTGATAGAAATGGCAACAGTTTTCATCACGAAAAACAACGTTGTCATATTGACTATTTTGGTAAATATCGTTTTTTATGTATTCATAAAACATCGACAGTCTATGCATAACGCCTTAACTCAAGAGCTGTTAAAAAAGCAAGTTTTAACTAAATACTAATAAATTAAAATGATTGTTTTAAGTTCATAGTAATGATCATTTTATCAAAAATCCTGTATCTCATTCTCGTCATCTTGTCGTATGTGACGTCTTCCAACGAGATTTCTTAACGCGTTTTTGCGAAACATGATTTTTGGTAATTCGTTTAACCCAACTGATGGAGCGATGTTTTAAATCCTAAATCACACTGAACAAAATGATCTGTGAAACTGCTCGGGACCGGTCGAACCGGGACCCGCGACTCCAAGGCGGACATTCCGCCGCTCGACCATCGCAGGTGATAATGATAATATAATTCACTATACCATAATACCTGAAAATGAGGTCAATTTTGGACATTGCCTATATCATATTAAAGCTGCGAAGATGGAGAAAGTGGGTAACGAAATAAACATAGTCAGATGCAACAAGAATTATCTCACATACTGGTAACGTACTTGGAATTATATTGCATTATGTTGTATTTAATTACATCTGGTTTTCCGATGATGACATGAATCAGATGAACGAGGAATTTTAACCCACTTAAGCAATAAAACAACCAAAAACTTACTATAATTAATTGGATGTATAATTAAAATTGTCGTTTTATATTTAGTCAGTTGTTTTTTTACCTATACCTAATTTTTCAACGTAACTACTTATTTTTTTATATATTTGTTTTCAGTACCTTCATATTATTTTATAATACTAATATTATCGTCAGCAACCTTCGTCCTATATTCGACGTTTTTATCCATTTTTTCTGTGAACCTGTATGTGAAGTGTATTGGAAAATAGTTAATATTGAGCACCGAAATGTACATAATAGTTTGATAATGTGCAAATAAGTTCATAATAATATTATGAAATGCTTTTTATTTAACACTGAATCAGAGATTATTTCTGATATTGACATATTTGAGTCATTTATTTTAAGTAGTTCTGAAGATGGCTTGTTTGGGGTCAATTCAAAATTCCGAATTTGTAACAGTCAGCTAATATGAAACAAAAATTGACAGTGGAAACAATCGCCCATTCAAAATTACAGAGAACGAATATCACTTGTACTTTGTATTATTTAATTGTATTTTCAAAACATTTTATTGGAATTATATTGTTCTTCGTTGTGTCCATTTATTATCAAATAGTGACGTTTTAAAAGCAAGTAGACCATGCACTGCTTATGGGCAGCATATTTTAACAGTGAACAAAAAAAGAATGATGATATTAGGATTTTTTTTCCATTTGCGGTGCTGATAAAACGTGTTGCTTGCTGCCAATTTCAGTAGATATGTATGTCAGAAGTTTATAGAGTTATATATCAATTGTTTATTTAAGAACTCTGAAAACAAAAAACCATATACCTATCTATTCCATAATAATTTATAATTACTCATAAATTTACATATAATTTCAGACTAAACACGGTTGGGGGTGGGATTTTAATTATGTCTAAGTGTAACACATTGATTAGCGATAAAAACGATTCCTCTCGGCCATATGCGTTTTTCAGTGAATTATTTACAATATATTGTACTCTTATCTTGTACGCTTAGTCTGTCTTACTGTAAATAAGCCAAAGTCTTTCTTCCAAGAAAGTATTATTAAGTTATTAAAGTTCTAATTATTAAAAATTTATAAAAAAACTTCTATTGATAATTATGAATATTTAAAAATACTAGGATAAACATATTTTAAATAACTTCAATGCCTAATAACTATTTTATAGATCAAGTTGTGCGTTCATCTTGCATAATATTTACATTTATCACATTAAAAATCTATTGAAATATGTTCGTATTTTTTGTTACTTCGTCTTAATTAATATTGATAATAGCAATAATCGTGCGTTTAATTTTAATATATTTATAATCTATTTTATTATTGTTTCGAAGGTTTCTTCAATACAACTTCTATAACTGTTTTTAAAATAGACAGTGATATTATAATGTTTTCAAATGTGCTCACCGGCGTCGCATGGCATTCTATAATTTAGTTCCAGGAACACACACGGTCGCAATGATAGATTCATATGGTTTATAAGGAGTTTTATTCATAGATATAGTGACACTGAAGACAAACGGCAGTCTGTATTCTATATGCATGTTTTGATGCATTTAAGTGACCTATAACACTCAGAAAGTACCTAATATCATAACATCGTTGCTAATGATTATTTTCCCGTAAATTTGAATGATTTAAAATACTTAAATTTCTATACGCCTAGCTTACGACGTCAAAATCGGCGACCTAGTTTGAGTGAGAAAAACATATTTTATAATTCTTATTATAATGCATGAATAGAAGTGAGAAAGAATATGCGACGAATTTTATTGTGTTGTTTTATTTCAAGTACCGAAATACCTTCATTAAATATCTGAATAAATAAACTAAATATCAAGCTTAATTTAAGCACATTTAAAACTGTTGAAGGCATCAAAAAATACTAATAAAAAAGGTCATAAGCTAGATGATTTTTTTGCAAGCTAGATGCCTCGAAAAATACTGGATCTCGCAAGAAAAAGGCAACGCTACTCCCGGTCCGTCTGAAGTAAAGACAAGTGTATTTTATTTGATCGTTTTCCGTTCCTTTAATTCTAATTGGTAATTTGTAGGTTCCCATGAAACGAACTATTTCAAAAATCACCGATATATTATATTTTATACAGATCAACGTATTAAATAATGATTCAATAACAATCGTAACTGCAATAAAGTTAAAACTACTTTTACTTTATGAAGTTGAAATATGATCATCAAAATCAAACAAATTTTACGTTCATCTATTTTATTGCTTTTATAATTCAATACGATTTACACTCATCTAAATTGCTTTCGACCGCAATCATTTTCTATCAGATACACTTGTTGTGTAATATTGTTCAAACGTGCCAATGAAAGTGTTAAATATTTGATCCAGATAGTAGCATCTTTTATAATAATTTATTTCGGATGAGTGTGGTGCAATAGTGTGTAACCAAAATCAGGTTTTTATCTGGACCGAGTAAAATAATAATTTTATTCCGAACTCAAGCATCGAACAGAGAAAGGTGTATAGAGAAACAATCCAAATTTAATTATAAACTCGATAATTAATTTTAAAAAAATATACATATAAATTACATAAGAGTTTATTGAATACAATATTTATATTAGTAATAGTTTTTTCTGCTACTGTTGAGCAGAGGTTATCGTGGTGCGCTTATGATAAAGTCTTAGGTTTAAACAGGCAGTGACGTCCCTATACAGAATGCCGCCCTTAGGCAGTAGCAAAATGCCGCCACATTTTTTATGCAGTACTTTATATCATCCTTTCATGACTCCAATATCTGAGAAATGTGTTGTATGGATACATTACTAAAAAATATATACCACTAAATCTAATTTAAATGCCATCTCTGCTTCAATAGACAATATTGCGAGTCTATGGTTTCAGATAGGTACATTTAAAAATACACTTAACAGCTTCCAAAACTCGTGAGTGACAGGCAAACATATTTGGATACATTTTAAATAAGGTATGCACGTGTCATTGCTGTTCACCGAGAATGTGACGTTCAAGGACAACTGAAGTAAACGAGACATCGCGAATCCGACAAGAAAATCCTTTTAAAACCTTTATAGTACCTAATTAATACATTTTGTTTCCAACCAGTGAGCTAAATTTTTTATGGAAAGATATTTCCGTTATTACTAAGTTTAGGTAGCTATTTCTGTATATACATAGTGATTCTCCTCGATTGGCCGCCCATTGGGTAACTGCCGCCCCCAAGTGACGCTCAATCTGCCTACCCCACGGAACGTCACTGTAAACAGGTTAAAATTCACATTTGTTTGCATATATTATGTAAGTATACCACTATAATAAGTGTCAGGGAGAAAATCGGAGCAATGGGTGTCAGGAATGGCGGGAAAGAAATCCAACGATAATCGCACACGCATCAATGTCACAGAGAAAGACATAGCATATATAAAGAATAAGCGACGGGGGATATGAAGAAGCGTATGCCGTATACCAACATTAAATAGTCCGAAATATACACTGGTGACACCTAGCGAGGGAATTACGAAACATGTCCTGAAGAATTTTGTTGAATCAAAATTTCTCATCTAGAAGTCGAGCCCAAACGTATACCTAAATGTGAGGCAAAATGGACATTCAGGATCTCTAATTTTCATACAAACTCTCAGGATTATTTTGATTGTTTTTTTTTTCTTTTTTCCATAAAAATGGAGCATGTTTTAGGAATTTTTATACGAAAACTGTAGAAAGTTTCATTTGGAAAAGAGCTTCTTTAAGAGCATACTTCAGTGACACAGCAAGTAATTTTCAGCAATAGGTGGGACGTAATTTGGCAAGCGTTGCCAATCAGAGAACAATAGTCGACTTGTGAGCACGTCAATTTGTTTTGTGATGGCGTCGGAGGAATTAATTCTTAAATCGACTAAAGATGACTAAAAAAGTTACGTATTTACTTGAAAAACAAAACATGTCAACGAATATATTATTATTATCACTTAAATAACAATAAACATAATATTAAATGGACGCATGTTGAGTTTTTATGGCAAATTATGTTTTGTTCGGCATGCGTCGTTTGCATAATCTGCGCGTTGCGTAGTCACGATCGTTTTAGACCATGACTCAGCTGAAGTATAGCCCAAAGAGTATTGGTACTTGAATGAGTGGTTATTTTTCATATGGTGATAGTTTATTATTGATGCATAAAACATGAAATGCACACATAAAACTTAGAAGCTGCGCCCATTACGACGGACGGCCGGTGTTGTAACTTAACACAACGGTCGGTGAGTATGTACTATCTGGGTATGAAGATATGTGAAGAAGAGTCACACTAAGGTAAGAGGGGATTAGAGTCTCTGTCACGTAACCTTGCCATTTGGAATAGATGTTTTTGAATGAAAATGTGAATAACGTGCTTGGAATTTACTAATACAATTATACGGCGTATGTGTGTAAACCAATCGAGTGCCCGGTTTTTACTAATACATTTATACGGTTGCATATACACACAAATCCTTGTCACTGTCTACAATGACAAGGTTACGTGGAGGATAGTCTACTGTTCGTCAAAACCGTCTGGTGGTTAGCCCACTAAGCGGCCGTTGCGCCGAGTTGCTCTGACTAACCATCATAATAGGCGCAGGTTCTTAATGTGACAGTTTCGAATTACATTTCGATTTTTATTTACACAACGTGTAACTATTTACACTCCGAAACCGTGAGATATACCTAATAATCTTCATGTCTATTATTTATCGCTATTTATTGTGAGTTTACAGTTTGATTAATTTGACAACCACTATCTTGACGTTCAATAAATGATTATAAAATTTATCATGACTTTTAGAAATGTCTAATAACATAGTATAAATAATTCAGTATTGTGCCATATCTATGAATTATTCTCCAAAATGTGCCAAAATTATTTTATTGTCTGACATTTTTGATTCATCAAAATATAATTAAATTAAAATATTTAAATTTTTAGTATATCTTTTCAGTGATACGTATTTTATTTATCTACAAATTATTATACATGGTTGTTTATCTCAATTGCTTCCGTATAATCATTAAATTTACGTGAATTTTTTGAATCTAAGAATACTTCTGTTTATACATTATTTTTGCGATCCATAAAACATTATTAATTGTTTAATATTATCATTTCAATCGGACATTTTTATATTTTGATGGCTAATAATGTCTAGGAATGTCAAACAAGTATCCATACTCCGGTATAATTACAAAACGATCCGTAATACTTTTTTTTGCACCTTTTTTGTTTGGAAAATTCTTGCTTTTAAATCAAGCTAATTGTCAAATAATCGCGTAAACCTAGTATTCGCCACTGACGGTTATATATTGGATAAAATGAATAAATTACATTAAAATCTTGTATAATTTTACATCCATAATCAAAAACATTATACCGTATTGCATCGATTATATGACGCACATTTCTCTTCCTATTTTGTATCTCTGTATTCGGGGTGTCTTCTACCGATGATGAAAACATGGAAACATAACTTTACTTACACAATGAATTTCAGCTACTTATAAATTATTCGAAGTCATTTTCTTTTAAGAACGGTTACATAACTAATCATCGATGGCACATAATATAATATTACATGGGGAAACGCACATACCGACAACTCTAAGTCAAAATGTGGTTCAGAAAAAGCAAAGACCATGTCTGTCATATTGACAACAATAAGTCAGTATGAAAGTACTTATAATATCGTCACTGTATGACTTTTGTCTTCGTAATAAAGATATTTTTTTATATATTTTGATTTTATTTTTCTTATTTAGAAATAAGGATGCGTCTTATAATTATTGGTGTATTCCTTAAAATGTTAACAAATTAGTTACCAGTATAATATATACCTATAATATCTTTACTATCGTTAAATGCATTGTGTGTAATGATGCAATTAATTTAGATTAACACAATTGATTTCTTTATTGTTTTAGAGGTTTTTATTTAACTATGATCTAACCTTATCTATTGATTAGAATCACAATAACCTTCCACTTTAATGTTGAAATATTTCAAAAAAAGTAGTTCCCAAAAACATTAATTTAACAATCTGAAATGTTGCATAACGAACGGTGCTTTGTTTTCTAACATTGAAGGTCTTCAAAATCACATTATTTCTTTGTTTCGACCGTAATTGCTACAGTTGTTTACTTTAACATAGATTTTTCGATTTAGTATGGAGTATGTTTTTGAATAAATCAATCACTGTGTCTATTTTGCACGACTATTAAATCTTAAATTACACATTTTTCATAGACATTGGTGTTTATTACATATACCACCGTTAAGGAAAATTGTAGTATTATGGACATCTAACAATGAAGTCTTCAAAAACTCTCATTTCAGACAAGCCTTTTTAAACTATATGTATATATTTGAATTAAAAAAATGTATAAGTAGTATTATTTAAAACACACGTATAGATTTATTACACAGTTTTAAATAAACATTTATAATACATTTTGTTAAATTTCACGTAATTCCGTCACCATATTATAATAAATTTTATATACTTAGTAGCACTTTACTTTCCCATAGAAATATTTTTAATTACTTTTCGCGTGTTATGTCTCCGTGGTTTTAAATACTAATAAATAATTCTATTAAAACGTTTTTCTTTAATATAATAAACAGTACATGTATTTCTTCATATTTTTATGATTATTTATAAAAGGTGTTAACTCCCCTCCTCAACCATTCCGTGCCAAATTCGTAATATCAAATAAAACTGGTCCACCTTTTTTTCTAAAAAAAACTACGTTATACATGTGCATAATTTATTTAAATATTGTTTTATTCATATTCTACTAACGCATTAAAATTAAATGTTTTTATTTAATAATAAATACTAAATAGTTTTGTTCAACATAAAATAAATATTACATACTGCATATTTTATCAAATCGCCACTAAAAGTTACACAACCTGTATGAATAATTGGGTTAAAAAAAATAATATATGTATGCTCAAAGCCAATATGTCTTCAAACTAACTTTGTCGATAATTAGTTAATTATAGTTTGTACCTACACAAGTTACCGTATCTTTCAGAACCAAAGTCGTTATATCCAAAGTGTTTACAAAAAAATATTCACATAAAGAAAACGTTTAAATTATTGGCTAAAATAACTTTATTTATTTAAGTAGATAATATGTTAATTTTCACAGGTTGTATGGAGAAGTTTTGTAATTCATCATTCTTTATCAACACTGTGTGAAATAATTAGTATCATTCTGCATTATTATGTCACCTGTCGTTGTTAATAATAAATATTAAAATATTGTACGATACCTGGAAAACTTATTGCAAAAGTTACGTAAATCTTGTAAAATACTGTACGTGAAAGTGAGTGGGATAATTATTATTTAATTTTTTATTTTACCGAAAAACTCGATGATAAATTGCGATTTTATCTAGAAATGAAAAATTTCATCGATGAATTTTAAACTGTGATACGCATTACGCTGTAATATTATATGGATCATATTTTAACCTCGCTGAAGCTTTTTTGATTTTTCACATTCTCGTCTTTTACAGATTTTACAGATTATATTTATTATTACAAATTTTAAAACAAGAGACAAACTTTATACAATTTTATTAATAACATTTTTTTATATATGTGAACCATTTTAAAGAAGATATTTATTTAAAACACGCTTTATAATAACGTGTGCATAGAATTGATAACCAAAATACATTTTGTAAATATATTTTATTGGTGATTATTAGTGAGAGCATATTTTTCAGGCTACAAAACCATAATCAGAACGATATAGTTATAACTAATTCTACACATTTTAAATAGTCTATATGTGGCAATTCCCAGAGTAAACAGCCGATATGTTGGGAATGAGGCTTACGTAAAAAACAAAAATCTGTTAATATAAACTCCACTCTGTGAAGGTACATATTGTAATTCTCTTGTTGTCGAACGTGTGATATATTGTAATGTATTTTTTTTTTAAATATAAGATATAAATAACTATTTTTAAAGTGAATGTGACATAGATACCAACTGAATACTTTATTAAGTGTATGAACTCAGTTAAAATTAAATACCTAACCTATCTTATTAGCATTGTCAATTTTTGATGGTAGGTAGTCCTATAAAAAAGTTATGAATATATAAATGAAATATATGACGTATAGTTTTATGGCTTAATGAGATTATGGTAAACATAAAATGTATCTCCTTAATATAAAGCCAATTTACGATTTAAGTTTTAAGCGTAAATTATATCATAATAAATGTTTTGCAAACTGGGATGATGTGATAAATTTAAGTGATGTAAATTTTATGCGATGCAAATAAATTAATATCGACCTAATAAAAGAAACCTCTTAATATTTATTTTAAAATATAATTTTCTTATTTTTTATCGTCATTCTTTCCATGTCATAATATACCCATAATTTAACAAACCCTTATGAAATACATTATCAAATTAAATAGATAAGCTTCAATTAATATTCATCATATTATATTATGTAGATAAGTATATATATATAATGTATAATTTTGGAAAATGTATCATACTAATAAATTCAGTAACATTATTATACATAATTTATAATTTTTGATAGCACCTTGCCTAAGTTCCATGATTTTCCATCGTTAATAGAAAATTCGTTATAAGTGGTAAAATAACATAAGTGTAGTAATACGCATGTATATTATTAATACAGAGGTTTGTAAAATATATTAATAAATTATTGTATTTTAAAATTCATATTTATTTATAATATAAAGTTATAATTTTATAAAATGTATTATACACTTAAGAGCGGACGTGCTCAGCGTGGGTCAAAATGGAGTTTTTATTCTATTTTCAAAGCATGATCCTGGACATTCCTTAAATGTTGTAGATAATCTATTTATATAATTTTGAAGCGTTATTATCCTTTATATTTATTTTAAACATTTGATGACTGCATAAAGTATAACTGATAAATCCATACAATATTACCATAAGACATGCGTGCATGTTATACCTACGTATCGTTTCATACAATATGTAATGACTTCCAGAAATATTACCAAAATTATACAAAAGAAAAGTTTAAATTTTTACAAATAAATAAAGATATGCCATCACATTATGTTACGTATATTTATTGCAATTTTATTGGCCCACGATGGTTGATCATCTAACACTGATAGTAAATACACTATATTGTTTTTCAATATGAGTTAGAAGTCAGAGTATGGACCTACTAATAAATAGGTCGAAAAAGTGGGTATCATCTATTTCTCGTAAGTAAAACCTCTCAATACAATATCTCCCACTCTCTGGACGCCTATATGATGTTTTTAAGACCAAACAAGGTTAAAAAAATCCAATTTTGTTTTACTTGTATTTATTAAAAAAAGGGTTTATTGGCAAATAATTTAAGGCATATTTTTAGCCACAATAGAAAATAGTGCAAAAATAATTAATTATTTGAAATACAAAAGGGTTGTATACCAAAAATGTTGAAATCTGGATTTAAATCAGTTTTTAAAAATAGATGCCTCAATAAAAATATTTTATAATCTTCGAACACTGTTTCATCTTACATTCTTTTAGATTTTTCCCTGTTATTTATAGACCATTAAATTATACTATTGAACAATCATCTAATATGTACGCAATATGCAATAAGTTTTCAGTTTAATATTACAATGTAATTGTTGTAAATTAAGTACATACTTTCGCTTACCGCAAAAACGGAAATAGATCATGTGAATAATATTTAAATAATTTTATAAAATATTATTACGTAATTTGTAAGCGGTCTAAAAACTGATAAGTATCTTCCGAAATCAAATATTTACTTCCGTTATTAAGTAACTCATTTACACTACGTTTAATAATATTAACACTTCGTGTTAAATTAATACTTGTGAGATCATATTATTTATTTCATTATGCAATGTTAGGTATACTATTGCTGTAACGTCATTGTTATAAACCAAATAATTTGGAAAAAGAAAAATACGGTATCTAAATATATGAAACACTATGGTAACATCCACTTTTATTTTTTGATATTTTTCTTGATTCTGTCTGTAGTTTTCATATAAAATCTAGTTCCGTTTGTTAGTTAAATATAATCAAATATGAGGTTGATTGCAAAGTCGGTTATATTCATCAACCACAGTCTATATGAAATAAAGTCTACTAAAATCGTGCATTATCTACTATTATAGTGGTATTTTTCTCAATTTTAACCTTTAGTGCACTTATTACGTACTATAATAATTAATTAACAAGTTAAACATATTGCATAGTTCAAATAATGATTTGATTATATTAAATGAATTATCACGTAACATAAATCGACACATGTAATGGAAAACGTGACATTCATGACTGACCCAAGATTCATTCAAATTTAGGATTTAAAATTAATTACTTAGTCAATTTTGACGCGCAGAATAATTCAAAGATTACACACGGTTCAATAATATTTAATTTATCTAAAAAAAATAACATTGCCTTATGGTCAAACTACAATCACAAGTGCAGCTTTATTTAACGGAATATTCGAGTTTACCCTGAAGTTGTCAAATATTTAAATATTGAAAATTTCTATAAATATAAGAAACCAGAATCGTGAGGCTAATATTATTATGGTTGATATTAGGTATATTATGTTATTGTCGTTATTTAACTGTAATATTATATTTGCATCCGTTATGTTACTAGTATTTTCATTTTAAATATATCCTTGTTTAGTATCATAGCTTTCACGATTATTGTGTATATTTTAATATTATGATGAGAATTTTAATTTGATATATTTTTGAGAGGTAATAAATATCTATATACAGTTAATACTGTTATAACATAGAGACTAATAATCTAAGGAATTTTATTATACGTAAATTTGATATATTATAAGGTATTTTAGTAGATTTTATGAAGATAATACAGTAGAAAGTGGTTATACTTGAATTAAGTTCACTTATGTTTATGTATGCCTTATTATTTTGCATTTTTTGATAATTTTTAAACACTTTTCTTACGTCTTCAATTTTTATATATCTCATGTATTATAAGAGATGAAAATTTTATAGTTCGAATAAAAATTCAATATTTTTTTATAATCTGTTAGTCTTGAGATGAAATGTGTTATATTGTAAAAAATCTTTTGCGATTGCATCAATACTGCTTTAAGTTATAAAAAATCTCTTTTTCGTTGTTTGTATTTTATAGTTATAAAATACTTCCTACCAGAAACGCAATAAGTAGGTAGTAAGATTATACACGTTTTCAGTAAGTTTTTAAAACGTATTATTGTAAATATGTACTGGTTATGACCTTCTAAATAAATGAACTTGGCCTTTGTCACAAATAGATCGGTAAAATCGCTAATTTAATTTCTGCTATGATCTGATAAATAATAATTCAATTATTAATGATTTTTAATGTTGATCTTTCCTGAATATAATAACAAACCGGAAGAGCAGTGCGATTGCGCAAACCTGACTTCCGACCAGGCAAACGAGAGTGCCAAGAGTAAATGCTATTTTGTAATAATTGTAAGAAACTAGGTCTCCTATCAGCTACATAGTAAGTATACCCATTCACCTTCGTTTTTTATGTACAGTTAAAACATAATTATCAGCTGATATTGCAGAATCGACAAGTTAAGTACGGATTGACAAGTAGATACTGAGATATTTAATAGAAATACATTCAATAATGCAAATTGTAGATTTTGTTTGATTAAAATCATTTCGTTTAGTACATAAGGATTATGCTGATTTCAAAATGTCCTGATTGAGTAAATAATTGCCAAAAGAAAAAATGTATAGGTTCCACTTTATATTAATTTATTAATTGAAAATTTCGATTTTTGCATTAATATAATCATAACATTAGATCAGGGAGAGCAAACTTTTTGGATGGAGGGCCAAATTCAAGAATTCAAAATGAGCGGCGGGCCGCAAGTAAAATATCATTTTTATATATACACTATTTATTATCACGAAAAATAAACATTACAAAAAAAATAACGAGAAGAATGAAACTGTTGTACATTTTTTTTAAATTCAGGTGCTAATTTTGTAGTTGATATTCTCAAAACTGCTTGTAAATGGGCATCGGAGATATTTGATCGTAAAGAATTTTTATTGAGGCTCGTGATCGAAAATGTTTGTTCACATTATATAGGTTGATCCAAAAATAACGAAAATTTTTCTTGCATACTCTTTAAGTTGGTTGAATTTGTCTGAATTAAGGGCATTGTAAAATTTGGAGATTTCTTCACGACGATGCAATTCTCTTAAATCAGTGTCAGACTGCAGATCAATAATCTCAAGTTGTAGCTTTGTCGGTACACTATCAATATCTATTGAAATCGATGTTCAACGTAGAAAATAGTGGTTACATAGTATGACACGAGACGCAAGGAAGACGTACTGGGATAATACATTTACAAAATAGCAAATTCTTTCAATTTTAATCTATTGTCAATATTTAAAAAAAAATATATAAAAAAGTTATTCATAATCAGAAGTACAATTAATGATGGCGGGCCGTAAAAAAATACCCGGCGGGCCGCAGTTTGTCTCCCCCTGCATTAGATGATTATTGTCATTTCATTGTTAATTAGATAGGTACTTATTATTATTATGAGCTCTAATTTGTTGTAAGTCCGATTTATTTGGCGTAATTAACTTTGGAGATTGAATACCATGTAGTGTATAACAAATAAATGACAGTAAAGTTTCAGGTAGTAAAGATTTCAGCCAAGTTATACTATACAGTAATGCCTGCTGATGATATTGACTAAAGACATTTGTGACAAAACTGAGAACTATGACAATTTAAAAAAGCCTCTAACAACAAGTTAGAAATGGGGCGAGTACGAATAACTTGCATTAAATTATTTTTTACACAAGATTATTCATACACAATTTAGGAATATCACCTTTTAAATTTTTTAAATAAATAATTCAGCACATAGGTACCTACTGATTGTTATTTATGTATAAGAAAAATTCTAGAAGAAAATTGGAGCGAGTGGTATTCTAATACACATCTTTCACTTAATGAACGAGTGTTCTTAAACAAACAGCTACCATCTTTGTTACATTATATTATATTTTATGGAATTTTTAAAAGGCAAACTTATTTATTATGAATTACATTTCCGTCTATGAATGTAATATAATATTGAAATAGGTAATACTTATACACATACCAATTATTATTGTTTATTGCATAAGGCTCTTACTCCTAAAATTATTATAAAGAATCTGTAGTCGATATATTTATAACGTTATACCATACCATTTTCATTGTACCTTCACTTATCCAACGATTTTCTATGAAATGTAAACCTAGTGTCATTTGACACGACGTAGTCTGTTATTTAACGACATTTGATCAGATGATTGGGATTATTATTTTATGCTTTGTATAATGGATTTTCATTATATTAACGAACGGATATTATCTTGATTATAGTAGGTCCGAACTTAAAATACAAGCAACTATCGAAGTATGTTTTTGGATTTGAATATGTATGGAACTGTACTGATTACTGGATGGATATATTTATTATTAAAAAATATTTTTAAATATTAACTACTATATTATCTTACATTTGGTATTTGCCCGATATCTATATTTCATTTGAAATGCTCAAAACGCTATGGTAATAATATGATGATAACTGATAACAAACACAGCAGTTAATTTGGTCAAAACATGACCAAAGATCTTATCATAGCTTGATCACTGATAAGTCACATCATTTTCCTAATTAGTGGAATAATATACAATCTTATTATTGTCATATTCTTCTTTAGTTATTTATTTTTAATATTTTCTAATTGTTAAACAAAAACATGAACCGAGTTTTATGTGGGCAATTCAAAACTTAAAATTGCTCACTAATAAATTCAACATTTTGCAGTTAACGAGCTATGCCCAAACATCATCGATCTTTACATTTATCATTAACTTTAAAATGTTACAAGTTTATTAAAATAATATATTATAACATAAAGAATTACACGATGAATTAATATTTTTTTGACCATGTCCGATCATACTCGTATAATAGGATCATAATATGGGCCTCCGCAAAGTAGAGGTTTGTATAAACATTTTTTTGTTATTACAAGAAATGGATGTTAGCCACCTTCTCAACCTATTGGGTCCATACTCTGACTCAAACACAAATTGAAAAACAATATGTGTATTTGCCAAACCTGGGACCCACGACTTCATAAGCCGCGCGCAAGCCGCTCGGCCATTGTTAATTAATAAATTGGTAAACAATAATAATAAGTAAAGTAAAACAAAATAACAGTAACGAAATATGTAAAATAAATTATAAAAGTACACACATAATATATAAACTAATATTTATAAAACTGTTGATATCCTAAGTTTCCCTTAGTATATAAAATATATTTTTCAGTCTCCTGAATACCTCAAGATTACCCAAAGCGGCGACTGCATTAGCTGTAAATTTATATGCTTATTCAATTACTCAGGTACTCAGTTGAATGGCACTCACGTGTTTTATCAGTTAAGCGATGGCCAATCTTAGCCACCATCTTCAAATACCTTGAAACTCTAATTTTGTGGTAGGCAGTAGTATTTTTTGGGTTTTTTTAGACTTATCTAGAAGAGTTTCTAAACCTGACGATTCAACTGATTTATTCAGATGAGATGCTGCCAGTAGTAGCAT
The DNA here is from genome assembly GCF_057557595.1 of Rhyacophila brunnea. Lineage (NCBI taxonomy): Eukaryota > Metazoa > Arthropoda > Insecta > Trichoptera > Rhyacophilidae > Rhyacophila > Rhyacophila brunnea. Next base: position 34,522,491 of record NW_028232752.1, read on the forward strand.
CCTAAACCATGCGTTCCTTCCTTCCATGGAATAATGGCGATACAATCAAGCCGCTTCCAATCTCCTCCGACACGAAGAGGCATCTGCCTTGCCGGAGCTCCCGAAGAAACCAAAGATTTGTAGAACAAAATATTTCATATAAATAATAAATTGTTTTTTTGTGTAAAAGTCAGTATTTTAAAAGCTCTGCAGACATAAAATATTTTGAAACGAGACATTTTTATAAGCGATAATTTATCGCTCAGTATGGAGTCTATGCCACTGGTATATTGATAATGTTTGATAAGTAAAGTTAACATTCGCCGAAAATTTGTAATACGGCATATTGTTATAAGGTATTAATATATTTTCATCGGTGTTCAAATGTATATCTGAACAATGTGATTTTTAAATTAAAATACTTAATATACATTGACAGTAATAATTAATAATAAATAACTGAATTATAAATCCATCCTAATACGGTTCTGTTTACGATTGAGATAAGTACAGTACAACTGTATCAGTGAAAGGAATAGAGAGCATTTTGTAATTTAGATTTTTGCCTTTCCTGTACTGTGCCGAAGTGCGTGTAATTAAGTTGTGTGGTACGTCATTCTACGCACCAGCGTCCAGCACATGATTGATAATATCGACTACAATATACCTGTATATACCTTTCGTTTTTTTATAAGACTATTACATAATTCAAATGGACAGAGATTAATTGTAAAACTTATTGATTTAATTTAATAAAACGCAAAAAACTTAGTACTTATTCCACTTTTAATAAATAAATCTAGACCGGTTTCGTCCGCCTCAAAAGGATAATTATTACATTAAATCAATCATACAATGCATTTCCACTATGAATAATTAACAGTTAACACAATAAAAGAAATGTATTTCAAATATTAACATAGTGTATTAATATTAATACAATTGACCGAGGGTACTTGATGGAATGTAAATTTAAATTCTAATGGATTTAAGTTTTGTATTATTCTATTTGAGTCGTTTTCTGTGACTCAGGTTTCGTCTTTTGGCATCTTCAGGCAATATAAATTAGCTGTATTCGTTGTCAGGGTATTATTTATCATTGGTGAGTGCGCATTGGCCTGGAAAACCGGAAGGCGAAACTCGGGTCGCACTTCTTACTTATCATGTCATACTTAAATGGAATAATACAAAACTTAAATCCACTAGAATGTCAATGATGTTTGTGCATATTTCTTTTGCATATTTTTATTGCACGCTAAAAAAAACTCCATGTTTACAATACATACCTACGATTTTTTTAATTGACGTCTTTTATTTACTGGACACTTCTAAACCTTTTTTATAACTTTAAAATGCGGCGCATTATAATACAAATATTAGTTACATTAAAAGACCAATCATATCATATTTAGACGTCAGTCATATGGAATAATAAAAAATATTCGCGCATAGTACTCGTATTTGGTTTAAAAAATTTCGTATTTAAATATTTGTCAAAGTGTATGTTAAATAATCGTTTAGTATCATCTATTTATCACTGGTATTGACATAAATTTCTAATCTTCCAACTGTTCTAAATTCACTTTATTTGGTAACAAAAGACGTGCTAAATGTCGTGATAATAACTTTAATTTGAAAATAAAAGTGTAGTGCTGTTTTCATTTTAAATAATATTTATAATCACATATCATGTATATTACACATATTATTAAATTTATTTGATTATAAATAAATATGTTCATCATATAAGTATGCATGTTTAAGCTTTTTTTCTAGGTAATTACTATATTTATATTGCATATTCTAGTAGCTTTTCCGTCCGCCTAATAGACTAACAGGTATTCCATCGTTACCAATAATGCACTCAGTAGTTATTTTTTTCAGATTGTGAGAATATGACGCGACTAGTTATTTCTGAAATTAATCCAATTCTTTTTTATTTACAAATAGGTACCGACTTATATTGTGTATCAATAGCCTGTTTAAATTATTCATAATATTAAATTTTATAATCACTCTCTCTTCTGCAACAAGTGCATATACATAAATATTCGCGGTATCTTGACCAGTGACCGCACCGCGGTGACTCTAGCTGCATTTTTATTAGCACATAAAATCATTTTATATATTTTTGTAATTGCATATTATAACATTATACGTAATATACGCATCGCATAGCAGAATCGTTATTTACTACCGCGTTGCAGAATACAACGATTGACTCGTAAAAATTGTCTATCTGTCCACATATTACAATTCTTTTTCTCGTTGTTGAGAGCATCGTATCAGGTAGGTCCACTTCGGGAAATAGGTACATCCATCTTTATGCGAAATAAAATGTGAGACTTAAGTTAGTCCATGTTTTGTATACAAACTGACATTTACCCCTGAATAATACTCATACATTACTAATCATTGAAGTTGCGCACTTCAATAATTCAATTGTTTATTTTAACATAGATCACATTTTATATATTTACAAGTCATTGATATACATCAATTAAATGAATAACTGATATTATCTATTACCTCAACACATTATTTAAGAAGTAATTAATATCTAACAACAACAACAATATACGGCTTTGTATGAACCCGTATTGGCTTAGTCACTATTGCATAGAGTGGCTGTTTTTTTATAAATACGAAGCCTTGGGCAAATGTCTATGAACTCGACATCGTAAAAACTAGTTCAAAAATAAGCTCCGATATGGGTCGTATATGGTAATTTACCATATTTACCATACACGAATGTTTATATATATATATATATATATATAAGGCTAATGAATCAATTGTTTCTGATCTTCAGTGGTATTTTTGAACTAGCTATGTTGAATTTAGCCGTGAAGCCTTTTTTCATTAAGACCACCAGTAAAATTTTCGTATACTAATATCGATCAAGAATTAGATATCGATATTTCAAAGTATCAATAACCCTTTTATCTTATTGTTTATTCCCCTGTAATATAATCTTATATTTACGTATTTAATATTATGTACTATCAATATTTACTACACATTGACTAAGTCTAATATAGATAGGTATATATTTTATTTTAATCAGATATTCAATCCAATGTGGAGCTTGGAACTTATCGAAGACGTTTCTTAACAGTTTTTAAGTGAAATAATTGTTAGGTTTTCGATCAATCTATTAGGTCCATTTTCATGATAAACTCTAAAATTGGATTTGTTATGAATGGACGGTATTATTATATTATATTATATAAGTATGTGTGTACTACTTACATACTGTTATATTGATAATTTAAAACGCAACGCATGTTTGACTTGTACCGGAACCAAATCATTCACATTGCAAAGGCAGTACAGTCTATATAAATTATTGTACATGGTATCATCAAAATAAATCGAACCATAATTATATAGAAAAATATGAAAATTAACGATTGCTCATAAAATTGCAGCAAAAAAAAAATCGGCATATGCACATAATAAAAAAAAATATGGAAGTAGGTTAGCCAATAAAGCGGTAATAAATAAGATTTTATAGCCACCATTTTCAATAAGCCAATAGAATGTTTATTTTTCTGTGTTTACTAATTTAACCGCACTCGAATCGCACCTTTAACGAATCGACATATTGTTTCATAATACGAAAAGTTTATAATACTCTCTCTAGTTATAGTCAAAACTCTTTACACGTGTCTTTTATAACAGCATTATTTTAATGTGTTTTCATTAGCCTCAGGTTATTAATATCAATTTGAGAGATGCGTTGTTGTAGATGTAACAGATATAAACTATTTCCTGCATAATTTTCTATTCATTATTTCACCTCGTAAAATATATTAATAACACAAAAGTGAAATGAAATTATAATATTATATCTATTTACAGTAGCAGTTCTCAACTTGTGTTACGCAAACTATTATTCAGATAATGTAATATGCAATATACATTCTAAAAAAAATCCATATAAAAGTTGTGCTAACCTTCAAATATAGTTCATTATTTTCGACATATTTTTATGGTTGGTACAGACAATTTTGATATTTCCGTTTAGTGGTACAGATTTTTAAAAAGGTTGAGAACCGTAAACTAAAATAATAAAAGCGAATTTATTTACCATGATATAATAATACGAATTATATTCTTCAGCATTCACTTTTTGCCACGACGAATAAAAACAAACGAAAAATAATACATGACCTAGTTTACTTACTTAACCAAAGTATCTTACTGCGGTTTTTAATATACAAAGAAAAATCACGTAAATTAAAGAATAATTCATTTTGGATGTTTATATTATTATTTATAATGGTACGGACGAAGTGGGGCGAAGTACCAAAGGAAAGAAATTTTTGTGTTAATACTATTGAATAAAAATCTATCCTTTATCGCTTCGCCTTACTGTGTATCCTACATTAGACATACTTTTCTCATCCACACTTCCATTTTTCTGTACACTATAGATAGAACATGGGTATTAAAGTGTGTGAAGATTTTTGATTAGTATAAAAAAAAAGTTGTAGAGTATATGTTTTATAACTTTGCACTTTTATCTACACTGATACGCCTTTTTGTTTGATTACCTCGCATAAAATTAGATCAAATGATATTCACTTGTATGAATATATGTAGTAATACTCGTACATAAATAAATAAATAGATAATATATATAAAAAAATATATATTTAGAATATATTAAATCAATTTCATCCTAGAGCCAGAGTGCAAAGTTATGAAGGATATACTCTACCCCAATGACATTAATATGGACGAATCATCTGGAAAAGAAAATGAAACTCACTTTATTGTCGGGTCTGCCAAATGGCATAATCTGTTCTAACGTCATTACAATAAAGGTGATATTGCTATAAATTCCTGATGCCTTTTGTTGGGTCTGCCGAATGGTTCGGTTCGAACGGGTTCGCTCAAATGAACATTGACATTAGAAACACTGCTCTAACGCCATTACAATAAAGGTCATATTGCTGTAAATTCCCGATGCGTGATATCGCATAATGGAAATTGCGGGATGTCTACCTATCCATACGAATGCGCGAATTTACTTGCTAGCTACTGTATTGAGTGCGTCGTCCATTGATAATGTCATTGCTCTACCCATTTATTTTTTGCACGTAGTATGAAAAGGATCTATAGATGGCCAAGAATGTAGAGTAACTAGTCACTAAAAATAATCAGAGATAATGAGTACAGTATAAACGGAGATATATTAATATATTTGTAACGAGGATTAGTAATTATTGGTAATATTTTTTCTCAATTTTTATAATTCATGAGTTAGGAAGGAAGAAGGAAAATATTCAAATTCATGCCCGGGATACAATAATATACTGAATTACTAACGTCATTTTATTTTTCGATAATAATTATTAAAAAAAAATTTAATTCTCTCATACTTTCTTACTCATAAACTGTATTCTAGAATAAATTTTTTTTATTCATCGAACATTTTATCTTCATTTAGTTCAATATTATGTTCATAAAATAAAAATGTTTAATTTTATAAAAAAAATCTTGAATCAAGACCGTAACGAAAGCTTTTCAAGTGCTTTTTTGTATTTCCGTGAGAATTTTTCAACATTTCTGTCCTACTTAAGAGTTATTTAATAGTGACCTTTGTTTTAAACCAATATTAACATTATTACATCGCAACATTTTAAAATGTAAGTTAATGTAATTTTTGTTGCTATTATCCATTTCTGCCACCGGAAAAATACTAATCAAAATATATTATTAGCAACGCTCTAAACAAAGGTTATAAATAATGACTTAATTGTATCAGAACACTGATTTACTAATATTTATTACTAGATTTAGATATCTTTAAATGTTTTGTATAATTCTTATCATAGTCATCAAAATTCAGTTTAATTTTTACAACGTTTTTATTAGCTCGTATTCTTGTTTGTCCGGTGATTGTTTGTCCTGTACAAATCTTGCAATCGATTTTTAATTAACTTATCGACTAGCTACATATTTGAAACTTTTAGAAGTACATCAGAACACGATGCCCATACATTCTTTTAATACTTTTAGCCATATTTAAGCAGAATTGAATTCATTTTCAGTTAAGTCTGTTTTGTATGGAAAGTTATTTCAGAAAAATCCGTAAAAAGAAAAAAACTATTATTGGTTGCTAAGGGGTGGTCCTAGCAACTGAATTATTAATATATACGTGCGTTACTATGGAAATCAAAATGAAATGTCAAAATGACATTTCAATATTCTATATTCGTTTTTTATTTACTTCATATCAAGTACAAGTTTGAGCATATTGAGCATAATAATTCAACAGAAAATATTAAAAGTTCTTTTCATCTTGTAATTATTATTTTATAATGTCAAAAAATATTTCACTAATTTATTCTACTGTAATCTACTGAAATAAACTGTTGGATAAGAGCATCCCAACTTCTTTTCCGATTTTTTACTTGCTCTATCTATATGTTTTATATTTTTCAATATATTATTATTTATGGAAAACCATTTTCTTCTTCTTCTTCTTGAATAATATATAACATTACTGTGTCAGCGATGGTATTTATCGGTGAATTATTATTCCCACCTATCCAAAATATCTTAGTCCAGTGGTTTCTTATGGATAAATATTTATTAACTTCCTAGTCAAGATTCGAAAGATGATAATTTAGGTGTAAAGAAAATGTATTCCGAGACATAAATTAATATATTTAAAATCATATATACTGACAGTTGATTACTATAATATAAAAGATATGTTCAATTTCCTTTTGCAACAAGGACTTCAAAAACGACAAACTAGATATATATAATTTTATGATTGTATTGTTTATTATACATTACTATCCCAGCATGAAAATTTAAATAAACTTTAAAATCTATAATAATATTTCTTTTCTTTTCAGATATTTCGTCAGCACCATTTTGCAGTTCCAAATCCACCGAGCACTTTGTCGGGCTGCAGGTCAGTACGTGGAAGGAGATCCAGATAAACTTCTTCATAAATGTGACATCTACAGAAGTCCACAGGCCGGAAGGGTTTTGAGGTAAACGTTTATTATCAACACTATTTTATTTAAGTGGGTACCATTGAGCACAATTTGATACATTGTATTTTCATATTTATCCGCTCCTTATGACCATTCTCTTCTTAAAGATATCCAGCTTTTTCGCACCTTTGATAATGCTCAGTTTTCATATTATATATATTAAATTTATTAGTATGGATCTAATGAAGGATTTTCAGAGCTTTGTCTTACTTGAGTATAGTCTTGGTCTGAAGTCTCCGTAAACTGTAGTGAGATTTGTTTGCGAGTGTAATTCTTCTACGAATTTATTGGCTAATATCGATTTGAAAAGTAATAATATATGATGCCAGATATTATGATGAATTGGTCAACTTACTCAAATCGTTGATATGGTAATTGACATGGTGATTTTATTTATTTATATATAAACTACGCAGGCACCCATGAATGATTCTACTTCATCCATAATGTTTCGATTTTTTAACACTTCAATTCGATTAATCCACTCCTGATATCTATTCAATTTGAATAGAGCATGCTCTCATAAAAATTGATATTTGCAGAGATTCATCATTTTGACAATCATGTTTCCAATGCTACACAATACTTCAATGTACATTTTCGTCAATCTGTCACAAATTAATTATCATGATTCTATACAAGTACTCGATACGCTAGTACGTCTCTGTAAGTACCTGTCAATCTTCTATTCTTGAACCTTAACTTGAGATTTTCAAACTATTATGTTTATATCATATCATGTGTTTTCTTTCACAACCCGAATCCTTTATTTGGGTGTCTGTTTATTTGTCAAATTTAGAATTTTCAGAAGCATTTATGTGTATGTTTTCTTTCATCTTATACCGTTTTTAATACGTCTTCTCCTTATCGCACTCTCTCCTACATAATTTACACATGTTTTCTCTTGTGCGTTACAGATAGACAGATAGATAAATCAAGACAAATATATACTTAATATATTGTTTTGTCATATTTATAATTATAAGTACCTACAGATTTTGAATAAACCACTTCTTTTATTCAAATGAATAATTCACAAGATTTTGTTTTCAAATTATGTATTAAGTACAGATATTTGTGAATTTTGAAAACGTGTGTCTTGGTAAACAATCTATTAAGTATATAATAATGATATGTAAGTAAAAATGTGTGTAATAAATTATTATTTCAATGTAATAATCTTGTCAAAATAAATAAAACAACGTGCTAATAATATAATTATCTATTATGTAATGTACATTAAAATCATTAAAGCATAAATTTTATTATAATATGATTAACCTTATTATGTTCAGACAAATCCGCATTCTCTGACAATACAACTGGAGCAATGGCAATACAATCTAATAGAAAAAATGAAGTGTTGAGAAACGAGCGTAAAATTGCACTTGAAATAAATACACCGAAGTCAAAACGCGGATATTTTGATCGTCCTCAGACCGTGTCGGGGCTTTGCACCAGTGGCGCAGCGTACATTTCACAATAAAAAATAAAAAAATAATTAAATCAGTCACTCAACTTTACTGATAAAAAAATAAAAGCTATTAACTCATTAAATGAATGACAATAAAAGGTGAAACCTATTTTGTCGGTCACGAATTAGTATTTACAACATTTATAAATGGGGTTTGTTGAGTCATATCCAAACGTTTATTCTTCCAATCAAGTTTGTATTTGCAAGAAAATACGTAAGATTCGAGCTAATGTCATTTACCAATTGAGCCACCTGCGTTCTACCCAATTACGACGAAATTAACTCGTAGTCAAACAATTGCTTTAATTGACTTTAAAAGTTTTGCTAATATTGGCGAATAAAAAAAATAGTGTATTATTTGAATTCAAAATATGATCCTAAAGTGATAAGTGAATGACGAACAGGTATTTTTGTAAAAAAGTTTGTTAACATATCTACTTTTTATGGTAAATATTTATTAAACCTGGGGAGGTAATTTTAATGTGATTTTTATTATAAATAATATTTACCGCACAATTTAACTAGACAACATCGGTACCGATCATTATTTAATTGAATTATAAGCAATAAGTACAATATGTTTTCCTTTATTTTATTTAGCGTTATATCTTTCCACTATTACCAAATATAATGTTGAATATATTAGCAAAAAATATTTTTACCGAATGAGACATGAACCTACAACTTTAGTATTGCAATACGGGTGGTGTGGAATTTATACATCAAGAACTTTATTACAGATACATGCAGTTTAATTTCGGTATATTTATTTTTTAATAATGTAAACATTATAAACTATAAGTTCCATTCGGTCATAACACGGTATTGAGATGTTAATCAATCAAAAAAATAACATATTACACGATAAATAATACAGCGTTGTACGAAATATAATAATATAAATATAACAAAGTAAGAGTACAAACAGTAGAAGCAGTAAAAAATCTACCGGGGTGAATTAAGTTGCGTTATTAAAAAATCTTTAAATAACGTATATCTAAATCCACTTTCATATAAGCGGAATATATAGATAACTGACCACCAATGGCAGTTCTGTTAATTTTACTTACATATTTACTTATTAGATATTTCTACACGGCACTGCCTGATTATTTCATCGAAACCATGACCGTCAAAATAATTTGGTTTTATCTCAACAAGAACTTTTTTATCTTTTACTTTGCCTTATGAAAATAATTCAGTGAAAATGTATAAAACTTTTTTTGTATGACTCAATAATACTAACCGAGACTTTCACTTTCGTACAAAATGGTTATTTTACCGCAAAAGGTGAAGGTTATATTTATATAAAATGACCGAGCACAATATTCATTACTTTCAGTACCACAAAAATATATATTTGTACTTTAAATCAATCAAATTTACTGAATCAATCATTAACACACATAACTCGTACCACAAAGAGAATACCTTACCTTGAATGGGCAGGTAGGTAATTAAAAAGATCGGTAAGTTAAAATATTATGGATGTTTTATCAACACCCATAATAGTGTAACAGAGGAGAGGGAGGGAATAAGTTAATGTTTGTGAGGCATGACTGAAGTGAAAAATTGAGTATGAGATGAATATTAAAAGTTTTCTTATTTTTATAAGGTGCATTTTCACTAGGCGCGCACACACAGAGGGGGGGGGGGGCGAGGGTCCAGACACCCCCGAGAAACGAAAAAAATACTGATTATTGAAGTGAATGGAGTGTTACTTATTTCTCTTCTTCGCCATGACTGAGTATCGTGGCCAAGATGATTTTGCTATCGAACAGCCTTTTCCATAAGTTACCCTCTCTCCTCTCGGCATTATACGACATATAAGTCCTATGTCAGTGTAAAACCCCTGGCAATCATGAATTGGAGCAACCATCTGAGGCATCCAATGTTTGCTTTAATACTATGACGCGGCAGCTCTAATAAATAAGACTACGCGGACGACACAAATGGTCACTGACGATTCTAATAATTTTATAATTGCTCTGATACATGCTTTCGATAAGAAGATCCGTGGTTGAATTGACGAGAAGTTATAAGTAGTAGGAGAGGTAAATGCAGAGATTAGGACTACTTGCTCAATTTTATCTTCCTGCCACCTTTGTGTTCGATATTATAAATTATAATAATTTTATTCAAATATAATACTACTAAATAAAATATATTATTTTAAATTGATAACACTAATGAACCTTATAGATTTAATTATATTTCTTCTGTAATTAAAATATATACTCAATACAACCTTAATTAACCGTCAATATTCTTAAATCCGGGTATCTAATCAATCAAGGACAATACGTCGATCAAAATTTTAGCTAGCAATATTTACCTGATCCAGAAATTTTTTTATCATATTGTAAGCTAAATTCGAATTAACTGTAAAGTGAAGCAATCCTGGTTGAGGAGACAACTAAATGTATTTTTTATATAAACATATTATTACTATCCAAGAAATTTTGGTGGGATCCTTTCATAGAGATAGTGTTATAATTACCTTATTTCAAAAGTAAGTTTTGGTATAAAAATAAAATGTCGCTATACTGTTAAAACTATAGAACTGTACGCTATAGGAAAACTACGACAAGTAAAAATTTCGTAAAAATGCGTTACTGTGTAAGTTAGTATTAAAAAAATAAAAACTAATACAATATTTTAATACCAAAATGAACATAAAACAAAGAATTTACATTAGCTAAAAATATTTACTTTCCTTAAATCTTATTACTAAAAAATTACACAAATTTTTCTCTCATCTAAAGTTGTCAAAATTGACTGTAGTTTAGCTCTCACAGACAGACATTTATGTATCTAATAACAGGTGGTAAAGTGATCGTCAATATCAAGTATTTATAATAAACCCAATGACTATGTACATATGAAGTTTCTATACATAATAATAATATTTTTATTTGGTGGTATATAGAGAATTGAGACTAGAATCTAACTATTTTAACAAATATGTCACATCAGAGGTTTTAACAGGAAATCACGATAATAATACTAATATATACTATTGATTCTCGGTTCCTGCTTTTATAACTGAATAAGCAACCACTTTCTCGAAGAATAAAAAACCAATTTACTGTTAATTTTAATTAATTTCAATCACGTATTTTTTTAAACTCAAATCTATTCTAAATATCTAACTCTCCTGCTACTTATCAAAACTTGACTATATTCCTACAGAAAGAGTTAAAATACGTACCTACGTACTTTAAAAGTAAATAATATTGATTGTACTCAAACAGCCATTACGGAACCGTTTGCTATTACAATATCGTATAATATGTCTTACATAACTAGAAATAATAATGCATTGCTTGCATACATTGTACCTATCATTTATATCACAAAGGCTGGTCAAGTTTGACCTTCTTTTAATTCATCGCATTGCTATCATGAAATAACTATATTGAATCACTCATTCATCTGTTTCACTCTTCCGCAAAGGGGTAGATGGCAGCATGGACATTTGAGGCATCTTATAACAAAAACTGATAAGTTCCAAATGTGTTCAAAATACGTCTATATTATATGTACAATTTTTAATAATAGGTATGTATTACTTATAAAATATAGCAAAATCATAAAAAAAATGTTTTAAAACATTTCTATCACAACTTTTCTGTAACAGATTATATAAAGTGATATAAATATATGTTGATATGTACAGGCTTATTTTTCATGGATTTATTACAGAAAAGGGATGAATCGCCCAATAGAAATATGCATTTCGTTTTAGCTTAAGAATAAAATTAGATAGAAAAAATAAACTAATGTTAATACCAACCAGTTATACTTGACACACAGAAACACAATTTTCCATCAATATTGAAATGTGGACTTATCGGTTTTTGTTATTAGACGCTTCATTTTTTATCCTTACCGATAAAATGATGGTAACCAATACGAAATTACATTTTCATGAAATATATATCAAGAGAAAGGCATCAGCGGAGCCTCAACCCATAACGACGCGTAGGAAAATAGAACCAGGTCTTAATATTATGGTCACTGGCTTGGATTTATCGGTACTCGCACAGAGGAGATGGATTTCATTGGAAGTATGTATAGGTACATATAATATATCGGAGAGTTGAGTGCCTGAAATCTTTATCACTGGGTCTATTGCAGCTATAAATGCCTGTCATTCCCGGATACACTGGACTAATAAGAAGATTTAACAGTTATTTTTTTTCGAAATTTGGCTTTTGGTGACCAAATTGAAGTACCTCCCTATTTTGTGTTAGTCGTAGTAGATCACAAATGTTCAAGGCATTGTCAGTTCAATACTCCGCCCTCTAGGTAGATGATTTTTAGGCTGTACGCCCATGATGACCAGACATCGCATCAACTTTTCCCCGTCTGTACACAGCGCAACGCACACTCTACCGTATGGCTCCTCACTACTACACTCTACAATACTACTACACTACTTCAACCACTACGGCGGAAAGGTGGAGAGGCGTGTAAACCTTCCCGCTGTTGTAGCGATTGTAGGAGCCATACAGTAGAGTGTGCGCTGCGAGGTGTACATGTGAAGTGAGAAGTTGCTGCGACGTATGATCATCATGGGTATACAGCCTTAAAATATAAAAAAGAAATACAACAAGTCAAATTGACGTCTCTTAATAATTATTCAATATCCCACAATACATATTATTATGTATTATTTTTAAAATAAATTTTTGAGACTCCTTTATTTGAGGTTATATGGATATTATCCGTGGCTTTCTCTGTGTTCTAGTTTAAATGCTATAATATATCAATAGTCAGGCACGTATTTTTTTCGACTTATACGTGATGTAAATGAGAACTCTGCCATTCTTGGTAGCATTGACTTGTGTTTCCCTGATAACCATCTTAGAAATCGGGAGCATCAGTTGTTTGTTCTCCCGAGTAGCAGAACTAACCTGCTATTGGTGATGCCAATTAAGAGGGCAATAACTGTTCAACCAAAATGTTGCGGAGGTTGATATATTCCACCTACGTGAGGAATGAGGATGAGCATAGGTGGGCGTTGTTTTATAAATTCTTAAAATAGGGTCCGCTTAGCTCATTCGGTGTGCTTCCACGCTTTATAATTTATATTTTTTTATAATTTTTGCACCTTTTACTTTACTTTTCACACTGCTTTTGTGATACCGCATATATTTATAGCTTCTTTACAACGTTGCTTTGTTTTTAAATGTCATGTTGTGATCGTCTTAGATTTATAATTTGTAATGTTCACGGTATGTAAAAAAATATATAAATTTGAATTGAATTAAATTTTAATTAAATAAATTTGAATTATACAAAATTGTCTATAACGCTATTTTGGTTCTCTTGATAGGTCGTGATTTTAGACTTATTTCTCGTTTCTTTTCACACGCAGAATAATTATTACAGAATAATAAATATGATAAGAACATCGATAAGCCAAGTTGAATTCGAACATCACTGTTTGTAGTGCGTTCATGTTGCCCTGGCAATAGGCCAAACTTCGTCGTTTAGATAACTTCCGTAACAGGGCGGCAGTATAGTTGGTAGGCAGTAGGCACGGAGTATTAAATGATATATTATTGCTTGCACGTAGCTTTAGATTACACCTTCATTCATATAACAGCTAATGACTCAGTAAAACTCCGTGATTCGAAACAGTTGATTACTCCGTGAGCAAGATAGACAAATAGATTGGAATTAGATATATTAAAGAGTTATTAAACCATTACAAATTACTCAAGTAGATGCTTACTACTTGTAAAGATGCTATACAATAGTGTTTCTTAAACTTAGCCAAAACCCAGTATATTTTATTATAATTATTCGTGTATAATTAATACAACTACAACTGAGTAAATCGACTTCAAAGTTAAATATTATGCGACTGTAGATTTTAAATAACTGTTCTTAAATTATCTATTTTTACTATTCCATGAAAAATATTGGGATTTGTTAATGTGTTTAGTACCTATTTGAAGGAGGACGTCAGATCAAAATATTAAAATTAAATACTTTACTATAATAAGACAACATAAGTATGACGTTTTTAATATTCGGGTGGGTTTGCAAGTTTTCGGTCAGTTACTAAAACAGCAGCCCATATTACAAGTAGTAAATTGTTAAAATTACTTTTAATATTAATTATTAAATTACTTACAAATACTCATTTTACTATGACATCTCATCTGATTTACTGTTCTGTTCTGAAAATAATAATCATCGCTTTTATCAGACAGTTAGTGTTCCATATGTGTGAGTATTCCTAAATCACTTGCCTTATAAGAATCTTTGATTTTTATATCGTGCTCACAGCATTTTTTTCATTTATTAGGAGTCTACTTAATTAAGGAATAACCGATAAAAATTTTATGTTACGTCATTTCTATCGATTTTATATTTCATATTGTACTGTTTTTCATCACTTTTAAATAGTCGATCACATTAAAAACAATAATTTCTCGTGTTTTTCTTTGTAAAGGTTTTTTGTAATACCCCGATTGAGATAGGGTATTCATTGTAAAACTGTAAATATACTATTGTATCGTGTAACATAGACTTTTCTCACACATACGCAGTGTGTACACACCTACTATATGCGTACGAAAGTAAGTGTGCTTCTGCGCAGGTCCGTGCTTAAGGTGTTTAGCTATATGGATATCAGTGGCGAAGGCTCCATACTAAGCGATTATTTAAAGCTTACCTTCTATTTTCAAGTATTTAATTTATATAAATAAATATCTATATTGTAGGACATTGTAGGTTATAATAAAAATATTGATTGCCATCTATCGTCGTTATTTATAAGTAGAGCTTTTAATTTAGTCATGTTTCGAATCAAAAATAAATGACGGAACGTCCAACGTGAGTGCTATTTTTAGAATTATTTCAACGATAATCCAAGCCGAATTTTCTACCGAAATTCAGTTGCCAACTTCATGCATGTCTGGGTTTTTGTTCGAGACTCAGAAGCGTTAACAGACAAGCTTATTCGAAATGTTGAATTGTTTATTGTCTTTGCTTATCTTTAAAAGCAAATAATAAATAATGATGATTAAAAAAAATAATAACTATTGTGTTCGATCACATATAATTTATAAATTGTTATTAAAAATAAATATTGTATTAATTCGCGATTATTATTTAGGTTACTTCAGTCATAGACAAACATAACATGCTATTCACAGTTTATGTCATTTTGACATGTCAAAGCGGTGGTAAAGGTTTATTTTATAATACAAAATTCATTGTGTTACTGTGAATGTGGATAAATTATCTCATATTGTACCGAAATCATTCGGCAGTGCTTTAAATATATAAGTATTTATTAAATTGTGTAGTGTCCCGGTAGAAAATGTGCGAACGATTGCATTTAAAAATTATCAAAGCTTGACCTTCCAAGGGTTCATTTAGATTTAAATACAGCAAAAAAAATTTAAATTAGACATTTTCACAACAATTTATAAATGATAAATATTTGTTTTTAACTGGCAGTTATACATTAAACAAACTTTTTTGTTGGCGATGCGTATTGTTTGGTAAAGAAAGTATGCGTGGAATTCTACTGCCATAAGTGATTTAAATAATTTGACAAATTCAGCGGTGAAACCTATGACCAGTGTGTCGTTGTCATTAGTGTGCACCTATTCATCAGTAGTAATATCGTAAGTATTATCTTCTTATTTCCCGTAATTTACCTGACAAGTGTGCTCTTTTTCTCTGATCTCCACAGCTTACCTCTTTCCAAAAGTCACCCTTCGCCACTGATGGATATACACCATTCCATATGATATAATTAATTTACAGGAATAAAATATTAATAATTTTATACTTGCAGTTACATATTTTAATCCTGTTTCACGCATAAATATGGTACCAATGTACATTAATTACATGTCACATGTAATCGTATAATCGTCGCTATCTCAATAATTAAGTGTATTATTAAACATTTTGGTCTTTGCAGTTCTTCACTCAAGACGATGATAATGTCTGCCTTCACTTATTTATCTATATTTAGAGATAATTGTAATATACTAATATTATCTATAAAGAAGTTCTTGTAAACAATGGCTACCAAATATTACCTAACAACCTAATAAAGATTGTCGAGATGATTGAGGTCTTATTTCACCATATTATGGATGAGAGTGTTATTGTTACGTCTTTTTGGAAATATTTGGAAGTATTTAAGACCCACGACTAAGTGGACGAATGATGTCAGAAGAGTTATCCAGATTGATTCGGATTTGAAAAGCACAAGAGCAGACACAATCGAGGAAAGTTTTAATTTTGACAGGATAATTTATATTTTGTATCCGCCCCGATCAGGTATACTAACCCTCTCTATGATCCACCTCTGTGTCGCGACCCACCAAATGAGAATCGCTGCAATAAAGAAAAAAAACTTTAATTCCAGTTGAAAGAATAATGATATGTTATTTTATTATACAGGTGGTTATTAAATTAAATTTAAAAATCATTAACAATATGACATATACTATACATAATATAATAGAGAGCACCATTCTTAGACCAGTATTACTACTGGTCATAGGTTAGTAGCACAGCGTAATAATATTTCATAAAATTATACTGATAATTATATATATATATATAATTTTTATACTCAATAATCTTGTGAAAATACATAATGTATCAACTATGCCTGCGATAGGATCTTATGCATTCACTAATTATCTCACGTTTAATAGTCTAATAGTAACAGAGAGATCTAGAAGTGATTGACTGAAGAAGGGACGTGAGAGACCGGGCACAATAGAGGAGTCTGTTTGAGGCGACTCCGAAGTTCCAATGAAGAAGAAGAAGAAACTTTCAGTATTTCACTGCCTATCATTTTTCGTCATGCTATACTTACCTGTTTAATATCGTATATCGTACGCGGACCAAAATTATATTACTGTTGACAATATTGATGCACATAATATAAGTATTGATGATGAAAAATGTGTACTATGTATCCGGCAGGATTTGAATTCTAAATGACTAGCCATAAACCACTACGTCTATATTATAGCGACACAATATGTATTGTTTATGTTAGAAAAATAATTATTATTGTCTTTTGATCTCGTAATATTTCTATGGTATATGTATTGTCACCTATTTTCACTTCCCCACCGCCTATGCAACAGTCGTATAATGGATTATCTCACTTAACGCATTTTGCCCGAGGAATGGAAAGCGAAATTCTCTATTACTGTCCCTCTAAAAATAGGTCGGAAGGAAATGGATATAAATCTAAATGACTCAAGCTAACTCAAGTTAAACTGTTATTACGTTAAAACAAATTGTCACGATTCTCGCAGTTTTAATGCCAGGCGCTCTCGTAACAACATCCAATGGTCTGATTGCAAACAAATTCCACGGAATTTTAACTATTCAAGTACAAAATATAGATAATAGTATTATTATACTAGTGTCATTTAATTTTTTTTTTTTACTATAGCCATAGAAATATACATTAATTCGTTTTGTCTTTACATCACTATACAATTTCGAAACTTACTCAAATATATCAGTTGTATAATTAAATCATTATGTTATAAACTATAAATATAAAGAAAATAGTAGCACATTAGCTCTTCAATCCTTTATAGATCTTGACTACCTTACGAAGACGTCTCTTAAAAGATTCATAGGATATATTATAAGACTTTATATTACGATGTATAGACACTTACGTTTTTAATTTCGTGGTCATGGAATAGATGTTATGGTTAAATAAATCAGACAGTATCTTATGTCAACAAAAAATAAATTGTTCCCCATAAAAATGCATCAATCTTAATCCTTTACTGTAAGAGAATATGACAATTTGATGTCGCCGATTCGACACCGGGTAAATAAAGTGGATAACGGACTACAGATCAATGCGTGTAAAAATTCACGTATCCTACAAGTCGTAACGAAACTGTTCAATTGAAAGTTGGTCAAAAAAGAATAAATTAGAATTTAATACTGACAAATGCTTTTGTATTACTTTTTCTAGGTCAAGAACCCCGATTAAATATAATTATATTATGTCAAAAAATTCTTTAAAACGTCAATCTGAGGCGAAAGATCTTGGGATAATTTTTGATTCTTCATTATCCTTTCACTCGCATATAACTTCCACGGCTCTACGTGCGAGTAAGCTTCTAGGATTCATCATGCGACAATCCAAACCATTCAAGAATCCTAATGTATTACGTACACTCTACGTCTCATTAGTGCGTAGCATTCTTGAATATGGGTCAATTATCTGGTGTCCTTATGAGGTTTCCTATAAGCTTATTTTAGAACGCGTCAAGAAGAAATTTCTTCGATGTCTTTATTTTAAAACATTTAACTATTTTCCTTTCGATAATTCGTCAGATGATTATTTTCCGACTGCCTTTCTACAAGGCATGCTTACTTTTCACTCTCTTGAATCTCGTCGGTCTCTTTTGCTGTTGAAACACTTTTGCCTGTTATCGCGAGGGATGATTTCCAATCCTGGTGTCCTAATGAATTTGAATTTTCATGCGCCTGTCAATTACCTACGTGGTCGCAGCCATGATTTATTCTGGATTGGAACCGTTTCCTCGTGTCAAGCCTATCAGGCACCATTAGCTAGGGGTGCAATACTAGTAAATGCGCTCCCTAAAAACATAGACATTTTCAGTGATGTACTTTGCATTTTGTTTTTGAAACTGTATTTTTCTGTATAAAATTGTACTTAAGTATGTTTCGATTTTTTTTTTTGTTATTATTTTTGTTATTATATATATATTTATTTTTCTATATTCTCTTCTCTCTTGTGAGGGTAATGTTTGACTTATAATGTAAATCTCATGTTGTGTACGTCTTGAATTTAGATTTGTTATGTCAACAATGTTTTGTATTCTTAAATAAATAAATATGTATTTATTCATCTGTGTGGTGACCAGATGTCTCATATAATTATCCAGGTATTGAGTCAAGAGTGATTGAATCATTTTAGATCAGCAGTTCTCAAACGTTTTTTAAATTTCCTACGTGGCGGTCCCTTTAAAAATTGTTCGATGACTCGCGGACCCCTTTAATAAAAAAAGAAAATCTATATTATTAAAAAAAAAATGGCGCTTAAATGCTTTGGACAAGGTTGCCACATACCTACGGTGCGGCACTTCTTATAGGTTGTTGTGAATAAAATATTTTTTTACAAACAATTATGTATTCATAAAATATTACATGTTATTTAGTCATTCAATTTAAATAAGAATTTTAATGGGATGGATGCATCTTCTTTACCTGAACCAGTTCTTCTATGTTTGGCTCTGTTTTGGCCAGTGCAACTCTCATGTAATTTTTACGTATAATCATCTATTTCGAGATTCATTCCCTACCTGGGATAAATCCAAATCCAAAACCTTAGAAATGTTACATGCTATAATTATAAAAATATAAATACCTCCTCAATATAAAATACTACCTCAATATAAATTCCTACCGAAACCGCTTCTCGGTCCCCAGCTTGAAAACCACTGTTTTAGACCATCATTACGTAAAATCAAACTTGATAAATAAATATGGATAGTAAAATAGTATTGAAAGAGTTATTCCATGTAAAGCAACGAGGCGTTCCCCTTCAAGTCCCTTCATGGCCGGCGATTTCTTCCGGTTGCACTAAACACACTGTGGGCAACTAACTCGCCAACAATCATGAGCTCAACATGTCGTGTAGAACGTTCTGCAATGCGCCATTAATTCGGAAATGTCATAATACTGCAAATTCCTACGATAATCATATAAATTGCGATATTATGAAGGAGTGTGGTAATCTGGGGTACAAAGCGACATGTCGCGTTATTATACTATATAATTGAAAAGTAATACAAAGATGTCAACGTTATATTATGAAACTAACTAATTATTATGAACACATAACTGACAGTTTGGAAAACAATAAAAAAGATGACGACCTCACTTATGGCGGTCGTAAGAACTTTTAAAAATTCCTTAACTATTAAAGTTATGAAGACTGCACAATATACTGAAATCAAATAATTACAAATTCATAATTCATTATAAACTTTAGAGATTGGTTTATCAGTGGTTTATTTGAATCAATACAAGCACTGCGCATAAAAAATGTTGCAAGTATTCAATGATCGAGCGGCGTAAGCGTCGTCTTATAATGTCGTGGGTCTCAGGTTCGAATCTTGAGTTTGAAAATACCCATTGTTTTTCAATTTGTGTTTAGAGTCAGAGTATGGACCTAATAGGTTAAGCAAGTGGCTAACATCCATTTCTCGTAATAACAAAAATTTGTTAATACAAATATCTACTCCGTGGAGGCCCATATTATTATCTTATTAGGATCGGATATGGTCAAAAGAAAGAAACATAAATATTACTTTATTTATTAGTGAAATGATAACAAGCTCTTCGTTTGTAAACGATGTGCAATATTTATGTATTTGGTTGATTTAAATTTACAAAGCGTGTTTATTTGACAGCTTTTTTTTATTTAAATTTCGTCGTTGTTGATTATCAAATGAAATTAAATTATACTTTTATATAGTGTATAACATTAATTCCAAGAATGTATTTCATTGCAGTGAACTTATGAGACCCGGATCGTCTGTGCCTTGGAACAAAGTACTGTTTGATGCAACAGGTGATACTCGTCTCGACGGGGAAGCTCTTAGAGAGTACTTCAGACCATTAGAGGAGTGGCTGAGAAACGAGAACCTTCGAACTGGCGAATACGTGGGATGGACATACGATGGCGACTATTGCAAATTCAGGTACCCCATATATTATTTTTTTAAGAATACAATATCAGTGTGAAATAAAAATGGGGAAAAAAGCACTTTGAATTTTCCAAATTAATAACTCTGCATTATATACAAGTAATACATGTAGAAAAAGGTCAAGTGAAACGGCTGAATTAGTAAATTTTAGAAAACATACACACACGAAGTAAGTAGATAGTCGAAAACTTAATCATGTTTTGACAGTCATGAAGCAGTGCATTTAGACTTATCTCTCTTTTTCCATGACACTGACAGTTATGTATGAGTAGTTATACTGTGGTCATTATCTTTGATGACTTTACTGTATTATGAGTAACTTGGTTAGCTGAAATCTACGTAACAGGTATTGTAGTGTAATTTTTAAATTAATTGAATATTTATAATTAATTATTAAAATTTCAAAATTTCTTTTTATTAGCTATCAGTAAGGAAACTAAAATAAATTATATCACCGATATGTAAACATTATCCATCTTTTATTACCTTTACTTTTTCATATACAATAATACATGATATTTCAACTGTAGTTATTATAAAACAATGGGTTAATCAAAGTTAAAAACATCGAAAAATGGGCAACACGCCTCGATTTGTCTGTGACATGTCTAAAAAATAATTAAAAATGACACTTTTGACATTTTTTATTATTGCTATAACTCCCTTCTCAATGATATCTCTCCAATGACAATAAATTGTCTTTTGTTTAATTCAATTATCGACATTCTAAGTAACGTAACCCATTGTTAATAATATTCAATTGGTGTGATTTCGACTATTGCAATGTACCTATATATACGATATATTATATTATCGATGCCACCCACGGTGGCCGCGCGGCTTAAGTGTTGGACTATCACGCTGTGGGTCTCAGGTTCGAATCCTGGGTCTGGCAGGTACACATATTGTTTTTCAATTTGTGTGTGAGTCAGGGTGTGGACCTAATAGGTTAAGCAAGTGGCTGAAATCCATTTCTCGTAAAAAACAAAATATGTTAATACAAACCCTTACTCTGTGGAGGCCCATATGATTTTATTATGAGCGGATGGAAAAAATATATATATATCAATATAAATTTTTTTTAAATTGAATTATATTACAGTTCGGTAATAATATGGTTTGGTTTGAATAAATATAGGTTTTTTACGGTTGATAAACAATCTAAAATCGTGATTTAAATTAATAGGCATCCACCAAAAGCAGTCAGAGTAATAATATTATTTCATTGAAATAATTATATAAATTATTTATTTAATAAAACAATTACCTAAGAATCATTGTTATATTATGATGTAAGTACCTATATTCAAAACTAAATTTCGTAGTTATTTAGGTTATATTAAAAATAACGTGAATATAATGATTTTTTTCCACAAGACTTTAAGAAATCATTTCGAAATTTATCTCTTTTTATTTGGAAAATTATTGAACATTTTATGTTTATTTTACGGTTTCTTCTTCCTAAATTCAGATGCTGATTTCAATGCTCCCTGCTTTTAATAGTCAGATTTGAGTTACCCCATCTCTACCCGTCATGTATATGCAACCGCGATTTGTGCGTGGCCACCTTCCATGACGCTATAAACGTGTCAGAATGAAAAGATTTTGTCCCATACTTCCTTGTCCCGAAAAAAGCTGCACGCTGCAATATTTTTGTAGTCAACAATGAATATTATTTGGGTATTAACCACAATAGTGGATTATTTTTTAATCTCTCGCCTATTTGCTAAAAACATCGATTAGAGTTTTCTGCTACGATGAAATATTTTATTGTCAAATTAGATTTTGTTAGTTTTATGATGTCAGATTTTATTCACCCTCTCTAAGCCCCTTCATTAAATATCATCACGCCATAATCAGACACCTCCAAGAGCGTGACGTCATATATGGGTGTCCCCTTAAACTAGTATGTAGCTTGTTAACTCTTGCCGCAAAGAAAATATATTCTGATTAAAATATTAGATTTGGAAAACTTTATAAATATATTATAATTTTTTTAATTTAAAAAAAGTTGAACCTAGTGCGATTCGATTTTACATCTTTCACTGCGATGTGAGTGCTTTTATCTTTTAAACCACCGATCTGTCTGTACTCCTATACTACTATACATTTTAATAACTACCTGCGTTACCTATATGATATTAAATCCCGGCAATGGAAGACAACCAGATTTGTAATTAAACCAAGATAATGATATTACTAACATGAAAGTTTGAATCCCATTCGGTCCAACTTTTTTCTATATTTTTTATAATGGGTATGTTTCTCTGGTTTTTCAAAATAATGTAATTTCAATAAATTATTAGAATCGAACATTATTGAATCTTATTAGAATTAATTGAATACAATAAATAGAATCACATTATGTAATAAGTATTACTATTACATATTTGAAGTACCTAAGAAGAAAAGTAGTATGTGTCAAAACATCACGAAGTTATTATTTTACCATGCTTAAAAACCGATTAAAAACAATATTTTTTTTACATATTGTATATTTCGATCAAGTCTAAAGTGATTGTACTAACAATGTATGAGGTATTTTCAAGCCACACGCTACGCGTGCAAATTATATAGTTGGGTATGGTTTTTACACAAAAATTAATCACGATTTACTAGCGATTTTGATCCACTTAATGTAATCCGTTTGCAACTGCATGCATACGTGGAGATGTTATTGCTAGTAAAACGCGATAACGGCGATCGGTTAAGTAACTTTGGAATACTTTGTAAGTGAATTAAATGGTTGTATGGACTTTACTTGTGTGTTAGGCCTACGTTGCCTATTAAAACATCGCGAAAATCGTGATCGATGTTAAGATTTATTTGCTGTAATCTAAATCAGTTTATTTTATAGAATACAGCAAATAATAGGTCGTTTATGTTTATACTATGCACCTGCATACAATTCTAATCAAAATAGGAAGAAGACAATATACAATAAACATACATATTTTTTTGAAAAAACTTCTGAAAAAAACATTATAACCAATAGAAAAAAATCTTTTTGAAAAAAGTAAGACACCCTGCAGGAATCGAACCTGCATCTCTCAGGTTGTTTTCAGGTTAGTTGGTTCAAAGTTATAAAAATGTATAAAGTAAGTAATATTGGTGATGCCTAGTTCATGTACAGGCGATTAAATGTATGTAGTAACACATCTAGATAAGGTGGATAGATTGGGGTTGATCGATAAATTGAGTTGGTCTGGCATACAAGTATTAGGAGAGCGTCCGTTTTTGAAGCCGTGGGTCATGTGTTGAAATTAGGCGACAGTTATCATAATCGTTTTAAAATGCACTACAACCTTCTTCAGCAGTTTTCTTCATCTCGGACGATTCAGCGCCGCTAAAGTCTTAACCCTCACAGAATTGGTATATACCACACTTCTGGATAAAGGCCTTACTAACTGGTCTCGTCTACTTCTCGATCCCTAGTTCTTCGGTACCACGTATAACCACCGAACTTTATGAATTCGTTTATCAAGAGAGTTTTATGGAACCCTTTTGATCTTTTAGTCTCCATACCACCCACTGCATGGTTAAAAAACTAACTGAAAAGTGAAAAAATACCTTTCTTCACATTTTATTTTTAATTTATCTGGACATAACATTTAAAAAAAAAACTTGTAAGCCACATTTAAACCAAGTAGAATGGTGGTTTTACTGCGTTGAAATTAGTAGGTAGTTTTTGTGATTATTTTAAGATTTTACCATTTTACGATATTGTGTATTTTTAAAACATACATATAAATAATACTCAAAAGGAAAGACACAAACGATTTTTAAAGGTTATTTTAAGTTATGTACATTTACTTCGAATGTAATATAAACTTTAAATATTTAACTATGAATAAATTGATCCAACATGTTAACAATTTATGATATTGTAAATTAGTTAAAGTATTATATTTATTACGATAACGGTGTAACTAAGGTTAAACCTCTCTTTATTTACAATTCACGACTTAGTTTTTAAATGTTAACATTTTCTAGGGTTTTCTGTGCACGTTTCTTATAAAAAAAATGGAGCGTAATCACGTAAACAGTAGCTCAGTGGAAAACAACATTTGGAACGATTATAATATTAAATACTATTTAAATGACTAATGTAAAGATACAACATGCATATTATAGCGATGTGGTGCGAGTCCATGATGGCTTGGCGCCACCATAAAAATATCTTACTTAACTGGAAATAATGCACAATTATCGGATTTTACACAATTTTGATTTTGAAAAACACGAAGAGTCCATAATCGTTGAAATGGATTTATCAGCAAAGGCGAAAAATCATCATAAAAAATGTTTTTCAAATTTTTTTGGTAAGTAAGTATATACTTTTTGATTTTAAAATCTTATTTTCGACAAAAATCACCTTATTTAGATTTGATAAGTGTTGTATAAGAAGTTGAAAAGTGGATTCAGTACAAAAAAATGTCATTTATTAAAAGTATTCATACAATGCATTTCCACTATGAATTATGGACAGTCAACACAATTAATGATATAATTTGAAACACCTCGAAAAATATAGCTTTTTTAAATAATAATTATAGAGCTAAACTAAGTGGAGCACGAACCGCACATCTTTTACGATCTGGTTGAGCGTTCTTGTTCTTTCTCCAACCATCAACTTTCACCAAGTAGTTTAATACACCTAGGACGCCATAAATATTAGATTTTATTCGTTTAAGTCAGTAAAAGATGAGGGGTGTGATTCTTACATGCTTTAACTTTTTTAGGATATTTTCCAAAATATATGTTTTCTGATGTGTTTCAAAATTATATATTTTTAAAAATTATAATTGGTGCATCGTACCACAATGCGTTGTATATTCAGTAGGTACTTATTTATTAACAAACTAATAATGTTGTAAACTTACCTGTTAAACAGTAGAATAATTGTAATATTATATAGATATAATTTTATACGTTGTATAGGCATAGTATAGACCCCGGCATATTTTTTATTTATTTATTTAGTAAATTGGGATTGGTAAGTCAATTTATATTCAATGTGGAACTACATAGTTACATTTTTAATTATACACTATTGTAAATCAACTTAAAATGTAGTAACTATTAATATATTATAAATAATGTAGAGCAAAAAATATTCTATATTTTTTGCCTATTTTTGACGTAAATTGACTTACCTACGTAGCCTTACCTGAACGACAGAATTTTCAGATGATATATTTGTATGTAGGTCACATTACATACTTCCGTGAGAAATTTATTTTCATCTTGACAGAATAACTCAATAACCCATTAGATTGACAAACTGTAAAGATCTGTGATATTATATAAAATAGAGTAACCGGTTTGTAACCTCTGTCATGAAGTGTAATCTAGATTAGATCCGCATTTAAGTCCAGTAGAGTAGGTGGTACAACAGCTATAATCCTGAGATGTGACTATGCTCCATTTCTGTATTAAAATATGCAATAGTATACAATACGAACTGATTCTTACTTTAAGCATTATGTTATTAACCTATTCATATCGAACACTAAGAATAATGTAATAACACTAATAACACAAACGGAATATCTTAAATACTACGTACAATGTGATATATAAATTTTAGTATTCTTTTTCTAGGAATTGGAAAAACTAATGCTTTTAAATTTCTTGTCTACTAAAGAGCTACAAAAATTTTACCACTAAATTTGAAATATTTGTATGGATTCCGTTGTCAGCCAGATATTTTCTCCTATCCCGGAAACCCGGGACTGAAAACATACTGTAAACATACTACAATATCGTAATATTTAAGAGAGCAGCGTTTAACAAGAAATAGCGATGAAATGGGCTTGCTGTAAATTTAATCGAGAAATAGCAACCATGACATTAATCACACTTTCCCTGCCTATCTGCGCATTTGAATAAATCGTATCTGCGCATTCTACTATTATAATACGCATATCCTGGGATAGAAAAACCTGTCAGATATTACAATTGTTTCTATGGTTTTGGAATACTTACGTGGATTTAAAAAAAACTGAAGAACTCAATATACTGAAGATCGCGGCCGTTATGCAGAATCAGCATACAATTTGTGATTTTCTCCTTATTCTCTTCGACACCAATAATAAAATTTTCCAGTTGAATTCTCCATTTGGCCAATCCAGCGTGCGTGTATTCTTCCTCTTCATCTTTTACCATTTATGCTGCCAATCTTTAGCAGTCGCTAAAACTGGCAATCCCTCCTCGATTATCGGAGTCAGGCTCTTAATACTTTGGACGCTGACGACGCACCTGGCGCGTAATGACCAGGCGGATCGATGTAATTAACGGGCATTTTAAAAGTGGTTTTTAAAAAATAATTATCTAGTCAGCAGTGAATACATATGAGCAGTGATAACCCAAGTCAATCTTTTATTATTAGCTCTTTTAAGATTGATTTGTTAAATGGAAAAGAAAAAACTTTGCATGAGCTGAATTTTAGTCAACATTAAGATGCATCACAGCCACGACTTTTCACTCTAATCATTTCTATGGTCATTTTTATTTTTCTTTAGTGGGTTCCATCATTTTGTCGATGGGAATTCCTTGATATACAAAATTGTTCACTACCTTTACGAATGATCTCAACCTAGTTTTTCAACATGACGAAGTAGTTGACTACTCTAAATCGTGGCTAAAGACATGAAGACATGATTATGAGTATGATTATCATCAGTATATCATATATTTATTAATATCTCGCCTCCTACTCTATTTTAATATTCCAATTCTTCGCTCATATAAATGTTAAATAGGATCGGTCTTGTATTATAATTTCATTACTAATTTTTTTGTTGTAAATATAAATAATTAAATTGGCCCCCACTGTCTATAAATAACCTGTGAGACAGTTTCGCTTTTAAAAGCACTTAATCACGATGGACAATATAAACAAATACATCAAACACATCGCCCACTGAGCTAGTGAAAAAATCGCAGAGCACGATCAAATTCTGCTACATGTCGACCAAAACGATTGCATTTGCTTCGCTTGCGATTGTGGAAATTGGAACAGGTAGTTTGTAAAACCTGCTACTTTCATTTGTTATGTGTAAAATAAATCGAATGTAGGAAGTGTTCTCTGGTCGATTGGGACACTGACCATACAAAATTTAACAAGTCGATATATTCAGTTGCCTTCACTGTTAGGAATATTTTGTATGCACATTCTAGAAAATTTTTAGGTCAACGCTTATCATTCTGTTAGATCGTGTATGACAAGATGGCCTGTCACTTTTGTTTACTCAATGGGAACTATCTAGGTGGAAGTTGTATATTGTATTGATTTCCATACTTTCTATTTCGTTACAATTTAATACCAATTACACCATTCCATAAAGCAAACATGTAAAAAATCTTCATTATTTTATATACGTATGCCATACTACTACCCCTAGTATTCAATTATTAAGCAATATTATTCCTTCTTAAGGTGTCAAGTGCTGTATGCGGTATAAAGCGAATAATTTCGAATTTGAATAATATTTGGAAGATAAGCCTGGAAAAATTGTAGATTTTATATAAAATAATATGTGTATTATTACAATTAGGTCATTATTTACAAATTTAAACATTTCATGATCATAAAATATACGAATATTACTAACTATAAAAGAGTATTATTGTAGACGTCGTTTTGTTAAATTGAGAATACAACCATATTTTGGTATCTACATGAAATATTTATTGGAGGTTTAACTTTTTTTTTAATTATAGTTAATAGATAATAAATATCAACATGTATATTATACTTATATATAATTTACTTTATCTAATATTAAATATTATCTTTTCGGTTATTTTCTTTTTGGGATTGTCAATTCTCTCTTAATTTTGGAGAAATTTCAATATATTGCCTTCCGTATATTATTTAATTTGTTACCGTTTAATTCATCCACTAGTAATTTTAATACGATTATTATGTGAACACGAAGTATCACATCGAATTGTGCAAGCTGGTGAAAAGTGAGGTAAAAACAATGTTTGTTCATATACAAGCAGAAGTTTTGTGTTTCTTAAAAATATTTCCCATTAAATAAATGATTTTTGTTTATTTATAAGAAAAAGACTCAAAAATCGATGGATTCAAATGAGCATTCATAATATCTTCTGGCTGTCTAAATAAATGTCTATTTTATCTTCAATTATTTTGCGTGGAGGTAGTTTCCGAGCATGCCATAAGTGGAACACGAGCCATAGGTGTACAACAGCTGTACTAGTATTAGTATATGTATTTATTATGACAGATATAAACTAGATATGTGACTTAAACTCATTTGTTGGCATTGTTTGTATAAATAAATCAAAATAATTCAACAAAAAACATCGGTTTGTTTGCAACACCCAATAACAATAATATCATGTTTCGCTGCATTATTGAATAATAATAATATTAATATGCAATAGAGTAAAGTTCGCAAATAATAACTGGCGTAATGATCTCACAGTGAAGCAATTTTGGTCGTAAACTTTCGCTGTGGGAACCAAACCAGCAAAAAGTACATAATATAATAATGTAATCCATACAACATAGGTAGATCATTTGTGATTCAATTTTGTATGAGAAATGTTTTTATCATAATCCGTATTATGAACAGTGTCCCCAATGTGGTAACCCATATAGATACTTGCCTACTTGCATAATACCGATGCCAAACTACGAAAATTCATTAAAAATAACAACAAAAACTCATGAATATATTTTGTCTCGACTTCTATTGTCATCAAATGATTGCTTATACATATAAAGATCTTTATATATAGATACATCCTTAATTACAAACGGGTTTTGTATCCTGAATGTGTGTGTATTGATTGGTGGACATTTGTTTTGACATTTAGTAATTTTATTATAGGCGTATGACATAATCATATTTTTTGTGATGGTTCATCTTAATACCTTTGCACCCGCGGAATCCAAGTTTATAGAGCAACTGTCCATGGATTTAACAAAAAAAAATGCATTATTTTTGATCTCATAAAAGTACACAATGAGTTAGGGGAATGACTAACAACCATTCCTCATTAACAAATATTATTATAATCTCCTGTGGGTCAATTCCCGGCCTGGCAACATTATTTTTTTTAGTGTATGTTTGCTATGTAATGCATGGCTTGGATGGCAGAGTTTTTTTTGTAAAAAGTATGATTATAATATAACTCTTATCGAAGAACTATATTATACTATTTAGAAGTAATAATTACAAGATAAAAAGATTT
The DNA here is from genome assembly GCF_057557595.1 of Rhyacophila brunnea. Lineage (NCBI taxonomy): Eukaryota > Metazoa > Arthropoda > Insecta > Trichoptera > Rhyacophilidae > Rhyacophila > Rhyacophila brunnea. The sequence continues at coordinate 34,552,961 of NW_028232752.1, forward strand.
TTTTATATAAGTACCACGTTTTTAAATTTTCTGTTAAATCGCATAAGCTTGACAATTATATGTATTAATAATTTAGGACAAATAAGGCAATTGCCAACAAATCATTTTTTTGCTATTTTGCAACAAATAAATATAGAATACTGAAATGTCATTTTAATTTCCATAGTAACGCAAGTATATATTAATAATTTAGTTGCTAGGACCACCCTCTTAGCAACCAATAATAATGGATTAAATTACGGATTTCTTCCGAAATAACTTTTCATACAAAACAGAATTAACTGAAAATGAATTCAATTCTACTTAAAGATGGCTAAAAGTATTAAAAGAATGCATTGGCATCGTGTTCTATGTTCTAAAAGTTTCAAATGTCTAGCTAGGCAGGAAATAAGTTAAAAATTGATTACAAGATTTGTACTGGATAAACAACCACCGGACAAACAAGAATACGAGCTAAGAAAAACGTAAAAAACATGGTAATAAAAATGTTACCTCTTTTTGGTTAGATTATACAATCCACTATATCCAACCAGTATATTACTTACCTGAAAAGTAAACATATTATTATAATGTAACTGACCAATTTATTACTCGTAAAATGAACGTTATTAACGGTATCATAAAACTGCTTTAAGATCAATATTGACAGATTCAGTCCATTAAAATCGTCGTTAAAATATATTCAATTTACCAATATTTTGCAATACTTTTTTAAGGTTTCAAAGAAATCTATTTTATAGCTGTTATTTACGTATTTCGCTTATTAAAACGTCGATTAAAATTCCGGATATCAGAGGTAAATTGTCTTACTTGCAGAAGCTAATAGTTTTTTTAGAGGTAAACAACAAAATCCTGCCGATGTTAACTTTCGTCGTTCGCTTATTGGAGGCTGTCTAATTCAAATTAGGGTTGCGTCTATAATCCACTATTTTAAGATAATCACATAAAACCGTCATAGGCATTATTTGAAAACTGCAAATAGAATTTTAAAACACCATGTTTAATGTTGGAAATATAACAAATAACAGCTGAATCCTGATACTGAACCGATTTTGAAATAACCCCTCACTTCAATACTTTTACACTAATGAACGGAACTGGATTTGATATTTTATTCGGATGCGAACTATTAATATATAGGAAAGTACTATATTTTTGGTAGCTATCTAGCTCATAATATGTTTCGTATACTTTTAATGGTAAATTTGTACAACATGTTTTATTTTATATGTCTAATTATTAGAAAATTATGTGGATTTGCTAAATTTATCACATCTTCAACTTAAATTCAGTACATGAAGTAACGGTATGAGATGTCAAACTGAGAACCTTAAAATTGTTTCGATAACTATATTATGTGAAAGAACATATCACGAAAATATTCTACGAGTTATCTAATGTGTAGGTATATATGCCTAAACAGTAATCATGAATACACCATACAGTATTGAATAAACAATGTAAATAGGTACTACAGTTTACAAGAACCATCTTCATTATTAGTAGGTAATAGTTTTTGTATTGTATCGTTTGATATAACTAAAAAACCTGGTGCCGAAATATGTAAAAACTCAAAAGGCCAAATCTGTCGAAATGACACTTTACCTCTGTGCTCCAGATGTTATCTCGTTCATTTTATGTGTTTCTTCATACTTACGAAATTTCATCACAACACTAACAGTAAGTGTATCTAATTAAAATATTATTATTGACGTTTAAAAGCATTATGAAATTGATTTTTATTCATGTTTACGCTCATATGGGTGAACATAATAACACATTCATCATAAATAAAATGCACTCTATCATTGTATCAATAAATATCGTCATCTCAATATATGTTGTACGTTCTACCCAGGGTTTCCCAAACTATGTACCGCAGAGCGTGAATAAGTGTTTTGTGAATCTACTAGAAGTGTCAAAACAAGCAATGATTGTTTTACTTCAGTTTATTACGACATTTATGCGAAGCAGAATTTTCTTATTGTGCTGCAACAAAATTAAATTCCAGGAACAGGCTCGAGATGCCACACCGGATATAAAAGTTCAACTTTCTAATATTGTGCCTGATATCAAGAAAATTTGAAAATCAATGACCCAAAATCATAGAAGTCATTAAGAGCTTTATTCAATTATATTTTTATGTTTTGTTTTAAAAATATTTATTAAATAAATAATTATTATTTTCACTCATTTCTTTATAATTTACTGATTATATATTATTTATCTACCCTACAAAATAAACAAGGAGTTCTAGGAGGAGGATAAACAAAAAGTTCAGGATTCGCGGGGAAAGTTTCTACAGTACATAGCTTGATTTATGGTGTTTTTGAGAATATTACTGAATTTCATACATCCGTCAGCATAATCCATTTTATCTGTAATGGTTTTAAACACTGGGTGGAAATAAATAAAATAAAGTCTTGTAAAATTAAAATAATTATATAAAATATCTTAATTGGATTCAGATTGAATCAACCTGGTGGGTTGGTAAAAGGTTTTGAAAAAAAGAGATACCTACATACGTCATAACCATAACTCTCTAAATAACACAACCAGGTGTCTATTACTTACCAACTGATATTTTGAGACATCTTATAGTTTGACATTTACAAGATAGTTGAATATACCACTATTAATTGACAGGAAAACTAAAGCAATCCAGTTATATTCATATACCCAATCAGAGGCGCCGTATCCTTCTAGGCAATATTTGCAGCGGACGCGAGCGAATGGACCAAAGGGCGACCTCTTAAGTTTGTCTCTAAGCACCGGCCGCCCCTTGATTCGGCGTTCTTTGAGACTGAACATTTTATTTAAATAATGCTCAAATATAAATAAAATATAAAATAATATGTACTTATATCATATTACATATTATACGGAGATGTTATTATTATTTCAGCGTACTCGATTTTTTGAAATGATATTTACTATGATATAATATTTTATGTTACGCCTTGTTAACAAAAAACGCTATGTACGTTAAGTATCTGTAATTTACTTATTTGTTTAAAAATAATCGTTGTGTATGTGATACCTATCACAGATGAATAAGTAAAGTTTTTTTATTAGTTGAATATTTCTAACTAAGAGCGAGAATTGTTTGCACACAAGGGCTGTCGCCTCGCGGTGGGCCTGTGCACTGTAGTAAATTTAAAATTCCATTTCCCAACAAAGTCATTACCAAAGTTACTACCTACAACTAGGTAGTATAATAATATATTAAGTTGGATAGATATAAGAGAAAGTAATATTTCCTAATGTGGGTTATACTTATAATATTTATGATATTTAAATGATACAGTAATAATTGTCGTGTTACTTTCTGAAAATTATTCGTAATTTAAGTTTGAGTAGGTAATTATAAAAAATCATTAGTAAGTAAACATAATCTTAGAATAAAAATATATATCCTACTTTTATTGGTGTAAAATTCCTGATTTTTTATCAATTTAATAAATATTAAATTAAATTCAACAAACAGCATTTAAATAATTACATATATTTTATGATTCGAAGAGTTGACTCGTACTGAGTACATAACAGCTACAAAAACTGAATTATGCTATGATTCCTGTACCATTTTTATACATTATTATGTAGGTATGTGTTTTTATGTAGGTATATATTTTTAGAATATATTAAGTAAATTATTTTCATCCTAGAGCCGAAGTGCAAAGTTATGAAGCATATACTATAATAATCATTTTCAAGTTCTGCACAATAATATGTTCTGACTAATTGTATCAGCTATAGGCTTTGGATGTAAGCACCATAGTCGGATACTATAACCAAAATACTATTTATCATTTTACCAAATAACTCCTAACTTTATATTAATCTGAATTATTGTTTTTTTTTCAGTATCGAAACGGCGGGTCTTCAAGTCTACGGAGGATACTACAGCGGTGCTGCTCCTCATTTCAGCATTCTTACTTTCTGGACACTATTCCTGACTTCATTCCTGACAACAATATTCTTATCACATAGACATCGATAGATTATACGCCAATAAAAAAACAGATGTAAATAAAACCTCTTCAGTAGGTATTAAAAAATGTATAAAAATGCCTACAGACATAAAAATATTTTAGTTTATTAACGGTTTCAACGTACTACTAATTAATTTAACTCGAAATTGCAAACATAATATTTTTTGAATTCGCAATAAAAATAAAACAGAATTATTGTAATGAATACATAATTTAGTTTCAAATATGTGATGTGATTTTTGATGTTGCAAATAATACTGAATACTTATTGTCGGCTCATTAGCACAATAAAGTGCTCAAAATGAATAAACATACAAATAAAACATGTTTAATTACTGTTTTACATAATATATATTCTAGATTACTTCGATCTTAATAAATGAGAGAAGACTTTTTAATTTGCAAAATTCATTCAATATGTTCATGAATTAAATTTTCGGCGATTAATTATATGGGTTCATGTTTATTTTATCGTTTTGCTAAGAAACAAGTGCAATTAATTTCGATTTGATTATTTTAAAAATAGTTTTTTTCAAGATGAATATGTATAAACTAGATATAAAGATCTGGTGAAAACATAATAAATATAAAATATATTCTTATTTGGTTATTTTATAATAATAAATACTACTAATGATTTCATAGTTCAGATTCTATGCCGTCGTAAATAGGTCGATAATTAAAAAAATTGGGGTAAGTTAGGGGTAAGACTGAACAATCCATAAACATTGTAGGGTATGCATTTATGGCATTATGATATCCTCTCTTTTTTCATTATGGAATGAACATAATTGTTATGATCAGTTATTATAATTGTATACTATAAAATTGTTAAACATTTAAATTATTAAAGTCATATTTTTCATAAGATTTCCTTACGCATTGAACCCTTTTAAAGTAAACTTACTTTATAACGTCCATTATATAGCAAATTAAATATTTAAACTCTATTCACTGAAATTACTCCAAATTATTTATTTTAGACATATTTAGAGCGCGTGCACCAATAAATAACTGTTGAAAACCTCGCCAAAATTCTAAACATAAAGTATTATTAGATACTAGATAAAAGAATAATTTGAATGTATTAGCAGTTAAAATACAATAGGTGTATTAAATACTAATTAATAATCACATTGAAATACTATGTAATACAATTGCATAAATTAACTTTTAATAAAACACGAGTTCGTGATATTTTAAATACGGGACTAATTTGTGAGTTAACTGAGCTTCTATATAATATGGTTCAATTTACCATACTGTGTTTTTGATAATCGGGATAACAAAAAACGTAGGTATTATTAAATGGAGTAAAACAAAATTTGATTTTTTTTTTTGAATTTGAAAATTTGAATTGAAATATAAATCGTCAAAGATTTTAACCATCCCTAATATTCTCTTTTTGATTGGAAGAAATCAAAACATCCAACCTCCATATTTTAAATTGAATATTATAATATCTTTGTTCACTCATTTTTCACAATATGGTACACATTTTCAACAGTTCGTTTAAAAAATATCGGAATTAGATGCGAACAAAATTACAAACCTGGACAAATGTATTTTCAAACCAGTACATTTACATATAGTATGTTTTAATCGTAATTAATTGTAGTTTCACCTAAGTAGATTTTATACGTATTTAATTCGTAGATACACATTAAATACTATGTAACATATTAAGTATTATTAATACATTAAGCCTAACCAGTAACACAATAAATAATATCAATAATATAGAAATAATGTTTTTATGTAAGCTCTTAAATGTATTAGATACTGTGTATGTAATGTATTATGTATGTATGTAAGTATGACATAGTATATTTATAATAATATATAAAAAATAATCAGTTATTAAAGTTTTGTTTTGATTTGCACCCTGACATGCAATGCCAGACCAAGTGATATATTATTATTTTTCAATTTGCCAATCGTAAATTTTCCAACTATTAACAATATTACTTCATACGATTTTAATTTTGAGAGAGAGAGAGGTGTGCACCATTAAGCTTTATGAATATGAATTATCATTTATCAAAATTAAAAACAATTTCGCGAAAATGTCACATGGTCTATAAAAAATGCATATCAGAGACCATTTAATAAGTTTATAAATACATGTATAAAAATGAGAAATTAATATTTATCCGCAATACCATGATAATATAAAGCGATTATTTTTTTTAAAGTCACGTTACAACAACTTTGTTACATTTTTTATAAATTCAAATAATTGTTTTTCATCTTTATAAACATTATGTACATTATAAGGATTCATATTAAGTATACTTCGAAGAATGATATTTTTTTATATCCTATGATACCTGTTGAAGATAATATTACATGAGTACGTATAAAACAATCTAATACTATTGAATTAATTTATACTAAATATGATCGGCTTGTTGCGATATTTGACCAACGTATACTATATATTTACAATTTCCACAGTATATTTAATGGCGTTTACAATTATGAATAAATTAAAAATACTATAATAAAGTGTATTTAAATATAATGTAATCGTATATTACCATACTTGTATTGATTCAAGAAAACATGCTCGTATTAGCACTACGATTACATACATATTCATACAAAAAATAAATTAAGTAATTTAGAGATTATTCCTATTCAGAGAGTTAGTGATATTTTTACAATTTAAATATCTATTGTCATTGTTTTTTTACGAGATTTGGTAAATTGTAAAAAATAAAAATAATGTAATCAAATACGCCACACATAATGATAATAAAGTTGGTAACTGTTCACAGCAGGCCGTCGATAAAAACATAATGACTTATGTATTAATAAGTATGAGCTATTTTAAGACAGCATTATTTTAAATATATGTATTGTGGAGTAAATTTTCCATTTATTTAGTTACCATACGCACACCTGGTGTACAACTTTATGAAAGTGATTTATTATTATTATGTATATTAGAAGTATTTATATTCATATACATTATAACATATTCTATCAACTTTATTATAATATTAACTTACCCTTTACGATGCTAATAAATCCCGTCCTTCCAGTGATGTCACCTTGGGTTACTGTACAATATTGAAAATACTAGAGTAGATAAAAAGGAAATGCATATTTTGAAAACACAAAAAAAGCTAATGATGTTTCATCATCATTATTTGTTATTTTTTTATGTATAAAATGTTCTAAAGGCATCAAAACTTAATTATAATCATACGCGTATTTCTATACATTCTTACATTCTTCATAATAATATCTTGATCTCATGCCTAATTTTCATATCTCTTTCTTACAATTGAGTATGTTGCTTTTTATAACTTATGGGTACTTTTAGATGAATCTCTTTTGTTCTTACTGAAATGCGACACTCTGTATGCAATGTACATTTATAATTTATGATAGGTAAATGAAATCTGACGGATAACTATCAATTATATGTATTTACTGTATAATGCTATCGATTTTGAAAATAATAACATTTTAATTAGATGCTAGAAATCGCCGAAAATGAAGATGATGAAGTGCATACTAACTGAAATATTTGCAATTTAATGAGACGAGTAACATAAGGTGACATTGCAGTAACTGGAATGTTAATATCACAAAAATGTAAAATTTTAATGAAATTATAGTATGTTTATATTTTTTAAATATTTTTATTCAATAAATAAACCAACTGATAAAATTGTATTTACGTATTGTTTTTTTAAACCCTTTTTATACTCCGAACTATACGTAAGACCACGTGATAGATAAATATGTATATTTTGCATACGAGATTTGGATGTTAGCCATTTGCCAAAATCATATTGAGCCCACATATATTTTTTTTAAATTCATATCTTACTTGTGAAGACTATTTTTGTTATCATTAGGAAAAATAGCTACAATGATATTAATACATACCTACTATAAATAAAAGACAAAAGCAAAAGGAATATAATCGTTGAAATTGTCTATAGATTGGTACTACTTAATATAATATTACAGCCTAACATGATAGTAAAAGTAAGTTTAGAATAACGATACATATTAGTTTATTTATTATGTATGAATATTATTTAATTTTACACCCTTTCTCGTTATTATTATGTTTTACTCTTTATTATTATTATTATTATTTTCCTGTAATTATCTAGTCTATGCAATCCATGATATTAATATTTTTTTCTTTTGTAGAAGAACAACAACATAAAACAGAAAAAAATTAAATTAAATATAAAAATTTATTAATAATCAAGCAAGTTAAGATTTTTTTTATTAATATGGATATAAGTTGTGGTTCTGGATTCTCGATATATAATGAGAAAGCTTGACTATCGTTTCTCGAGATTTTTTTCTGAAATTTCCTGAGAAGTTGTGAAATTTTCATCATGAATAAATTCAAACTATATTATTTTTCGATAGTCCGATAAAAACTAGAAAAAATATGTCGAGAAAATAAAAATATAAAGACCTATCAATAATTCTGTTTCTGAAAAGAAAAAAAAATGAGCGGGGAAAACTGTGTAAATAAGAAAATTTGGATTCTACCGGGAAAATATTTGAAAGGAAAGCTAAAAAACATCTCGTCTTTGATTCTGGGTGGGAAATTTGTAGATTACAGGAAAACTGCTTGGTCGGATTTTTTTTTTAAAACATAAGCTACATGAAAAAAATCTCTTAACATTAGCATAGCAAGGGTAAGAAAATGTTGCGGGAAAGCCGGTTGAAATCAATGGATAGAAAATAAAAAGAGAAATCAGTAAACTAATCGCAAATTCGAAAGATAGGACTGAGAATAGGAAAATAAATAATGAATAAAAGAGAAGAATATAGATGTATAAATTCCGGATAAAATTATAATTATTCCTAGTAATATGGCCATGTCTCGTTATATTTGTAATTATTCTGTGATAACAGAAATAGCTATCAGAGATTAGTAAATTTTCAGTAGAATTAAGTATATGTTCACATAAAGAAAGAAGGAAGAAGAAAATTTATTTCTTTTTCGGCCATATCCGCCTCTTAGTTGGACCATATGGACAACACAAGGCGCCTCCAAGAATTTCAGTCGCTCGCCAGTCTTCTTGCATCGTGCCAGGTCAAACCAGCATCCTGTAGCTCCGCCGCATACACTCTATATATAGTATTTAGCGGCCTTCCAGGACGCCGGAATCCGGTTGGCTTGAAGAACAGGCAAGCCCGGTTGAAATTCTCTTCTGGCATCTGCAGCACGTGGCCGAGGCAGGTCCAACATCGCCTCTTCACTCTCAGCATGATGAGACGCTGCTTGGTGCGCTCTCTTATCTCTTCGTTGCTCCTAAAATCATATCACCGTACACCCAGTATCCGTCGCAAACATATTTTTTCAAAGCTCAGTATACGGTTGCTCTGAGCCTTTGTAAGATGTCATGATACGATACCGTAAAGCAGCACTGTCAGAATGCAAGCGTCGAATAGGCGGCATTTGGTTTTGACCGAGTACAATCGTGAGTCTCAGACACTCCGCATTGAGTTGAATATTGCTCCAGCCATTCCCATTCGGATAGCGAGCTCTCTCTGCACAATGCCATCTCCCGTGATGTGTACCCCCAGGTATTCTAAGCTGTTGACGCTCTCGATGCTTTGCCCTTCGCTAATCAGAGAAAAATCTGGATCGGAACAGGTGCTGTTGCATAAAACGTTGGTTTTCTTCGCGTTGATTTTCAAACCAACGCGAGATGACTTGTCATCCAACCTGTTGATTGTCCCTTGAATGCCCTCGATTGAGTTGTCGAATAGGTCGATGTAAAAAGTACACTTAGAGAATATTGGAATCTAGCGTTGTCTACACCTGTTTCAAAAATGCATTTGTATCTTATATTTTAATTAAAAATAACTACCTACCGAATTGTTTTAATAGTCCTTTTCGTCAAAAGAATTGCCTAGAGTTTTCACAGTGACGAGTGATACAATGCTCTCACCTCCCCACCAATCCATTTGATCTCCAGCAGTCCTACCAATAGCCGACATTATGCTAATTGAAATTCATGTTTTGATGCGAAGCATTTAACTGGATCAAAATATTAGTAGCGGACATAAAAAATTGGGACAGGAAGCACTTCATTGAACCTGACTGAGTGAATAGTCACATTTGCATCTCTCTACTTTACTGCTTTGCCCGTGCAGTTGGATGCTTACTGATTATAATAAACATATTAATCCTTAGTTAGAAATTTTGATGCATTTATGTACCACGTTCGTCTCTAGTATAAATAAGCAACATACAATATACATGTGATAAAATCATAGAGGGTTTGTTCAGATATTTATATGTAGCCATTCCATATTCAAAATATATTAATTAGTCTGATGATACTCTTTCTATAAGACATAAAAAACAAAATAACGTTATTTTATTTAATGTCATTTGCATACAATTTATGTTTATATAACAATTTATTCTATTTGATTGAAATTCTATGTATATTCTCTATCGAATCTAAGAATTCAATCATCTACCAAGTTTGCGTGTGAAATGGGTAAGGTAAATGTTATTAACCTATTTACAAATTGATTAATAATATTGATATTATATGATTATAATAGATATAACACTTTCATTGAATATTGCAAGCACAATATACCAATTTAATGTTTCACCACAAAATAGAAAATCTCAAACCACACCTCATGTGCTCCCATAGGAAGTATCAAACTAATTTTACAATCTGTCTTTGACTATTACTAATTAATTGGCATGTCTATTGATTTATTTAAAAGAAATATCTATACTTACTAATAATAAAATTGTACTTAGTATCTTTTTGACATTTCGAAATACTAGTCTTTTGATCAGTGCTTTTACTATTTCCATTATCTAAGCACATTTTTTTTATATTACCTCTCTGTCAGATATTAATGAAACTTGCACAACTTATAGAATACTTTGATAGGTAAGGTCTCGAAGTAACAAGATAAAAATTCTCGAAAATAAAGCACAAAGTGTTCAGATAACAGAGGTGGAATGGTGAGGTGCAGAAGAGGATTTACTGCTACTATGAGTGCCCGCGACAAGAGGTCTCCCAAAATATAAAACATTATGCGATAAAAGTCGTGAATATTTAATTTTCTCTTTACAAAAAATACGAGAAAGTTTTCACATTTCGACGTGTGAAGGAAAACAGCCAAATTGCACAACATATTCTTATAATATACTATATTTTTGAACGGAAAAGTCATTAATCTTGGTGAATCATTTGTATTATATTATTGTGTACTTTAATTCTTATTTTTTTTTAATTTACAATATATTAATAACTGTAAATTATATAATATATTTAGTAAACTACTTTAATACGAACAAAATACAAATTTTCCACCAACGATAAACAGAGAAAAACATTCATTCATTTAAAATATTTATATGTATTTTTTTACTTTATTATATTTATTTTACCAAATATTTTTTGTACTCATTGATTGTTGTGAAATTTGAGTATTTATTATTCGGGGTGTTATTGACAAGGTAATTGTTCTATTACTTATTAGACAAATTATAGCCAAGTACTTTTTTTTGACCTCACGATGGCCGCGCTGTTTAAGCGTCGTGGGTCTCAGGTTTGATTCCTGGGTCTGACAAGTACACATATTGTTTTTCAATTTGTATATGAGTCAGAGTATGGACCTAATAGGCTGAGCAAGTGGCTGACATCCATTTCTCGTAAAAAAAAAACTGTTAATAAAAACCTCCAATTTGTGGAGCCCCTTATTATGATCTTATTAGGATCGCACATGGCCGGAAAAAAACTTTCGGGCCTATATTTGTATTCTTATCAAGTATTACTAAGCATCATAATGAATGTCTGCCAATAAGTTTGATAAAGATTTGCTTACACCATTGTCGCTATTAATCTAAACGTCTGGAATGCAATGCATCTTTATCGCTCATTACTTCACACTTCTTTCTAACGGATATTGTTTTATATCATGTATCCAATTTTCTTAACAAACTAAATGTCTGAGAATGCCATGCGTAATATTAATAATGTTTGTTTTATATATAATCAAAATAGCTTTTCAATTCAGTTTTAACCATGGATAAGGATAAAGTTTTAACTCAACCTTAAAGAAGGACGCATCGATTGCATTAAATCACTGGATCAAATCAGACTGCTAACAAGTTATTGTTAAACATAATCTATTATATTTAGTACATTCTAATAAAGCCAGTTTAAATATAAAATGTATGTATATGAAGTTGATCCCGCCGTTCCATAACAACAATTACTTCATGCACGTTACATTATGATATCAATAATTTTGAAAACACCAGAAAGATACAAACAGGAGAGTTGTAGATATTGTAGTTTAAATTTGATATACCTACGTACCTACCGATTTTAGTTACCTAGACATTGTGTTACCTGTCTTGTATTGACTCGTATTTTATTTTGTGGTTATGACTGATTTAATGATTGATACATCTTCACCACGTAATAATAATAGTGTACAACGATTGTAGAACATAACTGCTTCATCTGCTGGGAGACGATGATATTATAATAATTGATAATAAATAATGGCATCGACATTGTCGAGTCAATTGTCGTGTAAATAAGATTAACTTTAATAGAGACTTAAATGCAGGGTTGTGCAAAAATTTGCATTTATCTAATAAACATGATACAATTTAATAAATATTCTTAAACATAATGTTGAAAAATCTTAGAAGCATGACTTTTAGAAGAAATCCGAGATAAAAAGTTGGATAGCGTAGGACGCAATTCACTGACCTAGCGAGTGCTCTGACAATCCGTCTATGGCGCATGACAATTATTTCCAATAACTAAGCCTTAATTTATGAACTACGCAATCTTGGGTGCTTCAAACTCCACCGAGAAAATGACTATCAGCTTTACAATTTAAAAAAATAATGATATTACTAGCACAATAATTGATAGCTGGCAGTTTTTCAATATTAAATTATGGACTTGTAGAGTAGACGTTTTCTTTGCACTTTTTACTACATTGATATGCCTCTTTGCCTGATTGCCTCGCATAAATTTAGATCAAATGATACTAACTTATATTAATATATGCAGCAATAAATAAATAAACAGATACTATATGTAAAAAAATATTTTTAGAATATATTACATCATTTTCATCCAAGAGCCAGAGTGCAAAGTTATAAAGCATATACTCTACTTTCGAGTAATTTTATATACCTACAAAAATTATTTTAAATAATTATTAGCATCAACTTTGTCTACTAGTAGTATTGAAAGTTTTTTTTTATAATACTCATTTAATGGCTGTCTACAAGTAATCGCAGTGAACTAAACTTTAACAGCGTGGTGCGCTTGATTTATCATGTGTATTGATCTGAGCGTAGCTTAGTCGTCCCGACTCCCAGTCATCGTCGCTTTATCGTGCCCTAGGGGTCTAGGACGATTTGGCACCGGACAACTGGACGCCACGGAATTTAAAAATAAATAGAGGTTAGGTACTTATAGGTAAGTTTAAAAAAAATATTCAATATTATTATTTATACTTCAATGATTATACTATGATTTAATAGTTGGTAAGAATGTAAATATGCAGACGTAAACAATGATTTAGTCGTGCATATGTTTAAGTTCCAACGAAAAAAGAGTTTTTTATTTAATATAAAGCCTTAGGCATGGTAATTCTCAATCCGCGATAAAGAATACATTATGTTAAGAGTAAAATGAATTCAAACTACTAAGTAGTAGATAGAAACTGATTAAAATACCTCGTCTACTGACGCACACTTAATTTTCCGCCCCTGTGGGGGGCGCTCCCATAAGGAGTAGTGCCTCCCAACCGCTCGGTCTGATCCTGGTAGTCAATGTGCTGACTGTGAACTGTGGAAGAGATAATTCGGTCACAGACCATGTACATATAGGTAATAAGATAATAGGATTAAATTTTGACTAAATATAATATGCTTAGGTAAAGGGTTAATTAAGATAGATTAAATATAAAATATGATTTGGTTGTAAGATAATTGGTAATGTATAATTGTAATATAATGGTTAATGAAATGTAATATGCAATGGGTTAGCGAAATAATAAAGTGGGACATATGGACGGGCGTTAATAGTATATGGTAATTAATGTAATTAAAGTAATATTAATATTAATCATATTATGTACATCGATATCACTATATGATTGGTTGATAGACTGACATCCGTCAACCTTATATAAATGTGTAGCATATGGCGGTATCGGTGATCGGTGGGAATAGGTAAGAAATACGACCACCCCTAACGGATAAAAAGGCAAGATTCTAAAATCCGATATCAGTCTGCTTGTGGATTTCCGGGGGGCGTTTCTGTGACGCTTTGTTGCCCCGGGACCCACGCGATCTCGTCTGCATAACTAATTAGAGATAATTAAGTTAATTTTAAATAATTAGTTAATAATAATCAAGTTAATTTTAAAATAATTAATTAATAATATTCGAATTAATTTTTAATTAATCAGTAATAAATGTGGTTATTTTTGTGGACTTCGAAATATAAATAAATCGGACGTTTCCAAATGTTTTTTTTTAATTTCGAGATTTAAATAAATGACTTTTCATAATTTACTTGTGAATTTCGGATGCGAACAATTCAGACCTTTTCCTTTTGGATAATTGTGGCTTGTAGACGTTAAATAATTTGGACATTCGACTTATTGTCATTGTTTAACGAGAATCTAGTTACATATAAACATTATTTCATTGACATTTGATTATGAACTTTTGAATAAAGGGTGACCCTAAGTTAAATTGTGTAACAACATTGATAATATACCAGTTATGAAGTTTAACCAGTGTTTTCTTGAGTTATCGACTTTCTTTCTCTACCGTAACTTCTTGGTTACTCCACGTCTATGAGATTCCTGCCTGTTCCTCCACATTAATGAACCTCCACTTCCAAGTGCCTGAGCTAGTCAGGAAGTCGGATGCCTTCACTACACGTGTCTACGACAGTGCGGCGTCCAATTGTCCGGAGGCCAGTCGTCCCATTCCTTGCCCTAGAGACCCTTTAAATACCCATTTTTGTAACTATCTAATACGTATTATGTTAATCTACTACTTAACTAATTACATTATTGATCTTCGTCATTAATGCATAATCTATCAATAAATTACAAAATATGTAAATACTATGTAATTGAATTTTACTCAACTCTAACTGCGTACACACTTACTTGATACTTTAATTATAATGTATCCATAATGATACGTAAATAAAAGGAAACATTACATAATTAAAATGTTTGCATTATCCACTAAACGGACTAAACCCAACATTAATTCAACGCAAATCTCAATATGTAACTCTCCTTATTTTGTATTACTTAGTACAATAATTATCAGATCACGTCGCAGTCACCATTGTAGGATATGTTAGGGGTGGTGAGTGACCAGTGAAACACATGAGGACACTTTTGATATAGATTTATTTGTGTTGATTAAATAAAGGTGTAATTTTGACTTATTTTCGTGAGTGTGTAATGCGCGTGTGTTGCGCTCGAAGGCTTGCGGTAGACCATAGACCAATATAAGTACTATAGAAGTTAAATGTGAGAGCAAAATTTTTAGCAAAAATTAGAATCTAATGCATTTTACGGATTGTTTTAATATTATACAGTCAATACGCAATTAAAAACATTTTTTCAGTTTAAAAAAATATTTATGAATTGAGGTTTTTAGTTTCAAAGCCGGTAAACCTCTATACTTCGCCATTTTATAATAATCGTAAATTAAAGTAGGTCTAGAAGTACAAAATGGCATCTGATGAATATAACCGACTTTGCAATCCACCACCATTCTAATACTAGTATAAAAACAAATGAAGCTGGATTTAATAGGTTATGAATGTATAGTATGGCAATTACTTACAAAATCAGACTTATGAAAAATATTAAAAAAAGTAACAACGGAGGTTACCGAATTTGAAGCGAATAGCTTCGCATGTTCAATTTCTAATAGTAAATCTATCAATATCCATAACACATAATTTGATAAGTTCGTTAGAAGGTGAAATAACGATATTTGAAAAAAATCTTAGTTGTAACTATTTTTTTTTAAATTTAAAAATGTCGTTTTTCTAAAAAAATAAATGTTTAATAAAATAACCATATTAAATACATTGTTTTCTGCAACCCTGCTTTCATATAATATTTCATGCCATAATTCAAGCAAAGGGAGAGAGAGATTATGATTGTATCAGCAAGCAGCCCGTATATTATGATCAATTATTGTGTTGAGATAACGAATTATTGTCAAGTGCAACATGAGTAGTCTGCTGCGGTGCAGTAGGTATTGCAATCATTATAAATTATAATACCTATACTCAACCGCCATAATAATAAACTGTGGTATTTGATATAAAGAAGAGACGTCATATAATATGCATATCATGTGCACTGTTGTGTCATGATTTTGCAATATATAACTGATAAATTCAGTAGGTTAAAAGCAAAAGATCTTCTTTCCATTTTTGATATTCGCAACAGCCACTCTCCAAAATGTTAAAATTATACTAAATAATATTTGAAAACACATTAGATAGGTATTTACTTACTAGAAAAAATACGATGCCCAACGGAACTTGAACCTATAACAACCGGTTATCTTTTTGGATTTATATGATTATTCGCTCTGGTACTGAGTTGAGCGGCACTCACCTATTTATCAGCCAAGCGATGACTTATCATAGCTACCATCTGGAAAATAGGAATCCCGTTCCCATGGTTTCAATATCTCGAAAGTACAGACCCAGAGTACAGACAATATAATTTGATGACAGGCAATCGTATCTTCTGGCTTTGTTGGTATCAAAAGAGTTCTGAACCTGACAATGTATTTCGGTGAGATGCCGCGAGTGCACGCACCATAGATCGTGTCACCCCAAACCATAAATTTCCCTTCCCTCCATGGAATCATCATTTAATAAATAATTTACATTTTAAACAAAATTATATTATTAATATTATCGACCGAAGGTACTTAAATTAGAATTTAAATTCTACTAATGGATTTAAATTTTGTATTATTCCATTTGAGTCGTTTTTTGCGACCCGGGTTTTGATTGTCGGTATCTTTCGGCAGTATGCTCACTCAACAATGATAAATGCACACTGACAACCACTGGTGAATGCGTATAGTCCCTGAAGATGCCAAAAGGTGAAACCCGGATCGCAAAAAACGATTCAAATGGAATAGTACAAAACTTAAGTCCATGAGAATTTAAAATTATATTCAATATACTTATGAATTTATCGAGATAATTTGATTGGCGGACAACGGTATTTAATAGCGAATACATAAGTCATCCGTGTTGAAATAATTATTTATTGTCATACATATTTTACAATATTAAGATTGTATGTTTATATAAATTATAGCATACTTATATCCACCGAATATTCTTATTGTGTTTTTTTGTTTTTATTTATTCTACACATACAACTGCATTTAAATTTGCTCGTCAAACTATACACACATTCACAACTAAAGTTACTAACTAATGGAATTATTAAATCTCCCTACATTAGTTCATAACACATACAAACATGTATGTGTATATACATTAAATACACATACGATTTTGTACAATATAGTACAAAAGCGTGATGAGGGAACACAGAAGGGACATTTGACCTGTGGAGTGTTGCCGACATCCTCTTTAACCGTTTGGTAGTTCGACTCTCTCACATAATGTCATCCGCACTCTTCGCTCATTTACCAATGTGATGCAACAACTTCGATTCTTTTAGTCGTGTGGTGACATATTTCAAAATAAATTATAAGTTTCTTATTTTGGATCAGCCTTGACACTATTTTTTACGTACTTATTTTTTTATCTTTTCCCGTCACTTGACTATAGTTTAAGTGTCATAAGAGGTGCCATATTTGTATATCATTATAAACCACTAAATCAACCCATTACATTAGTCATGGACTTTCCAGTATAATCAATCAATAACTACAATTAGCTATGGTTTTTCATGTTATGTTGTGAACGTCTTGAATCTGTAATTTGTGAAGTTCACTCACTACCTATACCTATGTAAATAAATAAATTTTAATCACACACTTTATTTAAAGTACTATTTCATTTTAAATTGATATTAAATAAACTATTTCTTTTAGATAGCAGAATGTAGCATTCTTTATATTGAACATACATAATTTGGAAAAATAGATATAAAGAAGCAATAATTTAATAAATTTTTAGCAAGTGCTAGTTTGTTATTATTAAAATTTGGTGTGATCCGGATGTTGGTTAGTAATATGGGCACTTAATAAAATTGATACCTTGATTCAACAGCCGATAGCCTAAATTAACTCAATTTGATCAGCATTTCAATATGCACTAAAACTACCAGTTAATTGCATCGTAATTAGATAGGATGCGCCTGACTTTGGCAAAGCACATTGCCGCGAAACCAGTGGATACGGGTTCAAGTAACTATTCATAGTAGATACACATCTGAGTTGTTTTTAAATTATGATTGTTATATTAAATGTTTTTATACCTAGTTGAAAATAATTGACAACAAGTAGATGCTCGTAAATAAATGATTTTTGTTTTTATTTTTACCTTTTCAATGACTTAAAAAAATAAATATTTAATCTTAAATCAAGCACATTAGTAAATAAATCCAATTTTTTTCAGAATTTTTATTTTTAATACTAGTTCATTTTTTCATTAAGAATTAAAATAATAGTTACTCTATTATTCATTTTTCCAATATGCCATTTTTAAGTTACTAATTACGACAATTATAATACCTAGATAGATTTTTAAATACGCCCTTATTAGGTTACAGCTTACTTACTGCGGACTTAAATTAAAATATTTTCTATACCTCGGCAAGGGTAAAAATAATTATACAAGCATCTACTCACAGATTATAATGCATATTATATCGCTATTTACATACGGTAGAAAGAAATCATCATCGCCAGCATAAAAGATTGCACAGAAAATATCTGAGGATTAAGTTGCAGCAACAGTTTAATGCGGGAGCGAATCAATGCAAGCGGGAACGATTTTTACGTCCCTTACCCAGTCGTGGGACAGACGCCGAACTTTCAAACACCGACGCGCAAAAGCTTAAACGAAATGACGCGATGCCTGAGTGAAATTTCAATTACTTAACTAAAAAGCTTCCGATTACTTCATTTGCAAGTTTTATGCAACACTTAGTGATATTATTAAAGCATTGTGTGTTGCAGATGTGTACGTTTTGAAAAGTAAACCAACTAACTGTGATATTGTGAATATTTATTGTGTGATGGGATAAATAATAATTGTTAGAGATCGCATCTAATAATATGTGAGATTATATGAATAGAAATTAGCAATATTTGTGTTTCAGTTTTACTGCTGGATTAAAGCATCGTCACACTTGCTAATTGGAATGGCGTATTGTAAGACTTTTCCAAAATGTTTGTATAATATATTGTTACCCTGTGTCTGAAATTAGTAGCTAGTTGCGCAATTTTAAATAACTAAAAATAAAAATGATTATAATAAATGTAAAATGTCCATGAAAATTATTTCTAAGTATTGAAAAAAATCAAAAGCCCGATAGATCGATATGTTTTGGATATTACTTATCGTCGGTTCAATACATACTTGTTTGTCATAGGTATTATTTAGTATAAAAGCGAATATAGTTTACATCTAAATGAATCATTAAAAATTTTAATTAGTTTATTGTTGCAAGAGTTCATACATTTTCGATGAAAGAGCATTTGGTCTTAACTAATCTTACTTTGTTTTTCAATAAATTTTATGCAGTTTATCGATACCTATTTCTGATAGTTTATTAATTATAACTAATATCTATAAACTAGACATACAATTATTTTAGTAATATTAAATAGCACCATTAGGAACCCAGTACATATATTGGGCTCCCCAGAAAAATCACTTATTAAAACGCAGTTTTATAGACGAATGTATTTTTTATTGTATGATATTGCATGTCTTTCAATAGTTCTAACGACGAATCTTTTGGCCGATGATTTTTTCATGTCATAACGTCTCTACCCTACGCTACCTTTTGATGTAGGTACAATATTTCTTTCAGTGTCATATATTTTGCAATTGATATCAATAATGGTGTATTTATGTCAATCTTTTATAATACTCTTTAAACACATTCGCGTGGCTCAACTACTTCGTCAGTTTTTTTTTTTATGAATGTTTTCCTATTTAATTTCTCGAACCTCGAGGTCTCTACCAATTTGGGGTCGCTGGGCCCTTAGATTCATAGGAAATCTGGCCCAGAGTACAACTATATCATACATAAACTCTTTGAAAATATCTTATATCACTAATATCAAACATCTTATGAGTTTTCGTCTAGAGGTCTGAATTTTTTTATTGTTTTAAACAAAAGCGTATCATATTTCGTCCAATATTGAATCAAATATCCATAACATAATATCGACTTGGCAGCGAATACTTATCATTTCTTATGTGCAATATTTATAATAAAGACGTAGATAATAATTAGAATTTGTTATTGTTAATTTATGAATAATTTTGATACCACACAGCACAGATTATTAATATATTATTATCTATCAATGGAGAAGGGTGGAGGTATGCTATTGAGATCCGATATAAATACTGCATACTAAGCTTTGTCAATCATATTTATTTGTTTTCATTGAAATAACAATACAAATTGCAGATAATATTGTTTAGTTTTTAAAATTCAATTAAACCCTGCCTAGAGCAAACTATAATAGTGGAGACATTTTGATTCTTGATATTTTCAAAATTATTCAATAGAAATTCACCAACCATTTTTTTTAATCAGCATTAATTTGGAATATACCAAACATATCAGCTTTTAATGGATTATCCTATCGTACTGTTAAATTCTCAATACAAACAATGAATATAAAATTCTCAATAATAAATGTTCAATCAACTTATAACCCTTATGCAAGTATTTTGTTTATAAGTAACGGAATCAGGATACATTATAGGTATATTTTTTGTGAATCCCTTGCTTTTTTGTACTAGATGGTGTATAGAATATATTATATTCTATAATATAAATATATAATATGCACATACCAGTATCAAAATATCTCTATTTGCAAAATTTTATGATATTAATATTATTCTATTATTGCAATGGAGACTAATAACATTTGACTAAATGATAAAACAATTAATTACAATAATTATGACTGAACCAGTTACAAAAATTGGGCCATTATTTTTATCCGTGTTATAATTATGTATGTTATTAGCAGACATATTACATTGACTTTAATATGCACATGTTTTAGTGATCTTAGCAATAAGTCAAATGTCACTACATATATTTTACATTATTTTCTTAGATTGTCAAACGTTTTTCTACTCATTGTGTATTACGAAGTATTATAATTATTATGCTTATTGTGTTTCAAAGTTTTATGCATGCATTTTCTACTTCATTCAAGTTATACGCAAGTACGTACATTATTTAACTTTTTCATAGCAATAATTTTTTAAATGATTATATTAACAATTAAAAATATATTAAAATTGTTTTATAATATAATTTATTACATAAAACTACTTTTATAAATGCGTGACGGATGGCGGAACAAATGGCGGAAAAAGTGGACTTTTTATATCCTTTGAATATTATTTTCTGTCCGAGCTCAAGCGAGAGTTTTTTTTGCAATAATTCTAAAGAGTTCTTCTTTCATTTTAATCTCTACTTGCCAATCTCTATGGTGGCAGGGTCTCAAGATCAGAAATAATAATGTATGGTTTTTAAAATGAAGAAAAAAACTGTGGTTTTTAAAACAAAACAAATCGAAATGACACAATACTCAAATAAAGGTCTGTCATATTAAATGAAGGGTCGATTGCCACCTGATTGATATGCAATGATTCATGAAATCAAAACTCAATTTACTTATGAATTTATCACTGACATTCAGTAATATCTGATAAACTGTTTTTTTATACCGGGGTTAGGGTTCGTTTTCTGGGAAATCACAATAGATCATGTAGTTTTCTCAAACGAATATTTCTATGATGTATTTCACTACTGCGATTGGGTCTGTTTGTCTTTTGTAGTGTTAAAAAACCTATTGGACAAAGAGAAGATAACGTAGATTACGTGAATAAACGAACATTAAAACTTTTACTCAATTTGGTTATTGGTGGAAGTAGCATATTATTTTAAAATGTGAAAAATATCAATTTTAGTCATATAAAATCAGTCTAACCAATATATGGAATAATAAACTTATTATTTTTTATTTACACATTAATATATATTATTAAAATATTATAAGTACAGTTTCACTAATGTTGTTGGGTCTTTTCTTTGACTAAGGTATCGAATGATAATTATAAAATTTGACCATTATTGATAAATAAACATGCTATTACAATTATTTTTTTTCAGTTTATATGTAAAAATTAAAGGTTCAGACGGTTCTAATTATAAAAATCTTTCACTTATTGTAAATTGATAAAATGATATAGATATTAAACTGTTTTTTTTAATCGTAGCTTTCGTGTCTACTTCCGCTTACCATTATTTTGTATTATTATAGTTTGAGAATCTGCGCGAATTGATGTAACAAGCTTAAAATGATTTTAACACGCGATGTCAAAGTAATGCTAGACACAACTGCTTAACATAAAAAATATAAATAAATTCCCTAATCTAGCGTGGAGTTTTAATTACGCGAATCAGTAGCGTGCCTATAAGCTCGGAAGATAAAACTCCCACACAGCAGAAGTGAGAGGTTCATATTTTTATATATATTATGAGAAACATAATTGGTCCGAGATTTGAGCCTTGGGGAAAACCTGAAAGAGTTTGAAAAACGTCAGATGCACCCCCACCTACTCTACCAAAGTTTGTGTTTCAGTTAATGTAGTGTTATAATATTTTTAGCACTACAACTGGCCTAGAGGCCCAAATGACAATAGTGTAGTTTAACAGTAGTGTATTTAATAGAAATGAATTTAGTAATAGAAAAAAATCACATAAATATATTATATCCTCCCGGAAATCGAACCCGGAGCTCCCGAACCGCTTATAAGCTGATATTGTTATAAATTATCATCAATGTTTTAAGTACCAGTGAAAAATGCGGAATCCATTAAAATTACATTAAATAAATTAAAATAATTCTAGTTATTAAATGTTATAACTAGAATATAATAGAGACGGAAAGCAAAGATTCAACAAAGATAACCAACTCATTAAGGTAGAATGTATGCTGGCACATAATAAATATTATCATACATAGAACAATATTATTCAATATGTCAATTTAGTATTGAAATAGTGTATGCACAAATTATGGTATGAATGATAATCGTGTGTGTGTGTTTAATTGTTTAAAATTATTCTACGCCACTGGATTCTGTACAGCATTTATTAGCTGCATCTCTCGCGTTCATTAAATAACAAAATACCAACATGAAAAAAATGCATTAGATTCAAATAACATTTTATCCATATGTCTCTCTCACGCGTGTGACGTTAGAAGAGTACAGAAATGTATCAATTTACTACAAGTGCAGTTATAAAGAAAATATCCAAGTGGCCCACATCTGGGTATTAAATAATCCATGCATTTTATGGGAAAGCGAAAGTGACAAGTAATATAAATCCTTCATATTGTTTTTATTAAATATATTATTCCTATCCAATAATTTATACCAGGAGACTCTCACATAAAATGGACACGTGGCGGAATTGGTTATTGAGATCAATGTGAATTTATAATAATCACCTTTATCGCATTGTAGTTAGAGTTGATTTTTCAATAACACAAAATGGCGACTACTGGAAATGCTGTAAATAAAATATACGGAGATTTTCAATAATGAAGCTTATTACAATGTAGGCAGCGCTCGAAATGGAAAAGTTTACGAACCGGAGCGCTATAAATTTTTCTGAGGATATTAACAAGGTTATCAAATTTGATATGTATATTATAAACATAAGTGTGCTAGATTTTTTGTTATATCTATGGAATATCTAGCTTAGACGGTCAAATTATTTTGTCAGTGAGACGGAGCGATAACTTTAAATATTTCACGAACCGGAACAGCGCTCCGGTGCGTTCCGGTCGATTTCGAGCCCTGAATGTAGGTATGTAGAGTTGATTTGTCAATTATATGCAATATGTATGAAGGTATATACCACATAATATGCGGATGCATCAGCAGTATTAACAGAATATATCAACAATGGTGTGAAGACATAAATGCAGATTTGCAACAATGAAACCTATTGCAATGTAGGTAGATTTCATTTTTCGACCACGTTTAACGTACGTCTGACGTTTACGTCAAATATACCCATGTATAGGTAAATCGGTATACAGTGACATCATGGGCACAGTAAAAATGCATTGCAGATGTAGTGGTATTGTTTGATAGCATAGAAATATGCATTGCAGCAAACAATTCCAATACACTCGCAAATCGCTTATGGTGCCTTTGTATACTGATATATAATACTTTTTTATGTTCGATAGAGTTTCTATATTCATATAATAATATGTCAGAGCGCTATGTGTAGTAAGAAAGGATAAAAACGAAGGGTATGTCCATGAAAGAACGGGTAAATGAAAGTCCCTCAGAAAATAGAAAACACGCCAAAGTTATCAAAAGACTCAAGCTTGACTCCTCGCAAAAAGTTAAATTTTAATTGCTTTGGAGCTTTTCTTTGCATTTAATAAATAGCAGTAGGTACTATAAATGATTTTGATTCAGATTCGAATCATACAATTAGTTGACTATATTTCCTATTAACATTTGCAGTATAAATAAATAGTAACAGCTTCATTCGTACTGCTTTTATACTTATTGTATTATATTGTCAACTAGAGTCGGTACACTACTTAATAGACCTAACAATAATATTATAATAGTTATTGATACTATAAAATACCAACATCCAACCCAATAATAGTAATCAATAACCATCGATAGACCAGTTAGTTAATTGCGCCATTTAATGGCCTATTGATAATGCTCCTAACCTAACAAGCTTCCGCATGACCAATTTTTATTAACTGACAATAGGTACAATATTGAATAATATTATATTACAATAAAATGACATAATATAAATTGTAATTCAGTACGTAACTTACGTGATATTGACGTAAATTTATATTGTAGTGTTGGAACAGTGTATTTTGATATTTAATATTTAGAAAGTATCAGGAACTATAATATCTCATTTTTCTTGACTTCCTTATCAACTCTCATGCAATGGATATCGCATGAACCCGTCGAGCTCTTTTCAAATTACTCATTGATTTAATTATTTTTCTTGCATTTAATGCAGGGCTCGAAATGGACCGGAGCGCCGTTCCTGTTCGTGAAATCGGTAAAATTATTGCTCCGTCTCGTGGAAAAAATAATTTGACCGTCTGAGCTAGATAGGTCATATAATAGAAAATCCAAAACACTTTTTTTATGAAATACACATACTATTTGATAACTATTTAAATATCTTCAGAAAACTGTCGAGCGCTCCGGTTCGTAAACTTTTCCATTTCGAGCGCTGATTTAATGCATTTAGCATGCCTTCAAGTACCTTTGTCACTTGCAAATATTCTTCCTAATTACACCAGCTACTTCTCATCTGGTATTTAAATAGACACGCCCAATTAAATGTTTCCACAGCAACGTTGCTTCTAAGATGTTATATCAGGCATGTAGAATGGATTTTGATCAATCGCATAGGAATTGAGTCGTGTAAATGTAAAATGCATGTATGTGTAATTGTACCTAATATAATATGATTGGACTGAGATTTGAAATGGGAAGCATTATTTATATTTTCATGTCCCTGGTGTGAAAGTTATTAACAATGAGGAAGCCCGCTTAACTTCTTCGTATAACTTGATTCATATTCGTACACTCAAGACCTACCGCAGGAGTGAGATGAAAAAAATAATGTATGTTGCGCTTTAACCTGCGGCGTGGTTCCCCTAACCATCACGCAGAAGGCTCTTTACTCAATGGTTTAATGATGAGTGTAATGCTATAATTTACATGAAGAATGGAAAATCGAGTATATATCTATGAGATAGTGAAAGACAGTGGTGTTTAATTTGTAACGTCTAAGTATCCCCAGCTAAATTTAATAAAATACATACTTATATTCAAGTTTTTTTTTTTTAATTATTTACTTTATTGTGAATCATGTCCTTGGTTCTTCGTATAAGGTCGTATATTCAAATTAAACAATAAGACAACAGTTTTGACACTGGGATGACAGCATACTTGAAATTGGATATGCCTGCACATGGGAAAAGAGGCTACATTGTCTTCTCTCTTACATTATTGTTGCTTTTGGACTGGCTTGCTTTGGACTGGCTTTGCTTTTGGCATCATGCGTTTGTTATCCCTAGTATCCGCCATAAGCATTTTCTTTTTAGGTAAATTATATAATTTACTTATATACTAATAACTTGAAATCCTTTTTATTTATATCAAATGAAGCTTCAATATTGGGACCATACATAAATAAAATTTGATATAAATAAAAAGGATTTCAAGTTATACACATTTATATTTTTTATAAAAATCGATGTTTTTTAAAATAGATATAAAAAATATTAAAACTATGAATTAGTCAAAAATCGCTTAGGTGATGCTTAGAAAACTTAATAAAATAAATTTTAATAATAAATATGACCATGAAATATATGTAATAATAGGGTGCGGTCCGATTCAACAAATTCACATTTTATTACATTTTTTACAATTGTAAGTTTATCTTTGACTTAAAATAAAAAATATTTTTCTTTTTAATGTTTTCAGATACATATTTATTCATCAATACAGTTGAAATTGTAAATTATCAAAAAAATGTCTCAAATTGCAAGCTTCGTATTTTTCCGCTAGGTGCCTCTTTAAATAAGGCTCAGTAAAGACTTTACCTTAAAGAACCATCTTCCGCGATGTACACCTACATATTATGTATATTTGAAGGTATCGGCAATCCGACATAATATGATTATTTCTTGTAAGTAGGGTAGGTATTGAGTTATTGAATTAATCATGCAGATATCATAATAACTTTGTTCGTTGGTTTGACATAATATATGGTGATATTATATTTTACTTAGTGAAATATAACTTTTTCATGGTGTGTACGTTTTCTTACCATATATTATAATATTAAGTTGTTGATTGATATACATAGATTAATTTTCATTTATTATTATTGTACAATAAGTATTAATGTAGGTATGGTAACCTGTATCCCACGCCTAGATAGTTTCCTAAAATAACTCGAAACTTTTAGCAAGGATTTATT
This sequence comes from Rhyacophila brunnea, assembly GCF_057557595.1. Lineage (NCBI taxonomy): Eukaryota > Metazoa > Arthropoda > Insecta > Trichoptera > Rhyacophilidae > Rhyacophila > Rhyacophila brunnea. Next base: position 34,580,275 of record NW_028232752.1, read on the forward strand.
ATCCTAATATAGGTCCTGAATAAAAAGGGGTAAGAGGCTTTGCTTCCTCTTGTGGAATCGAGAAATAATGTAGATATGCATCTACAAAAGAAATTTTATCTTCCGTGAATGTATTACAACTGTCTTCACGCCGTCTGTCACTAAAAATGAAATATGTAAAAAAATGTTGAATATAATTGAATTAAATTAAAAAGTATTTTAAGTATACCTACATAATATGTACGAAAGAAATTTCTTAGAATTTAGTATAATATACCATATATTATATTAATATTTAAACTAGCGTACGTTTTAGTTTAATTTATTAAGGCTATACTTCAGTTGAGGCATGGTCTAAAAAGATCGTGGGTGGGCGATGCGCAGATTGTGCAAGTGACGCGTGCCGAACGAAATATAATTTGTCATAAAAATCCAACATGCGTCCATTATGTTTAAAATTAACATGTTTTCTTTTTTAAGTACATACGTAAAGTTTTTTAGTCATCTTTACACGAATTGATAATATTTTCATCCGACGCCATGACAGAACAAATCGTCGGACACCTCGATGGTCGGTATCCGATTAGCGACTAGTGAGAAATTTCGTCGCACCTACTGTTGAAAATTATTTGCCGTTTCACTAAAGAACCCTCTTAAGTACATGATTTCGGAAAATAATATTGTGTTATACTTGGTTTCAGACAAAACATCCTATTAAGTTTGTGGGTATTCAAATTTATAGTCGAACAAAGCTATCACGCATGTAAACATAGTGAAAAAGTTGATTAATCAAGATGCGAGAATTTAAAACTGTTACAAGATATTATTTATATTACGTATTAAGTGCACCACACTAAAAATGAAAATCAATGTGTATTCCATTGTGTGAATAATTACACAATAATTATAAAGAAGAGTTATTGATAAATTTAGTAATAAGAAATAATCCTTTGACTCCAATGGAAAGATGTAAAAAGAATGACTGTCATCTGTGGTTTGGTGGTTTTGTGAAATATTAAAGAAAATGAATACTGACAACGGATCGGATCTGCCGGAATGAAACCCTTTGAGATGGACGCTCGGCTCATAGTCATTCTTCTACTGATGGATGTTCTAAAACACACGGATGGACTGTTTGGCGCCAATCTCTGCTTCGAGACACAAAAGTAAATGTTATTTTTCACTTTTATTAAAAATAAACGTTTTAGAATTCATAACACAGAATGATTCGATCAGACCTTCGCAACCAGTGTGCCGCAACATATTTTTAAATACCCACAATTCAATTTGAAAACGTCTATGTTGAGCTAAAACAACAAAATATTCAATAAACGAAAATAATGAGCTTTTAGATTTGGATAATGATAAAATTAATATCTATACTTTTTTTAATTGTAGTAGTGGAGTAGCTTTGATTATCTGAAGTATTCTGTTAAATATACGCAAGTATCTCAATGAAAGACTTTTTCCTCATCTTTAAACTTTTCCAATATAAAATCTGCTTAACGGCCCACATGCCCCACGTAGGTCAAAATGGAGATTTTATGGTATTTTCAGAGCATAAGCCTGGACGTTCCTTAAATGTTGTAGATAATCTATTTATATAATTTTGAAGCCTTAAAAGCCTTTAAAGTCATCAAATGTTTAAAATAAATTTAATATAAAGGATAATAAGGTTTCACAATATTATAATATACAGGAAAAACCATTGACCTGTATTTTTAGACGTTTTTATATAAGAACCCGAAAGAGATTAGGCCATATTGAAAAAATAGCATTAAAAGTGATACAGACACGAGGGTACAAAGTAATTTGCTGCAATTTTTCGGAAATACAAACCATCTGAAGCAGAAGCTAAAACTTAAAAAAAGAGCGTTGCGAATTTTATGTTTTATCAATTTTTTGATATTTTTAGATGGCATCTCAGTGGATGGATGAAAGAAACAGGCTAGCAGTAGAAATGGTCGACTGAATTACGCATTGTCACAATTGGACGTATTTCTGCAAACAAGATCCAACCCTCACGTGTAACATGTTGATAAAATTCAATATTTGAGTTAAGATTGATATAAAATGATATGTGATTATTTCATTTTATTGAAGTATCCCATCAGATGTTTAAATTAAATAATCACAAATCATATTTTTTAAATCAATCATCCCTCAAATACCTATTGAATTTTCTCAACATGTTACACGTGAGGGTTGGATCTTGTTTGCAGAAATACGCCCAATTATTCCCTATCCATCTTCAAATCGATGGCAACCCTAACCGCAATATATAACAACTTGTAGGGCCGTGGGTCCTTATTAATAAAAATATACAATATTTGTTTCAGTTACACGCTGACAACACGTGTGAAATACCAGCAACCAGTCTCGGTGAAAACTTACACGTGGTGTTTTGACATTCCTCCCAAATGTTCCAGTGTTCACACAGAGATGCGTGATAAATGGAAAGTTCAAGTAAGTAGGTATCTAAAAAATCAATACAATTATATGTACCTACTCACAGTGATTTCATCTTGTACCTACACTAATAATTCTCAAGCATTCATCTTGCGAAATGACGAACTAGCAAAATGCACTTATTAGTACTTACCTAAATGTCGTAAAAGTTTAATTACTTCGCACAGCTGCAAATATTCAGTTTTCGTTTATATTCAAAATACACCCTATCATAAACTTCAACTAGGTATGGGTTTGTCTAACACAAACAACATCATAGATAAACTTACAATTATTGTAGAAAAATGTGACTTTGTCACAGGATCACATCTTGTTATTACATTATATTTTATGGTCATATTTATTATTAAAATTTAGTTTATTAAGTTTTATATTTTTTCTCATACATATTTTTGACTAATTCATAGTTTTAATATTTTTTATATTTATTTTAAAAAACATCGATTTTCATAAAAATATAAATGTGTATAACTTGAAATCCATACATCAATACACAATACATTATCCCAGACCTTTGTTGGCATATGGTAGAGTTAGTAGAAGATTCGATGAACTTGGACAGAGTATAATATCTATTTGAATGTTAATCGTAAATTCAATACTACTTAGAGACAGATGGCTCAGTTGGTATTTTTTGTCATTTGAAATGTCATTAATATATTAGGTACCTAGTTCTTAAAAAGTCACCTAGTATGGAGTATACATAGGATATCGTGATTTAATCCACATATACATAATAATTATTTATTTCTATTTCAGACTGAACAACGGTCGAAAACAATTCAATTTTGCTGTCCAGGATTTGCTGAAAATGATGAGCAGTGCGCTCCTAAATGTGAAGAAGGAAGTACGGGAGAAAACTGTGATGAAGGTACATATACCTTGAAATTGTATTTTGACTACCACAAAGTGTTACCAATATGGTATTATGCATTGGAAAACAGGGTTAAGCTTTGCAAAAACAAATATCAAATGAAATGTGCTGTAACTGGGTTGCGTGATGATAGGATCCCGATGAATCAAAAAATATATCATTATTTTTATAAATGACATGGCGTCAGAATACATTTAAGTCAATTTGCATCCTGGAAATGAATGTCTGTCCGAAACACTTTTAAAAAAATTCTTAAGTTTCTTTTCAACACAATATGATAAAATATTACTATATTATTAATATTATAATATACCTAAATACTTATACACATATATTTTCAGATTGTCCTGAAAACAGTTGGGGACGGAGCTGCATTCAAGAGTGCCAATGTCCAGACAACTCTCAGTGTGATTCCAAGAATGGAAAATGCATCTGCCACGACGGTTGGGTCGGACCAAGGTATACAGCATACTATTATCGCTCTCAACTATCTAAGCACATGACGTCATATATGGACGACCCCTAAGTAAAACCTTAAATTTATTGAAAGAAAAAATCACTATCATTCTCGTACCTAAATTATGTTACCTGTTCAAAGCAACGAATCCTTGGATGTTCTTGTGTTGGATCATAGAAATCATCACAGATTGTCCAATGATTTTCGTAAGTCTATTTATGAAACCTCTGCATCACATTTAAAATCTAATCTCAGTTATTATTTATTTCCAGATGCAATATACCAAAGGATGCATTTACCAAGAGACCATTTATAATGACACCCTTTAATAGGGAGACAAAATTTCTGTTCGATTGGAGCAGTCCAACCCAAACGACAGACATTAGGTCAAAGATTAATGACCAAAATCTTAAACTAGTCAATAAAACATATTACGGGACTGAAAAAACATTCATAGCTTATACTTCACCACCAATTGAAATACAACCACAGAATGTTACAACAAAAACAATAAGTATCCAAACGAATAAAATAACACAGAAAAGTAGTCTGAAAGATGTGGTTGTTATTTCCACAACACCCATAATACCCACAACTAACCAAATAGAAAATAAAGAAACCATAACCGAAACTACAACTTATAATACTCCAAGCAGTGTAATGACAACAACGGATCCCACTTCCACAACCGAAAGTGTGAATGCAACTACATCACAATTTACCCAAAGACTTACAACCATAATATCCACTACTTTAAATCAAACATCTTATAGTGAAGAGTTTACTGAATCTCCAATAGTCCAAAATACATCCAAATCTCAAATAGAAAGTCCTGAAACAACAATCAATTCTGTTACCACCGACTCACCCATAACTCTGATCTTTAATACCCCACCAAAAACTACAACCAAAGAAACAGTTAAACCAACCGAACGATCAATAATTTCTTTAACCGTATTGAAATCAACAACATCGACTGTAAGACGAAAACCTGGTAAAACATTACATCCGAGTCAGGTCAATGTTACAATGCAGGGGAATTTAAACTATAAGACCGGGACATCTGGAACAGTTTCTCCAGCAAGTAGTAATTCGAAGACAAGAAAATATACAAACGACAGTCGAATGATAACAATTCCTGTCAAGGTGATAATGGATACAGGAAAACCGATCATACGAATTATGAAAGGAAACAGTACTAAAATTCTTCACAGAATGAGTACTTCCACGCAGCCGAGTATATATTTTAAAAAAGAACACACGAACTTGGTGACTCCATTCAGTTTGAAGAATGTTACAACACTATCTATGACGACAATAGATATACAGACAGAAGAAACCAAGCATGTTCTTACAGAACCGGAACAAATAACAGCAGTGGCTGGTGATGATGACCCAAATGAAAGAAAAGATAATCTTTATTCCGTTCTGAGTATAGCTGCGGGAGTGGCAGCAGCATTGATATTGATGGCGGCTATTATAGTTCTTATTGCAAGATTTAGAAGGAACCATTCAGGAAGAAGCAAAAACACAGATATGGCTCGCGTTAACTCGATGTTGAATGTGTCTGAAGATGAAATATCATCTGGTTACCTGAGAAGCGTCTTTCACAGTCCACTACCAGGTTTGCATATTTCATCAATTTAGCGTCAATATATAATAATATATAATAATAATATGGTCCCTACTGTACCTACTTAATTCATTATCAAAATAGCATGAAGGTCATAAGTTCCAATCCCAGCCAGCGCTCGAAATGGAAAAGTTTACGAACCGGATCGCTCGACAAATTTTCTGAAGATATTTACATAGTCATCAAATCGTATGTGTATTTTATAAAAATGAGTGTGTCAGATTTTCTACTCTATGGCCTATCTAGCTCAGATGGTCAACATATTTTTTCCACGAGACAGAGCGATAATTTTACAAATTTCACGAGCCGGAACGGCGCTCCGGTGCGTTCCGTTCCATTTCAAGCCCTGATCCCAGCTGAATCAAAAGTCCACTCCACTTGTTGATCTTCAATAAATATAGGGATTGCATCCAGCACATAGACATGATATGCACAAGATAGTAAATAGCACTAAGTAATTATTTATATTTTATTGACTCATCAAAATAATTTAAATACGAGATTAATAGGTGCCAACTTTTATTGATTAGTCCACCCGTTACATAATAAAATGCAATGTAAAAAACTAGCGCAAAGTTCATGTAGAATGGTGTCAGATTCTTGTGGCAGTGCAGGCGACTCATTTATGGCTCAGTATCGTTACTTTAAAATGACACTAACACCTTTCCAAAGTGACTTTGTTATGGCCTTACGTATCGGCTTATTATGTCATGGGTCCCAGGTTCGAATTCTGGGTCTGGCAAATACACAATATATTGTTTTTCAATTTGTGTTTGTAGTCAGAGTATGGACCTAATAGGTTGAGCAAGTGGCTAACATCTATTTCTCGTAAAAACAAAAATCTGTTAAAACCTGCACTCTGTAGTGGCCCATATTAGGATTGGACATGATCAAAAGAAAAAAATCCTTACTCATATTGATATGAACATCTGTAATAAGTACCACACTGAAAAATATGAAAGAACATTTTCTATACAAAAATTATATTTAAAATTAACAGAAGGCACATGTCGTCTATGTAAGTTCATTACCGCGGAAGAACTATTTGTCAAAATGTTCAGGAGGGACAAAAAACCTTAATAAAAAAGATAAAAAATAAATTTAAACGCTGTTTATTGTGTCTTCCTGTTTTATATTAGAAAGTATATTTTTACCATCATATGCATCTGTGCAAATTAATTGCCATAGGATTATTTTGTAAATCAGTTGGACCTTACGCGGTATTGCCACAACCCACTCGTCCGCTGTATTGGATCTAGGGATATACGCGGTGTTGCTTGTTTTTTTAGTAGGTATGGATAATTTATATGCAGTACTGATTTTAAATGAGTACAATTAGTAGTCTATTGGTCAATTTCAAAATTTGAATACACCAATCAATGCGGCTTGTGCCGTTTAACCGAGAGGGCAAAAAATACGTATTTTGAACATATTGGCTCATACGCGGTATTGAACTTACATAGACGATATTATTTTATTATCTATTCCACATATTCAGAAATTTCCGAGTTAAGCCGAATATGGTAGAACACATTGCGGCATGTACCTCAGTTATATTATAATTTTTAACGCATTGATCACTATTTCAGCGTGTATTAGGTATTTATTATTCATTTAGTTTATTATAAGCATTTACCTCTGTGCAACAGACAGTCTTCACCACTAATATTTTGTACCTTTAATAATTATTTGTCCCTGTGTTTTGGGAAAATGTCAATATTAATTATTATAAAATAATGTAAGATATCAGCTGACATATTGTTTTCTCAAACTGACCGTATTTGTCTATAATAAAAAAAATCTGCATTTCCTGCCAAAATTACTACATATTATAATGTCATCAAAATTGCAAGGCCAATTTGCTATTAGGTTAGAGATTTATAAATATATTAACACATATTATGTATTATAGTTTTAATAACATATTTCTAAAAGTGAATGCGTATTTAAAGTAATAGTATTCTCCTTCGCATGATAATATATACTTAATATAATATGGAATTTTTGTATGCATAAAATCTTGACATTTAACTACCTACCTACGTTAAAACTTTTACATTTAACGATCACGTATTTAGGTAGACTATATTAGTAATAAGTGTTAATTGCATTTTATTAGTGTCGTCCTTAGACAAAATGCCGCCCTAATTTTATACAGTGTTTTTTTATCATCCTTTCATTGCTCCAATAGCTAAGAAATATGTTGTATGGATACATTACTAACAAATATATATATAAATAGGTCCACCACTACCACTAAAATATACAAAATTAAATTTAGATATGAAAAGCGAATAAATATAATAAAGGTAACTATGTTAGACACCCAGATCACCAGAAGTCTGAGGTTCTATTTGGTGGATATTTCTGACACATTTGGTTTGTACCATTTGGCAAGATAGGTACAGATTTATTATTTTCACATTATTTTTACTATGCTATTATTGTACAACATGTAAACAAAATAACTTTAGCTATTTCTATATAATATACTAAATGACTCTCCTCGATTTGACTCGTAACTGCCGCCCCCAAGCGACGCTCAATGAGACTACCCCCACGGGACGTCACTGCATTATGTAAAATAACTAAGTGGAAAGCCCATCCAAAGATGTGCGAAAATAATCTATTCTAATAATAAAACCAGACCGCCTGACTTTTCAATTATAACACAAAAACTACTTGTTCAATTTTTGGATAGTATAACATTATATTAGTACTAATAGGTTGGACTATGGTTGGATGACATTTCCATTTATTTTTATTGCTAAAGTTGATCAAACAAAAATGTGTTCCAGACCCTCCTACCAATATGTCACATTACTCAACGCTGGCCGAATGCAAGACACGATATGGTGCTCCTTATCTGCAGCCAGTCGTCATTCATACTGTTTCACCAATTATGATGGAAAGCTTTCGAGGTATGTGATCAATTTATTTAATTTTAATTCCATATTGTAATGCAGTTGAACAATCAGCAGGGCTGTTGATATCAATTATTATTGCATCCAGATAAAAAAGAATATACCTAGAATTATTATTTGTAAATGAAACTAATACATATCATGGCCAATAATTATTATGATACAATTATTTCTTTATAGTTTATATAATAAATACTTTGGTTTCAGAAATATTGGAGTGCCATTACGATCGTCCGAAGCCACTTCGACCGACCAGCTTTTCTCCTGTGTCTAAAAATTTAACATACAACATACTGCCATCTAACGTACCAGGAATGAATACATTACCAAAAGCTTACGATTTGAGCTTGTCAACATATAAAACAGATGCTGCTTTTCCAGTTACAGATGCAGCTATAAACGCTTTGAAATTGGAAAGCCACAAAAATGTAGAAATTGAGGATGTAGAACCTCTGTATGATGAAATACCCAGCTGGCATCCAGCTGTCGTTGACACTAGTAAAATAATAAATACAGGAGACGAAGCTGTGACTGAACTTTAATTAGAAATTTAGCTTCAATGAATGTCCGATACCCAATATTGTACAAAAATTAATGCAATCTAAGCTGACAAGATATGAGGCTCAAAAAATCATCATAATTAAAACGATACTCTTAATTATAAGAAATCTCAATATTATAATAATTCTGGGCTTTGAATTGATTAATAGGTAATACTATTTTACCATACCTACTCTAAAGATGTGTCATAAATTTTATTGCATAAATTATGCTGTTTTTATAAAAATACAGTAAATAAAAATGACAAATTTACAATACTCTGAACATGATACATATCAATTTGTGTTCAATTTAATAGCTATGTTGCTACAATAATAAGCGTACTGGTAAGTAGAGAAGTGATAGTATTATAAGATTTCAATATCTATGTTAATTTGTTGTGTCTCGGTAAACTCTACAAAACAAAAAGTGGTTCAAGTCGGTTTACGGGAAGCCAGGCGAAAACCGCGCTAAATTTCAAAGACGATTTAGGCAAAATTCATAAATTACTAACCTAACCTAACCTAACAAATAATCTAGTAGGTATATCAGCTATTTTCAAAATTTGTTTGCCGCTGGCTTCCCTTAAGGCTATACCTCAGTATCGTGGCTAGGCGATGCGCGGATTCAGGTCGTGGGTGCAAATGACGCATGCCAAACGAAATATAATTTGTCATATAAATTCAAAATGCGTCCATTTAATGTTCTGTTTAATGTTCTATTAGTAACAATAATAATAATATATTCATTCACATGTTTTCATTTTAAAGTAAATGGGTAACGTTTTTAGTCATCTCGAAACAAATTGACGTGTTCCCAGCTCAACATTCTCTCACCGAATGGCAGCGAGTCCAAAATTTCGTCGCGCCTATAGTTGAAAATTATTTGCCGTTTCACTGATGTATCGCCTTAAACTGACAAGAACCGAAAAAATCATTTTATTTTTATATGTACAACATAATTTTATTATTTATAATAGAAAATTAATAACTAGGTATCTACTCAATAAGTAACTATTTTTAATATCATTATGAACATAATAATATTATTTAAGTTGTAAAAAAATATGATGGTAAGGAACTAAACCAACAATAAATAAAGAAAATTTGATCTTGTTTTATTTCAGTAGGTTTATAATTATTTGTATATTATTAGACTTTTAGTGATAAAGTTTTATATTCTGTTTTATTCACAATATGTAGCAAGATGTCCATACCTTCACACTTTATAAAATTCTGTATTCATTTATTCTTCAAAATAATATACCTACTCATAATACATTGAATAAACATAGACATACGACAGCGTGATGTTGAACCATACTTAGAAGCATGAGTAGAAAAGATAAACAATTTGTAACATGACACATGTTTTTTCTTGCCGATTGCAACATTGTAAGTTTAACGTCTATCTTTTGAATTTACATTACGCTGTACGCCCAATTTCACATTGAAAATCGTCTCGACTGGGATATAGTCATATATCAAAACTGGACATAACATTGCAACTTTCTTCCGTGCGCATAGGCGAGGCCAAGCCGGGACAGTGACGTCACTCAGTTAGCCAAAATGAATGATGAATAAGACATTTTGAGATTATAGCTGCGCCAATAAGAGATAAATATTGAGAGAACATTACAAGTGGGTACACATGCCCTGGATCAAGACACATACCATTACAGTGGAACCTCGATTATCCAGACTAATTGGAGAGGAAGGTGATTCGGATAATGGAAAAAATAATAAAACATCTGTTTTACTGCCAGAATAAATCTTTTAAATAGCAATTTTGAAAAACTTCATTATTTTTCTAATTATTTATTTGAAATTGTACCTTTTTCTTATAATAATATGAGATTGATGATCAAATAGAAATCCAGCCTGGATCACCTGGATCTAGGACATAGTGTTAGTTGACTCATTTAGGCCAGACACGACTGATTCAAAATGTCTCAGTAAGATAACCTTTCTATGATTAAATCTTTTTGAGTATGTAGTTAGAGAAATATCGTTCCCATGGGCGCCGGCAGCATGGTGCAAGGTGGTGCAAGTGCACCACCTTTGGTTCAATTTTTGTTTTAGATAATGATTGATGATTGTATACTAATAATTTAAATATAACAATATTATTTTTTGAAGCAAGATCTACATAAATAAAATTACAAGATAAAAAGAATTTTTATATACAACGTTTTTAAATTCTGTTGAACCATATAAACTTGACTTGACTAGCTAAAACGATCAAAAAAATTTGTACTTGACTTGTCATATTGATTTCCATAGTAACGCACGTATATTATATTAATAATTTAGTTGCTAGGACCCCAGACCCCTAGCAACCGATAATGGTGTCAAAATAACTTTACATACAAAACAGAATTAACTGAAAATGAATTCAATTCTATTTAAAGATGGCTAAAAGTATTTAAAAAATGCATTGGCATCGTGTTCTGATATATTCTAAAAGTTTCAAATGTCTAGCTAGTCGGGAAGTGAGTTAAAAATCGATTGCAAGATTTGCACCGGACAAATAAGAATACGAGCTAAGAAAAACGTTGTATATTTTCTAGAATATTGTATATATTCATTTATTTATTCATATATCACTACTTGACTATCAGAACTTGCTTATAGCAAGCCGGATAGTCGATCTTCGCACATAGCGACCTTGTCCATGCCTTTACTCTCCTCAGCGTACTAAAGGAGTGTTCCACGGTACATGTTGTTATAGGTAGCGTGAGCCCAATTTTAATGGCTTGAAAAACTGCAGGATGAAAACTTCAGCTTTTTCAAGCAAACTGATGTATTCTACTTTTGATGTTGTTCTGAGTATAAATGAATGTCAGTAATAAATTATTATATTTTATTCAAAATTTTTTTATTGTAGGTAGGTACCTACTTATTCCACTTTTATCTAATATCTGGACCGGAATCATCCGCTTCAGAGGGACATTTTCGAGGGTTTCATAATAAATAAAATAATTTGAATTTCTGCTGCAGCAGCCCTTCTGCATTCATTCTTCTTTTGTACAGATAGTAGGGGTTCGGTAATCGGGTACCCATATTTTTTCACCTATGCCGGATTGTCGGAAATCGATTTCTATAGGAAATAATAAATAATCTGTCAAGGTCGGGCAACGAACTGCAGAGCGAACAGCTCTCCGCTCTGTAATCTGGCAGTTTAATGTGAAACCTGTCGGGTTATAGAGTAGGAGAGCTGAGTGCAAAGTGCCGGACTATTGGACGTGCCGGATTGGTGCACGCCAGATTACTGAGCGCCTACTGTACTTTTATTAATATAACTAAAATTTTTGGTGGTTAAATTTTGTTTCTTTGCCATATCTCCCGTCCCTGTCCCGGTTAAGAGTTTCATAATAATTATGGTAAGAGCCCATACGCACTTGCGGCAGGCCGCATCATGGCTAGCCGCAGCGGCCTGCCGCAAGTGCGTATGGGCACTAAGACTAGGTATAGATCCACCAGTATAAGTTGTCCGCTAAGTGAGGGCGCCACATCCTAACATATTTGACATCCTGTTTGTATTGTGCTGAACTTAGTTCCAAATTCGAACACCTGACGATTTATGATGAGAATCTATATTATATGGGAACTCAGAAATTATTATGTAAAATATTTCGATTTTTTAAATTATAGGAATGGTTTTTCTTTTTAAATACTAAATATTTCCAAACTTTCCCAGTCGGCCCATTAGCTCAGTTGGTTAGAGCGTCGTGCTAATAACGCGAAGGTCGCGGGTTCGATCCCCTCATGGGCCAACTTTTTTGCATTCTTTTAAATCCCAGAATTCAATAATTATTTGAATTTAAAAAAAATATAAGTACCTACTTACCTAATAAGTAGGTACAAATAATATTTAATAATGATTGCAAAATTTATTCAATGCTTTATTTGATACAGAATAACCGATAAGCATAATAGTTTTCTATGGAAGCGCAGAAAAGCTGTACCTAGGAACTTCTGTCATATTTTCCATAAAGTATGATTTACTAAATTTCTTCCAAATTGCAGGGACTAATCTGTTCTGTGGCAGGAACGGTGAAAAAAAAGCAGAAGTGTACTAGGTAATTCTGGTAATTATATCGAAGGCTTTTAGGATCTGTGGGTCTATTCTATGCTTATCGACCGCTAAAGTGATAAAGTGAAAAATATTATCGAACTTAGGGTAGGTTTGTATCAAAATATTAGCACTTATTGTAACAATTACACGAAGCCGGTTTTTATTGTTGCAATTAGTGCTATATTTTAACAGCACCTATCTTGCTGCTGTTAAAATATCGCACTTATTGCAACAATAAAAACCGGCTTCGTGTAATTGTTACAATAAGTGCTAATATTTTGATACAAACCTACCCTAAGTTTGATACTATTTATCAATTTAGTGTTCGATAAGTATAGAATAGACCCACTGATAGGTATGACTGGTCCGGCCCCAGGATAGGGAGTACTGCTGCAAGTTCGTTGCCAATCTTCGATAGAAGACGGCACCAAAAGAAGAATAATTGATGAAAGTAAACTTTTTTAATAAAAGTTTAGTTTTAATGACATTTTCACACAAAAATTAAAAAAACAAAAAGTTCTCCCCGGCGGGGAATCGAACCCCGGTCTCCCGCGTGACAGGCGGGGATACTTACCACTATACTACCGAGGATACGAAGCAGTAATGCAAATAAAACATATTTATATACTAAATTAAAAAAATGTATTTTCTATTATTTATAATGTAGTTTTATATTTACTCGAATGAAAAATATGAATACCAATATCCTAACTATGAACAATATTATTAAATAAATGTTTTTTTAGTATGTAATAATGTATGTATTGATTACTTATACATACCTAATCAATTACTTAGATAAGTAGGTACTTATCTCAAATTGGTTGCTTCATATTTTTACGCTTCTACTGTCTCTGGACTTAAGTTCTGGACTTTTCGTCTATGCTCTGGACACTTAAATACTCTGGACACTATACTATAAATCAACATTTAGGTAATAAATTATTATACTATTATAATAATATACCTATCTAATTGAGTACTCCAGAAACATTTTAAGTTAAAGCGCCATCTCTATTTACTACCAAATATTTAAATTGTTCCAAAAAAATATGTACTCATAACTATATAGTTTTTCTATTGAAACATAGATGTCTCTATGGCTGATAACTGTCCACTGTACTGAAAACATCAATAATGTTTTCATATTCCTAAACCTGTGATGAACAAACCTTCCATCCAAAATTAAATACTTACCTAATTGTAAAACTGATTATTAAAAAAACAATTCTTATGTATTGGTTCTTCAACATTATTATAATGATAGTTAGGGCCGACGAAAATCATCATGTTCATAAATTAGCTACGATAACTAGTGACTACCGAATATCGACGTAGGTAGCTAAATAGTCACTCGGACATCCACGTCCATATGGACGACAAGGTGAAAATTACTGATAAAAGTAATTAAAATAAATAATTAAAATAAGCATCGTCTCAATCTGGATCTAAAAAATCAATTAAAGAATAAAAACGAATCATGGTAACATAACTATAAATAACACTTGTAAAGTTGTTAAATGTTTATAACTTATTAATAGCGGTTTATCGCATTGGCACAACTTTCGGAATAAAGCCACCGAATCTGTCAGCGCCTCGACCTTCCGGGTACCTAAAACCGACGTCTGTTGGAATATGAGGAGAAAAAACAATCACTAGATTTTTTCTGTGACTCTGAAGGTCATCCATGTCAAAACGACCACACAGTGGCGACCAGTGGGTGAAAGCAGGTCATGCGTTGCTTAGGAGCGGCACTCAATAAAGTCAAGAAATGAAGGAACGAATACGAATATTACAATTACGGTCACTCCGTTAGAGAGTACAGATTTCTAAGATAGCCGAAACACACACGAAAACAGAAGTTCACGTCATGTCGCTCGCGGACGGAAAGCAATGTGTCATCGCGTTCGACTGTTGCAAGTTTTCAATGGGAGGGAACGAGAGGGAATGCAGTGTTAAAATGATGAAGCGGGGGGGGGGGGGGGGACCGCACGCCAGCATAAAGAATACGGACTCTAGGTAGTATCTAACGAATTGCATACGATTTGAAACAAAAAATGAAAGGGGGCGGAATTTTAAAGTCTGCTAAGGGCGGCACGGCACTATGGACGTTACTCGGGGGACTTATACTACTGTGGGACCCAGACAAACCAGCACTGTAAGGTCTGTGAGAGCATGTCTTCCTTGGCTATCGACAAGCACTTATCTATTCTACTTTTTGTATTCAGTATTAGTAATAATTAAGAGAAATATCTTCCATAAACGAAATAATTGATATTATCAATGTTGTGCATTTCAAAAATGTTATCAATCTTATCACCCTGACCTTTATCTCATAACAAGTTTCCATGCATTGAAAATTTCCACGAAAATATTCATAATTTATAATAACAATTATTATTACAATCAGTAAATACCTAATTTGCGAATAATAATTATTTTATTACACCCACTAGCTCATTTTTATATCTCCGAAAGGAAGTTAGAACATTTTAATGATACATCCGGCTGTGATTTGTACAGAAAAAAACATGATGATAAAACATAAAATATATTGTAATAAGTTGACATAACGAGATTACCAACGATAGAGGACTAATTGTATAGTATAATAATAATAAACTAAAACCAACCGTTTAAACTATTTGTTTAGTAAATAATATAAATCTTACATAATTAAATTTTTCATTCATCCAAATCAGGGAACACAGAATTATCAATCTGTTCTGTGATCCAAATGGTTGAATGGTAAAAAGCATCTTCTACCTACAGCAGTAGCGAAGAATGGAGGTAGACTGTTAAGATCAGCCATACATAGTCATTAAACTTTGTTGGTCATACGTATTTGTTTTTATTTAATTAATAATAATAAATTTACAGATAATATTTGTTAGTTTTTAAAAATCAATTAAACCCTGCCTAACCAAACCATAATAGTTTTGGTATATTTTGAGCGATGCGACCAAACTGTGCACACCTTTTCATTCATACTTATTTGTTTACGTTTTTTTAAATTCATTAAACCCTGCCTAAACAAATGTTATTCTATCTATAAAATATTCAAAGTTATGTATGATTTAATTGCGTAATTTTAGATATTGTATAGGTATAGGAGTATTTTTTAACTATTTTCTAGCTTGGTTTAGGCAAGATTTAATTGAATTTTAAAAACTAACCATCACCATAATTATTATGTAAAGTGTAGTCTTATTTCAGTGAAAACAAATACGTATGCCTGACAAAGTTTAGTGTGCACTATTTATGGCGGATCTTAACAGCCTACCTCCACCCTTCGCCACTGACCTACACAGTGACGTCCCGTGGGGGTAGGCAGATTGAGCGTCGCTTGGGGGCGGCAGATACTCGAAGGGCGGCAAATCGAGGAGAATCATTTGGTATTATATAGAAATAGCTACCTAAGCTTAGTTATATTATAACCAGAGCTTTGGAGATGTTTTGTTCCGGATGCTTTTTTTTATTATTATCCAGTCGGTATTCGCAGCGATTTTAGTATGATGTCACCACGCTCCGCTAGAGATTTTTTTATTTTATTTTTGACTGCTCGGTTTCGTATACAAATGCTAATAAACTTGGCGCCAATGGCGCCTATATACATTATGAATATTTTTATAAATGTAAAACATCACAAACGAATAATAAATCAGTCATAATAATATAATGTCATTTACTCAGATTAAAGAGTTCCTTTCATAACAGTGGTAGGTATACTGCGCAAAAGCCAATAATTATGTCGCGCCATTGTTATTAAAGGAAAATAATATTATATATTATATCAACGTTGGTAACGAAACAAGGAGAATTTATGGTAGAGATTTATACATACCATATTTTTTAATTTATCCAAATATTTTTGCCAGTCATTCGCGAGATTTAAAAGTTGCCGGATGTACCTATTACAAATAGATACCTATTCATAATGATTATTAATCCTTATTGACATTTGACATAATCAATTAGTATTCGTGCATATAATAGGTATTTACGTTAAGTACCAGCTAATTGTAATAAAAATGTACACTAGTAGGTATCTACCTAGATTATATCATATTTATCGTGCTGTGAATACAATAATACTGTGCAATACCTTCTTTTAAGTCGTTTTTTTTGTAAACATATTTTTTGCTGATAATAGTGTGGATTTGTAGTTTATTTCAATCATCAACGGTTGAATGTTGAGACTATTAATTAATAGTGTATTTATGATTAAATTTAGGTTTATATTAAAAAAATAATGAGGAAAATTATTTTGTTTACATGTTGTAGGGTACAATAATAGCATAGAAAAAATGGTGTGAAAATAATACATCTGCGTAGGTATTACTAATAATGATATCAACCAAATGGCATCTCAGACTCTGGTGATTTGGGTAAGTGTCTAACTAATATTATATTTATTCGCTTATTTATTTATTAATATCTAAATTTAATTGTGTATGTTTCAGCTTAGTGGTAGGTGTATATTTTATTAGTAATGTATCCAAACCATGGCCCCCACAAGGGGGGGGCTGACAGGGCTCTAACCTGGGGCTCGGGCTCGATAAGTGAGATAAACACTTATCACAAATTCGCTCTAATAGCAAAAAATTCGCCTGCGGCGCTATTTTCCTTCAATAATGATATTATTTAAAATTATGTGGTTACACAATACAATTTATAATTGTGTAGCGATACTCAAAAACTCCACAATTCAAGTGTATGTATTAAAATATACAAAAAAAACACTAAATATACACATCAATTTTAACGCGTACACCATTTGGAAAACATTACTGTAGAGCGTCACACTGCTTTTATCCTTAGCGATAGGTAGGGGGGGGGCAAAGCAACATGGGGCCCGCTTCAGGATGAGGGGGCCATGCTTCATACAACACATTTCTTAGATATTGCAGTAATGAAAGGATGATAAAAAAAAATGGGGTGGCATTTTGACGCTGCCTAGGGGCGGCATTTTGTCTAGGGACGTCACTGGACCTACAGTCACGTCACAATACTATGGAATCACAATCACGACAATCGTGACTAACATCAATGACGTCTTGTGCTGTGGTCACCTTAATTTGGAAAAAAATACATAAGTATTATATTGTGTTATTAGAATTTCAAGTGACTCTTAGGCCCCTGTGGATCCAAATCGAGCCCGTCCTATTCCTGCAGGATAATCACATCATGCTGGTGTGCTGTCCACCTGTCATCAGAACTGCATAATACAACTCGAGCATAAATAATGTTTTTATTTCTGTGTTAACGGTCCGCATAATATCTCTCCTATTATCACCGGTCCGCAGATATGAAAGGTTGGGAACACTGATCTAGAGCATACGTTTCCAACCACATAGCCAAAAGTGACGAGTCTCCCCAGCTTTATTGATTGAACAACACTGCAATCTTCGCACATACCGAAAAGCCCAGCATTGTATTTTCTCCTCCAAATTGTTGTGCCATATTTAAAGTAGGTAACAGGTAATTTCAAAATGTCTTTATTTTATTGTGAAAATAATTATGATAGTATTTTCTTTATGTATGAAGTAATAATTAGAGACGTAAACACTTTTAACTAATATTCTTCAAAATGATGTAGATACGTACAATAATGAACGCCGTTTATTTATATTATCGTCACCCGTGGAGTAGGTACCAGCGTTGCCATTTAGCGTTTTTCTTGCCAGATCTAGCATTTTTCGATAGGCATCTAGCTTGTGGCGTTTTTACTAGCATTTTTTGATGTCTCCAACAGCTTTAAATGTGCTGAAAATACGCTAAATCTTATTTAGTTTATTTATTTTCATGCACATCAAATTTCTGCCCCCCCCCAAACATGAATTTTCATGTTTGATAATTTTATCAGAATGATTTTAAACAAATAAAAACACGGCAAAAATAATTTTAATTTCTAACATAAAAATTTAGGAACATTAATGTCGGGTTTTTTTAGAAACCCAATCCTTAATGGAACTGTCAAAAAAATCTCGGTGTCCACCCGAATTCCGGAGTGGTGTAGGTCATGGCTGGGGAGGGCTTACAGGGGTCTAGCCTGGGGGCCCGGCGTGTGGGGTTGACCAGATAAGTGAGATAAATATATCATACATCATAAATTAACTTTAATAGTAAAAAAAAGTCGCCTGCGGCGCTATTATACTTCATGGCCATGAACATTTAAGATTATATTATAGTTGTTCAATATATTTTCTAATTATTATGTGTCGATACTTGACAGCTCCATTATTAAAGTAGATGTATTAAAAATCGCCAATAATTCACTGTATAAGTACCCTTAATTTGAACTAAAACACAATTTGAAAAACGTTAATGTAGTATTTCACACTGCCTTTAATCTTAGCGGTAGGCAGGGGGGCCGTCAAATATCGTAGCCTGAGGGCCCGTTTCAGGATGTGGGGGCCATGGTGTAGGTACACCGAGTGCAATACACAAAAGACCGATAAACGAGAAATTAGGCTGTGTTTGTGTATTTGTTAAATGCAGTAATACTTAAACTCAATATTAAAAAACCAAAAATCGACGATAAACATTCGGTGAAAAGAACGACTACACCTACTAGTCATAACTACATAACATTTTTTTTTCAGTGGAATTCTGCATGAATATTGTAGCTCTCTAGCTAGACCAAGCGGGTAGCACAGCCGATAATATTTGAGTAATGTTTTAGCATACTAGGCGCACATGTCCAGCAAGGTCGCTGTTAGTCACTTCCAATCCGCCAGTCGCTGATGACACGCTCAACGGTTACCGCCTTTATGCCCCCAATTTAATAAAAACTAGGAGAAACTGTACAAATATACTGCCGTGTATTGTGAAAATATGTAAAAATAATTATATGAAGAAGAAAAAGAGCACTAATTTACATTTTCCTCCTTGCCCCCTCCCCAATATTAAATCCCGGGTGCGCCACTGTACGTTAATAATATCAAGGATAATAATATGAATACTTGCAGAAAAAAACCAGTTCAGAAATAAATTCAGGTAATTTATAATAGACATTTTACCATGTAACATTTAAACATTTTAGATAAGTACCTACCAGGATAACCGTTTTAATAATAAGAAATCGTTAAATTATTCTTTGTACTATTGAAGTTTTATCAGCACTTTTCTGCTAAAAAATCTTAACTATTCCTAAGGATTCATCAAGAAATATTAAGTTAGACAATAGAATAAATATTAATAATTATTCATAGTTAGAAATATTAAGTTAGACATATTAGACCAGGGGTCGGGAACTTATTCATGTAAGAAGGCAGCAATTAAGTTAACATTCAAGAAACTTCAAAATGTAGGTTCGAATTCGGGTCTGGATAATACACATAGGTATTGTTTTTCAATGTGCGTTTGGGTCAAGATATGGAGCTACTAGGTTGAGTAAATGAAAAGAAAATATTTCTATACAATTCGAGTTCACCAATCAAAATATAAAACTAAATTTCATATTTCCAACTCACAACTATCTTTAAAAAATTGATAGAAAATAATATATCGCCAGTGTTACGAAGGCGTCTTCGACATTTAAATTGAATTTTTATTGGCGTCAAAATAATAAGGACTTTACATCTTTGAGTTCGATATTTTAATTATTGATGGTTTGCCAATTCTCGAAGTCGGTAAACCTATCATTGTATAATCTAGATAATACGTCAATAACTAACAACTACTTGCGGTCAGTGGCGCACCCAGGATTTAATATTGGGGGGGGCCCAAGGAGGAGAAAGTAAATTAGTCCCATAGGCTCTTTTTCTTCTTCACAGCCTAATTTCTCGTTGTCTATTGCACTCGGTGTACCTACACCATGGTCCCCACATCCTGAAACGGGCCCTCAGGCTAGGATATTTGGCGGGCCCCCTACCTACCGCTAAGATTAAAGGCAGTGTGAAACACTACATTAACGTTTTTCAAATTGTGTTTTAGTTGAAATTAAGGGTAGTTATACAGTGAATTATTGGCGATTTTAAATACATCCACATTAATAATGAAGCTGTCGAGTATCGACACATAATAATCAAAAAATATATTGCACAATTATATAAGTAATTGAAAATTTTCATGGCTATGAAGTATGCGACTTTTTTTACTACTAAAGCTAATTTCGAGGGCTTAGTGTCAAACAACACTATCTACAAAAGTGCAACTTTACAGGAGAGCCAAAAATCGTTATTTTAGATTCTTGTAACTCAACAAGGGAAATGTTTATTTAAAACCTAATATTAATATTTTATAATTTATTGTGTATTGTACATTTATCTTGCTTATAATGATGTTAAAATTTATAGGGATAGTTTTTAAAAAATATGAAAACAAGGGTAACTTATGTAGTTAACGTTAAACTTTACTGACGATTTAATAAGAAATTAGAAAAGATTGACATAACGTTATTTGACTATCATGTAGCCGTAAATGTAAAATAACGTTGTCTGACTTTAAGCACTCGATTTGTGATGTGTGTTTATCTCAATTATCTGGTCAACCCGACACGCCGGGCCCTCCACAGCCCGGGCCCCCAGGCTAGAGCCCTGTCAGCCCTCCCTATCCATGACCTACACCACTCCGGAATTCGAGTGGACACCGAGAATTTTTTTGACAGTTCCATTAGGGATTGGGTTTCTAACAAAACTTGACATTAGTGTTTCGAAATTTTTGTGTTAGAAATTGAAATCTGAGAAATTGTTCTAAAAAGGGTGCTGGAGAATTACAAATCATTTTTTTGCCAGTGTTTTTATTTGTTTAAGCCCAAAGGTTTATTGGTTTTCAATTTCAATGGTTAAAATCATTCTGATAATTTTCATGTTTGGGTTGTGTCAGGGCCCCTTGCCCCCCCCCCCCCTGGGTGCGCCACTTTAACCACCTCACTTCAGTGTGAAAAATCAAACATTCGTACTTAGCTTCCATAGAAAATAAATGCAAAGTTTTTTTTAAAAATGCCTGTTTTTAAAGGTCTGGATTTGATATATTGGTCTATTACAGGTTTTAGCACTGCGGTAATAAAACTATAGATTCCCTGTGTAAATAAAACAGTGCGTAGATATTATAATGTTAGGGTTTCTTGTCTTTGCGAGGGTAACAAATCCTTTTAATGAGCCTAACATTGACGGAGCACCATCCATACAAATTCCTCCATGATATTTTAGATTTTTCTAAATATGAAGAAATAGAATCAAAAACATCTTGTCATGTCGTACGCTCGGTGAGTTCTTTGCAGCATAGATATTGATCCACTATTTTGTTTTCATTTATGAAACGAAAACCTGTGAGGCCAACGGTAGACGCGTGCGATCGATTCGGCAACATCGAAATCACATTAGATCTTTCATCGGCTTTCATAATTTCATGAAGGACTTTTTCGGTTTTCGCTATTTCGCGGATTTTTCTGTTTTTATCACTATTTTCGCGGTGCACTTGCAACAAGCCAGCGGTGCACCGGTTAAGAGCCACTGGTCTAGAGCCACAATATTTATGCTGAATTCCACCGAAAAAAATGTTTTTTTTTAATTTACACCACCACCGACTGTGGTGGGCATGGCCCCCACATCATGAATGTTTGGCGGGCCCCCTTACCTATCACCAGAGTTAAGGGGAATGTGATGTTCTACAGTAGTGTTCCCAAATGGTATTCCGTGGATTTAACTATATTGTTAAATAATTCCCTTGAATTCTTGATTTGTCGGACCTCATATCATATTATCGATCGTTATCATACTATGAACCACTGGTCGCGACCCTCTCTTGTGGTAGCCAAGTAGCATTCGACCCTTCGATATTGGATAAATAACCATTTTTATTTTTATAGAAACACTAAAAATAATTGTAATATAAAAAGATACACATGAATTATTATCATGTAGTTACGTATATCATATTTTCATCATACTTCATATTTTTTATGTTAATTTTGATGAAGTACTGAAGTAGTATAGCGCCACATGCGATTTTTTTTATAATATAACAAATTTCTGGTGTGTGTTTATCTCACAATTAGACGAGCCGCCACGCCGGGCCCTCTTAAGCCCGGGCCCCCAGGCTGTAGCCCTGTCAGCCCATGGTGGTGGGTGTAGTCGTACTTTTCGCCGAATTTGTATCGTCGATTTTGGGTTTTTTAATAGTGAAGTTCCAAAATATTAATTGAAAATGGAAAAAAAAAGTATTATTGCATTTAACTTATAGGTACACAAACCTACCCAACAGAACACAGCCTAATTTCTCGTTTATCACACTTTTGTCTATTGCACTCGGTGTACACCACTCCGGAATTCGGATGGACACCGATAATTTTTTGACATTTCCATTAGAGATTGAGTTTCTAAAAAAACCCGACATTAGTGTTTCGAAATTTTTGTGCTAGAAATTAAAATCTAAGAAATTTTTCTAGAGGGTGCTGGAGAATTTAAAATCATTTTTTTGCCGTGTTTTTATTTGTCTAGTCTATTGGCTTTCAATTTCAATGTTTTTAGGGGGGGCCAAGGCCCCTTGCCCCCCCCCCCTGGGTGCGCTACTGCTTGCGGTAATGTCAACGTCGCTTCTAATGCTTAAAATTTAATTGGAACTAAACCGTGACAAGAGCAGGCGTCGATATAACCAGTGGCGGCTCGTGGATAAAATATTTGGGGGTGCTGCGATTGAATAACAATAATTATATTTTGCTATTAACATCAAAATTAAATATAAATTATTAATTATATTAATAAGTAATTAAAATAAAGAACTTTGCATAAATTGCTAGCAGAAATAAATTTTAACATTGTTAATAAATAATTAAAGCTATATTTCTTTCCTCAAATGTCGCGGGCATGCTCACGTACGAACGCAGAAACGGCGATACACTGTCGGGCATGCAGTACCGATCAAGCTCCCAGCTGCGTGTCCCGCTCCCCGCACCCTTCCTGCGCCCATTCGAACAAATTCGTTTGAAAACGGTACTGCAGTACCGCGGTGTATGATAATTATTGGATATATCGGTTCGCGGGCGAGCTTAATTCACGCTTAAATAATATTGATATTTTCATATAATATACATAAATTTATGTATATTTTAATATTCCATTTTTCTTTGGGGGTGCTGCAGTTCCGCAGTGCACAATATGGATGAGCCGGCACTGGATATAACCCACATTATTTACCAACGCTTTACGAAGTCGGGAAGGATTAACGATTCTTATTATTTTACACTTTGGTATTATAATTGCATATTATGTTCATGTTAAAATTAAAATTAAATACGAACAACAACAACATATTATGAAAAGTAAATGGATTACTTTTATCAATTACTATAATTTATTACTATAATAGAGTATTACCTATACGTTGCAAAGTAAAACAATAATGTTTATTTTACGTTTGCTGGTGAGATAGTGGAACAAAAACGTCCCTGCGTCATATAGGCCATATAGGGTAAGGTGATTCGTGATATAATTTATATTGTAATACTCTTTCAGATCGATTTTACGATAATACCGACCCAGAAATGAATGCAAAATAGAGCATACCTACGGATAGTCAATGAAAGGAAAAAACAGTATTTAAAAAATGTACAAAAAATACTAGATACTTATTAATAATTAAGAAAGCATTTTACGTTGTAGAATGCTATTATAATGATATGTAATACATTGTATTATTGTAAAATTTAATTATATATATAACAATAACAGGAAAACAGGAAAATCACGTACACATTAGTAAATATGTAATAAAACATTTTGAATTGCAATATTAAGTTGAAAAATTAAGTAAAGTAGAAAATAATATCAAATTACGCTATTTGTTGTAGAATTTTCGTAGATTAAAAATAATGATTTAGAGAAAAGGTTACATTTTTCTTATAATTCGGGAGTCTTTCTTGCTCCTGCGGGCGCGCAGAATATCACTAAAGCTACCCATAGTTCCGTCAAAATCACTGCACAATACATTTTAAGTAAGTACCTAACCTGATTAATTACCCACATAATATGTATTAAAATTATGTAAGTAGGTAGAAATCTTCTACTATAACGAATCATTTGCGATGTTTTAGTGGTCAGTGGATAATTATTATTTTTTTACATCAATATCACATACACGACATTAGATACAGCAATAAATTTATTGTGTTTGCAAACATAAAGCGTGATGACAACTTGCAATAATGCGCAATATCGCTAAAATTTCACGGAGAGTTTCCATGATTACTAATTGAAATACCGTATCGCTATAAAGAGAATATTATATAGTATATTTCAAATTGACACCTTGACCGTGCATGGTTTACTGCAAGAGCCGCTATTGCTTTCGGTCACTACCAATTTTGTCAAGGCCTACAATACAATCAGGCCTTGACACGAAACTATACATTTTGATTGTAGTGCTAATTATTGTTCATACTTCAAGTGCAATATGGTAAAATTTTTGTAGAACATGATGATTGCTTCATATTGAATTAAATGGTAAAAAGATAATTTATTGATTTTAACGAAATACTCATATCCTGCGAACAGGTTACCACATTATAGTTAAATACTGACATGCTGTGATGACTTTTGGGAAATACTTTGTATTCAAGAGAAATCATGTGCACCGCAAAAAGAAACACGTTCCATCAAGAAAACACGACCGCTACGCTACAATTTTGTATATTTACTTATTTCTCTATTTGCATACAGAGTGTCAACTAGGGAATCCAATCCCGAGCCAAAATTGTGATCTCGGAATCCCGGGATTCGCATTTATTTCAATAGTTAATATTACATTTTTATATATACAAACACAATTGATAACAAGCAGTCCTTTGATACTACCCCCACCAGTTTTGTAACAACACACCACATTTTTTACACTTAGCTGTTGCTCCATCTACTGATGTCAAATGGTGCCATATTGAATTTATATCACCATCTTTCTATCGAATGTGAAATTAAAATTTTTTATACATTTTTAATGGGCAAAATATTTTTGTGAAATATCCGTGGGTGTCCTGTTGAAATGCGATCTTAGAACTGATTATATTATTATAGTCTCTGAAAGGAGTGATTTTTTTTTGTTGATTCGTCACATTTTCAAATTTCTGATATTCTGATATACTGGTATTATTTTAGATCGAGAGATAATAAATAGCAATAAATGACTTTTTTATTGACGACAAATGCATTAACTTCCCCAGATGTTATGATCGAGTTTAGATTTTAATGCATTTGACATCCATTAAAACATTATTCATCATCTTAAATGAGGTCTACTTTTTCTATTTAATATTTTTCGTCGTCTAAATTCATTTAAATAAACGGATTTATTATTTTTCTGATGTTGTTACGATTGCGTATGGCAGCAAAAAATGTATTATCCGTGAGCATCCGGCGATTCCCCTTGTGACATGTGCAGGTACATACACGTCACTGACATAATGATTTTGTACATATACCAATAATTATTGATTATGATTGATAAAAAAATCAATCCCTAAAGTTTCGGGATTATGTTTACTAATCCCGGGATTCATAGGTATCGAAAATTTTCCGGGATTGGATTCCCTAGTGTCAACCAACAGTTGTGTATTTCAGTCACAACCATACCTCGTACAACAGAATATTAATATTAGTTATTACCTCCACTATATTGTAGTCTGCTTAGGTGCGAAAAATAGTACTAATTTACTTATGTTTATTTATATATTATTATGGAGCAATATTTCGTACGCGTGAGGCTTGCATCAAATTCGTAATATGCAAATTTTCATTACTGGTTTCTATGATACGATGATTTCATCTTAATTCTAAAGAATTGTTGTTTTGTTAACAAATAGGTACTCGTAAATGTTATACAAGGTATCAGCTGAATAGTTATTTCTTATGCCTAAGTCAATGCCGACTATATTTAGGCCGTCGCACTGAATTGTGAAATACGATGGTAGTGTTAGTTATTGATTGATGATATTCGAATACAATGCGATATGAATGAAGATTTTCGATTACATTTTTTTTTCAAATTCATTTCAATAGCACCATTTTACCATAATATTGCATTCGAAGAATATGCAATAGCACTGTTTCGTGTCGAGGCCTGACTATACATAGTTGGTCTTCGGCATAAGTAGGTATTATCTACCACTTAAAAAAATTAACTTCACTGCTTCAGGATTGCTAAAGGAATATAATTTTGGTGTGGTTTAGAAGTTTTGAATCTTAACATAGTTTGTGAAATTACACATAAATACTATGCTTGTACATGTTTTGTTAGATTTCGACCATAATGTGAAATTACCGACTTAAATCGACGCTAATTTAGACTTCAGAGACTATGGCGATATCTGACTATCTGGCCAGGGCTCGAAATGGACCGAAGCGCCGTGGTTACATGTAAATTGTACGTATTACATTTCACCGTAGCACAGTTCGCCGTGAGCTTTCTTATCGGTAAGAGGTGACCATATACTATACGGTCTCCAATTTTATTAGATTCAATATGAACATCAATTCAATTTTCATAGCAAATTTTAGCAAATTTTAGCAAAATCCATAAATTCAAGAATGAAAACCTAACCTAACTTATTTATATATATTTAAAAAAAATGTTCGCTCATGTTATAATGAGTTTCGTAGATGGCATAACAATTCACTGTAAAAGTTTGTATACAGTGTAGACAAACAGGGTTTATCAAACTTTTCCTGTGATGGAACACTGAAATTCTGAAATGTTAACGGAATACTTTGTTTATTTTGTACAGGGCGGGGCGTGGGAGCTTCTTTTATTGAAAATGAAATAAAAAAACTGTACACGTTTAAAAAATATTCTTATTTTTTCGCCTGTCACATGACACAGGAGAGATTTGACACCGTTTTAAAAATAATATCTTTTAAATATCGATCTCCATTGTCAATACACTGATTCAGTCGGATTCGGATGTTTCGGTTCACTCTTTGAAGCATGCCGATTGAAAAATTGGCAATTTCAGCTCGGATGTTGTTCTGTAGATATTCCAGGGTCCATGAACGATCGTTATAAAACCAAGGATTTGAGATAACCACACGGAAATAGTCACAGGGGCTAAATCAAGGGCCAGGCGCACATACCAATTTACGTCTCCTCTCAGGGAGATTAGCCGCCCGCGGAAGGCTTGTCTAAAAAAATCCATTGAAACCCTGGCGCTGTGGGCTGTGGCCCCATCTTGCTGAAACTACACCTTGTCCAGTTTCATTTATTCGATGATTTATCAACAATTAAAAAAATGATAACTAACAATAATTAGTTAGTAATTATTTTTAAAACATAACACATAAAAATATAGTAAGTGTATGAAGTTCTTAAACGATTTTGGGTCCTTGAATTGCAAATCCTCTTGATATCAGGCACACTATCATAAAGGTGAATTTATATATCTGGTGTGGAGTCGAGCCTATTCCTGGACTTTGACTTCGTTGCAGGATAATAAGAAAATCCTGCTTCGCATAAATTTATCATAGTAAACGGAAATAAAACAATTATAGCATGATTTAATACACTGTGGTACTCATATGATAAATTCGCGGAACACTAGTGAACATAGTTGAACATATTTGTTTAAAACACTCTAAACTGTCAAAATTTGCTATGTCTTAACAACTCCTCTCTTGGCTGTGTTAACTTTTAGAGATATACAGTTTTAACAGTTTAAACGGCTAACTTATTGTAAAAAATATAATAACTCATTACATAAATATGATAAACTACCATCGATAGCTCCCGATAGCCGCCTTATGTAAAGAATGGACCCACAGAAATGGATAAAAAGAAAAACCTACATACATTTATTTGAAGGTAAACTTGATTAGGTGGTTAATATAAAATTAATATTTTATAATGTTAATATAGGTAATATTGTGTGAAGTCTATTATCAGGATACGAAATACAACTTTTAATATTCATCACTGTAATTTTCTACATAATATTATCATAGTAAATTATTTTCAATTACGTGAATGTAGATATGATATCATCTAACACTAAAATATCTAACATACATATTTTAAAAATAATTCTGAGAAATTTATGTAACCACCATAGATTCTAGAATGTACACATAATTTACACTATATTCAAATTAAAATAATAATATATTAATTATCAATCGATAATATTATCAATGCAATACTTTCTGGAAATGAAGAATACCTACCTGCGGTACTGTGATGACAAAAAGATTGAAGTTTTATTTATCTTGCATTTTAAGCAGATATATCTTATTGCCATATCAAATTTTTTCACATTTGGTCAGATGCAGATATCTTTTAACGCTACTTTGTGACCAATAAAGTTGCGCTCTAATATTTTGCCCACAGAACAGAAATTCTGAGTTCCCTGATTTTGTCACACCAAAGAATGTACAATTTGGAACATATTATAGAAGAAGAAAACTTAAAAAGTGAAAAAACTGCAATTATAACCGTCTGCCATAACAGTACAATAAAAGGACAATATTGTCCTTTTATAATTTTATATAGTGACTATATATAAGTATTACACATACCTGATCAAATAACATAACCATTTCCGGTTTGCCTTCCTTTCTGCGGAATACGTAGCTAAAAACAGAGTCAGTGTAGGTACGACTTTGCATAAAATTAGTTGAGTTAAGTACAGATTTTATACATAATAAGTGTCATACCTTTCATGGCCAAATCACCTTTTAATACTATCCATAACCAAAATATGAAAGCCCTATAAGAAATAGAAAGACCATAGACATCAAGCGACTGGAAAATCTTAAATTATGTTATCCTGAAAGTGTTATTTTTGGACATGCGATACATTGGCTCTTGTGTATAGATACAAAACTCAAAAACGTAATGAGAATCAGAGTATCGTACGTTCAAAAAGAACTCTTTTTAAAATTCATTCGCCACGGAAGATTTAATTACTATTTAATTACCACCTTAAAATAACATGCTAATTATATCTAATGGCCATCTAATGCCGACACAACAGCTGTGCCGTCAACGCTGTAAGGATTAAAAGGCGCAATATCAGATTTTGAATGCTCTTAATGTTGTTAATACACTTGAGTTTTACAAAATAAGGTTTGTGCTATGAGTGGACTCAAAAGCGAATTGGTTGTGAAATATATGATAATATCATATTGTTTAAAACTCTCATGATTATTTTATATTATATTGGGTCGCCATTGTATGTTCTTTTTGTGTAAATATGTCAAATTCACACGCATACACTTCAATACATTATCTCCTGAGAATGGCCTCTCCAGCAAGCCCGAAACGTGGAAGAAAATAGAAGACAGAATTCACGATGACAACCCAAAGACATAATTCGATAAAGATAATAATTACTTTAGATACACAATCTTATTAATCTTATTAATATATTAATATTATATTTATTATAATATAATATTCGTTTACATAATTTAAGAATCTTTATTCAGCTTTAAGAAGCAATTAAAATTGTATTGATACGTTTCAAATAAAATTTTCGACAGTCATTTGAGTGCAGGGTTTCCCCTTTCATAAGATATTTAATACAAATTCAGTAGATAATTTACAATTTAAGAGCGTTTGATTCGTGTTATTTTTTTATCGACGCTGTTTCAAGCTAATTCTACAATTCTTCGAATCATGAATGATTTTAATATTAGATCTCTGTCGTTTAGATTTTTACCTAAACTGGTCAGTAGTTAGTAGGCTGTTGGTTGAGCGTGTTGTCCGAATATTTTTCAGGATCGTTTACTAATAAAAGGTCAGTTTTAATACAAACAATAATCATAAAATACATTTCTTGTACATAACATTTATATTTATTTAATTAGATGTTTATTAAATTAAAGTAAATATTTAAATTTCTACATTCAGTGTCAAGAAATTAATATCAGATAATTATGTGTTATTAAATTAAATCTATCGATAATTTGTACGAACTTCAAAATTTAACGCATTTAATTGCTGTTTATATTTGAATATGCATAAGTAATTATTATTCTAACTTTTAAAACTTTCAAAATATTAAATTTGTAATAGTTACTTACGTTTGCCATGATTTCTACAAGATTCTTCGAAATATATTATTCCTGATTCCTAATAAAATATGAGAACATTTTATTTTTCTCTTATTGTAATACGAGTATCAATATGTAATTATCAATTCAACATGGCAATCATTTAGTATTAATTATTAATTTGATAATTAAATTATAACTCAGTTAAAAAACAAAATTAATAAAATTACAAATAAAAAAATCGTAAACTATTAATTGTTATCCTTCTATAGGTTATGATTATTTATATACATTTAATATTAAATCCTACATAAACAAATAATTATTTCTATTCATTGTTCTTGGTGCTGGAAAATTTATTGGTATCCCGAAACTAAAATTAAACAAACTGGTGGGTGGTGTAATCAGTCTTATCTTTTAAGAAAACAAATATATTATGAATAATAATGATATAATTTATTCATATAGTATATGATTTCAAAAGTCTAATATAAATAACACGTCTTCATATTTTATTTATTTTATTAGCTTCCAGTTTCGTTTTACCAATAAACACTAATTATTACTCTGGTACTCTACATATTATATTAACCTTAACCATGTCGAAAACGTCGATCGTGGGATGGATTGTGGTCGATAGCGCCATCGGTAAAAAGCGTGTAGATTTAGTAATTTGTAATATATATTATGTTACATTGAGATTTTAAGGGGAGGCATTCACCATTCCTTCTTTTATTTCCTTAATCACCTAACGTGAAAGTCGTTTTAAAAATAACCATAATAAAGCCTGCGTAAATTCGTCGTAATACACTTCTCACCAAAGACGAAGCTTAATCGTACAGTCACGCAGTATGCTCTTTATACAATAGTTTGACGATGAGTGCCCAACCACCTAAACGTTTCGTTTTCACGACGAATGGGTAATTCAGTATTTCTTTATGATGGTGTTAAATTCAAAAGAAAGACGCGTGCTAAATTTTTGTCGCTTCAGTATCCTCAGGCAAACATAATACGTTTATGTTGCAAAATTACACTGGACGTGTGGTAGAGGTCATTGCCAGTTTTTACCCCTATTGGATAGTAGGTCACACCATACTTGAAGTTGACATGCGTGCTATATCGCCCATTATAATACTACAGTAGGTATATTTTTCGTAATACTATTATCACTATTGCTAAAATTTTGAAATTATTTATTGCAGAATCAAAAATATGAACCGCTTCCTGTGCTCATTCCTCGTGGCTCTGAGCATCTGCTCATCCATAGTCGCCTTACCTCAGCATGAGCCGGTTAAGGGTGTGAAAGGTCACCCAGCAGTCAGTCACAACGCTGCCGGTTACAACAGCAGCTTGTACAACGTCGCCGGTTACAACGCGGCAGGTTACAATGTTGCTGGCTACAACGCGGCAGGCTACAATGCTGCCGGTTACAATCATGATGGCTACAATGCGGCCGGCTATAACGCTGGTGGATACAACGCGGCCGGTTATAACCATGCTGGCTACGACGCGTCTGGACATCAAGCAACCGGTCAACATGGAAACACTTTCCATAGCCCTGGATCATCCCCGAATATGAGAAACCTTACTGGATCTTCATTAACGGTTAAGAATAACTCAAAGCCTTTGGATCTCGAAAAAGGCGTATGTTATCAAGAAGTACCGTGAGTATCTGCATCAAGTTATTCATGACATTAAATTAATTGCAATTAGATTAATTATTACTTTAGGCGGGTTAATTCACACACATTAAAATAAAATTATGTATTTCATAATTACGTACATGGATAGGATTTACATTTTATTTAATGCAGTTTTGTAGTCAGTTTATTTAAATATAAATCACCAGTTTTGAGCAATTTAAAATTTCTGTAAGATTACCTAGGCATTTAAATATCGGATGATGTTTAATTTTACCATTCTTACATTTATAATGCTTATAATGATTATTATTAACCTCATCATAACTACATTAAATTGACATTGACGTTGGAAAACCAAAGGGGCGTAATGCCAAACGGCAACTTTTTTTTGACCATGTCCAATCCTAAGAAGATCATAATATGAACTTCCACGTTTTGTATAAACATATTATTTTTTTTTACGAGAAATGGATGCCAGTCACTTGTTCAACCTATTAGGTCCATACAATCCAAACACACATTTTACAGGAGAATAAAAATGAATACCTAGTTACATACAGGGCTAAATTATTTAACCCCATATGTAACCCATTTGGGCAAAATGTCTTTTATTTTAAATTATATTTTGTAAAATTAAAGATGTTTTATTTTAATGATTTACGATTTGTTTTCTTTTGTGAATTTATAAGTAGTGACAATTCTTTAGTTATATTATTCTAATGTAGGGTGGGTAACACTGGTCCACATTAATAGG
The DNA here is from genome assembly GCF_057557595.1 of Rhyacophila brunnea. NCBI lineage: Eukaryota > Metazoa > Arthropoda > Insecta > Trichoptera > Rhyacophilidae > Rhyacophila > Rhyacophila brunnea. Next base: position 34,613,603 of record NW_028232752.1, read on the forward strand.
AAACAGGTTGTTAAAATATTAGTAAATATTATATTATGTGTATTTACAAACTTGTATAATAGCAATTTTCCGTGCCTAGAAAGATTCACAAGCATATGTATAAAAACTATTGCCTGCTCACTACAATATTGAATACTTTCTTTCCCAACATTCTAATAACACGGATTGGAGCTTTGACTATTTCTATCTTACAACCAAAGCAATGAGTTACACTAGTTTTTCATATATTTCTGAACAACCATAAAGTTCACAGGCAAAATAAATCTGGAATTGAAATATAAGTTAATAATAATAATTAGTCATACTAGCAAATCTGCGGTAAATTTTGTGTCAACCTAATGTTGTGCTGTAATTAAACCATCATTATACAAATGATAAACTTTAATTCTATTTTGATTTAAACATGCAATTATGTTGTAGCAGTAATCCTATTCGATGTGAGGTTTTTTTCTTGAATGATTAAGAACATGTTGGTTCTATACATATAAACGTTGCGAACCATTAGATATAGGTGTGCATCATATTATAATATATTATTATCTACCTTGGTCACGTTTGGCTTGAATTACGTAATAATAAACTGTTTTAATCGAAGCCTTGAGACTAGAGAGTCCAGTACATCTGCTACTCGATGTGTACATAATATATTATATGGAAAGGTTAAAATATCTACAATATGTGTTTCAAAAAATAATTCTCCGTGTCTCAATGACAGCTATTGCTAGATAATATTGTTATTAGGACACTATGTGACACATAGGTTATTGAACTTTTTTTTATTATGTCATTGTTTTGTTATGCAAATGTATATTTTTTGGATAACTACCTACGTAAACTTGTTTTAGCGACTCGGTATGGTGTTTTAAAGAAATCTCAATTTGGTACCTGTCTATGTTTATTGCAAACATCAGATATTTGACTATTGCAAAAATTTCATTTCATTTCAATTTGTGTAGAGTATGGACCTAATAGGTTGAACAAGTGGCTGACATCCATTTCTCGTAAAAAACAAAAATCTGTTAATACAAACCTCCACTCTGTGGAGGCCCGTATTATGATATTATTAGGATCGGACATGGTCGAAAACATTTCATTTAAGATATTATATATTTTTTTGAAATTCCTCGAAAATTAAAAAAAAATATATTCGCAGAAGTAATTGACTAATTATTATTGTGAAAATACGATAGCATTTTGCCTACACAGTGTTTATATTTCAATATTTATTTTTATTTCATTACAGAACAGCATCTCTTGTCAAAGATCCACATAATATTCCAGCTGGAAATGGGGTAAGATTTTTATGAAAAAAATATTATTGTTCCTCATCAAAAAAAAAAAAAAAAACAATTTCACACGGGGTTATACCATGCACTCTATTATGCTCGATAGATAAAGGAATATAAGTGAATTATACCATTTTTGACAGTATATATTGTAGAAATTAGTTTTCATTCGCCTGCGGTGCTAAAAAACATTACATACCCGAATTTGTATGATATGCTTGTCAGATGTTGCATTAAATATGTCCCATCAGGTTGGTAGGTATATAACAAAAATACGAGCATATTTTAATAATTTTGAGAAATTATCAAGCGCTCCGGTTCATCATTTTCTTTTATTTTGGGGATTGCAATATTATTATTAACAGTCACACAACGATGAGGTCGAACCAATATAGACAAAAATGAATATTTTTTTGATATTGGTCAAAAACATATTTTTGATTCAAGAAATAGTTTGCAAACAAAACACATTTCATAATAACGTTCCATGAAAATTTATTTACAATATTCTATCTTTTAATACAGTAAAATAAATCATTTGAATAACGGACGAACGGGTTTCATTCAGAAGTTGAATTACAACATTGTGCTTAACAAATTATTCATAATTATTCTGATAATACCGACCGATTTTCCGACTTATACGCGGTGAAAATGATAACTCTGCCATTCTTGGTAGTATTGACCTGTGTGTCCTTGATAATTAAATCAATTAAATAAATATTAAATAATCTTAGAAATCGGGAGCATCAGTTGTTTGTTCTCCCAAGGTGCAGAACTAACCTGCCATTGGTAATGCCAATTGGGAAGGCAATAACTCTGTTCAACCAAAGCACTTCGATTGACACATTCCACCTGCGTGAGTATGAGCATAGGTGGGCATTGTTTTATAAATTCTTACAATTGGCTGTGCTTAGCTCATTCGGTGTAGGTACATCCTTGTATCTATTTTATATTTTTTTGTATTCACTGTTCACACTGTCACACCTTTAACACTTTTTTAGTATTTTATAACTTTTATATAACATGTAATACTGTTTTAATAATATTTCTTTCTTTCTAAATGTCATGATGTGAACGTCTTAAATTAATAGCTTGTAATTTTCACTACGTGTAAAAAAATGTATGTGAATTTTAAAATTATTAGAATACTATTTAACGGTGTTATCTATCAACAGATTTGTGGTGTAAATACATTGTAGGTATTGCGACATTAGGTACTTCAAATAAAACACAATAATTTGTAATATTTATTCCATATAATTGAATAAATCTCCGTACAGACTTGGTCTGCTTAGCAGGAATGTTGAATTCGGTTTAGAATGTCTTGTCGAATGAAACCGATCCCGACCTCTATTGAATTATGTGGAATAGGTATTTATTTAGAAATATGACACCAGTCGAAATAGCAGAAGAGATATCATTTTATAGTGTCTAGATTTATCACTAAAAGCAAAATAAAATATACCTACCTACATGGGTACTTCTAGATTCTTGAGATTTTTGAAAGGTGGTGGGATTAAATTAATTTATTATATATTTTATAATTTAACTATGATTGTAAATTATCCGTTTTTTTTAAACACAGTCAACGCCATCGATGAGCAAAATCCGAGGCTGCTGCCCTGGGTACGAGCGCAATGCCCACAACTTTAGGATGTGCGACCCAGTTTGCGAGCACGAGTGCGTCAACGCCAGATGCATTGCCCCGAATGTCTGCGCATGCCACCCTGACCATGTTCTCGACCTGGATGGATTCTGCGTGCCCACATGCCCCATCGGCTGCCTGAACGGCCACTGCGGCCCTGACAACGAGTGCGCCTGCAACACTGGGTACACGGAAGAACAAAATATGAAGTTCTGCATTCCTAAGTGTTCCAAGGGATGTATGCACGGTAAATAACAGCATAAGAACTTTCTTCGTGGTCGATATCTGCTCACTAGGTGGAGCATATGGATACCACACGCCGCCTCCAAGAATCCTAGTCGTTCACTAATCTTCTTTCGTATTCCCAGATCTTGAGAACATAATATGTTGCTTCGTCGTTTACATCCTGTGGATAGTAATTAGTTAAACAACACTTGAATGCGTGGCGACTTGGGTGGTTACATGTAAATCGTACTTATACAATTTGCCGTAGGAAAGTTCACCGTTAGATAATGTATCAGAAAGAGATGGCCGTATAGCATTGAAATAAAAATGACCCGTTTATGACGCTCGTTGTGTTCCGATTTTATTGAGATTCAACAAGAATATAGATTTGATTAGTACGACTTGACACATATGAGCATCTACTTGATAACATAGTTTTAAATCATTCAGAATTCTATATAAATATATACGATATGATTGTATTTATAATTTACTCACCTATCTATTTTTTTCCGTCTTTCCTTGTATTCTGGTGGTTTCTATTACGTATTTTTTTCTATTTATACATGAATTTTATTCTTAATTCTACAATTATACAACGCTATACAACAGCTCACGGTACGGTGAACTACATACGTACAATACTCCGGATACTGTTTTGGGTAACTAGGTACTCCTGAAGAATTTCCAGGAATAAACAATCGGTGATGCTTCACATCAAATGTAGTACCTCTTGATATGCCTGATTAACACCGGACGTGGTGAGAGGCTGAGTGGTTTGGAGCATTCTATATTTGTATGGATAGTATTATCAACTTTCCAGGAGAGAAGCTCTCGAGATAAAGGGACCCAATGGGTAGAGCGAATGGCTAATAATAATTATTCTGCGAAAAATGATATTTTCTTCTCCGTGATTGTTCATATGGTCTGGTTAGGTTAGGGTAAAAAATGGTAATTTACCATACCGTGAGATTCGATACTTCCTCACAGGTACTGATGAAATATTGACCAACAACCTACCTTCAATAAATTTGACGCATCGTAATAAAGTAGTAATAATGGCGGCCAGCGGGTTTACCACCGGTAGACAAATCATTTGCAATAATAATTATGACTGACTTCTAATTCACAGGTATAAGAGCTTAACAGAGATGACACGATAATAATAATAAACACGTAGCATGTTTTTTTCACTTCCACTACGGCATTCTTATATGATTAATATAAGTATATTTTTCTCATTCAATTTTGATACGTAGTTAATCAAAAAAGCATTTTGCTATTTCAAAATTCATTATATTAAATAATACATACAATCACGAAGTCTCAAGAGTCTCAAGTGCGCTAAATCATATCGCCATAAGTGAAGACGGAATTAAAAAAAAAAATGACAATTTCCTACACACCGACATAATATACTAATTTTATTATTCTTGGTCTTGATTATTCTATGCAGCAGAGATGGCAACATCGGTGACAGGCGGAAAATATGAGGTCAGGAAACCATAGCAACCAAAAACAATGGAATATAACAAGAAAAACACTGGCATTGTTCGCCACATATTTTACCCATTATTACTGTTATGACTTATATAATAGAATCGATAAATAAAACATTAATCTAATACTAAGCTTCTTTCAGGAAACTGCACTGCTCCGGAAGTATGCACATGCGAAAGTGGATACAAACTAAACCAGGTCGGTGCCTGCGCCCCCCATTGCGACAACGGATGCACCAACGGTGACTGCATTGGACCCAACCAATGCGTTTGCAAACAAGGCTACATGATGGACAGAACGGGACACTGTGCACCAGTTTGCTCTCGGTAAACATAATATAGATCAGAGGTACTCTTAGTAGCGCTTTACAGAATAATATTTCAAAAATTTATTTATAAAATTATGAAATTGGTTGAAGAATACACATGATTCGTCTAAAATTTCTTTCCACGCTCAAATGATCCATAATGTGTTTTTGTAATGAGATCATGTGTGAAATAGTCCGTTTCTGGCATTGGCAGCAATTACTTTATTAATATTGTCGATTTTCCCTACTACTCTATACTGTGAAAGATCATTCAGTGTAATGCACTTCATAAAAAACAAATATCGAAACCAGTTGACACTGTTGACAGATGTAAACTTAGAAGCAGCCATGCGGCTTGCATTGGAAAAAGGAGTAATGAGGAATTTCCATTTCCATTATTTTTAAATAATTTTATTGTACTAAAATGTTCAAATGACTTGTCTATAAATAAATTCATCTATTTTTTAGTAAATAAAGGTTAGATTTATTTTTTTCAATCACAACAAAAGTCAAATTTGGTGCGGCCACCAGACGTTTCCATATAACTGTCAATGTCAATTGTGCGGCCACAGTTAAGTTTCACGTGAGAACCACTGCTATAGATTGATTGATCATATCACCGTAAAAACCTTTTTAATTTAAATTTTATATTTCTTCATTTCCTCATTAGTAAAGTTCTTACGATTTGCTCGGAAACAGAAGAGCTTTCTTCCACTAATCGTCGAGTCACTATTTCGTTAAGATACAATACAGTGCGGATATATGAGATATATCACATTGATTTTAGTTATATTTTCACGTCCCGCTTATCGACCAAAGCGGAAGATCGATAAACAGTCGATTATTACCGAAAATTCTCGGACACCGGAACTAAAAAAGACTTGACATGAAAATTTCGTCATGATTATATTGTATGTATGGCCTAATAATTGGTAATGCACGTAGAATTCAATGAATGCAAGTGCGAGCCCCGTTCCGGATCAATATCGTGTCAAAAAATATTTTCTATTATGTATGTTTCTGGGTGTTCCAAATTATAACATTTCTTTTCAAGGACTTTCGCGCAGTGTAATGCGTGTTTTAGTTTTTGTTGATATTATGTCATTACAAATTCACTACTTTAGTGGACTGGAGCGCGCTGCGTTGAGGACCTTCCAGACTTTAAAAAAATAAAAATAATTTTGAGTCATGTCAATATAGAAAATTATGTATATAACATAATAATATGCTGTATTTCAAACGATGCTATGACGTACTATTTTATTGATATTTCTGAGTGTGCTCGTAACCACATCATCTATGGACCTGCTCGCCACCGATATTATGATGTAGGTACATCCTTGTAAAAGATACATATATGGCTAATGTTTTTCTTATTTATTCTCTTTGTTATAATAAAAATATAATGTTAAACACAAATTACATTTTCATTGGAAAATTAAAGTTTTAGATAAAAAAAATAATAAATAAATGAATAAATTTTGATATAGTGGAAGGAACCCATGTTATAGGCACTTCGGGTCGTAAGAACATCTTAGTCTGCCACTGTATATACTTCCAATATTACATAAACATAACTTAACTTAACATAACATAACTTAATAAATATATTCATTAATACGCGTATTGACACGTTGAGTTGCTTTACAAAAGTTTTTTTCGTTCTAGTGGCTGTGCCCAAGGCGAATGCATCGCTCCCGAGAAGTGCAGTTGTGCTCCAGGATTTATTATGGACCCAGCAGGAAATGCGTGCACGGCGCATTGCACGAAGCCTTGCCTGAACGGAGATTGCACCGGTCCTGATCAATGCACTTGCAAGCAAGGATTTGTCAAAGATGCTAGCGATCCCCATAAGTAAGTCTTTCAATTGATAACATCAAGTAGCTAGTAGCACAGTTCAAAGGCAACTGGGTAATAATTATTGTACATCGATGCAACTTTCAGTTCAGAGATAAATTGTCAATGCAAAAAGAAATAAATCAGAATAATTACTTATTGAGGAATTTTAACTCATCATATTGTATTTATATTGTGTAATTTTCTGATACAGTATACCTACTCTCAGTAATCCGCCGTTTGATTATCCGACAACTACTATACTCCGCCGTTATTTTTACTAGTTGAAAGCACAAAATCAAGCTCTATAATTCGCCGATATTTGATTGTCAAATTCAGTAGTCCGCCGCATACAAGTATACAACGCAGATGAGGCAGGTTTATTTTGGAAACTTCTCCTTCGTAAAACGTTCGTTCATCGCGAAGAAAGTAATGTACCAAAGACAGCATCACAACTATGCCGTGCTCCAATGCAACCGGGACACACAAAATGAAGCTTTTGGTCATAAGGAAAGCCAGGAATCCTAAGCCATTCAAGAATATCTGCCTCACTGAACAACTGGTTGTGTCAATTAATATGTGTAATTTAGTAAATACTTGATTTTGATGATAAATAAAACCGTAATTAGCTCGTACAAATTTCTCAATAAACTATTTTTTACGAAATACCTGTATTAATTTTTACTACATATTGTATGTATGCACTATAATCCGCCGTAATTTCACTAATTGGACAATTGTCTGGTTTTTGGGGTAGCGGATTGCTGAGAGAGTACTGTATATATATACCTGTAATGAAGAAACACTAAAACATGACGTGTCCAACGCGTCATTTGCGGGATGAATGTTGGTCGATCGCACCATAGACCTATAGAAATTGAATCGTGAAAACATAAAAAAATCGTGTAATTAAAAATTAAATCAAATGGATCATGGGGAAGCCCGTGTGATCTCGTCGTTTTACTTGGTTTGGTTCGGATTGTATCACTCACAGAGAAGATGTTAATCTCTGCGCATAAGCTGTTGCGTAGTTTACCCTTCGTGTAAGGCTTCAGTGGCAGCGTTTTGCGAAGCGGGGCGTGCGGTGTGCATGTTAAACAAGTGTACACAATATGCACGTTGCACGCTCCGCACTGCAAAACGCTACCACTGAGGCCCTATGCTAACATTACTGTCGTGCAGTAGGCTATATTATGTACAGTAGGAGAATAATGTGACGATTAGTGTAATGATTACTCAAAAGATGACGGATGGGATGTTGAGTATTTATTTGTGATAGCGAAAAATAGGTGTTGTTTAATTTGTAAGTCCTAATCCTAGTCAAATAAATACATTTTTTTCTATTTAAAGAATGATAGTAGAACAGTGCAGTAGATCACTGCCAGTTTTGATACTGGATAGTACCTAGATCATAACCTACTTGAAGTTGGACATGACTGCACTATAAGAACACTTGACAACTAGGATCATACACATTGTGATGGACGGACCCACACCACACTTTCGGCAGATCTCTAAAAACTCAACTGTATAAGACTGAATAAAAATAGACTTAGCAATCAATAGCAAGAAAAAGAAGAATTAATGTATATAGTAAAATTCTGTTTCTTTGATTAGTGTACATTTATTATGTATCATGCTTTTTTCTGTTTTCTGTTTTTCTATGCCAGATCAATCAAATTGTGTATTCATAAAGATTTGTAATCGTGTTTCAGATGCGTGGGAAACTGTCCTAATGGATGTCCCAATGGAATCTGTTCAGGCCCCAACTTCTGCATTTGTCTTCCTGGATATTTCAAAGACAGGAGCGTGAAGGGATCTCAAAGGTGCGTCAGGAGGGATCGTCGCTCTGTGGAGCATCGTCTCAAGATCAGCATTGAATAATCTACTTACTTTCACTTATGACTATCAGAAACAAAATATTGAGTCTTGATGTGAATGATTTTTTTGTTATAATCAGTGAAGCTATAGTTACCCAAATGCGCCTAAAGGCAACAACGCAAATTCTACATTTTTGAAAGAATTTTGAAACTGAATTAATACCTACATTTTTATCATCTCAAAAAAATGCATTATAATAATAATATGTAACCAAAAATATATTCGGGTAATGAACCATGTAAAAGTTTTTTCTTATTTATTTATGTGTCTTCCCTTTTTGTAATTTGAACGTTGCAGCGACGACTTTCTTTGAAATGGATGACATACTATTTAAAAGGGCGCCTCGAAACAATCCAAATTAGTCATAAAATAATTAAATTATAATCAAATCATAAAAATATGCGTATTTCTCACAAATCAAGTATTAAATATTACCCAAATCACAACGAAATCCCTGCAACTAACATCAAATGGGAGTATAACACCCGTCAGCATCATTATTTTACTCTGTAAAAAATATTGTAGGTTCGTCCAATTATGTTAATTGAGAAGATTATTATCACACTAAATAGGTACATTTCTACTATGTTAATTTCTTCTAAAATTTTATCAAAACATAATTTGATACTTAGTTTCAAGAATAATTTATTTTTGAACTTTGCCCACGTGAATATTATAATAAATCATTTTCAATTATTAAGACGTACCTATATATTATGTAATAAGGAAATACATTGTTTATTATAAATATAATATTATATTACCCGAAACCAAAAAAATATGAATTTGATATACTACCTACTGAGATGGTTGTCGAATAAATAATATTATATACCTACCTATATTTTGTGTTATATTCAACAAACTGGTGACTATAGAAAATATTTTTAATCTATACAATATTAACGTAGTTTAATAGGCGACTCTCGTGGTTCAGTGAGTCAAGCGCTGGCTTTCCATCCGAGAGCTCCGGGTTCGATCCCGGTGAGGACAGAATATATTTATGTGCTTTTCTCCCTGGGCTCCCTGAGATTGGGTCTTTGTGATTGTTCAAAATTACTAACAACCACCTTGTACGAAAAAGCAAAGACATGGTTATTAATAATTAAAAAAACATAGTTATTCTACCATATTATTTAAATGTGCCCGTATTATACTCGTATATACGTTAGTTATCTATCAAGATATTCAATCGAGAAAATTATATAAAAATAATGTCATTAGAAATAGTTTTATTTATTGTTCGTGGAAAAAGACAAAATATGCGACTAATAAAAGGTATAAATTACAGATGTTTTTAAAATGTAAAAATTTGTGCCTAACACACCTTTACTATTATTTACAAACGACCGGTTAATTTTGTCTTAATGCTTCATTGTATTGTTATCAAATTGGTACCATATACTCGTATTATAATAATTTGTTATTTTTAAGGATTATTGACACATATTTTACACAATATTATACTTTAATTGCCATATGAAACTCATGACATTATCAATTAACAACACTAATTTAATAGTAATTTATTAATTACGTGTTTCATCACTATAATAATTATCATACATACATATTAATGTATACGTAATTAAAAAATAAAAAACACAAAAGTGGGTCACTGTATAAGCGAGAATTTTTTTTATTGAATGTATGAATATTTTACAAATTACAAAGTTAACGCTAGGATAAAATGGTCGTCGTAATGCAGTTATCGAGGCCTGTTTTATCCCAGCCGTCTTACCGAACATAAGGTTCCGACCATCATACATCTGATAGTCATCATTAGAAAATTTATTTATATTCACAATGTTATACTTACGTTTTGTTTTTAAATTTAACACTTGCTTTATTTTGTGTATGTTATATATTTAGAGAGTTGTTCACTTATAATAAAAATATTTTATTAAAGATATTTAAATAATTAAATAATTAATTACTATTATCAGTTCTTAGGGTAGGGTACAAATCACTTTTTTCACCATTGAATTTCATTTCGGTATATATGGCTTCTTCTGGCTGCTTGGCATTATCAGTAAAAGGTTTGTCGGATAATCGGCGAGTACCAGTATATAATGGATTATGAAAAATACGAGCTTTTTTCTTTCGCTCCTCTTCTTCTTCTGCTAATTTTGTAGTTGTGCTGTTTCTCCAAGATTCTGAAATTAAAATAAAATATTAATTCCTGAACATGTAAAAAAACATTTATTATATTTGAAAAAAATTATATCATATAGAATTAATATGCCAACCAAAGAGATTAAAGAAACTCAATGAAAATTTCATACCTGACTCCTTGATAATTAACTGCGATTGATACCGTTTTTCGCGAATAATTTTATCAACCAATTTGATAATAAAACCAATGCACAGTAAGGCACCTAATATCCATCCCACTCTCAATTGTGACGCTTCATGCCTAAAACAATTAATATTTAAAATTAAATATAATTGACGCAGCTCATGATAATATGTTGTGGTACACTATACACAATTCTCCTATATTTCCGAATGATTTATCACAAGAAATTTAAGTACCTACAATTAGTATCTTGACCCTGGATCTTAATAATTGATACTAAAAGGCAGCCGCATTTTAAGGCTTGTTATTTTTTGGTATAGCAATAGCCACTAATTGCTAATGTTTACCTTAGAACCATGTTTAGGTTTAGTCTACGTTTAGCGACAAATAAGATTTGTTTATGGGCTATAAAGAAAGTTTGCCAAAGCATATGTATAAATTTTCATCGCAGGGCTAGGGACGCCTTGTGGTGAAAAACTATCCAAAAGGGGAAATGGAGTAAGTCCATTCTACCATCCCCACGTTTGGTGCCCTAGTTTGTAGTCTCATTTGAAGAAAAATGAACTTAAGATGATACTGAGGCTAAGAACAGGTCACATAATGGGTACCTAAAAGATTTGATGTCCTCATGGAAAGAACCGATTCGCAGCTCTGAGATAAATATTATGTTTTAGAGGGCATTATTCATATAGCAGTACAATGATATATATAGCCCTAATTATGAACGACACAGAGTACAGGTGCGAATTGTGGATATCTTTGAGAATATCGACGAATTTAAAGTTGCCCTGGCGGTGGGTAGGATGGAGGAGCTTGGCAAAATTGTAAAGTTCTTTAACAGAATTGGAGTGAGGACCTGATCGGCGAATCCTCTTCTACATGAGAAGAGACGATATGACGGTGAGTCGCAGTCAAAAACTCGGTAAAGTCATAAAAAAAAGATTTGTTTATGTTTATTCGATAAACTATCATTGCATGGTGTGAGTGTGGGTTTCACGTAATTACAGTGTTTTACGTATATTTTATTAATACAATACAGAGGTACATAGACTGTGTTTTCCAATAACAATTTGTTTTCAAATTTAATTTAATTCTCGATTAAACATTCGTGAGACGTATAATCAGCATTTAATATTATATTCTACTACACTGTAGAAGCGTATTTATCACAAGTCGGGAAGTTAGTTTTAAATAAAACTTTGTTTTTAGTTTTAGTATAAAAACTAGAGACGAGTACCAACTACCATTTTTTCTTGACAAGTACATATTTACAAACTTAACAAAAAGTAAATTGTTGGTTAACTTGAATCCTGCGAAAAAAAACTGGTTACACTGTGCCGTGCACAAATTTGTCATTCAACAGAAAACTCAAAGCTTATTTGTTTAACCTGCAAGATATTCAAGAACTCAAACATCATATTTTAAGTAACATAAAGCGTATATATATATTATGATCTTGAATATGTGTAAATATTAGATGTGGTGTTTTTTGTTTTAATATTCCATTGGTTTAAAATTTAAATTAATGTCTTTCAAACGGTGTGCCGCCAAATTGTTACAAAAAGTTTTTCAAGAAGTGAATAATAACATAACCTCAAACCCAAACCCGCATTATGTCAGCTGATGTGAGTCCTACTCTGTTTATAAGGAGCGTGTTTTCTAATTATTAAAGTTTGACAAAGGGCTTAGTGTGTTGCTAAACATTCATACAAATCACGTAATTGTGTTTTTTATAATCAAAATCAGTGCTAAAGATGCACTAGGCGCCATAAGACGGCCATTAGATACTATTAGAATGCCAATTAAAGGTGGTAATTATTTAGTAATTAACTGGTCAGCTTTAAATGTTTTACTATAAAACAAAATAAAATAATAATATCGATAACTCACCTAACATTGACGCTCTCAGGTTTTGTCACCACTGCATTTATAATCTTTTCTATCGAACAGCTTTCTCCAATATATCCAGGAAAGCAGACACAAGTGCCATCTTTTGAGCAATTTCCGAATATACATTCAGGTACACAGCTTTTCTGACATTTAAAAGTAATCTCAGGGTCTGGTGATAATCCATTAAAACATTCACAAATATCTGGCCTGACGCATGTTCCATTTATGCAATTGTTTGAGCAGACTGGGAAGCAATTATGTGGATCATCTTCGGCTGTAGCGTACCCCTCGTTACAAATGCATTTGCTATCTTTAGCATCACACTGTCCGTTCAAGCAACTTAGTTCACAAAAATTAATGCAATCATTACTATTTTTTATTTTAGTATAGCCATCAAAGCATTTACAAACACTAGGAGAATAACAAGATCCATTATAACAAGGTGGATCACAAATAGGAGAACAGCCAAATATCGATGTTTCCTTAGATTTTTCATATCCTGCGTTACACAAACAAACATCAGGTTCTATACAAATTCCATGCATGCAGGGTTTCTTGCAAACGGGTTGACATGCATATTTGTTTTTCAGATCGACCACAAATCCAATTGGACATGAGCACGTCTCAGGCTCAGTACAGGTGCCGCCGACACATGGCTTGCTGCACTTTGGACTGCATATTGACGGATCTTTAGATATTTCATAGCCAGCATTGCAAGTGCATGTGTTTGGCTTAGAACAAATGCCATTTACGCAATGTTTCTTGCAAACGGGTTGACATGCATATTTGTTTTTCAGATCGATCACAAATCCAATTGGACATGAGCACGTCTCAGGCATAGAACAAGTGCCGCCGACACATGGCTTGCTGCACTTTGGACTGCATATTGACGGATCTTTAGATATTTCATAGCCAGCATTGCACGTGCATGTGTTTGGCTTAGAACAAATGCCATTTACGCAAGGTTTCTTGCAAACGGGTTGACATGCATATTTGTTTTTCAGATCGATCACAAATCCAATTGGACATGAGCACATCTCAGGCTTAGAACAGGTGCCGCCGACACATGGCTTGCTGCACTTTGGACTGCATATTGACGGATCTTTAGATATTTCATAGCCAGCATTGCAAGTGCATGTGTTTGGCTTAGAACAAATGCCATTTACGCAAGGTTTCTTGCAAACGGGTTGACATGCATATTTGTTTTTCAGATCGATCACAAATCCAATTGGACATGAGCACGTCTCAGGCTTAGAACAGGTGCCGCCGACACATGGCTTGCTGCACTTTGGACTGCATATTGACGGATCTTTAGATATTTCATAGCCAGCATTGCAAGTGCATGTGTTTGGCTTAGAACAAATGCCATTTACGCAATATTTCTTGCAAACGGGTTGACATGCATATTTGTTTTTCAGATCGATCACAAATCCAATTGGACATGAGCACGTCTCAGGCATAGAACAAGTGCCGCCGACACATGGCTTGCTGCACTTTGAACTGCATATTGACGGATCTTTAGATATTTCATAGCCAGCATTGCACGTGCATGTGTTTGGCTTAGAACAAATGCCATTTACGCAAGGTTTCTTGCAAACGGGTTGACATGCATATTTGTTTTTCAGATCGATCACAAATCCAATTGGACATGAGCACATCTCAGGCTTAGAACAGGTGCCGCCGACACATGGCTTGCTGCACTTTGGACTGCATATTGACGGATCTTTAGATATTTCATAGCCAGCATTGCAAGTGCATGTGTTTGGCTTAGAACAAATGCCATTTACGCAAGGTTTCTTGCAAACGGGTTGACATGCATATTTGTTTTTCAGATCGATCACAAATCCAATTGGACATGAGCACGTCTCAGGCTTAGAACAGGTGCCGCCGACACATGACTTGCTGCACTTTGGACTGCATATTGACGGATCTTTCGATATTTCATAGCCAGCATTGCAAGTGCATGTGTTTGGCTTAGAACAAATGCCATTTACGCAATGTTTCTTGCAAACGGGTTGACATGCATATTTGTTTTTCAGATCAATTACAAATCCAATTGGACATGAGCAGGTCTCCGGCTTAGAACAGGTGCCGCCGAAACATGGCTTGCTGCATTTTGGACTGCATATTGATGAATCTTTTGATGGTTCATAGCCAGCATTGCAAGTACATGTGTCCGGTTTAGAACAAATGCCATTTACGCAAGGTTTCTTGCAAACGGGTTGACATGCATATTTGTTTTTCAGATCGATCACAAATCCAATTGGACATGAGCACGTCTCAGGCTTAGAACAGGTGCCGCCGACACATGACTTGCTGCACTTTGGACTGCATATTGACGGATCTTTCGATATTTCATAGCCAGCATTGCAAGTGCATGTGTTTGGCTTAGAACAAATGCCATTTACGCAATGTTTCTTGCAAACGGGTTGACATGCATATTTGTTTTTCAGATCAATTACAAATCCAATTGGACATGAGCAGGTCTCCGGCTTAGAACAGGTGCCGCCGAAACATGGCTTGCTGCATTTTGGACTGCATATTGATGAATCTTTTGATGGTTCATAGCCAGCATTGCAAGTACATGTGTCCGGTTTAGAACAAATGCCATTCACGCAAGGTTTCTTGCAAACGGGTTGACATGCATATTTGTTTTTCAGATCGATCACAAATCCAATTGGACATGAGCACATCTCAGGCTTAGAACAGGTGCCGCCGACACATGGCTTGCTGCACTTTGGACTGCATATTGACGGATCTTTAGATATTTCATAGCCAGCATTGCAAGTGCATGTGTTTGGCTTAGAACAAATGCCATTTACGCAAGGTTTCTTGCAAACGGGTTGACATGCATATTTGTTTTTCAGATCGATCACAAATCCAATTGGACATGAGCACGTCTCAGGCTTAGAACAGGTGCCGCCGACACATGGCTTGCTGCACTTTGGACTGCATATTGACGGATCGTTCGATAGTTCATAGCCAGCATTGCAAGTGCATGTGTTTGGCTTAGAACAAATGCCATTTATGCAAGGTTTCTTGCAAACGGGTTGACATGCATATTTGTTTTTCAGATCGATCACAAATCCAATTGGACATGAGCACGTCTCAGGCGTAGAACAGGTGCCGCCGACACATGGCTTGCTGCACTTTGGACTGCATATTGACGGATCTTTAGATATTTCATAGCCAGCATTGCAAGTGCATGTGTTTGGCTTAGAACAAATGCCATTTACGCAATGTTTCTTGCAAACGGGTTGACATGCATATTTGTTTTTCAGATCGATCACAAATCCAATTGGACATGAGCACGTCTCAGGCTTAGAACAGGTGCCGCCGACACATGGCTTGCTGCACTTTGGACTGCATATTGACGGATCGTTCGATAGTTCATAGCCAGCATTGCACGTGCATGTGTTTGGCTTAGAACAAATGCCATTTACGCAAGGTTTCTTGCAAACGGGTTGACATGCATATTTGTTTTTCAGATCGATCACAAATCCAATTGGACATGAGCAGGTCTCCGGCTTAGAACAGGTGCCGCCCACACATGGCTTGCTGCACTTTGGACTGCATATTGACGGATCTTTAGATATTTCATAGCCAGCATTGCAAGTGCATGTGTTTGGCTTAGAACAAATGCCATTTACGCAAGGTTTCTTGCAAACGGGTTGACATGCATATTTGTTTTTCAGATCGATCACAAATCCAATTGGACATGAGCACGTCTCAGGCTTAGAACAGGTGCCGCCGACACATGGCTTGCTGCACTTTGGACTGCATATTGACGGATCTTTAGATATTTCATAGCCAGCATTGCAAGTGCATGTGTTTGGCCTAGAACAAATGCCATTTACGCAAGGTTTCTTGCAAACGGGTTGACATGCATATTTGTTTTTGAGATCGATCACAAATCCAATTGGACATGAGCACGTCTCAGGCTTAGAACAGGTGCCGCCGACACATGGCTTGCTGCACTTTGGACTGCATATTGACGGATCGTTCGATAGTTCATAGCCAGCATTGCAAGTGCATGTGTTTGGCTTAGAACAAATGCCATTTACGCAAGGTTTCCTGCAAACGGGTTGACATGCATATTTGTTTTTCAGATCAATTACAAATCCAATTAGACATGAGCAGGTCTCCGGCTTAGAACAGGTGCCGCCGAGACATGGCTTGCTGCATTTTGGACTGCATATTGACGGATCTTTTGATGGTACATAGCCAGCATTGCAAGTACATGTGTCCGGTTTAGTACAAATGCCATTCACGCAAGGTTTCTTGCAAACGGGTTGACATGCATATTTGTTTTTCAGATCGATCACAAATCCAATTGGACATGAGCACGTTTCAGGCTTAGAACAGGTGCCGCCGACACATAGCTTGCTGCATTTTGGACTGCATATTGACGGATCTTTAGATATTTCATAGCCAGCATTGCAAGTACATGTGTCCGGTTTAGAACAAATGCCATTCACGCAGGGTTTCTTGCAGACAGGTTGACATGCATACTTGTTTTTCAGATCGATCACAAATCCAATTGGACATGAGCACGTCTCAGGCTTAGAACAGGTGCCTGCCATACATGGCTTGCTGCATTTTGGATTACATATTGATTTATTTTTTGAATTATCGTACCCATTATTACATTGGCATATGTTTGGTGATATGCATCGGCCATTGACACAGTTTGATAGACATACAGGATTACACACATTTTTGTTCTTTAAATTCATTGTAAAACCTACGTTACACGTGCATACATCTGGTTTTGTGCAGATACTATTAATACATGGCAATTTACAGTTTGGTATGCAGTTAGAAGAATTGTTACTTTTTTTGAAGCCATCATTACACTGACATAGTTCGGGAGCAATACATCTAGCATTTTGGCAAACAGATTTGCATATAGGGTTACACATATATTTATTCGAAGCATCTAACTTGTATCCTGGAAAACATTTGCACGTTTCTGGACTTACACAAATACCTTTTATACAAGGCTTGGTGCATTTTGGCAAGCAAACCGTTTTATTAGTGCTTTTTTCATAGCCTGCGTTACATTGACAATCATCCGGACCTTTACAATAACCATTTGCGCAACCAGTTTTACACAAAGGTTTACATACATATTTATTAGTTGGATCAATTACGTAACCTTTTTTACACCAACAAATCTCAGGTTTTGTACACAATCCGTTAACGCACGGTTTGCTACAATGAGGTCCGCAATAAAATTTATTTATACCTTTAACGTAACCGACATTACATTGACAATTATTCGGTCCTATGCACTTTCCATTGGAACACTCAGGCTTACAAACGGGTAAGCAATTATATTTATTGCGAGCTTCTAATTGATATCCTGCCAAACAAGTGCACGTGTCTGGTTTGCTACACGTTCCTTTGATGCAAGGCATTTTGCAATGCGGTAAACAATCATGGGAGTTTGGTTTCTTTTCAAATCCTTGGTTACACATACATAAGTTTGGTGCGATGCATAGGCCATTTTGACATGGTAGCTTACAAACTGGAATACATTTCATGTTGTTTGTTGGATTATTTATATATCCAGATAAACATTTACATTTGTTGGGAGATTCACATGTGCCGAGTTCACAGAGGGGGTTGCAAACCGGAACACAAATTGCATTGTTTTTTAGTGTATAGCCGGTGCAGCACTTAATAATTTGTATTTGCTTGACGTATGTCTGAAAAGGGTGAATTTGAAAAATATATTAATTATTACATCTTTCAAGAGATCTGTTATATAACATATAATATAATATCTTTCTTCTATATAATAGGTCAGAGTTTATTCCTCTTAATATTTGTCCGACTTGTCGTATACCTACTTGATACTCGGACTTAGTTGATAATGCGATGACGTTATTATATTTTAGGAAGTGGTCCGATACTCCTCCAAACATTTGAATTACGTTTTTATTGATTATCTGAAACCTCCACTAATATGGAGCGAGTGGCCAAGGCGGCTAGAAAGCGGTTACCCCGAACTGGGAATGGAGCCCCACTAATATAAATATAATATAGCAATTCAAAAACTAAAAGTAGCACAACCTGGTATAGAAAGATGCATGTTGAGCATAATGCGGAGAGTCCACAAAACAAACCTATAATACTCGTACCTACGGATATTTTTCTCAAAGAGTAAACAACAGCTCAACAAATGCAGTCAGAAAGTGGTACGCAAGGAGTACTAAACGGCAAGAGATTAATACCGACCGATGATTATGACATCAATTTAATTTCAAATAAAATAATATATTAAGTATAGAGATATATAATATATTGCATATAATATTACAATCTTTTAATACATATCACCCTCAATTGATATTTGTTGTTTGAGATGTAGTTGTAGAACCGCTTAACTTGAGAACCATTGATGAGGATGAATACTTTTGGTTTATCAAATCAATTTATCATATTATCTTGGAGACATTTAACTTTTAATTTTAAGTTTAAACCTACTTCGCGGTTTTAATTTGTAAGCTATTGCATTCCGGTCTAAAGGTCACCTGTGTTCTTTGCAAAGATCATAATGTCATCTATAAAGCACATGTGACTATGGAATTCCCCGTAAATGGCGATCCTACTACTCTCCCAGTTAAATCGCCTGAATAGATCTTCCAGAGTAGTGGTGAATAATTTGCGTTAGATCATATCACCTTTTGTATGTACCTACCTGTTACATCACTGCTCATTCCAGATAAAAAAAAACAATATTTACAATGCTCCACGGAAATGAGACAGAGGAATTACTTTAATAGAGCCACATGGAAGAATACTTTGGGAAACCACTAGTATCCGCTGCAAAAATAGACAAGACAGTAAGGTCGATAGAGTTGGACTAGAGCTTCAAAACATTCCACGGGATGACCCTCAGTCTTGAGAACTGGAGAATATTAAATATACATATTATAAGTGCTTACATTTTTTCTTGTTTTTGTGACAGGCCTACTTTTTACACATTTTCGATTCTTCCCTCCACAATCTGTCGATATGTATTGCTCAACTGTTTTGTATGATATATCTTTTGTGTCAAGTTTCCTGAAAATAACAAAGTATTATGATTTGAAAATAATATATCTATATATATATAAAACAAAGTCGGGTTAGTTACACCATTTATAACTCAAGAACGGCTGGACCGATTTTAATAATCTTTGATTTGTTGGATTTCTCTCCTCTCCGAATAGCAGAACAACTATTAAAACATTGGATAAATCACGGAAAAAATAAATTATGAAGAAAATTCATTTTCTCATATATTTTGACAATTTGAATAATGAACCTCGCGCATTCGAAAATAAAAGAAAATCACAAAAAAATTAAATCGTATACAGCTCCATCTCTAATACATGACAGAAACAATAAACAAGAAACAAACAAACAAAAGAAAGAAAGAATGATAGTCGAAATTTACTGTCAATGGTGTAGTGTGCCCAACATTTCGTGCTTCATGTCAACAGCTCAATTTGCTTGAAAACGATACTCATTGGGATATGACAATCGCTGAAGCAATTGTTTTTACATCTCCAAATCAGATACGCTCATTATTTGTTATCATTATTTCGACATGCTTCCCATCGAATCCACCTGAACTGTGGAAGAAGTACAAGGATGACATGTCAGACATTTTACATCGAATTTGTGTCAGTTCAGGGAATCCCGATCTCAGGGTGAATGAGGAGATACATAACCAGGCTTTGCTTTTAAAGATCGAATATATGTGTTACCTCATGTGCGGCAGTTTGTTAGTCAAGTTAGGAATGCCAACGCCACATCGTAGATTGAACGACGCTTTCAATCGAGGATTGGAACGTGAATGTGAATATGATCGAGATGCATTGAACCATTCAGTTTGAACGAATGTATAACTGTTGAACCCCCAACAGAAATAAGTGTACGATACATTAATGAAGGCAATTAATGATGGAAATGGTGGCTTATTTTTCCTCGACGCGCCCGGTGGAACTGGGAAGACATTCCTCATGTCATTGATTTTGGCTACTGTTCATGCGAGATCCGAAAATGCTGTAGCAGTTGCTTCTTCTGGGATAGTGGCCACGTTGCTAGAAGGATGCCGAACGCCTCATTCAAAGTTGAAATTGCCCCTAAACCTGCAAACGACTGAAAAACTGACATGCAACATTGTAAAACACTCAGTAATGGCTTAAGTTTTGTTACCAAGTAAAATCATCACTATCACCATTTTACCAAGTAAAATCATCACCATCATCATGAATGCACAATGGCGCACAAACGCGCATTGAAAGCACTCAATTGAACTATGAAAGATCTGCGTAATGACTCAAGAAGTTTTGGAAGCGTAATGATTCTACTATCTGGCGATTTCCGCCAAACACTACCAGTCATTCCAAGATCGGCCGCTGCCGATGAAATAAATGCTTGCCTCAAATCATCGACTCTATGGCGCTAAGTGAAGAAACTTCAGCTGACGACAAACATGCGAGTTGAATTGCTAAACAATCCATCTGCCGAAAATTTCTCCAAGCAATTGCTGA
The DNA here is from genome assembly GCF_057557595.1 of Rhyacophila brunnea. NCBI lineage: Eukaryota > Metazoa > Arthropoda > Insecta > Trichoptera > Rhyacophilidae > Rhyacophila > Rhyacophila brunnea. Next base: position 34,635,024 of record NW_028232752.1, read on the forward strand.
CTATCGGTAACGGCCGATGAATCGAACGGATTGATTTCGTTTCCGATTGCAATTTCGTCTCAAATAAGGACGAAATCATCAACAAAGTGTTACCAAACATCATTGCTAACCACAAAAATCACAATTGGTTGAGTGAACGAGCAGTCTTGCGGCAAAGATCAAAGATGTGGATCACTTAAACTTTCACACAATTCAAAATCAAATCGTTGGTCCACTGCATTGCTTAAAATCTATCGACTGTGTAACAAATGAAGCAACCAACTATCCAACTGAATTTTTAAACTCATTGGATCTGCCTGGCTTGCCACCGCACAATTTACAACTGAAGGTTATACGTAGCATGGTCATGTGTCGGCAAACCTTCTACTTTATTCGTTTTCGTACCTGACAACAAAACAAAAAATGTCGTATATCACAAGGTTCTTCAATGAAGGGAATCGACCCGAGTGCAACCCACCCAGCAAATAGTTTAACAGAAAGTAGTGCAACAATGCTACGCGAATCATTTCGATTCGCTTCAATAAAGCAAATGCCTTGCTGCCACGTAAATTACATTCTTTTTTTTCTTTTGACCATGTCCGATCCTAATAGAATCATATGGGCCTCCACAGAGTGGAAGTTTGTATTAACAGATTTTATTTTTACGAGAAATGGATGTCAGCCACTTGCTCAACGTATTAGGAGCATACGTTGACTCATGCACAAATTGAAAAACAATATGTGAACTTGCCAGACCCAAGATTCGAACCTGGGACCCTCGACACTATAGACCGGCGCTTAATCCACGCGGCCATCGTGGGTGTTCAGTGTGTACAGTTTAATGTACCTAATTAAAATTCTTTTCATTTTAATTTGATTTTTGCACATTTATTGAACTTATTCATTTTGAGTATTCATTTTAACTTAATAAAAAACTGAATTTAATTCAGCTAATAAGTTAACACAAGATTATTGATTCTGAGGCGGTACAAAGTTTGCCGGGTCAGCTAGTTTTTAATATATTATGAGTTGAAAATACAAAACTTCTCAAAACAATATATACGGCATCGGGGATGTTCAGAACACCGCAAAGAATAAGGAACCATCTTTTTATTTTTTAGTTGGCGTCAGCAGTAATCCGAATTTGTAGTTATAACGTCCTTACATTTCCTAATAATTATTAATTCAATAATTTTTTATTCCGTACTATATATACACTTAATTTAACTATAAATATAACCTCATAATCAAAATATTTTGATTATGAGGTTTTTCAATAATATGCATGTCCAATATAAATAAACATTCTTAAATCTTGTGTATATTCGTACTAAATATAAGTATAAAAATTATATGATATTGTCAAAGAAATTGATAGCTAATCTCATCAGTATCAGAAAGCTTGGTACCGTTCGGTTATGAGGAATACAGCGGAAAACACATTTTGAAAATAGCCGATAAACTAGATTATTTGTTAGGTTAACCTAACAAAACCTAACTTAACCTAACCTAACCTAACCTAACCTAACCTAACCTAACCTTTTTTTTTTTTTTTTTGGTGGGGGGAAATCTTCTTAAGACACCACCAGCAGTCAGCGGCGACTGACTGATGGTAGTGTGGGATTCTTACCCACTAAAACCCCCCTCCTCTTCTCAGCTGCTCCCCCGGAATCCGCTTTTATGCATTACTTCAGGGAGGCAGCTATGTCCTTGCCTTTTGTTAGGCCACTTCTACCTGTTCTCCTCGCCGAGATCTTTCGTCTTCTTCTTTGGTCTTGAGGACGCACGATGCGAATTCTGCCCATGCTGACCATGCAGCTGTGCTTTCCAGCATTGAGGAAACCATGTTCGTCAGCGACATTGCTTCCTCGCTGACAATCCCTTTCAGGGTGTTTCTGGCTTCCTCCCAAGCTGGGCAGTCAAACAGCGTGTGCGCAGGGTTATCGTCATGGCCTCTACAGTGATGGCATTCGCGGGTCACTTCTTTCCCTATCCTGTGAAGGTAGTTGGAGAAGCATCCATGACCAGTGAGCATTTGGGTCAGGTGGTAGTTCAGCTCGCCGTGTTTCCTTTCGCACCACGCGTTTAGGTTTCCGACGAGCTGATGTGTCCACCTGCCCTTTGTGGAGGCATCCCACCTTTCTTTCCATTTTTGCATGGTCAGCTCCTTAGCGTCGACTTTTTTTTGACCGTTGTACACTGCTTGCCTTTCTTTGGCAAGCAGGTCTATGGGCGGGGTGGCAGTCAACACGAAGATGGCGTCCTCCGACACCGTGCGGTATGCCGAAGCGACTCTGAGTGCACTTCTTCTTTGCACCCTTGCCAGAGTGAGCCTCGTGCTCTCTATTTTCGTGGCATCGGCCCATATTGGGGCGCCGTATAGGAGGACGGAGTGGACCACTTCGGAGTAGAGTTTCCGTCTCTTTTGTTTTGGTCCACCGATGTTGGGCATCAGCCTGGCAAGGTCTTCTGCAATTCTCGTTGCCTTGGACGCCGCCTTTTCTGCGTGCTCTGCAAATCGCAGCTTGTCGTCGATCTGTACTCCGAGGTACCGTAATGATCTGGAGAACGGCACCTCAAAGCCGTCGACCTCAAGTTTTGGCGGTGCCAGCTTTCTGCGCCTTGTGAAAAAGACGGCTTCTGTTTTATGGACAGCGAGTTCGAGCCCTCTGCTGTCAAGCCATCTTCTGACTTTTCTTATAGTCTCCTCTGCAGCAAAGCGTAGTAGCTGGGTCGTTTTAGCTGTGACGAGGACGGCCACGTCATCGGCGAAGGCAACCAGAGTCGCTTCTTCGGGCAAGGGGATTTTAAGAAGGCCATCGTACATTACATTCCACAGAGCTGGCCCAAGGACTGAGCCCTGTGGAACACCCGCCGAAACGTTACGTTGGCACTTCTTGCCCGTGCACTCGTACTCGAGTACTCGCTCCGTGAAGTAGCTCTCGACGAGCCTGACGATGTGCACTGGTGCGCCGATTTCGACAAGCGCGTTGAGGGTTTGTTCCCAATTTGCCGTGTTGAAGGCGTTCTTGACGTCCAGTGCAATCAACACGACGTGCTTACTTGCCTTGACACTTCCTTGCCAGGCAAGTCGGATCGTCGCTACTACCTTCGCTATTGCATCGATGGTAGATCGACGAGGACGGAAACCGTGCTGGTTGTGTGACAGTCCTTTGTCTTCATCCTCCAATGACACCTGGAGTCGCTGAAGGATTAGTCTTTCTAGCAGCTTTCCGGCTCCATCGAGCATGCAGAGTGGTCGGTACGAAGATGGGCCAGGTGGCGTCCCTTTGCCTTTTGGTATGAGAACTAGTTTTTGCCTCTTCCAGGGCGAAGCGAAAGTTCCTTCCCGCAGACATGTGTTAAAAACCGCCAGCAGCAGCTCAGGGTCAGTCAATGCGATTCGTTTGATAACCGCGTTTGGAATGCAGTCTGGTCCTGGTGCCTTTGCGGTTTTTATGCGCTTGGCAGCTATAAGCAGTTCTGCTTCGGAGAATGGGCTGATCACCTCGTCCATCGCAGCACAGGAACTTTTTCTGGGCTGGTGCTGTGGAAAAAGGGTGCTTATTACCGACTCCAAATTGCCCGGACCCTGGAGGTAGGGATCTACGACTGCAGTCCGGAGCCTCTTTCTTACAATTTTGTAGGGCATGCCCCAGGGATCTTCATTGACTGAACTGCACAGCTCGGCCCAGCATCTTGCCTTGCTCTCTTTGACGGCTCTCCGTAGCGCCTTCCTGTGGTCTTGGTGATTCCGTTGGAGGTCGTCGTTGCTAGGTCTCCGTTGAGCCCGGCGTCTGGAGGAAAGGCATTTGCGGCGGAGCTCAGCAATGTCTTCGTTCCACCAGTAGACTGGCCGTCGCTGGTTTTGGCTGCTACGTCTGGGCATTGAAGCGTCACAACTGTGTTGCAGAAGGTCATTCAGAGCGCTGGTAATTTCCTCAGCACTAGCACTCTGTGATTTGCTTAGCACCGCACTCCTTCTTTCAGCAACGGCCTCATCAAGTGCCGTCAGGCTGAGCTTTCGGACCCCCCAACCGGTATTTGCGAGATTCGGTTGGAGTCTGGTGAAGCACGCTTCTAGATCAAAACTGATATAGCGGTGATCGCTGTGGGAGTATGCGTCTAAGACTTGCCAATTTCTGATTCCCCCCACGACCGATTCGTCCGCAAACGTGGCATCAATGACCGAACCGTTACTGCCTCGGACGAAGGTGTGACGACTACCAATGTTAGCCGCATGTAAATGCAAGTGAGACACCATCTCAGAGAGCAAGACTTCTCTTCTGTCTGTTGTCGATGAGCCCCATTCTGGAGCTTTTGCATTGAAGTCTCCGGCAAGGATTACAGGTAGGATTGACGTTTTGACGTCATCTTCGAGACGTCTGAGGTCATTTGCGAGGGCGTCTATGGGAGAATTGGGAGAGAAATAGCAGCTGTAAAGTCTAAGCTTTTCGATCTCTACCCATGTCCAGCCGCCTCCGTTATCATAACTGACGCCTGTGATGCGTAAGTGAGTAGTCGGCACGTAAATTGCAGACCTCGAACCTGAGCCTGAGTACCACCGGTTTGGGGCATTGCGATGCTGCTCAGAAATTATCACGAGGTCTGCTCGCCGCTCCTCAGCTATCTGCACCATCAGGTCCTGGGCAGCCTGGCAACCATTCAGGTTAATTTGGAGGACTCGGATCATTTTTTCTTTTTCTTGTCCTCCAATGCAGCTCTGAGGGCTGCGCAGTTTCTGCTCCCTGTCTGGTGATCGCAGCTCTTTTTGAGGTTGGCGCATGTCCTGCAATTGGGCTTGTTTGTGCAGGCGGCGGCTTTGTGGCCTTCCGTCCCGCAGCGATTGCACTCCTTGCTTCTGTCTTCAGGGCTTGTACAATCCGCTGCGAGGTGCCCAAATCCATGACATTTGAAACACCTGGAGGTGAGCCCGAGGTCTTAGTCGGCAGTTCACCCAGCCGATCCGTATTTTCCCTCCCTTGATAAGGTCTGCGGACGCATCTCTAGGTAGTCTGACGACCGCCAACTGGGTGCCACTAAAGGCAGGCCTAAGAGAGATGACTTTTGCATCCTTTGCCATTTGGGGGGACGCAGCCGTCAAAGCTTCCATCAGCTCGATGGTATCAGTTGCTCCGTCGATATCACGAATTTCGACAGTGACGCTGGGGGTAAGCTTTCTCACCTGAGCTCCTTCTCCCAGCGCCTTGGTGATTGCGTTTGCGAGCTCTTCGGTTTGGCTTGTGCCTCTTTTCATTTGCAGGAGCAAGTCTCCACTCCTGGTTTGTCGAATTCCTGCTACCTCGAGATTCGGGAGAACAACGTTCTTCCTGATGCGCCTGAGAGTCTCCGCGTAGGAGGCGTTGCCCTCAGCTTTGACTTCAATTGCGTCGTTTCTGGGTCCAGGAAGTTGTCTTGTCTTCTCTTTTCTTGGATTTTCTTCTTTCCCTTTCTGGGACTTTTCTTCTTTTCCGTTCTTGTTTTTAGAGTCTTCTTTTCCTTTTAGGCCATTTGGTGATTTCCTCTTTGGTATGGATTCTTTTTTCCCCTCCTTGGCCTTTTCTGCTTTGGCCGTTCTCTTGGAAGTAACCTTGCGCCACTTTTCCTCTTCTTTTGGAGACCCAGCTTCCGTGAGTGATGAAGTCTGGGTAGCCTTGGTTTTTAGCTTTGACCCAGTCTCAGCCACGTCTTGGCAGGTGCCCGTGTCATGCTTGCGGAGGTCAGCCAATATCAATACCGCATTGGTGATCACCGCTAGTCCCTCCTTTATCGGGGCGTGGACGTTGGTTTTTTCCTTGATGTACGCCATCAAGGACGTGACCTTTGCTTCCAGCAAGTCCACCGTCTCCCACATCTTCGTTGTATTTGTTTTTGTTTTATAAGTGTCCATAGTTGATCCCACGAGTGGCAAGGGAAGAGAGGTCCATCCGACCAGAGCCCCGCATAGCCGGATAAGCCAGAATACTCAGAGGGGTTGGCAGGTACCTCTGAGGGATCGTTTGCAACCTGTTATTTTGCGTCTACAGGCCACTCATCCATCAGCACGATGCCTTACACTATATCTTGGGTTAAAGACGTTGTCTGTTCTTAGTAAGCTGCCGAGGCAGCGGGAGCCCCCCTACCACGACAAGGTGACAGACGCAGGGGGGCACCTAACCTAACCTAACCTAACCTAACCTAACCCAACCTAAACTAACCCAAACTAACAAATAATCCAGCATATCGGGTATTTTCAAAATGTGTTTTCCGCTATATTCCTGATAACCGAACAGCACCGAAAGCTTTAATATACTACGACTTCACGAATAATTCACAATATTTGAAAACGTAACATTCTATAATATTGAACATACATAATTTTAATGCATATAATCACTAGAAAAAAATCCATTTAGAAAAAAATACGACACCCGATGGGTCTTGAACCTGTAACCTCTGGATTCGCGCCAGTGTGCTTGTGCGCTATCAATGCGAACATGGTACATTTGACCTATCTTTCACTATTCTTTGACTTGCTTTATGGTGGTAAGTCATACAGATGATACATAATTTGAAAACACCTCAGATATATAACATCTAGAAAAAATCATTTTGTAGAAAAAAATACGACACTCGACGGGTCTTGAACCTGTAACTGCTGGTTTGCGTCGGTGTGCTTGTCCAATTAAGCTACGGGCAAATTATGACGGTTTTAACTAGTAATTGCGTAATAATATTGGCTATCGATTGTTGTATATTAAATCAAGGCAGCTATCAATTAAATGTCTTAATTAATAACCGACGTCACAGATCACTCCAAGCATTTAGTTTTTATAACGTAGGTACTTGCACTTGCTAATAATTTAATAAATCACTTATTTTATTCAACGAATAATCCACAAGATTTGAGAATTTAACATTATATATTATATTGAATTGTTGTTTTAATTTAATAAAACGCATTTTTTTGTAGTATTTATTCCACTTTTAATCAATAAATTAGGACCGGTTTCGTCCACCTCAGAGGGACCTTTTCAACTGAATACATTTTTTTTATAAATTATTGATTAAAAGTGGAATAAGTACTACAAAAAAATGCGTTTTATTAAATTAAAACAACAATACAATGCAGTTCCATCATGAATTGACAGTTAACAAAATAAAAGATATTATATTGAACATACATCATTTGAAAATATCTTACGCATATACCCGTAGAGTACGCATATACCCGTCTTACGCATAGAGTAATTAAATATGATGCCCGTAGCTTAATTGAAAACGTACACCTGCGCAAATTGCGTGAATAACGTTAGCTATCAGTTTTTGTATATTATTGAATTAATTCCGGTGTCAATTAAATCCCCTCATTAGTAATTAATTACTAACCGACGACACGGATTACTCCTGCATGCAGGGATCAATGCACAAGTAAAATCACCACTTGACATTATTCTGGCTTATTATAAGTAATGTCTTCTCTAATCGTGTTATTATTTTAGTCTAATGAGGAACCAAAGTACCTATAGAAAATTAGTTGGTAGGTACATAATATTATATAAGTAAAACTTACGTGATGAGTTGAGTTCCACAAATACCATTATTTGTTGCAGCAAAAACAGTGTCTACAAATATTACTACCACAAGAAAAATTAACAATTTATCAAAAATATAGGAATCACACATTTTTTTTAAATTATGCTTTAAATCAATGTTTTCTTAGCACTGTGTATCTCTATAATTTATTAAACAATCTAAAAACAATCAAATTTATTATGAAATCGACTACAATGTTACTTTATATACGTATTGTTTTAAATAATATAATATTATTACAGAATAGTTAAGTACAACCAAAATGTCATGCATCAGTCATATAAATATGAATATACAAAAGTATAAAAATTGCATGTGTCATCGAATAATACATTGTCGTACAAAAAATGGTAGCCTTTGTCATTTTGGTTCAATCAACGATATTTTTGAAGTTAAAAAAAAATAAATATTGTAAGCGAAGAGATAATATTTGGGCATGTTTACTATTTCAGAAAAGGTTGTCTAAAATAAGATGGTAATTGAATGGGAATAATATTGTTATAAGAGCGATGACCAAGCAATTTCTTGGGCCCCGGGTTGAAATCCAGGCTCTGACAATTAATTTACATGCTGTTTTTTATGTGCGTATTTGGTGTCAGAGTATTGACCTAATAGGCTTAGAAAGTAACATACATTATATTAATCCAACCTCCACTCTAAGGCTGGCCATATGAATCATATGATCTTCGTAGGATCGATCATGGCAATGAACTATATCCTGATAAAATCAAATAAACTTTTACATTAGAAGATAATATCTTAAGAGCGGTTCCAGAAGGACAGTATTATCTTGTTGTTCAGAGCTTTTGCGTCCTGAATAGACAAAATGGCAAACTTGCAGCGTTGTAGTACAGATTACATTAAAACAAAAATGAGCGTTTATTTGGCTTAACGTATATAATATAGAATAGACCATTAATGTAAAATCCAATAACTAAGCAGAAGCACAACGTGGTACGAAAAGTACATAATGGAGAAAGACCACAAATCTAATTGGACCGAGCGGAAACCAGACTTGGGTATGCATTTTAATATGAGGAGCCCAACTTTTTCTGTAGTTCGTTTACGTGAGAGATATTGTGCACGAAAAATCATCCTTACATCCGTAACGCAATACTTCAAAGACACCGCAAATACGCCTCGATTTTGTATGTTGTCAGCTATTTTTAGTGTCTCGTTATTTAACACCCCTTAAAAAGCAATATAAAAGAATATCATTGTGTGCTCCGAAAGTCACGACTGACAACTGTATCAACGGCTCACGTGGTGCAGTGCGTAAGGCTCTGGTCTTTCATCCGGAAGCTCCGGGTTAGAAACCCCGTGAGGGCACAATATATTTATGTGATTTCTCAAAGCCTGGGTGTTTGTGATCGTTTCACTTAAGATATTACTAAATACACTTCTGTCAAACAACACTACTGTTATTGGGTCTCTAGGCCTGTTGTAGTGTTAAATAGAATATATACCCATATATATAATAGTAGGATACCCGTACGAAAGTGAGTTACGTGCACACGGTGCCTTTCAAATATCAAGGTAGGGGTGAGGTGTGGGATTCACGACCACTTTAGGGGATGGTACCAAGACTTGTTGTATATACTATCGATTCAGACGAGATTAGATTATGAGATTAGATTTAGACGAATCACAAAAAAATGCGTCTCTTATATTATTAATACGAAACCTTGGCATGCACGCAGTGCCTTTGAAAAACCAAGTTACGAAAGAGAGAGGTGGGAGTGATGACCACTTCCGGGGTTGACATCATGACTGTTCCTGTATACCTACCATCGTCTTAAGTATCAGAATCTCAGAAACACAAAAGAAATTTCGTCTTTCATATTATTATGTATGTTGTATAGGTACCTAAGTCTTGTGTAAGTCCCAAAAACTAATAAAATAGCAATACTGCACATGTCGAGTGAATAAGCGATCGGCCATAACACCTTATCTGCAGTTATAACCACTGTTGGTATGGTCACTAAGCCGGCTCGCACATCACAACTCGCCTCGTGTGCCTAACCGCCATAAATCATAGCTTCCGAGAACGGGCAGGCGGTGTTCCTTGATAAAACCTCGCACATCTGCCTAGCGATATCGACAAACCTACATCCCTACAGATAGCCTTCTGGAACGCCAGAGGCCTCGTCATGAGAGACAAAAAGGAAATCATCCACTTCCTTGAAGAGCATGACATAGACATCCTTCTAGTCAACGAGACGTGGCTCAAACCGCAACATAAAGTTAACTTCCCAAATTATTCCATATACAGAACGGATAGACTAGCGAACAAGGGAGGAGGCACTGCTGTCATCATCAAGTCAAAGATTGATCACTGCCCCTCAAACCGACCATCGCTGGCTACCCCAACCTTCACTCCCAACATAGAGGAGACCACAGTTCTGGTTAACACCAAAAACTACGGTCTCATACAATTTACCTCCATATATTGTCCACCCAAAAAAGATCCCACTCCCCAAGAATTCCAAGACCTTCTAGACCCACTTTTTCCCACATCGATAATAGCAGGGGACTTCAACGCCAAGCACCGGTTATGGAACTGCCCGCGCAGCGACTATAAAGGCAATAAAATCTTTCAGTTCATTCAGGACACCCAATCAATCGCAGTGGCTCCCTCAGAGACCACCATACGCACTTTGTGGAGTCCCTTCAACGTCCTAGACTTCGCTATCCTCAGGAACACTAGCTACATTCCAATTATCCGAGCACTAGACGAGCTTAACTCAGACCACAAACCCGTTCTACTGTACCTGGGAGACCCAGTAGACCCTTTTGCCACACTGCCCGACTCCACCAGATACAAAGTATCATGGGAAGATTTCGGTGCCTATATGGAGGAACATCTCACACCCGCACACTTCTCACAAACGAAATAGAAATAGACTCCGCAATAGCAGATCTAACGACTACTATACAGGAGGCTCTTAAAGCAGCCTCAACACCCATTAGCCCAGACCTCAAACACAGACTCGACCTACCAAAACCGATTAGACTCCTCATAACGGAGAGAAATAGAACCAGAAAACTCGGTCAGGACACGGGCGATCCTGCTGTCATCTCTAAAGCCAAAGAGCTGAAGAAGAAAGTCAGAAAAGAAATCAGACGCTTTTCCGAGGAAACTTGGGTAAAAAAACTAGAAGACCTAGTGAAGGGCAGCCACCCTTACTGGTCACTAACTAAAATCCTGCGGGTCAAAAAATGTCCCATTACGCCACTAGACGGCCCAAGAGGCCCAGTCTATTCTACTCGAGACAAGTGCGAGCTGTTTGCGGACAGCATAGAAGACCAATTCACTCCAAACCCGATAGCAGAATCAGACTCGGATACAGACTCATACTCTGACACAGATTCAGATTCAGACTCAGACACTCAATACAGAGACAAAAGAAGACACATAAAGTCAATCAACAGAGAAGCCAGAGCCATAGTCAATGCCACACCTAGTCCTCCACCGCCACCAATGATAGCCGTCACAATAGACGAAACTGAATTTTTAATTAAGCGACTAAGAAACCGCAAAGCTCCTGGCATAGACGGGATAAGTAACCTTACCCTCAAAAAGCTCACAGACACTGGCGTAGAGTACCTAACCAACATACTCAACGCCTGCTTAGAACAGCATTACTTCCCTGACTCATGGAAAAATGCCGACATTATCCTCTTGCCTAAACCAGGCAAGAACTTAAAGCTCCCACAAAACCACAGGCCAATTAGTTTACTCCCCACGATGAGTAAAATTCTAGAAAGAGCCATAAAATCAAGACTTCAAATCACCATAGATGAGAAAAAACTCATACCAGACGAACAGCATGGTTTTAGAAAAGGCCACTCCACGAACCACCAGCTGTTACGCACCACAGAGTACATCAAAGATGCACTTAACCACCGAAAATTCACCACAGGACTGTTCCTAGACATAGCGAAAGCCTTCGACAAGGTTTGGATCGAGGGACTGATCGTCAAACTCTCCAGAGCAGAAATCGAACTGCCGATGATCAAGATCCTAACTCCTTCCTAACCAGAAGACAATTTTCAATCAAATACTACGGAATCAAATCTTCCATCAGACGCACCAAAGCTGGAGTTCCCCAAGGATCGGTACTAGCCCCCATCCTATATAACCTCTACACCAGAGACATACCCATCCCAAGCAACACCTCCGCAAGATCCTGCATAGTCGCTCAATACGCAGACGACACCGCCATACTAGCTAGATCTATCCAACTCAACCAGGCTACTAAATTAGTTCAACTAGCAGCTAACAAAATAGTTAAATGGTGCGACAAGTGGCGCATCAAACTAAATGCCAGCAAAAGCGAGGCAATTATCTTCAGATATAGGAGCGATAGGCTCAGCAAAAGCAGAAATCAACTAGTCATGAACAAAAAACTAATCCCGTGGTCAACCACGGTCAAATATTTAGGACTTCACCTAGATAAGAATCTTACATTCTTCAAACACGTAAACTCAAAAGACAGAGAAGCTAGAATAGTAAAAGCCAGACTAACCCCAATGCTAGGTAGGCGTAGCAAAGTCTCTATGAGAGGCAAACTACTATTACATACAGCAATAATCAGACCGATCATGACTTACGCTTGCCCCATCTGGGCACACGGCAGCACAAATCTCATCAAAAAGCTGCAATTAGTACAAAACATAGTCCTAAGATCGATCACAGGCGCACCGAATTACGTCCGCAATACAATATTACATAGAGACCTAGAAATGGAAATGCTAGAAGAGCACATAGGAAAGCTAGCAATAAAATTCTACGCATCAATGGATAACCATCCAAACGCTACAATCAAAAATCTCAACGACTACGACGATAATACCGTCATGGACCATGACAGACCTAGGTCCTTCCTTAGAAGAATAAAGGCAGGACCCAGCATAAGCAAAAACAAAAACAAACAACTACGACACAGGAATAGATAACAAATAACAAATATAAAACTGTCACTTATGATTACAGATTACAGATCCAAAGCTGCCCCTCTCTGTCCTCAGTCTCGAGCTGCCGAGAACCGCCCTCAAAACTCTGAGTCGAGCGACAAATGGCCTCAACAGCCCACATAGATGGATGACTGGGGGACAACAGCCCAAGACCCGTATTAGATGACACTTCTCTCGAACGCATAGACCGATCAATTACTAACCTGTTCTTTTTACAATAAAGTTTACAGATGAAAATCACAGCGGCAGGGTTTTTGGCCGGGAGAGTCTCACAAACACTCCCGGAGTTTTTCACCCCACCGCGGCTCAAATTTTGATGAGCAATCATGATGGGCTTAACATCCCAATACGACTGGTTATCGTTTTTCTATTCTTCTTTCTTCAACTTCATTCGCTTGGACTGGTGTGGTGTACGCTTCGGAACGAGCATGACAGGCCTCCTGAGATGGCGTGCTGGCAAGCCCGCTAAAACTGGATGGGACGATGAGCTGGCGCGGCGGACTCTCAACGATGAACTCCGCCCCGTGCATGTTTCCGATGTCCCGATGCTAAACTCAAACTCCTCCTCCTCTGACGTCTCCAAGCAAGTGGGCAATACCGCCGTTGGCCTTTGGCGGTTGATGGTCGGCTGATGGGCAAAAACTCGGACGGTAGTGACGGTGGTCTGGGCTGTGGCTCGAATGTGAATGCCTGAAAGAATTATATCTATTATTAGTTAAAAACTTTCTCATTTTAACTAAGACTAAAATTAAAAATTAAAATCATTATTTAAACAACACCCCTTGCCATATAGAGGATCTAAAAACCTCACCCGAGTCTCCTCAAGACCCGAACGGGTCTCCTCAAGACCCCGAAATAAACGGGTCTCCTCTAGACCCGGAGTAAAATCGCACACGTAAATTCAGAGAAACCTTCACCAGCGACCAAAAATAGAAACGAAGGGGATAATGCTTAACGTATGTGAGCCCCATAACCACTGAAGGATGATCCAAAGTCAAGTAGCGATATCGACATTCGCCCCATCGTGGCTGCTCCGAACGCGGCGACAGTCTGGAGAGAAATGGCCATTTGTGCAGCTGTGCGCTTGCGCGGAGTCGACTTTATTTAGATCCAACATGCAGGCTGTATGACATGCGACATGTTGCATCTGCGGATCGTCTCGCGTTGCAGTTGCATCGGCCAATCTGCGAAGCTCCATTTGATAACGTTTGTTTCTTGGTTTACGATGACGTCACATCGACGAATTCGTCGTAAGACGCATGCGGCGAGTTCTGATGTGCGAGCCCTCTTACGAGTCACTCCAACATAATATCACGCACAAAAGTTTTTGTCGTGTACATGTAGGTTGTCGTCTTACGCTCTTATTCATCTAAATTCAAATACGCCAAATCAGTCTCCCGCTTGCGTACGTCATCGGATCACTAAACTATCACAGGGATGGCTTAAAACCCTCCACGTCCACGGCCGAGAAGAGTGAAAGAAGTATTGAGAGATCTTCATTCAGTGGTGAATCTCCCTCGGTTACTGATTATGATGATTAAAACAAAAATATATATAATATAATAATAAATTACTAAACTCACTTACCACCCATGTAATTTATGTTATATATATTTTGTATGTGAATAACTCCAGGATGTCCCTCGACTGGTTTGTCTCGAATAGATTAAAATTTGTCGAATAATGAATCGTCCTGATGAGGGAATACCATTAGCAATATAATTATTATCATCTCTAGTAGTCGCCGTCTACAGGGTGACTATGGTATTATAACTAATATTATTCAGTTTACAACATAATACCGATGAATTACTTTTCTTACTGATCTATCAATAATTGCATAGCGATACAATTCCTAATCATTTATTCTTTAAATTGATTAGGCTTAAGTATGACTTGTTCAATAAGATTGAACCATTTAAGAAATCCGAGAAGTAACCGAGAAAGAAATTGTAGTATCGCAACACTGCGATTCCGCAACTTTTTAGTTTTGGTAGTAATATAAAAAATAATATTCTGCAATATGCTCATTGATTCTGGCGAATATGAATTATTATATTTTGAAGCGCTTATATTTGTAAACTACTCGTATTTTGGCGGATTGTTATTATGTTTGCCCACGTGCAATTATAGCTAAAGATGTATTATAAAGTGACTGCTTTGATTCCAGTAAAAGCGGAAAATGTTTCATGTTTGTAATAATTAATAAAATCTTCTCCCACCACCCACTCCCACAGACAGACCACCCGAAAAATGGAAAGATAGCTGAGACTCGTGTTGCCAATTTTCGTTAATAACATTATACGAAATTTAACGAAAAATGGCAACAAAATACAGTATTTTTCTGCAAAAGATCTATCACGCGTTGTCTGCGGAAATTTTATTGTAGTGTTCCTCTGACGACCACCTATGAGTTCTTTTCTGCAAGGCTATTCTAAATAGTTAACACGGATATAACTCAGACCAATTTCTATAAATAAGGCGGTTATCTACAATAATTGTAGAATTGGAATTTCCGATTATATTAAAAAAAAGAAGTTCAATTATAAATTATAATATGATGACTTTGGAATCAAGTAAGACCTGTTAAATGAGTTACTCAACGACATTTGACAGCTTGCGATAAACGCAATCACGAACGGTCGTGTTAAAAAACATCACGCACGACAGTTAACTTTCCGGGTTAATTAACTACCCGAATGCGACATATCATGTTTATCACCTTTTTTATTGATTTTGGAGTTAAGTGATATGTTAGAATAGCCCTCTGTTGACCTGCTAATTGATTTTTTCGGTTTTTAAGATGCTAATCAAAAAAATGTCAGAATCATGACATTGTGTGCGAGCTTTTTAGGGTCTAACATTTTTTATCTTGCCAATGACATTAATTCTCGATAAGTATCATGTTTGTTTTCCAATTTTTAAATTATAATATTTTTCACTAATATTTTTTTAAATTGCGTTAATAGAGTAATCAAAAGACTTTAGGTCGTTATCAAATTACAAGCTATCTGTATTTTACGGCATACATGATGTTATTAGTATATTAGTCTTATTAGTCTCAATATTATATATACATACATTTAGAAACTATCGAGAAAAATCTTCAGCTCCATTACAGCAGACGTCCCCAACCAGTAAATCAACAATATCGATAATAATTATTACGATCACGATCCAACGATCCCCACGCTATTATTGTGATCACAAGAAAATTTCCTGTTAAAGCCTATTTATTTTTTGTCCTACGGTATTAGATAAAAAACGCATTTAGCTATTGGTTAGTTCATTTCACAATACTGATTTCAAAGAAAAAACCACTGTTAAACTATTTTCTTTAAAATTTTTGTCTTCCCTTCAGACCCAAAACAAAAGACCATGAGCTCTTCTACAATAAGTATACTCGATGAAGACGATAAAAACCTATCTGGCCTTAGTGCTTCAATTTATACCAAAATAAAATATAATAATATATTATATCGTTACTAGAAGAGAATGATTTGAAGCTTCATACTATATGGTATAACTAACTTATCATTTACAATATACCTACGGAATGACTCCCATTAGAATTAATTGTAGAATACCCATACTAATCTCATAATATTAATAATTAAAAAAAACAGCGTTATCTAGACAGTATTTGAAAATACTGATATGAGAAGAATTTCACTGAATAAACAAACGTTTCAATTAGTCATTTTCATAATAATTTAAATTTAAATATTTATTTTACATATCATTTACAATAAATAAATAAATCGAATTTGAATTTTCATAAAAATAAAAGAACATTTTCCTCGTTGGAATTAAACTTAATTCGAACAATATATTCTACTTTTAATACTTTTGTGCTTGATTGATTAACATGTAGAGTTGGTACCTTTATTTCATTTTCACTATTTGTGAGGCAAGTCACCTGAATAGAATTACCGGTTAATTCGCTTTTTTCTAATAAACTTTACTGTTCTTAAGACTATCTCAATATATTTTTTTTTCAAATCTTATTTTTCGCATCGTTGTCAATATGTCGAGTACGCTGGGTGTCCATCTGAAGTCTTTCAAACTCTTTCAGGTGTTCCCCAAGGATCAAATCTTGGACCAATTATATTCCTCATATTTGCTAATGATAATTATAGTTAAAGCCATGGATGGAGTAGAATTTTTATTTTTTGCGGATGATTTGAAATTATATGCACCAATTCGCAATGAGTTGGACTGTTGCATATTACAGCGAAATCTCTGTTTACTTGAAAGTTGGTCAAAAAAGAATAAATTAGAATTTAATACTGACAAATGTTTTTGTATTACTTTTTCTAAGTCAAGAACTCCGAGTTAATATAATTATATAATATCAAAAAATTCATTAAAACGTCAATCTGAGGTGAAAGAATTTTTGATTCTTCATTAATTTTTCACTCGCATATAACTTCTACGGCTCTACGTGCGAGTAAGCTTCTAGGATTCATCATGCGACAATCCAAACCATTCAAGAATCCAAATATATTACGCACACTCTACATTAGTGCGTAGCATTTTTGAATATGGGTCGATTATCTGGTGTTGAGATTTCCTATAAGCTTATTTTAGAACGCGTCCAGAAGAAATTTCTTCGATGTCTTTATTTTAAAACATTGAACTATTTTCCTTTCGATAATTTATCAGATGATTATTTTTCGACTGCCTTTCTACAAGGCATGCTTACTTTTACTCTCTTGAATCTCGTCGGTCTCTTCTGCTGTTGAAACACTTTTGCCTGTTATCGCGAGGGATGGTTTCAAATCCTGGTGTCCTAATGAATTTGAATTTATATGCGCCTGTCAATTACATACGTGGTCGCAGCCATGATTTAATCTGGATTGGAAACGTTTCCTCGTGTGAAGCCTATCAGGCACCATTAGCGAGGGGTGTTAGATTAGTAAATGCGCTCCCTAAAGACATAGACATTTTCAATGATGTACTTTGCATTTTATTTTTGAAACTGTATTTTTCTGTATAAAATTGTATGTTTTTTGTTATCAAAAATTATATTTTTCTGTATTAAATTGTACTTAAGGGGACGATCTACAGAATTGCCCTTGAGAATTGAAAATATGATTTTTTTTACATGTGGTCCGGAATTGTTGTTCTACTGGTAATATTCAAAGGTCGCCGACAATGCTTTGGTCTAAAGTAAATAATGATCTCTCAATCGAATTTAAATCATAAACACTGTCGAAGTGAAGAAAGTATGGGGTGACCAAAAAATGATATCTTCTAATATACGTAAATGTTACTAAATTCAAAAAAAAGCTTGGTGGGAAGTATTGCAACCAATATGATGAATAGCCACGGTCCGAGAACTAAACATACGAAGGATGTTGAAATACATATCTACCCACATTTTTATTTCATGTGCTATCCAAAAAACATTATTAATGAATAGTATTTATTTTGAATGTGTAATACCTATTACATAATTATCAAAAAAAATAGGTACATATTGTTTAATTCTAATGAATATTAAAAAAAAAACTGGAATATAGTGATGTCTGTTTATTATAAAAAGAAAGTGACTTTTTATTACTTACCTGATTGGCTTAAATTTAGTCTGACACTTTTACAAACAAGTAACGCAACTTTTATCCTAGTGAAACAATAGGTAGGTACAATAATTATTGTATTTTGTTGGTAAGTAAAGCCAATGCAAGAAATAATTTATATAAAAAATGATTATTAACGTGGAGTCACCCACAGATTATTTTTTTATTCAAAGCTAGCGGGTCGCTGAGAACATAACAAAGGTACCGACAATTCAATCACGCTAGGGCTGTCGAGACGTATTACTTATTCTTATTATAAGTTGTTTTTAATTGTGTGCAATTTGGCAGGAAAATATAATATAATATACAGTTGCTTACCATTCGTTTATCCAATGAGCTGGGGTTTGTTTAATCTTCTGCCGACATCCTACAGTTTTATTTTTTATCTTGTCCATCTCGCGTAAGGCTATCTGATATTATAAAAGTCACACAGTACAACAGTGTTTAAATCTAATATGTAATTGCACAGGTTTAATTAAAAAACTGTAACGAAATTAACATTTTAATGATACAAGATACATATTACGATATAAGTACTCAAAATACACATCATCAGATAATATGTGAAATATTTTGATAAGCA
This sequence comes from Rhyacophila brunnea, assembly GCF_057557595.1. Taxonomy (NCBI): domain Eukaryota; kingdom Metazoa; phylum Arthropoda; class Insecta; order Trichoptera; family Rhyacophilidae; genus Rhyacophila; species Rhyacophila brunnea. The sequence continues at coordinate 34,653,720 of NW_028232752.1, forward strand.
AAAAAATGAGAACAATACAAAAATAGCATAACATAATCAGCTAGTCTTTTCATACTTATTTTAGATGAATGTTGTATGCCGTTTGACGCTTGAAAATATGTAATTATTCCATCTGTACAGTAAGCTATTTTTAACTTTAAATTTGTAACTCTTTAAAACGTACCATTAGATTGATATTATTTTGACAGCCCTGTATTCTTTCGGCCGGCGACAGGTTACGTCGCGTACATGTTATGTTTGAAGATAATAATAATAATAATGATTATTCATTCGACCGAGAATTGTAATTATTAATTATTGCGTTTCTTAAAATAAATCCCCGATGGTTAGAGGTTTTTGAGGTTAGACTGAATTAAAATGACGTCCTTTCAACGCTGAGGTTACTTTCCGACTAAACTATGAATGACCTTCACCTGTTCAGCTCACTCTTAAGTATGTTTTGATTTTTTTTATCATTATTATTATTATTATTGTCATTATATATATTTTTTTCTATATTCTCTTCTCTCCTGTGAGAGTAATGTTTGACTTATAATGTAAATCTCATGTTGTATACGTCTTGAATTTAGATTTGTTATGTCCACAATGTTGTGTATTCCTAAATAAATACATAAATAAATATTATACTATAAGACACAAGAGGACTGTACCGATACGAGATAGATTACTAATACTGGATACTCGACTTCCGGAGAAGGAGAAGTAAGCAGTCATCCAAGAAAGAAATATTTTAATAAAAGATTCCTGTATCACCCTAATGTTTATATCAGTGCTCGCAAAACTCAATAGGTATGTGAGCTACTTATACATATTCCTTCTTTATAGTTTTTTTTATCATAGTCCTTTATCGTACCATACATAATATTATTATATTACTTAAAATAAATTAGGACATCGGATTTCCAATAAAACATAAAACGCGTACTTTAATTAATTATTTATAAACAATATAATATTTGAAAAATATCTTGAAATAAGAAAGTGTGAGTAAACGTAAAAATAATAAGTGAAAAGAATGGCACTTTTCTTCACATTTTTTCAATTCTCGGCTCATTATGAATCTTAATTTCAGTCTCCACGACTTATGCTGTGCTTCCAGAATGTAAATTTGTTTTTTGAACACATTTCTCTCATATTTACCTTTTAAATATTTCTTCCCTTTGTCTGTTAAACTAAGCTCTTTCGATACGGTTAAGTTGTTCAATTCTCGCCTTTCCACTTTTAATATTGTTTTTCTTAACCCTTCCCTCACACACATTTCCTTATGCTTTCTCTCACTTTACCCCTTTCAATACCTCTTCCCTTGCCTCCTTCTCTCTCGTATGCTTACGTGTATATTTTGTTTTACTTAACCACTATATTAATATACCTATTATTTCTCTCTCTCATACACATTTACGTATGTTTTCTCTCATATTATCTCGCTCTCTCTTTCTTTCCCCACAGTATCGTATATAACAGTTTTCTCTCTCTGCGTTACAGATAGCAAGATGGATAAATCAAGAGAAATATATTACATTGTATTGATACATGAAATGGACAAGGATATTTATTATGTTTTTATTTTATCTAATTAGTAGTAATTGCAATATATTTTTATTGCGGATTAACAATTTATTATTCCTGACGCTATTTATAAAAATGAAAGAACTTTTTCGCATTAGAACGATATGCACAATTAAAGCTCGGTTCAGACACGACGGATTCCGCGCGGATGCAAACTGCGCGGTCTGATCCGTCAACAAATTGATCCGCGCGGCTTTGATTATATTATGGAATGCCTACGGGGCCGATCAGTTGAGTATATCTATAATGGAAAACATGTGGTTCGAACGCGAACACAAACTTGTTTAATGAGTTGGAGAAAAGAAATACAATTTTGAATATCCACACCTCAGAATATTCCAATACAATAAAAAAAGTGAGATTGGCAGGAATTAGTGGAAATATTTGCGAATGGAGAGAAGTCATTGGCAAAAAGGTTTTACCCGGGTGCACCCAATACTGCTTTTTTCTTTGATTTTTTTTTATTATTTTGTGGTAGACAATCCAAAAACATATTGCTTCTCCGACTTGTTAAAGTGTCAACGATGTTAACACTGAAGCTTCGAGCTCGGTTTTCGCACGGAAACCACGTGTCTGAACTGAGCCTTTATCATTATCATTATTATACCAACTATTTTTATTAAAAAAATATATATGAAAATTGAAAAAGTTTATTTGTAAATAATATTATTCTTTTAGCGTTTTATCGACTAAGGTAAGATAATAAAGTTCAAACGTGTGGATTAATGTCGTGTACATAAGTATCTTCGATATTATGAAAGTATAAAAAATATAATCTACTTTTATTAATTCAGTGATTTGATTGATGAACATAATATTGTAATGTACCTATAATTCAGTTTCAATGTTTATTTTGTTAGTTAGGTTATATAGTTATGATTTTGTAATAATAGTAAATAGATACATAGATAATTACTTACTTACATTAGTTACTTACTTACCTTACTTAGGTACCTACCCATTTTTTAATTATCCAGTATTATTTTAAATGGGTTGATTATGCTCGGATTAAAATTGGTTGGTGTGAAAAATAGGCAGATTTCAAGAAAAGTTGACTTTTTTCACCATTTTTTTACCACAGCTTTTCTGTATTTAATGTATAACATATTTCATAACAAATAAAAGTAAATAGAAATCGACTTTTCAAATTGCACATTTTTACTATTGTGTGTGAACATTAGAAAATACATAAAAAAAAATTCTCATTCAATCGGGTGTAGTTGAATTTATGATATTTCATAAATATTTTCTAAATAAATTCTTGTTTTATGGTAATATTTTAACTTTTAAGACATACGATAGTCTTGCAAAGGTTTGTGTATAAGAAAAAAATTGGCAGGCATGAAAATTCTGCTGGCTTAAGATAAAAACGACATTTCTTGACATTGTAATAAGTGGGATCATTTTAGAAAAGAAGTCCCTGTCCAGGATTCCAGTTGAACCTCAGCGGGATTCCACTTCCAGCCACTTCAACTGTTCATAATTTGTTTGTTATTTTTTATTGTGACCCTTGACTTGATAGGTAGGTAATGGGGTTTTTACCTACTTTATTGTATTGATTGGTTATATAAGTTAGAGTTTATAGTATTCGTGGTCAGTGTTTATTTGCCTTTTGGTGATTGTACACCATGGCCCCTACAAGGAGGGGGCCTGACAGGGCTCTAGCTTGGGGACCCGACGTGGGAAGTCGACCAAATATGTGAGATAAACACACATCAAAAATTTGCTCTAATTGTAATAAAAGTTGCCTGCGATACTATTTTCCTTTATTAATGGTAAAATTTTAAATATGTGTTTGTGCAATGTAATTTTTAATTATGTCGTTACTTGATAACTACATAATTAAGGGTTTAAGTGTATTAAAAATACACTAAAACCATTAATTTTATCATGAACACCATTTGGAAAGTGCTACTGTGGAGCATCACACTGTCTTTAACTGGGGCCCCAACAAAGATCCTAGCCTTAGGGATCCTAGCCACTTCAGGATGTGGGGGCCATGGTGTACACAGTGCCTGAACATGCCGAAAGACGAAACTCGGGTCGCCAAAAACGACTTAAATGTTAATAGTACAAAACTTAAATCCATTAGAATCTTAAATAATATATGTTTTTAGAACAGCGCCGCGGCGCCCCTGGGAGGCGCACAGCTTGAATAACACTGTCATAAATAATTTCGAACACCTCAAATACATATCAGAAACAAATATGTTTTACAACTTATGCAACTAGTACAATTTCTAAGTATGCAAAATTAACTAATAACTATGTCACTGAGATATTATCTCAAATTCCGTTATTATTGGCGATTGTGATTCAATGTAGGTATTAGTAATATGCTCTTTCAGAATTTTAGCTATAATGTACCTACTTCCGCATGTAAATATTTCTAATACCTAATACCATCAACATAAATGATACAGTAGGCATATAAAATAATAATACACAGTTTTAATACATACATTATTGCAGACAATATTTTATTTATATCTACTATGCATCTAACTACAATCGTTTATTCCTAAAGTTTATATGTGTAACATATTATACAAAGTTGTTTAGAGAGAAACAAAATGACGGCTATATAAATAAAAAAAGTATAATATGACCAGTGTTTCGTCTACTTCGTGATATCACATTGTCACGAAACAATACAACTTTACTATTCTCGCTAATCATTCGAACAGTCAAAATCCTGCGATAGTTCTGATAATATCGGCTCCGTTTCAGATTGAAAATCTTTGCGTGGTCGAGACTTAGTAACCGAATACATTGGATTGTCATAACGGTTAGGCAAATCTTCTTCTGGTAACGTTTCCTCCCCGGCGGTGCTAGGAGTGTATCTCCAATCACCTGTAATTTATAAAAATAAAGCATTATTTGTTGTTTCTTAATCGATATTGTACATTATACTGTTTTCGGGTGGCGAACGATATCCAGAAGACCAAAATTCCGAAAGCCAAAATCCCAAATGACCGAAATCCCGAAAAATATTGTTTATGTATCTTCATAAAATATGTAAAATATATTCAATTACAATGTCAACTTGGATAGTGCTGCACATTTACTGCTGGCCATATAATGACTAATTAATTACCACATTTAAATATCATGTTAATTATATCTAATGGTCAACTAATGCGCCAGTCGCGTTGTCAGCACTAAATGAGTTAAGTGACTATCTCGTTTACTATCTAGTTGTTTCCACAAATGGTGGGATCAACTCAACTGTAACAATTAATACTCTCCTCCACGTTTTCGGGTATCTGTACAATGTGTACATGATCAGAAGTCCCATGCTAGAGGTTCTACGTGCACAACAGAGCGGTTTTATCCCGGATAAGTTCTATGTATACAAATATCGAATATCACGTGAGAACAGCTGATCCTCTAATCTTTTAGAATCACGAGTGGAGTCAACTTCAGTCTTAGACTATAGATACAACTTCAGTATACTTGGATATGGATTATGGAATATGGATTTCGTAATGCAGAAAACGGTTAGTCCCGACAGTCGGATACGACCTACATTATAATGATGTAACCGACGCATGCGAAGAAAGACTATGATTCGGAGTACACAGCTGACAGTCATCATTTACTTGACGATCAAACGGTAGGAGGTAACCGTGAAATAGCTAATGGTCAATGTTACGAAGTAAAATCACCCAGTAAGATTTATCTTTGTGCTATTATATATAGGTAAGAAATAATATTATTATTTAATTATAAACAATAATATGTATATCGACTGTGGAAAGGCAAAAGGATTTAACCCTCACTTTTTGCAAAATAGGTTTTATTGAATAATAGCATTGCACACAACTAAATACACGTTCTGCCTAAAGGATGTAAGCTGCAAAATGTCAAATTATTATCAAATTTTAGCTTTTAATTTTTAAAAAAGAAGGGCGTTTGAAATTTGCGTCCAGGTAAAAGGATTTATTCCACATCAATATCAGGGTGCCTGCGTGTAGTTATTATATTATAATAACTACACGCAGGCACCCTGATATTTAATACAAGTTACAAGATATATTTTAGAATATTTTTGTATATTTTCAATAGTATTAGATAGTTATCGACTTGATTTGATATTGTAATTGAATGCAGTTTACTCACAGAACAGATTTTCAATGTGTGTGTGTCTACGAAAATAAATCACACATTATAGACGTGCAATAGTGTGTGTTGCAACCTTCAAATACACGAATATTTAATGAGCGTCAATGCATAAACCGGGAGCAGTTGTCTGAACGAAGGACAAGTGTATTTTTGACACTTGTTTAAGTTTATCCCATATTCTTCCACACTCCAGATCAAATGCCTGTTACTCCACACCCATTAGGTATTTCAGTTCTCATTATTTCTGAGTTTCCTGAGTTCACTTATTAAAAGAGTATATATTCAAATTTTTCGGGATTTCAGCTTTTGGGATTACGACTCAAACCTATTATTTTGGCTTTCTATACATTGTTTATTGAACATGAATGTATCTATGGACACCGTTTAGCTTTGAATACATAATTAAAATTTAAGATTATTGAAATGTAAAATCTTACTTATTATATTGGCGGTATTGTTGGTACTAGAAGTTTCTACTGCTCCAAGTTCTTGGCTTTTACGACGACATCCTGTATGTACACCCAATAGGATGAGACCAGTAAACAACACTGCAGATATAACCCATGGTATTATATTCCATGTGAGATTGCCACTTCTTTAAAAAGAATAAGGTCATATTAATTTTCTTACCGAGCAACATGGAACCATGACTATTTATGCGAGAAACTGTTTTTAATAAACAAACGTAATTCAGAAGTTCAATAGTTGCCACGAAAAGTTTTGTAACCTAGCATCTTCATTTGGGACACTTTTTGTGAGAGCCTGATATAGTTTTAATTGCTTATGCCAATTCACTGCTGGTTCTAAAGATCAACTTAAGTAGTAGTAACGTATGCTATAAAGAAAAACGTTAAAAATATAATATCTCTATGAGGCAGTATTCATACATACGACTGACAGACATTCAGATCATTGGTTGATAGCAATTATCTAAAACCCCAATATTATTCAGCAAAGAAACTGGACAGTGGGCACATGAGTTTCTATAAATATTTACCACATGTATAGTATAGCAATATATAGTATATAATCAAACAAAAGAAAAGTCAAAAAAATCATAGGAGCAAAATATTTTAACACTTACTGTGCAGACGCCTGTGCATCAGGTATATTAATTTTCTTTTGTTCCTTCCTTTGGTTTAAATTACAGCTTGCTCCTGCATATCCTTCAAAACAAAGGCAAGTTCCTTTGGGAGTACATTTTCCATGAATGCATTGTGGATTACATTTTTTACGACATTCAAAATTGTTGTCTTCGTGTAACATATAATTCTCCCAACATTCGCATGTTTCTGGCCCAACACAGTCTCCATTGATGCATCCGCTTGGACAAGCTGGCAAACAATTATGTTGAACATCTTCAAAATACCCTTTATCACAATTACATTTCCCTAGTTTGATATCACAGGTGCCTGGAACGCATCTGCCTTCACAATCAGAGATACATTCGTTATTTTTCTCATTTTTTTTAAATCCTGGAAAGCAGATGCATATTCCTGGACCAATGCAAGTTCCATTTACACAAGAAGGATTGCATTCAAAAATACATTTAAACTTTTCTTTGGAATCAATTATAAAGCCAGTATCACACGTGCAGTTATTTACGCCTGTACAAATTCCGTTAATACAACTCGGCGTGCAGGTTGGAATACAGTCATCACCGCTTCTTTCAAATCCATCATTGCACTCACATTTGTTGGGTGCAATACATTTTCCATCGATGCAAGCTTTTGAGCAAATTGGTCTGCATTCTGATGAATTTTCTGATGCTTTTTGATATCCATCAAAACAAGTACAGACATTGGGTCCAGAGCATACCCCATGTTTACAAGGTTCATTACAAATAGGATTGCATTTCGTGGGATTGTTGTTGTCTTTTTCGTGTTCCGTGTGACACTCACATATACCAGGAGATACGCATAATGCATTTTCACATTTTGGTATACAAATTGGTTTACATATATTGTTGTCTATGACATCCAACTCGTAGCCTTCGTAGCAAGAGCAAATATTTGGCTTAACACAATTTCCATTTATACACTCTTTGGAACAGATTGGAGCACACTTCGATGCGTTATGTTTTTCGTAACCGTCTTTACATTGACATGTTTCTGGAGCAACGCATTGTCCATTTTCGCATTCATTATGGCATACGGGTTCACAGACACCGCTATCATTTGGATTTATTTTATAACCAATATAACAAAAGCAACCATTTGGGCGAACGCAAAATCCATTTTTACACCCTGTTTCACAAACTGGATAACAAATATTGGCAGAGTCTTTTTTGAATCCTTCGTTGCAGTCACATACATTAGGTTTTGTGCAGATCCCGTTCATACAATTCAAACAAATTGGGGAGCAAGTATTATTATCTGCATCTCTTGTATATCCAATATGACATCGGCATTCATTAGATTTAGCATCACAGTAACCATGGTCGCAAATTTTGCATAGCTCGTCACATAGTCCAGTTTTACTATTTAGTCGATAGCCTACACAGCACTTGTTTGTAGTTGTTAATGTAATTTTCGGCTATAAAAAAGTGTTTAGTACATATAAATAAATAAGTACAAACATTCTTAAAATACAGAAACGAAAAGTAATATTTCAAAGATGCGATAAAAATGGTTCGGTTGCATAGTTTCCAAGATTTCTGATCATTGGTACTATGGTACTTAATAAATTATGATTGCTAAGAAGAGCTTGTCTCAACTGTGCTCTAAGTAGTGTATTGGTTTCACCCATTGCCGACAGATGGCGGTGCTTCACCACTTAGGTCTAACCAACAAACTTAACTATATACTTATATAATACTTAACCAAAACTCTTGGAGTGTACCTAACTTACTTACCCTATTAATACTTCTATATATTATTAACTGCTTTATACCTACTATCTTATCCTTTTTTATCTAATGGACTGTTGTGATAATTGCCTAGTATTTGGGTACCATAACGGTCACCCCGCCTGCTTAGCCATTATTTGTTGTTGTTATTAATAATTTTTATTTTTGCATTCATCTTACAATCCAGGTTTTTCATTTAAAAGCCATCAAATACCGAAATAATTTCAGTGGTTTTCATAGAATTTTGTATAGAGTACGGAATAAAGAGCTATGGGATTTATCAAATTTCACGTATGGTAAAAAATGTCACATATGTAATAAATAAATTGTAGTCAACATTGGCCACCATCCAAATAGATTTATTGAGAGATTTTTCTACGTGTGGTTTCTAACTGTTCAACCTATTATGTCAACGCTTTGGATCAAAAGAGAATATTTTTCCACTCGTATCTAGCAGGCAATTAGGCATTATAACTGGTAATATTAAAATATCAGTGAGTGTGCACTTAATCTAACGCAAGTGTGAAATACTTACTTGTGGTCTTTTTTTTATCATAGATCCAAACTTGTAGCATGTTCTACCAGGGCTACAGTTTTCCGTAGTTTCAACGGGCCCATATGACAAATAACTGACATACTGAGTGGTATGTACGCTGTAAAAAAGACGATATTATTTAACTCACTGTTAACATTGTCGACAAAATCTAAATGGGTAAACGTAATCACTAAAATATATAAAAAAAAAACTTAGCGCTAATTGATGAGATTGCAAGTCTTTTTTTTAATTTCAGGTTGTAGTGTGGATGATGACGACATTTATATCTCTCATCATTGGTCAATTTATAATAAGTGCAAAATTAGTGCTTACTAATTTGGAGATCGATATACACCTAAGTATACAGTTTGTTTATAAGTGGTTTCTCAAAGTGGGCGCTACGGGGATAGGACGACTGGGCGCTGCACTATCGAATGACATAAACAGACGTTCGTTACGATGCTATACAGAAAGTAGACGAGGAATTTTAATCAGTTTATATCTACTATTTAGTAGTTTTAATTCATTTTGCTCTTAAGGTGACGCATCAGTGAAACGCCAAATAATGTTCAACTGTACGCGCGACGAAAATTTGTACTTGCTTCGCATTCATTGAGAAAACGTGGAGTCGGACGCACGTCACTTTGCTGCGTGATGGCGACGGGCCAATTAATTCTAAAATCATGTAAAGATGACTAAAAACTTTACCCATTTACTTTAAAAAGCAAACATGTCAATGAATATATTATTATTGATACTAATAGAATAATAAACAGAACATAAAATGGACGTATGTTGGATTTATATGAGAAATAATATTTCGTTTGACAGGCGTCATTTTCACCCGCGACCCGCAATCCGCACATCGCCTAGCAACGATCTTTTTAGACCGTGCCTCAACTAATGCATGGCCTTAACATAATGTTTTTTTATTGCGGATTGGGAATTATCATGCCTGAGGCTTTATATAAAAATAAAAGTACTCTCTTCTCAGTAAAACTTAAACATTATGTTATGCACAATTAAATCATTAATTACCTGTGCATATTTAAATTCTCACCAAGTATTAAATAATAATATAATATTTTAAATATAAATAATAATATTAAAATATTTATTTTAAAAGTGCCTATAATTCACGAACGTCTCTTTATTTTCGAATTTTATTAGATTGTGTGGCGCCCAGTTATCCCGGCGATATCGCACTCTTATCTTATAAGCTGCGGAGGGATATAGAGGGGGAGAGTGTTGCTGGCAATGACATTATTAATGGACAACGCACTCAATACAGTAGCTAGCAAGTAAATGCGCCCATAGCGATATTCGCACATGTATAGGTAGACGTCACGCAATTTCCATTATGCAATATCACGCATCGGAAATTTATAGCAATATCACCTTTATTGTAAGGGCGTTAGAACAGTGTTACTAGTGTCAATGTTCATTTGAGCGAACCCATTCGAACCGAACCATTTGGCAGACCGACAAAAAGCATCGGGAATTTATAGCAATATTACCTTTATTGTAATGGCGTTAGAACAGATTATGCCATTCGGCAGACCCGAGAAAAAAGTGAGTGTCATTTTTTTTTCTAGATGCTTCGTCCATATTAATGTCATTGGTTGCTGGTCACAGGCGCGGTATGGAAGCTGAGAAGCAAGTGGGTGAAAGGAAGACGTTAAAAATATTGTCGTATTAAAAAGACCAACACTTATTCACTTGACTATGCAGATACACCACCATCATAATTCAATTGAACGTGGATTTACTGCAGTCATGAGGCATTTGACTAGAGACTGGTACTGACTACAACCGCGAAGATTTGAGGATGTCATTGATACATTTTTAGCACAATACCAGGCTTTATATTTCTTCTCATTTATCCTTATTTTCCTCGTATGAGGTAGGCCACCGTCTATCGTCTACTGCCCGGAATAGTAGAGTTACACTCGTACCAATCACGGATGTTCACGGGGCCGTCATCCTCTGCAATTTTTACCGTTGATTTACATTTAATTACGCGTTGCAAATGCTGTACTGAAATTATACTGTTACTTCTGCACTTCAACATTTACTTTTATTACCTATATATGGCATGGGATAAAACATATGAAAATATGTAAGTGAGAGCGAGACAGGGAGAAGACATATTAAATATACACGTATAAATGCAAATTATAAATTTTAAAAATCAGAGGAATCGTTTATTTTAATCAGGTCGTGAAAGCTTTGCACACTTTTTGGACCGTGATGCGTATTTACCGTGAGCTCAAGTGCGCTCTAGTGACCTGATGGTAATGTGTTTCTAGCATTATCCATGTCTTATCATATAATTTATTAAATGTAAAACATAAATTCGTTACCTGACTATCGCCTTAAAACTAAAAAAAATGAAAATTAATAATAGATAATTAAATATAATGCAAAGATTTTTTTTGTATGGGATTTTGGGAGACTTTAAAAAATTGGATACACAATCCGATCTTTCGATCAGTCACGATCCGAATCCGATCTTCTAGAGGTTTCTTAAGAGATTTTTATTTTTACGAAAAAAAGATATTAAGTAATTGCTTGCACTCGATAAGGTCCATACTCTAAATCCAAACATACATTGACAAGACAATATGCAATTTTGCCAGATCTGGTATTCGAACCTAACACCAATGACTTTACAAATCACGCGATTTCTGACGGTTCGGAATGGTCAGATGCTTGCTGGAACAGACCAGATCAAACTTCAATCTCAAACTATTTCCGGTTTACTTACTGCGCATGCGCAACCCGTCAAAATCCAGTTGTCATACCGTCCGAAACGTTTACTGGAATATACCTAAGAAAATCGCACACTCACGCTTTCTCGATGGTTCTTTTTTATTAAAAAAAAAAATCCCGCTGCAGGCTAGCAATTTTGCGACTCTGTATGTCGATATATTTTCAAATTACGTCCTGAAAGGGCGGTAATTTTGAATAAATTAAATTAAATTTGATCTGTTTAGGAACCAATTATTTATCTAGGCTGTAATATCACAATACTAATAATAGGTACTCACGTTCCAAGAATTGTTCCACAAACTCCTTTATTATTTCCACCGTCAGCTGCTATAATTCCCAAAACCGATAAATGTATGATACATTTTATAAATAACATTATTGAGTAATTAAATAAATACAACACGAATAAGGAAGCATAAGAAATAATTCAATTTTGATGTAAGTAATGTTTTCGGACGAGGTTCGGCGATATCAATAATTAATTAGCAATGAGAACAAAATATCATCATACTGATAAACGATGACATTTAAACATGCAAAATGCATTGCAGTAGGTATTTATAGAGCGAGGCATTGTAATTTGAAAACGTCTCATGCATATAACCACTAGAAAAAATATGACACCCGACGGGATTTGAACCTGTAACCGCTGGTTTCGCGCCAGTGTACATAATCAATTAAGCTACGGACATAATTAATTACTCTAGTGGATTTATGCGTGAGATATTTTCAAATGATGTATGTTCAATATACATAAGTAATATTAAACCCTCAAATCTTGTGAATTATTCGTTGAATAAAAAAAGTGGTTTATTAAATTATTAGCAAGTATAAGTACGTTATAAAAACTAAATGCTTGGAGTGATCCGTGACGTCGGTTAGTAATTAAGACATTTAATTGATACCTGCCTTGATTTAATATACAAAACCGATAGCCAACATTGTAACGCAATTTGATAAGTATGTCATGTAAGAACCAGAGCGTTAAAGCGGACCCTTTTTTGAGTTGCTCCGCCCCGGGACCCAATACTTGCTCCGAGCTCCGCTCCAACGCTCTGGTAAGAACTACTAGTTAAAATTTTCGTAATTGAGTAGAATATCCGTAGATTAATTGGAAAAGCACACTGGCGCAAATCCTGCGGTTACACGTTCAAGTCCCGTGGGGTGTCGTATTTTTTTCTAAAATGTATTTTTTTAGTTGGTATATGCACGAGATGTTTCCAAATTATGTATGTTCAATATATGGAATGTTCCATTATCAAATCTTCTGAATTATTCGTTGAATAAAGTAGTGGTTTATTGAGGCATTGTAAGTTTAATGTATTGTCGTAAAACATCTGCGCGTGCAGTTGTTCCGTGTGATCGACGACAGTAGGACGTCTCCAATAACGAGATAGCGAGTGTTTACAAATTAATAATAACCAGTTGTGCGTGCGGCGTAACAATAAATTATTGTTACAAAGTTGTTTACATTTAAGTGTCTCTGACTACAGGGGCGCTTATTAAAAATCAAAAAAATACAACGTTGCCAGCAATGGATCACCAAAAAGAAACCCAACAAACAATGTCATATGCATCAGTTACTCAAAAAATGCAGTTTCCGAAGAAGGAGCAAGCCATCGTTCTAGATGCTATCGATGGCATCTCTATACGAGAATACACGCTATCGATCGGGAATAAGGTAGGTCCATGTAATATAAGATATGTATCTAGGATTTCCCAGGGAAGAATATGTATATACTTGAGTAGTGAAGAATAAGCAGACAAATTAACAGAAAATAAAGAAACAGTTAAAATTGGAAACCACATACTAGAAATCAGGCCGCTGATCACCAAATCAAAGAGGATAATAATATCAAACGTATGTCCTATAATCCCAAACAGCGTTTTGGAATCAAAACTCAATGACTTAAAGATAAAAACTACCTCACGTATCACAAGCATCAGAGCTGGTATTAACGAACCGGGTTATGCACATATTTTAAGTTTCCGGAGACAGGTTTATGTAAACCCAGAAGACACCATAAAACTGCCAGAGTCAATGCAAATAAATTTTGATAATACCCTGTACTGGATTTACTTCTCCACCGAAAAATTGACATGCTTTATTTGCAAAGAAGAGGGCCATCTGGCCAAATATTGTAAAACAACTGGAAATAATGAACCTCACACTGTACAATTGCCTGAATCTCTCAATGTACCAAAGGTGTTAACCTCTCTTTCGTTAGAGAGAGAAAATACACTCCAGGAGGATGAACTAGCCGCAGATATAGAGTCGGACAACTCTATTATCAACAAGGATACGCCAATCGGTTCAAAAAGGCCGTTGACCAGTCCAACTGATATCAGCAGTGTAGAATTTGAATTGGAAGATACAGTGAAAAGGAATGCAATCACACGCATTCCTGCACTCCAACAGACACCAAAAAAATCGAAAAAAGTATCCACTGAGGATACAAATGAACTTTTGTTACCTGCCAAGGAACATGTTGAAAGTAATCGTCATAGATTTCCCATCGATTATGAAACATTACTCAGTTTCCTTGTGAAAACACATGGAAATCCCAATACCAAAATGATTGCTAATGAATTTACTACTGATATAGAAGCTCTTAATAACATGCTAACAGAAATCTATAGTCATTTAAAAGAATGTAGCATTAAAATTCGCATAACAAGGATCAAGAAAAGACTCAGTAATCCACAATTAAAAGTTTCCAGTGAAGATATTAGTTCGTTGGAAGGACAAGAGGAACAATAACATAATGCATAATTCCAGCAACAAAGTTAACCAATTTATTCAATCTGATATACGTATTGTTTTCTGGAATACAAGAAGCATTCTTAATAGACTAGAGGAGCTTAGAGTGATGCTAGATGAAATTGATATTTTTATAGGCGTGGAAACATGGTTAAACGACACTATTTCTCACATAGTTATTAGCTTCCCAGGTTTTATGGTACTTCGGCGAGACAGGACGTACGCCAGAGGAAGAGAAAATCTTGGGAAAGAAAAAGGAACACACTAGTATCAAAACTTTTATAGTAGATCTCCTAAAACTTGGTTTAGTAAACATTGTAAAATAAAGCGAGATGTAATAGTGACAATAGCTAGAAGCAGGACAGGGCATTACAGTCTCAACGAATCATTGTACAAAATTAAAGTGGTAGATAGCCCTCAGTGTCAGTGTGGACATCCCACTCAAGATCTTAACCACATTGTCTGGCAATGTGATGCCTATGACCTGGAGAGAGAAGTGTTATTGAATAAGTTGGGAAAATGCAGGTTATACCCTCCTTTTACGATTAATTCGTTCCTGGCAAAACCAAATATTTCAGTTATGAAAATTGTACATGAATTTCTCCAAAAATGTAACGTAAATGTCTAGTGTATAATGTAACAAAAATGTAATTCTGTATCATTAATAATGTAACTATTTATTCCTGTCGTCAAAAATATGTATGTATACTTTTGTAAACCATTGTAAAGCAGAATAGCCTTCCATTCAGAGAAGAGCTCAATTGCTTCCAAATAAAGAAAAAAAAAAAAAAACATCTGCGCGTGAACAAAAATGATCATCGTATAAAAACTATTTACGAAAGTTTGCATAACAACATTCAAAATATTTTTATATTCATAATTTTTGTTATTGTTTTCCGCAGAGGATGGAAAACATGTACAAAATACTGACAAACAAAAAAAATCGGCCATTATTTGAGATTTGACAGTGTATCATCAGCTAAAGTAGCTACGCGTGGTTTCACGGAATTGTGATTTCTTTAAAACGTGGACATTTTTGTATTTTAAATTTGTACTGTAGAAATATTTAGAAATTTCAAGTGTCTGGATATACGCTAAGTAAGCGCGAAAAAAAAAACACAAACATGAACCCTTCAAACCAACCCGCCCCACTCCACACTCGGTCTTAATCGAGCATATCACGAGACCCTACGTTTGGATGTGAAGCATCAGCAGTTGTTTACGGCTGGGAATGTCTCAATGTCTCAGAAGCAGATTCTCTCAATTCACTCAATCTCAAGCTCTCAATTGAGCTTTGACTGTGTTTACTGAAAGACGTAATTTAATAACAAGTGCCATGGGAGAGAAAGGCACGGAGACTTAATAGAAATAAATTAATTTACTTAATGATATTATATAAGATACATAAATAAAATAAAGCTAAAACAATACGGACAAACAAAACTACGTGAAGAGATCTTCACGTCCGCAATAAGACGACGCAATTTTTTTAATTCAATATAATTGGCCTGTGTGACGACAAGGTTGGACGGTCCAATGTGCCCAACAGCTGGTTGAACTGACTTAAGCATCTCTTCCCTCTCGGAGCACATTCTCGAAAATTCCCAGAGAATGTGGTTTGCATCCTGTAGTTCTCCGTCACATGGACGTGTTGGACGGGTAACAAGTCCATACCATAAAGCTTGGCAGCGAATTCACCATGGCATGTCAAAAACTGACTGGTGTAGTAGCCAGGAGTCATTTTGGTTATCTCCAATCGCCATTGTATATTCGGAAAGAATAAATATGTGTGCCTGCCCGTCATAGAAGCATCCCACTTATCTCCAACACCGCATCCAGCGTCATAAGACGAATTGTCCGCTTCTTCAATGATACTTTTTCAAGTAAGTAAGCGGCAATTGAACTTAACACTTTATAGAAAACCGTTACAGATTTGCAGACCTTTGTCAACAATGAACATTAGAGATATAGCGCGCCGGCTGGATAAAGTATCTTTACTAATTTAAATACTGAAGATGATAGCATTAAAAATAATTACCATGTTTTATATAATTTTTCACGTGGCGCTAATGCACTGTGTATCTCTGCGGAGCAGGATGTTCCCTGAATGTTAAACAAAGATATAAAATAAATGAGCATTATAACAATATAAAATGAAAATAATTGACTAATTATTATTGTTTTAATGAATTGATAAGGATACTTATCAACTTTACAGTGGTTCAGGAATAGTACGAGAAGGGACATTCCTAGTTTCAATTTCCTATAAATGTCACTCAAAAAACACTCACTGCATTACTTTATTTTATGGTTAAAAACTTAATGTTGTCTGTTTTCCTCTAGTCTAGTTTTTGTGATGAAAAATCGTAATAACATAATATTTTTACTCCAAAATGATGAAAAATACCATATTATCAAAAATCATCAGCTTGTATAAATTCACTTCTATATTATGAAGACCTCTCCAATCTGATTGCATTCCTTCAAGCCAAGTACCTGTGTTGCGTTGCCGTGTACTTTTATATAATTTAACCACTCCTAGAGGGAGGATATTGTAATAGCATTTTATTACTCGTTCTAGAGGTTTCGAAATACCGAAATTAATGCGCTTGCATCAATATTAATCATAATCAACCAAGGACAGTGCCTCTCAAACTTTTTTTTATCTGACGACACATTGGAATGGGGGAGGGTATTTGTTTCGTGGCACACCAAATAAAAATTTCCCAATAAATTAAATATAGTTTATACACATTACATTACATATACATTTATATAATATACACATTTATACGGGTGGGTAATATATAAAATAATTTTATTAGTGAGATAGATAGTCCAGATCGAGGTATGTATAGGAAAGTATCCAAAAAACGATAGCCATTACTCCCGTGAAGACGTTCCTAATGAAATATATTTACGAAGTCATTTAAATATAACAATTATGTATGGTGAATTTAAAATAATAAAATTGGGAATGGAGAAACGAAAATTGCATTTTATGGTGTATTTAGAGATGTATTAAACAAAAATGTTTTAAAATTCAATAAACCTTATTCGTCATACATTGACACCCCGGAAGTCCGGGTAAGGAGGGGAGTCGAGGCCGCACAGCCCGATCCTACCTCCGCGCTCAACTCTCCGGTCGACCGGGCGTCAATGATGCCCTGGTAGCGTGCCGTCGGTCGGTACGTGTGAGTCACACGACCAGCTTCCACCCTTCGACTAGCTCAGTGATGTAAATTGTTCAGGGCGGTCAAGCGAAGCTGGCTTTTGGGTTAGTAGAGCACGTTCAGTGTAAAGTTAGGCCTTGACAGTTGATTATGGTGGATATTCACAATGAAACACACGTTGTTCGTAGCACAAAGTTTTATTTTTAACAGTTTAGGTTCACAAAAATCTATACACACAGATACACAATATCAATACACAGGACACAATTATTAAGTTTTACACAGGTTATAATTTTGCAACAGCCCTAAATTTGTTAATGATGGGCGCCGTAGGCTGTGGCAATTAAAATTTAAGGATCAACGGAACACGAAGTCCGTCGCGTATCGGAGGCTTCGGCTAACTGACTTCCTTCTCCCTTTTTCGACCCCTCGTATCCTTAGATGGATTAGGCGCGAGTCTCGCATCTCCCTGATTGGCCGATCAGATCAGACGAAGAAACCTTGTTCATCAATTTTAGACTAGTTGTAGGTATGCCCCCAAAATGGGACTTACGCCATTCGATTTAAAAAAAAAAAAATATGCTGGATACGTTGCTTTAATAATTCGTTTAGAATTAATAGATCGAAAGTCAGAACTATTTATCTACAATAATTAGACTACATGCGTCCGACGCACGGTCACCAACGCATTTCCCAGAAGTGCTTTTCGCAGGTTAACCCAACACGCCTATGCGCCTACGGCTATCGACTTTGCATACTTTGGACCTAATCGCTACTCCAGGTAAAAATTGTTTCAAAATAACCTGCTTTCTCTCAGCTTAATAACTACGGGAGGTTTACTAAGTACCTACGATTCAAAATTTAAATTTCCGCGCCGTCGAAATGTTATACTTACCTAACTTACCCTTTCGCGTTACGGTATCGTTTTAAAAACAAAAATTATTTTTTAGGTGTCCTTTAAATACGTACTCATTATATTTTGTTTCGAATTACGACTATACATATCAATCGTGCGTGATCAGCCTCTATCTCGCCCATCTTGTAATTTGAACATTTTTAGTTAATTAATAAAAGTACAGAGCACTTCTACATGATCGAGCGGCTATAAACGGACGGTTGGCTTGGCGGACTATAAGAAACATGAATGTGGCATCCATATCTTCGCTCGTACTTTACCCTAAAGGGTTCTTCCATCCACGTATAAACGTGGAGGTATCAACAGTATACGTCATACATCTAATAAAAAGGCAAGGGATGAAATCTCCAAACAACATAATGCACATGTCAATGATGCATAGAAAGGTTATTACAGTAAATCAAAGGACAAGACTTCAGCTAAAGAAGGATCAAACCAACTAGTTATAGTTGTCGATTTACTACCATGTCCGCCATTAATGACAAATTTTGTGTATTATAAAAAATATTGTCTGTGTACAATAATTTAACTATTAGGGAATATTCTTCTCAAGAATTATAATGTTTTAAACAAATTGTGGGGTCTTACTTCAAACGTGAAAATTTCTTCACATCATTTTGTATGTCCGTATCGTTTTAACTTTGGTTTTAATTACTTATTATAATTATTATGTAAATTAATTAGAATCATTTATTTTTGTTAATGCTCCGTTACCTCTCTACCACGGATGCTTTTTATGAAATTAAGCCTCAGTAAACTCAGTCAAAGTAGTGAGTGCGTGGCAACCTCAGTCTTGGGCATCTGCTCCTGAGTCATTTCCATACATAAACAACTGCTGATGATTCACATCCAAATGTAGGTACTCGTAATATGCCTAATTAAGACTGAGTGTGGTGCAGGGTGTGTTGGTTTGGAGGAGAACTATTAGGCAGTCATAACGATAAGTGAAAAGGACTCAGAGATGTGGCAAAATTGCTTAGGAAATTGAGATACTGTCACTATGCTTAGGATTATAATGAGATTTTTGAGATACGACATATTGTCCATTTATCGTATATCATCAATTAAGAAATGAGATACGGCTATGTCGCTTAAGCAATAGATTGGGCGCCGCCTATATGTTCCTAAGGCAACCAAAACCCGACTAAACTAAAACAATTGAGATACGCCTTTTTGAATGTGTAATACAACTTATCTATCGGGATGGACTTTATATAGCAAACATTAGCTAATTTAGTGATGTTTAAAGAAAGTTTTTTTGTTAATTATATGATATGTGAGTTGTTTATAATATATTGATAGCTGTTTTTGGCTATAAATTCATCTTCGGATTAGTCAACTATAACTTACTGGTGTTGGAAATTATGATAATGATCTTCCAATTTCGACCGTTCTTAATAAAGCTAGAGAGTATATAATTATAACATGGTAATGTTACTCTTCTCGTTCAGAACAGAGGCGTAGCCCGAACATTTTTTTTATTTCTTCGTCAATTCATTAAGTTATTTATTTTAAAACCATAGCTAAAGCACTTGATTAACTCTAAACACCAAACTTAACTATCTTGTTGTTGTTTCTGTAGTATTCTAAATTGTCTAGAAAATTTCAAGTCTTTGAATTCATATTTTAGTTTTTATTAAAACTTATTGATTTTTAGGTACATCACTATTAATAGCGTTGTAGTCAATTAGCCAAATAGAGAATTATTTATTGCAGTTTATAGCATAATAGAATTACTAATGTGATGTTATATTTTATACATTGTTTACAACAGCATTTCAATGATATTATTGAATATATTAATTTCATGATTAAAAAGGTAATTTAGATTATCGTAGGTACTATTATAAGAATAATTATTAAAATATTTACCATACGAAATAAATAAGAATAAATAAATTGGCTAGCAAAACATCAGAAACTTCATTTACACGTATAATACAATTTTTTTATTTAGTAAAGTTGTCAATTGTTTATAATAATGAAGAGGCAACACGTCATTCTGCCTCATTTTTTTCATTCATTTTAATAAAAATAAATATATTATGTATAGTAGTAAACCACCTCGGACCTTGTTAGCCTAATTACGACAACGCAAGAATCAGCCAGTCATTCAACTATCGCACAATCGGCGCATCTACTATCAGCACATTATACAGATGTGATATACTTCGGTGAGGGTCGACTACTTTGAGCTGTGTCATCGAAATGCCTCGAAGTTGCAACGATGCGGCGGTCAGCAGATTTCCCAATGGTCAACTACATCAACAATGACTCTCAATTTACCGAATATTCATTTATATAAATACTAAGTCATAGTTGATGCGTTAGTCTCAGATTCGGACCGATAACATCTCTCCTGTAACATTCACCCTTGTAGCAACTGTGTACTGTTTACGCAGAAATAAACTCTCCCTCCTGGATCCACACAACAACCTCCGGTCTATTCATTCATCTCCAACTCCTTAACCCCAAAAACATATACCATATTATTAAACAAACTATATGTTTGTATTCAAAAAACAAGTCATTATCATCCTTAGAAATTATAAAGTTTTCCTGTTTTCATGAAAACTCGGAAAGTTGTAATTTTTATTATAAACAAGTAAGTACATTTTTTATTATAAAAGTTTGATAGTATGTTTTGTGTTAGTTAATATTCTAAAATGATACATTGATTCAATATAACAACTGATGGTGTTCTACTAATCAATCTTTATCGGAGCATTTTCCATAACAAATGATACACAAAACAGATTTCCATTTGATGTATATGCTTGCACCACATACTTATAAAAGCCGCGAAATGATCTTTCTCTATATATGAATTTAAACAAACCTGTCAAATCAAAAAAAATGTTTCTGTCCTTTACCTAAAAACGTAAAGGAAATTGATGTAAGTATACTTATAATTTATTATACTCGAAAACAAAATATAAAACTTAATAATAACGTCACTGTCCAAGCCAATTGTCATAACCTTCAAATATAAAAGTGTTCAGGAAGTGAAAAAATTAGGCGTTGGATATTAATCAAAATTATCAAGAATATTTGAATGAAAACGGACTTCGAAGTTCTGTTAAATTTTTTTCGCAATGAAAGGACGAGTAGATCCGACAGAGATATATAGATGAGTGATTATTTAGTTTTACAACCGATTTTTTAATATTATGACTTGCTCAAACATTATTTTACCCTTCACATTAAAACTGGCGTCCTTATTCTGACACTTCGAAATAAATACTTACCAATGATTAAAAATTCTGACACTTGAAATTTAAAAACTTTTCGAAATTGTCTATTAATACTTACTTCAAAAATACACGCCGATATTTAACTAGGTATCAATGTTTTTCATAAAAAAATAGGGTTACGACAATTTGGCTCGGGGCACTTTGGGGGGGGGGGGGGGGGGGTAATGTGCAAAAAATCAACTCATTGTGAACATTGACAATTATATTCCAATAGTTTTATTACAAATTGAGAATTTTCTTATATTGACACAATAAAATTTATTGTAATAATATATAAAATTATTCAAAAAAAAACTTACAGCATTTGGTTGGAATATTTTTTGTCAAGTTACAAATGGCTTAAAAATTTGTTTTGAATTATTTTGATAAGAAATAATTTTTGGGATTTATGATACTTGGCCAGTTAGTGTAAGAGTATGCAGTAAATCCATTGTCATCAACATGCCATTTCGGTGAATAGTGAGGGTTACGACAATTGACCTGTACAGTGACGATGACAACTAATTAATAACAGTAAATTAATAGATTTATATAATGATTAACCTTTTCCACTCGAAATTTTTTTTATAGGTACATACCACCCACTCGAGACTTTTTCCCGCACAAAGCATAATTTCAATATAAAACATTTAATTGGTGAAAAAAATGTAAAAAAAAATTTTTTTTTTATTCTGTAAAATAAATTTATAATGAATATACTGTACTTATTTTTAGTTTATTTATAATTCTTCATTGTGTGGTATTTCACAAAGCAATCTCCAATATGTAATCCTGGCTTATCACAGAATCGTAATGAAATAGCGGTATGTAGAGAACTGGCTATAGAGTGTAAATTGTCCATTATGACTGTAAATATGATACAAATGAATTGCCTTCAAATACACTTGTAATATAAGCGGCTGTCTCGTAAATTTCCTAAATTAGTTTCGGGCTCATAACAACTCATTCCCAGTGCGGTACACATTATCAAAAGATTTCTCAAAAAATAATAAATCGATACGTAATAATTTTCATTTGACTCATTAGAGTATTTCACATTATATAGGTTCCGAATCGGCATAATATACTAGTAAGTATTGTCATCAAAAACAGTATTCAAATATAAAACTGTAAACTATACGAGACGCCCCTGCGCAAGCGAGAACCAATAAAAAATATAAACACACTTCAAAATCATGCGTGACAAACACTTCACTCTAGTCTGGGAACGTTCAATAAATAAAATTTATGTGACAAAAAAACATTGCTTGCAAGCGACGACCTACGAATAAAAAAAGAGAAGATTCCGATAAAAATACTATGTTGAAATTAGGCACGCAGTATTCTTTTGCCGACTTCTTTCTCAGATAAATGTAATAACCTATTATTATTCATTCTAACTTGATTGAAATCGCATTATAAAAATTTCTGAAAATATTACAAAAAATGACTTTATAGGCGGTGCCGCCGCTACGGCGGCACTCGAGTAATACGGGAAACTTCTAATGCCGCCGATATGGCGGCACTCGAGTGTTAAGGGTAGTATACAAATGAGGTTGTTTAGTCTTTACCCATTTCAACTCCCATGCAATAGTGAACACACCCTACTACTACACTGGTATTGACATAATATTATTATATAGCAAATAATTTATTTATATCATTTGCGATAACTATAGCATATCTCTTATACCTCTGCACAATTGGCACGCAAGTCAGACGATTTAAACTTTAAAAGTGTTAGAACTTTTTTCGCGTGGAGCACCCCAGACTTAAAAGTCCGCAGACCAGGTTCGTTGGATTTTAAAAAAAATACTTGGCGAATTGCCAAATTTTGTCTGTCAACCGCTACGCAAGTTCGATTTGACATAAATACTGACCGAAAAAACTGTAATTCATTGTTCAAAAACTTTTTTATTGACTTACTTGTTAATTATTTACATATTAGAAAATGAGAGATTTAAATTTTTTTTTAAAATTTGAATTAATGAAATAGGTACGAGTACTTTAAAGAAAACGTAAAATTTGTGTTGTTTTCACTACTATATTATTTTAAGCAAATCTATAATATACTTAATTAAACAAATTAAAATTTCAAGATTATCGGAAGACATAACCATATGAAATATCGAACAATTTTATTGTAATTGTCCTCGGCCTTGTGGCTCGTCAATGGAGCGGCTGTATTATACTACCCTCCACGTAACCTTGCAATTTGGAATAGATTTTTTGAATTATCTGATGCAATCAGGCGCCTAGCATTTACTAATACGTTGATACGGAGTGCGGTATACACACAAATCACTTTGTCACTGTGTACAATTGCAAAGTTAAGTGGAGGATACCCTACTACTGAGGATAGTTATTAGGACCGTCGAAAAAGTGTCGAAAGTATTTTTACTGATATTTCGATACTTTGAAATCGATACTTTCTTTTGATGGCGATACTGATTTTGCGGAAAAGCATATTTTTATACCGATACTTGCTAGTATAGATACTCCGATACTTTGATGTCAATACATTTCATTAGATATGACGATGTATATTTCTCTCTAGCAGTCCCTGCATTCCGCCTTATGCATAGTTTGAGGTATTGAGAGACCCGCAGCTTCCTTTTTATTGGTCATGCCAATTGGGAGAGTAATAATTATTGTGATTAATCAGAACACTTTGGATATTGATATATCCCATTTACGTGAGGTGAGTTTAAATGGATGTTATTTCATACGTGTTTAAAATAGGGCTACTCGGTATAATTCCATTTGATTTTTAGTCATATTATTCTGCTGCATTATAACGCAATTCGATAAGCATTTCATATAATAACTACTAGTTAAAATCGTCGTAATTAACCAAGATCCCTGTAGCTTAATTGTAAAACCAGATACCATATTACTGTGCCCAACCAACCATACAGATACTATATTACTGTGCCTTATTATTTGTTTTGTTATGTAATGCTGTAAATGCTTTGAATTCGTAATTTATCTTGTCAATTAAACGCTTGACGCAGCGTGGAAGACCTGGCAGCGACGGTTGAATGAATCCACAAAGGGCCGGCACAGTTATATGTTTTTTCCAGACATTAAATGGCGATTGGAGATAACCAAATATTTGACTCCTGACCATCACACCAGTCAATTTTTGACTGGCCACGGTGGGTTCGCTGGCAAGCTTTTTATGCTTGGACTTGCAAGCTGTCCGACATGTCCATGTGGAGGGGAAATACAGGATGCCAACTACATCCTTTGGAAATGTCTGAGTATGTGCTCTGAACGGGAGAAGATGCTCAGGTTGGTCCAACCAGCTATTGGGCCCATCGGGCCGTCCGACTTGCTTGCTATTAAGGCCAATTATCTTGCATTTAAAAAATTTGCGGCGTCTTACTGCGAGCGTGATGATCTCTTCACATCAATTTTTGCTGTCCGTATGATTAGCTTCGTTTTCTTTGTTAAATATACCTTAAATTCATTTTCTTTTTCGTAATTTCCATGTGCTTTTCTCTCCCTGGCACTTTGCATTTGAATAAATTCTTTAAACTCAGTCAGAGCTCGCATTGAGCGTAGCAACCTCAGCCCTGGGTATTTTCTCCCAGGGCATTCCCAGTCAAAATTGAAATAGATGCTTCACATTGCCACTGTAGGGTCCCGTGATACGTTCGATTAAGACCAAGTGTGGTGCGGGGCGGGTTTTGGTTTGGAGGGATTTACTTCAATGTTCATTACATGGAAAACAAATAAATTAAAAATTCTCTTCGAGCTATAGTATAGGCAGACTATTTCTTACGCGTCGACACGTCGACCATCAATATTTCCGCTGACAATGAGCCTTTCCAAATTATAGTCGTCTGCTTCAGTGTTATTGTATGACCGCACAAGTGTAACCGTTTTCATTTAGCGAAACGACATGTACAGCTTATTGCTATTTGTTCAGCTCACATTGTTTTGTCATTTCTACTTCCTAACCTGTTAGTTTATTTTAACATATTTCCGGGTTATGTCCAGTATGCATATTTTCTATAAGGTTTACATTTAGGGTTCATATTCCATATGAATATGTGAGCACTGGTAGCAGCAATTGGTTGAATACGCTTTAGGCATAATGAGAGAAAACTTTCGGGGTTCGGAACTCGGCATTTATGTATACACACCTTCATACATTATCGTGATGATGGATACATACTAATATACTTACTAGAGAAAAAGTAGTCTGGTCTTACCTTTTTAACTGTACATGTTTTATCTATTTCGGCAATATTTTCCATTATATTTACAATAAAATCACTTATAGGACTGCATACGTTGTCTTCAATTATAGTGAAAAGTTTTCGATATCCATTTTTAGTTAAATGGTACTTTACGACTTTTAGCTGAAAATAAGAATTAACATAATATCATTCTATTAATACTATCGACCGAAGGTACTTGATGGAATTTTAATTTAAATTCTAATAGATTTAAGCTTTGTATAGTCCACGCACTTTACAGAGTCACTGTTGTACGCTAAAATTGCTTCGCATCTGGATTGGTATTATTTGTGTGTATGCATTAAGGCCTGTAATAAACCCTACTTAGAACCGCCTGCAATTATTACTTTATCACCAATTGGTTAGACGTACAGGGCAGGGGCGTAAAGGGCGGAGTTTCTATTATTATTGAGAGTCGCTGGTCATAAACAGGTCATAAACTCATTCTTTGGAGTCGTCTACAGTGTGTTCATATAGTGACTGTTATCTGGTTATCTATATAGCTGGGCGCGTCTTTAGTGTCCAATGTATGAAAGTATGTTCTTCCTATTATTTATTTTACTTTGACAGCATTTGAAGCACAGCAGTTGAAAATGCCATTTGTAATTGTTCTCAGAAGTCCTAATGATTATATGTATAATTAAATGACATTGCCAACAAAATTATGTATTTACGGTATTATAATTGTCTTTACCTAATTGTTTAGTTCTCTATAAATTTATAACTAATCTGTTAAATAACGACAATGATATCGTTAAGGCTAATTCATAAATTACAAAACATTGTATATTTCCAATCCCAACTAAATAAATAAAAATACACGATGTTTTCATTGAATTGTAACTATCAGTATAAGTAAATAATATACAGGTACCTACGTTCTAATGTACGCATTTTGAATCCAAATTTTATTAAAACAATAAGTCATAAAAATATGCTTTTTACCGTAATTCTTCATGCACACCCTATGTCAATACTACCAAAGAACACCAACACAACTGTAAATCATTTTTAGCGTACAACAGTGTCCCTGTAGAACGAAATACCTCTACTAAGTATTCCATTTGAGGTATCTAATGGAATTGTACAAAACTTAAATACATTAGAATTTTTAATATTATTCACTAGATTAATAACGTATTATTTATTTATTTTATGAACCTCGTTATAATTTATAACTTTTATGCCATGTAAAATCAGTATTCTACTGATTCATAAAATCTATTAGAATGTTACTAGTAAATTACACAATAATTATCTATATGCACTTTGTA
This sequence comes from Rhyacophila brunnea, assembly GCF_057557595.1. Lineage (NCBI taxonomy): Eukaryota > Metazoa > Arthropoda > Insecta > Trichoptera > Rhyacophilidae > Rhyacophila > Rhyacophila brunnea. The sequence continues at coordinate 34,681,170 of NW_028232752.1, forward strand.
CACATATATTATTTAAATTTGAGAACTAATAAACAATATTACGATCACAACTATAATGTAGTATTATTGTGTAACTAACGTATTACGTATAATAATTTCTATAAAATTGTTATATAATGTTTGGTGGTAATTCCCAAATTTTAGTTCTAAGGTACCTTTGGTGTGCTTTGTAATTTACTGGCTGACAAATTAATTCGAATGAAAATTCGAATTAAAATTTAATGATAAATTAATTCCTGGCAGGAAATTTAATTCAGTCGACATATTGTGTAAATAATAGGATATACTATACAATATTTAAATAAATTGACACTTCACTATTACGGTAACTTTATAATTCATTTACAGAATAAAATAAATAAAAAAATAGTACCTACTACATATTAGCGAGGTATTTGAGAAAAAAAGAAAAAATCGATATTCTTTGATATTTAGTATAGGTACATATTATTCAGTTTTCTTAATAAAACATTGTTATTACAAAAGTTGGAGAGATATACGTTTATGTAATTATAATGTAAACACCAATTACCAACATATTCTTGGCATCTGCGGCTAATGTATAATTTCCAATAACTACTGAGCTTTTATTTGTTGAAGTTTTCAGAGTTAAATAAATATCTGTCAAATTTTTATTCTTCACTCCCCTGCACATCTTGAAATCAGAAGCTAGCATATTGACACGACCCTAAAAGCATTATTTGTAGAAATATTAATTTGTAATATTGTTTATTATTATCTAATTTTTGTCGGAACGTTGCTATGATTATCAGAAAAACCGATCGGAAATACGTTGTGTGTAATAAAGCCGGGAAGTTGAGGATGGGATAGGTGAATTTCTCTTCAGAGCAATCGCGTAGAAACAGTGACAAATTCTTTAATAACTTGGTAGGTACATTATATACGCATTCGAAAAGGGCGCTTTTTCACTCTATCGCTTATCGCCAAATATGTAGACAGCATCTTTACTATGTTACTGCTACAGATGAGGTGAACTACCATCATCGCTGTAAAAAAATATATTATTAACGTGATATATTATAAATATATTTGTCATTAATTCTTTTATTTAAAATAGAAAAGAAAAATATTATATTTTCAATGAAAGTAGGTACTTTGTAGAATATTTATCAAATACTTATTTAATATAAAATAATCTAAAACGTGTTCTTATTTTTTCATTTGTTTATTATTAGCGTTATTATAATATATAAAAACTATTAAGTAAGTACCTACCTAATTTCATTGCAATTTACAAAAAAATTAAATGTTAATTGAAATTAGGTTATTATGATAAATTTATTAGACTCAAAATAGCAGAAGTAGCGGGTTTTTCAACATAAAATAAGAATAATCACGACGATCAAAAACCTAACAATGGAACTAGATTCAATTATGTGAAATTAATAGGGCATTATAGGCCATAAGCCGACGCTTAAGGCGTTGTTTTTAACTATCAGAGGCACCTAGCGGAAAAATGCGAAGCTTGCAATTTAAGACATTTTTTTGGTAATTTACAATTTCAACTGTGTTAAGTAATAAATATGTATCTGAAAACATTAAAAAGAAAAATATTTTTATTTTAAGTTAAAGATAAACTCACAATTGTAAAACGATGTAATTTTTTTGCAGGACCCCGTCTTTTTATTACATATATTTTATAAAATGTATTAAATAAAATTTAATTTATTGAGTTTTCTAAGCTTCACCTAAGAGATTTATATTTAATTTAAAAAACAGCGATTTTAATTTCTTTAGCTTTAAATCCTTTTTATTTATCGCCTTAAGCCGCGCGGCCATCATGTGGGAAACCCGTATATCAAACATAGAGTCGTATACCTAAAAAATGGTTTACTTGAAAATTATCAACATTAGACAATGGCATTATCGGATCTATTACATACTGTCTACCTCAATTATTATGACGTCTTTTTGCTATAAAATCAACAATATCTTTGGGACAAAATATCAAGAAAAGACCAGTGCAGACTGCAGAGCTACTTATGTAACTAAATAATATATTCTGAAATAATATTAAGTATGAAAAAAACACGTTTATTTCTATTAAAATAATTGAATCGAGATATTCGTTCTCTTGGCCATGCAATAATTTTGTAGCATACCTAAGCCTCCAACACCACATTTAACTTAAACTTAAAATATTTTTGATCTTAACTACATAATCCCGGATACACGAAAGGTGGGAAGATATTGGGAGTATGCCACGCCACGCATATGGAATGACATCATAATATTATATTACGATTTTGGAACAGAAACAAACTAGTAAGTATGTAGTAATACCCCCTTGCGAGATCGCGATGTCGCGGCGTGGTTGAATTTTTTAAATGTGGAATTACGGTCCTTAATACCTAGAAGTAATTAAGTAACTAATTATATGTAAGATAAGATTAAATTCTTTCACATACCCAATTTTTCATAATATCCATATTAGACATAGAAAAACACTGTATGGTGGAAAATATTGGAACAAAAATGCCCATAAAAATATACTTCACTACCATTATGATTGACGTGTAAAATATATATATGCATGGGAAACAACATATTTATCTTGGTTTAAATGTGAATGCAATAGATATAGACCAGTGGTTTACAAACTGTGTTCCGTGGAACCCGGGGTTCCATGGCACCTCTCTGGGGGTTCCGCAAGTCAAAAAAAAAATTGATGAATAGACCTAGACTTCGACAAATTGTTTAAAAAATGCAAGCACACCACATTCACTAAATATAATGCAAGAGCTGGGGAACGAGTTGATGCCACTAGTGAATGAAATACATTAATTTTACGTTAAAAAAAATTAATTAAAAATACAATAATTTTCTTTAATTGTCCTTACATAAAGTAATTATAATTGATCTACTTTGAATATTATTTTAAGATATATTTTTCTAATGGTGGGATGGGGTTCCTTGAAAAAAACTTATAATTCTAAGGGTTCCGTGAGTCGACGAAGTTTGAAGACCACCGATATAGACAGTACGTAATCATTTCAGCCTAATCGATTTGTAATGTGAGACCATTAAAATATTTTGTCCGAATATTAATGATGCACTTGGAATGACTAAAATAATATAAGTACAGTAATTAGGTACCTATACAGTTTTTTAACCCTACACTTTTGTAGATTTCGTCACTGGTTTACCGTTTTATAGAATGGAGTACCAATTATACTGCCAATAATTGATAAAAAAAATAGATAATTTTTTAGATTTTTATATATTTACAATCATTAATTTTTAAAAAATAATTTGTTTTAGATAGCTTCAACCTTCTATAACCTTCAATATAATATAGGTAGTCGGAATAAGAGTTTTGACTATTATTATAATTATTATGACAAAAGTCGAAACAAATCGTTTCGTTCAAAAAGAAGAAGAAAAAGACATAAGAGAATAAGCCATAAAAACGAAAACGAAATCGAAATAATTATCTATACAATCAGTTAGAGTATAACCGGCAAGTAATAAATCCACGTAACAGTCACCGGTGTGGCCCTTGGTGTACGGCTGAAACTAAGGTATCAGTTTTGAAGCATGGTGTGCTTTACTTTTTTAGGCTATAAAACCAAAGGATTTAAAGCGCGCCAACTGTCCTTAAATAATGAATGTGCATTTGTTTACGCGACAAACTGTAATGCATTTTATGAGACACAATATGCATATTACCAGATAAAGTGAGGGAGTCTTACAATTTCTTCTGAACTCTCTCTATCATTAGGCCGTATTTTAACTGGTGTGGGGTCCAGACAATAGGCATACTCTCAAATGTGCTTTTATCTAATAAATTCCTCCGAAATATTCATAAAAAAGAAGCCCAACTTAGCCCGCCTTAGAAAAAGCAACCAAATGGCTACTAAGCTCTGACATCTACCACGCTTCTGGAAAGATACCCGTCTCCATTACTTGATAACGTATATACATGAAAGTTGCCCTTTGACAAAATTAACACACCCCTTCAACAAAATGTTGGGACAGTATCCGGTCCTAAAGAGCGAGTATTCGTAAGATTTTTAATAAACTGGAACATGTCGCCCTCATTAATTAGAAGGGCGTCAACGGATTGGGCACCGCATGATGGCTTTCGTGATATTTAGACATCTGAAATGACCATCAAATGCTTCTGCCACTCCTTGTCCAGACGCACCTTTGCCATTCTAAGTCATGGAATTGGAAAATCCATCATTCCTTTTAAATGGTGTAATTCAATCCCAAAACAGATTATGGTTTTTGCGAATGAAAATTTTTACCGATTCCATACATGTTCGATAGGCCAGTTGAATAGCTTGTCTCAAACTTAGGGCCGTATGTATGAGATTCCCAAATTCTTTATAAGCTATTTAACCGATTTTCCATCATATAGCCTATAGCATTGTTTGTGACGTAAGCAATCTTACGTCACGCGCCATTCAAAATGGCTGCCTCAGCTGTCACTTTCAAATGTCATTTTAATTTTGCATTCATTGCAACAAACGTTTGCTTGAGGCCCTTGTTCATTTTGTAGACTCTGTAAAACATTTGCGAACTTTAAAAACAGTTCTTAGTCGTGCTGTTTACAAAATTTACAAATTTTGATCCCTAGTCTATAATCTAGATAGTAGGTAACTGATAAAATGCCTCGTACCTATTTCGCGTGCAATATTTCTCATGGAGAGATAAGATGGACTTACGTAAGATTACGATAAAATATATCCGCAAAAATATGTACCTACTGCTGTATCTGGCATTAAAATATGCAATTGGAAGCATTCTTGCATTCTTCAAAATATTATGGTACCTACCTACCTAGTTAATTATTGTAAGATAACTGTAATAAACAAGGCACAACTCTCAAATACACTGGAAACATCAATAGTGTCATACGGTGATTGGTATAAATGAATAATTATAAAATAAATGTGATAAAATAGTTGATAAATTATTTAAAGTTCATAATAATTATTCATGTATAATTATTAAATTTATATGGTACCGTTCGCACACTTTCAGACACATTTACAATTTCAAAATTTTGAATTATTTATCGGGGAATGAAATTTTATAATACGAATATCATGACACATGAGATGTCACATTCGTGACGTTACGTTTGTACTCATGCATACAAACGTGCAGTATATAGCCTATAAGGTTTTTGGGAATCTCATGCATACGACCCTTAAGCGATAAATTTGATCTTATAATTGAATAAGGTATACCAATATTGATATTTGGCACAACTTTATTTACCTACTTATCTCATTTTTTATTATCCATACCTATTTAGATGATGATATCATATAAAGAAATTTTTTTTTGAAATCATATTTTCCTTCACTTGATTATTTAAAACGATTTAGTGCAAAATGAAAAATAAAGAAAACGCATAGTTTTTAGTGTATTATTAATTAGTAGAGTATGTAGGTATATTGTTTGTATATACTCACAATACAGGGATTTTTCCGCAAACTCTTTTTTTAGTTTTATTGTCACCGGTTAATTCCTAAAACCCATAAATGTAATATAAATTTGATAATATTTAACATTCTGGGTAATTAAATAAGCACAGCACAATAGTAGCGTAACATAAAGAAAAAAAAAACAATTATGATTTAATATTTACGGACGTGTTTCGACAACATTAATTCCTAATGAGAACAAATCATCAATATTAGATATCGATAGACAGAGATACTTAGTCACACTAAATGCATTGCAGTACTTAAAAAGATAACTGTAATGTAATGCAATGTGTGTTGACAAAAACAAATAGTATATAAATCATATTTACAAACATTTGTGTAAGAACAGAAAGGGGCGCGGAAGGCAATTGATGCCTTCGAAGTGTGGTGGTATTTTTTGGACAAAGCACAGGACGAACCAGTCAATCATCCGGAGACAATCATAAAAGGCTCTCGACAATATGTTTGAGATGCATTCTGCAGTTTTTTGGTAATATTATTCGGCGTTGACCCGATAACCTGGAGAAACTTGTGGTCAGTGGCGAAGGGCGGAGGTAGGTTGTTAAGATCTGACATAAATAGTGCACATTAAGCTCACCCACGATGGCCGCGCAGCAGATATACATATTGTTTTTCAATTTGTGTATAAGTCAGAGTATGGACCTAATAGGTTGTGCAAGTGTCTGGCATCTATTTCTCGTAAAAACAAAATCTGTTAATACAAACCTCTACTGTGTGGAGGTCCATATTATGATCTTATTAGGATCGGACATGGTCGAAAAAAAAGACTTTGCCAGTCTACGTATTTTTTTTATTGAACTAAGAAAACAATTTACAGCTGGAGTTGGTTAAATTTAAAAAGTCAATTAAACCCTGCCTAACCAAACCATTATAATTTTGGTATGATCCGACGAAATTGTGCACATTTTTTAATTCATACTTGTTTGTTTTTGTTGAATTAAGAATACATATTACACATGTTGTTGGTCAGTATTTTAAAATCAATTAGCCCTGCTTAAACTAAGCCATATTATATAAAAATATTATTCTATCTATGAATGATAAGTAAAGTGGGATGTAATGAAGAAATTATTATAAATTCATCTTCGGAAAAGGTATATTTTGAATTATTGAGGTCCATCACGAAACTCTTCAGCTAGACTAGCGAGTAGACTATTCCAACTAGTTTATGAATCCAGAATAATTAAAAATAATTCTTTTCCGAATTTTTACATGTTGAGTAACGAAATAAGTTTACCATTTTTCTAATATTTAATATAACTGCACTAATTTGTTTAGGTATGTGCTATTTCAGTGAATTCATTTATTGAATAATATTAATGAGTTTAAGACCGTGTACTTTAATTTCTCATTCATTATCATTATAGACATTTTTGTGTTTTTATGAGTAGTTTCAGAATAATCGTGGACATAGTCAAATTTGGTAGAAAATATATTTATATACTTAATTGTAAAACCCTATCATTTCTTTATATTATTTGTGTTAAAATTTGATAATTACATATTGTAATTACATAAAATAGTATTTTGTTAAACTTCTCGATCTAATGGTTCAGAATAAAGTAATATTTCAGTACATCCATGTAGCTAGGTTTTTTCATTTTTTTTTTAATTAATATTTTTTCAACCCACGCATAAAACAACTGGTGAAATTAATTATTGTTTAGCATTACATAGTAAAATATTTACGATAGATATTATATTTGCAATCTCTGTTGACCCAAATCTGATGCAGATCTGACCAGAATTAAACATTTTATTATTTTTTAGAAAATAGGTAGGTACCTATAAATAGTCATTCATTTCTAAAGCTTTTCAGCTTATCACGTTATGCAAAAGTATTTAGGTACACAGAAATAGTATAACGACTACATAAATTAAATATAATATGGTCAGTGAGTGCATCGTTATCTTCTGGACGTCCCAAAATTATTGTGTACTAGCGAGTATCCGGTATACGTTGCAATGCCACTCAAAGAAAGAAAGTGTTTGTGTTTTAATTCTGTTTATTGAAGTACTTTCGGATTCACAATATGTTTTGTTTTTCCGTCTGGTGCATACACGAATAAATCAGAAGGTTTTCCAACGCGTGAGCAGGCCACATACACCTGTCCATATGAGAAGCATAGATTTTCCAAATTTGGTATAGGAACGCATACGAATAGAAGATATAATAGAAGAAGAAGAAGATAGTTATACTAATTCAGACACATCCGCGGATGGTCGCACAACAACTGACGAAAGTTTCATCGAAATCGGATGAATTGTATAGAAACCATACGAATAAAAGAAGAAAGAATGAAGAAGAAGAACATAGTTTTTCTAATTCAGAAACCTTTGCGGGTGTACACACAACAATTCACCAAAGTTTCATCGCAATCAGATGAATGGTATAGGAACGCATAGGGGACAGACAGACAAACAAACATTCATTTGTATATGTATAGATATATACTGAAATTCGAAACGTACTCCGGCTCGTCGGACTCCGCCTACTGATCATTTTTTTTAAATCTGACTGCGCGTGTGGATTTGTATAAAGAAAAACCGAAGGACGGTACAAAGCCACATCCAAATATTATATTCTTTAAATTATACCTAGTATCGATAAAAACAAAATTATTCTCGCTATACATTCGAACAGTCGAAATTCTGAGACTGATCTGATAATATTATTTCTATTTCAGATTGAAAAGCTTCGTGTGGTTTAGACGTAGTAGCCGAATACATTGGATTATCATAACGGGTAGGCAAATCTTCTTCCGGTAACGTATCCTCCTCTGCAGTGTTAGGAGTGTATTCCCAATCACCTGAAATTTAGAAAATTGAAGGATTTATTATAATTTCTAATTTGATTTCATATTGTACAGTATATTATTTTGAGATACGCGTCGATATCCTGAAAGCCGAAATCCAGGTGGCTGTAATCCCACTATAATGACACCAGTAATGGGCATTATGAGTAATATACGCGAATAACTTTTTTTAAATGCACATTTCTTTGAGTGTATATCAATACTGACGAGTAAGCGCTACGCCATGTTTCTATTATTAGAGGTCGGTATAGGGTATCATCTAGATCTGCGAAAACGCGAGTGCATAATGATAATGACTAAATAAAATTTAAGATTATTCAAATGTAAAATCTTACTTATGATATTGGTGGTATTGTTGGTACTAGAAGATTCTACTGCGCCAAGCTCTTGACTTCTACGACATCTTGTATGTATACCCAATAGGATGAGAACAGTAAACAACACTGCAGATACTACCCATGGTATTATATTCCATGTCAAATCGGCACTCCTTTAAAAATAAAGGTCATATTAATTTTCTTACGGAGCAATAAGGAATCAAGATCATTTGTGCGAGAAACTGTTTTTAATCTGCAAACGTGATTCAAATAATCGGAAAATCTAGTGATTGAAAGTGGAGAGATTTAAATATAATAACTATAGGTATGTATAATCAAAATAATCAATATGTTGCCAGGGACAGTCCAACTGAGTCCAACCCAGCAATCGGGACACTAGACTGAGAAGCTGAAACAGTTTGGATTGCCAATGCCAATTACACAGCCGGTTCTAAAGATCAACTAAAACAGTAATAACATATGCTTTAAAAAGAAAACATTTAAAATATAAGATCTCTTTTACATATTATTGATTCATACAATTGTCCAGATTGAGCGAAATTCAGACATGATTGACCAATCAGCCTATCTTTGGTCCATAGCAATTATCTAAACGCAATATTATTTGGCAATAAACAACTTTACATGTATTTCTATATAATTACCATATGTATAGTACTCGTATTTATAGACACTCTCGAAAGAAAAATCAAAGCTTGAATACCTAGTATCTTTTAGAATTCATAGAATCAAAACATCTTAAAACTTACTGTCCAGCCGCCTGCGCGTCTGGTATATTAATTTTATTATATTCGTGTAAATTACAGCTCGCTCCTGTATATCCTTCAAAACAAAGGCAAGTTCCTTTGGTAGTACATTTTCCGTGAAAGCATTTTGGATTACATTTTTTACGACATTCAAAATTGTTGTCTTCGTGCAACATATAATTCTCCCAACATTCGCATGTTTCTGGACCAACACAGTCTCCATTGAAGCATCCGCTTGGACACGCCGGCAAACAATTATGGTGATCATCTTCAAAATAGCCTTTATCACAGTTACATTTTCCTAGTTTGATATCACAGGTGCCTGGAACGCATCTACCTTCACAATCAGAGATACATTCGTTATTTTTTTCTGTTTTTTTAAACCTTGGAAAGCAGTTGCAAATTCCTGGGCCAATGCAAGATCCGTTTATGCAAGAAGGATTGCAATCAAAATTACATATAAACTTTTCTTTGGAATCAACTATAAAGCCAGGATCACACGTGCAGTTATTTACGCCTGTACAAATTCCGTTAATACAACTCGGCGTGCAGGTTGGAATACAGTCATCACCGCTTCTTTTAAATCCATCATTACACTCACATTTATTGGGTGCAATACATTTTCCATCGATACAAGCTTTGGTGCAAATTGGTCTGCATTCTGAAGAATTTTCTGATGCTTTTTGATATCCATCAAAGCAAGTACACACGTTTGGTCCAGAGCATACCCCGTGTTTGCAAGGTTCATTACAAATAGGATTGCATTTCGTGGGATTGTTGTTATCTTTTTCGTGTTCCGTGTGACACTCGCATATACCAGGAGACACGCATAATGCATTTTCACATTTTGGTATACATATAGGTTTGCATATATTATTTTCTATGACATCCAACTCGTAGCCTTCGTAGCAAGAGCAAACATCTGGCAATGTACAATGTCCATTTATACATTCTTTGGAACACATTGGAGCACACTTCGATGCGTTATTTTTTTCGTAACCGTCTTTACATTGACATGTGTCAGGAGCTACGCATTGTCCATTTTCGCATTCATCATGGCATACAGGTTCACAGACACCACTCTCATTTGGATTTATTTTATAACCAATATGACAAAAGCAGCCATTTGGGCTAATGCAAAAACCATTTTTACACCCTGTTTCACAAACTGGATAACAAATATTGGCAGAGTCTTTTTTGAATCCTTCGTTGCAGTCACATACGTTAGGTTTTGTGCAAACCCCGTTAATACAATTCAAACAAATTGGCGTGCAGTTAGTTTTATCGTTGTTTCTTGTATATCCAATGTAGCATCGGCATTCATTGGATCTAGCATCACAGTAACCATGGTTGCAAATTTTGCATAGCTCGTCACATAGTCCAGTTTTACTATTTAGTCGATAACCTTCACAGCACTTGTTTGTGGTTGGTAATTCAAATTTCAACTGAAAAAATAGATGATAAATAATTTAAAAAAATATTAAATTAAATAAATAATCTATAATATTTCAATGCTCCGATATTGTGAGGACAAACCATAAGTGGTTCGGTTCCATAGTTTTCAAGATATCTCACTGAATATACTAAAATATGGCTGTTAATGCGAGTTTGTCTGACTTGTTATTTAGTGGTGTTTTCGCATATCTCATCTTGGTATAATTCAGGTCTTGCATTCCATTCAAATCATCAAACGTCAGAGGTTTTCGCATAATTGCAGGTAAAAAACAAAAGGCACGAAATTAAATATATTTTATCGAATTATAGTCGAGAGATGTCAACAAATTATATATGATATTATTTTTTAAATTGATTACAATATTGGTATGACAATAGGTTTCTTGAAAATTTTTATATGTGTAATGGTATTTAACCATTCGTTCAAGCCAATGCCTTAGATAAGAAATTCTCAACTCTGTGCCCGCAGGCGCAAGTGCGCTCTGGGACTTATTAGTGTATTATGTTATCATTTTTTTTCTACAATGCTCATAATAAAATCAAAATACAGATTGCGACTCACTGATGTAAATCTAAATGACTGTTTAAAAATAGAAATATCTACATCTTTGGCATGTGAGTATCTAACACCAAAGATCCTATTGATTAAAATAGCATTCATTTTTCTAATATTTTTTTGCTTTTTTCGTTAATAAAAAGCATAATTACATATTTCCAATTATCTGTTTGATTATATTTAACAATGTGTCTGTTAAAACTTAATACACGGATGTTGACTGAGTTATGGTTACAAAATAGAACTAATAATAATAATTTGTCAAATAATATATTCGTTTAGGACTAGGTATTACTCTTTATGTATTTTATCTCTTTTTATTTTCTATATGTACCTAACTGCATGGGTGTTTTATGCTTCTTTTTTAAATGCCCTCATAGGCGTTTAAATGTAAATAAGTGTATAATCTACCGATATAATAAATGTAACACATAATACTTAAATCTTGTTTTTTTAGAAATCCGATGTGCGCCCGCCACTATTATCCCAAATCTCAAATGCGCCCGCTACCGCAAAAGGGTTAAGAACCCCTAGTAGACTCTAGGTGATGTAAAATCATTGGATAAATGTGCCCGCCATTTTATTTTTGGATATTTAATGTGCTCCTAGTAAAAAAAAGAAGTTGGAAACCCGTACATTAGATCAATACAATAATTATTATTGAATTTGTGAGACGCGAAGTTTGCGCACCCACAAATTCAGAAGCGAACATTTTTCGAGTAGCACATCGCATGCAATTAGGAATAATTATAATAACCGGTAATATTTTAATATCAATTAGGTATAGTTTATTTTATATTTGCAATGAAACTTAATTTAACTCAAACATGAAATACTCACCGGTGGTCTTCTTTTTATCACAGGTCCAAACTTGATGCATTTTGTACCAGGACTACAGTTTTCCGTGGTTTCAACTGGTCCATATGACAAATAAGTGATATAATGAGTGGTTTTTACTCTGAAAAAAGTATTATTTTAACACAATGTCAACGGGCTAAATAAATTATAAAAATATATTAAAAGTTTCAATAAATTTGGTCCTTAATACAAAACTTCATGAAAAAGTTTTTAACAGAAATGTCTAATATTATGTAAATTAATTAGGTACTCATACAAGAAATAAGAAACTTTTTTTATATAGTTAGTTTTAGTTTTATTTGTACTTAATTCCGTACTGTATTTATATAAAATATAAGAGGGCTATGGTTTCATAACTCACAATCTCCGTCAATGCTTGTTTTTGGCAAATTGAAAAAAATAACAGTTTCGCAGTACAATTTAAAATGAGTATCCAGTGTTATATCGATAAAGAATTGGGCAGTAATACATTTTTTTTAAATTTCTGATATAAATACAAATAATCTTCAATTTAAACATGGAGAATGTTAGTTTTTCTGTGAGTTTATGGAGATTGTTAGTTTATAACCGTGGAACAGACGTTTACACCATCACAGATAAACAAAAGCCGTCGGCAATGACAGTTCAATGTGACACTCTTATCGGCTGGAATGGAGGTTGTTAGTTTAGAAAATAACAAGTAGGTATTTGAATAATTTCCACGATGGCCGCGCGGCTTAAGCGTTGGCCTATAGCGTCGTGGGTCCCAGGCTCAAATCCTGAGTCTAGCAAGTAGGTACACATATTGTTTTTCAATCTGTATACGAGTCATGTAGTATGGACCGAGTATGGACCTAATAGATTGAGCAAGAGGCTGACAACCATTTCTCGTAAAAACAAAATCTGTTAATATAAACCTCCACTCTGTAAAGGCCCATAATATGATCTTATTAGGTTCAGACATGGTTGAAAAAAAATTTGAAGAATGTAAGTCTCAAAAATAAATCATATTTTAACATTCGTTTTAAATAGGAGTTTGTGTGCTTAGAATGTTACCCACGTCATACTTTCAATGGACGGTGTGAACATGAAGAACATGGCTGCATTTATAACTCATTTTTGGTATATTGTGGAGTTTATGAGTTATGAAACCAGAACCCACATAATATGACCGGTTTCGTCCTAACCAACATTATCAATTTGGTAATAAAACTTTACTGAACACCATAATATTAGTAAATTTAATGCTATTTTAATCAATGGGATCTTAGGCGTAAATCGGCTTTTGTGGTTTGAATCATTGTAGGTACCAATAATAAGTATCTGCTTATATTGATTCCTAACCGGCGTGAGGATCTCTCAATTTATTTTTTTATCTTAATGCACCTACTTACACTATAAAATTTATTACACCATTTTTTATATTCAATGAATAATTCCCAAGATTTTAAAATATAATATTCTTTATGATTTTTAGCCCAACATTTCAGAAACATACCTACTAGAAAAAATACGACGACGGGCGGGACTCGAACCCTCATCTATCATAAACCACAAAAACCGATTGCCAATATTAACGCAATTTCAAAATGGCTACAGTTATATTACTATTAGTTAATTTCATCGTAATAATGTAAGACGTAGGTGACTTAAGGGGGTACATGCTCAGCGTAGGTCAAAATGGAGCTTTTGTTATATTTTCAAAGCATGATCCTGGACATACCTTAAACGTTTAATGTATGTCCAGGATCATGCTTTGAAAATAGAAAAAAAGCTTAATTTTGAACCACGCTGAGCACGTCCGCCCTTAATTGGTAAAGCACATTGGCCAATCCTTTGTTATAGGAGTTTAAGGTGAAAAATATACAACTCCATTCATATTTTATCGTATAATTGAATAAGGGATATCAATTTTGATATTTTGCATAACTTTAATTACCTATTTATCTCATTTTTTATTATCCATAGGTACCTATTTAGATGATGATATTAAATAAAATTTAATATTTTTTTCAAATCATACATTTCCTTCACTTGGTTATTTAAAACGATTTAGTGCAAAATGCATAGTTTTTAGTATATTCCTAATTTATAAAGTATGTATATTGTTTGTATATACTCACGGTACAGGGATTGTCCCGCAAACTCCTTTCTTATTTTCATTGTCACCGGTTACAAGTCCCAAAACCGATAAATGTAACATACATTTGATAACATTTAACATTATGGCTAATTAAATAAGCACAGCACAAAAATAGAATAGCATAAAGAAAATAATTCAATTATGATTTAATATTTACGGACGTGTTTTGAAAATATTAATTCGTAACGAGAACAAATCATTAACATTAGAATGATATCGATAGACGGAGATACTTAGTCACACAAAATGCATTGCAGTACTTAAAGAGATAACTGTAATGTAATTAATGCAATATGTGTTAACAAAAACAAATATTATATTAAACATATTTACGACCATTTGTGTAAGAACAGAAAGGGGTGCGGAAGGCAATTGATGCCTTCGAAGTGTGGTGGTATTTCTTGGAAAAAGCACAGGACGAACCAGTCAATCATCCGGAGACAATCATAATCGGCTCTCGACAATATGTTTGAGACGCATCCTGCAGATTTTTGGTCATATTATTCGGCGTTGACCGGATAACCTGGATAGACTTGTGGTCAGTGGCGAAGGGCAGAGGTAGGCTGTTAAGATCCGACATAAATAGTGCACATTAAACTTACCATTCGGCGTTGACCTGTCACGTCGTGGGTCCCAGGTTCGAATCCTGGGTCTGGAAAATACACAAATATACACATTGTTTTTCAATTTGTGTATGACCTAATAGGTTGAGCAAGTGGCTGACATCTATTTCTCGTAAAAACACATTCTGTCAATACAAACCTCTACTCTGTGGAGGCCCATATTATGATCTTATTAGGATCGGACATGGTCAGAAAAAAACTTTGTCAGTCATACTTTTTTTTTTTTTAACTCAGACTACAAATAATTACAGATGGAGTTTGTTAAATTTAAAGCCCTGCTTAACCAAGCCATATTATATAAAAATATTATTCTATCTATGATTAAATGTCATAATTATAGATATTTTATAGATAGACGGGTATTTTATGTTGGGTGTTATGACGGGTATTAAATATTATTATGGCTTGGTTTCGCAGTATTTGATTGAATTTTAAAAACTAACCAACACCATCTGTAAATTGAAGTATTCGTTCAATGAAAACAAATACTTATTACTGACATAGTTTAGTATGCACTATTTTAACAGCCTACCTCCACCCTTCGCCACTGCTTGTGGTTATGGGTAGCCTCCAGGGAAGGCGAAGCAGAGGAAGAGCTTCGGCAAGCTGGAGTGACCAAATGATGGAACTGACTAGAGACAGCCTTCACTCTGCCCCGAAAGAAGCGGGGGATCGAGAAGAGAGGAAAGTTTTGGTGGATCAATAGATAACAGAATTTCAATGCGGTCATGCCATGACGGAACGGCTAAGAAGAAGATTATAATGACATTTGATACAAATATCCATGTTTTATGTATTCTGCCGCGGATGAAAAATACGTGCAAACATACTGACAAAAAAGTGTCAATTTTAGGCATACAATTTAGTGCATCATCAGAAGCAGAGACGCGTTGTCTCATAAAATTCTGATTCTATTGAAACATGCACATTTTCATTTTGAATTTGTATTGTAGAACTATTGTCAAATTTTAAGTATATGGTTAGTAAGTAGGAATCGAGCTTAATATAAAAACTTAATAAATAAACGTTGAAAATTTTAGCTGACCTTTTCTTTTTGAGAACAGATTATAAAGAGCGATGCTAGAGCTCTTATCATCATCAAAGACTATAGACAGGGCGCAGAGGTTCGTACTGCCTGGATAAAGTCGGTGGAGGTGGCCAAGACTACTGAGCCGTAGAGCAATCGGCAGAAGAAGTAGATTAAACAATCATCGCCGATGTAAATAGTAAACATTATAAATTAAAACATACAGAAATAATAATTACTATATTTTAAATTATTTTCCACGCCACGCTAATGAATATATTGTGTATCTCCACGAAACAGGATGTCCAGAATTTTATTATCTATATTATATTCAATGTACACAAAATATTTAGGTATATTTATTTATTTGAATTTGTATTGTATTTCAATTTTGAATCATTACCACACATTAAGATAAATTTTGCATATTTTGGATTTGATGTATTTCTGTTTGTTCATTTTGACATTTTATTGTATTGCAGTGAACAGGCAGGCACACAAAGGGAGGGGTGGGGTTCGGATCCAGACCTCCACCCAGAAATGGAAAAAATACTAATTATTTATGGAAATGGACTGTCATTTCTTCTTATTCTTCGTCAAGACCTTATGACTGCGAAGTGACCCGGATAATTTGACTGTCGAATAGCATATGAACGGGTAGACCCCACTACTCACGGCATTCTTCGACACGTAGGTAATACCTGTGGCCACCGGAAAATCCGTGTCACTCATAAATTGGTGCAGTATCCAATGTTTTGTCGGCATGTCTAAAAGACGTGGGCAACACAAACAGACACTAATTATCCTAATAAGTATGACTCCACTTATCGATGCGACAGGTCGCAATAATTCATACTTAAACATCCTTCATTATACATGCAGGTCATATGTGTATCGCTAGACTCAAATCGGGGAGTGTCTGGGTATGGAGAACTCGGAAAAGTGCGGTGTTCCGCGGCCGGGGTAAATGTGAAGGTCATGGCACCTGCTAGATTTTGTTAAATCCTCCCTTCCCGCCGTCTTGAAAATCAATAATAAAAATATTATGGACATTTTTGAAATAGAGACTACCCCAACAATTTTTCTTTTCCTGGCGTTGAATAAGTGATATTAATTAGGAAAAGTGATTATAAGGAGCATGCTCAGCGTAGGTCAAAATGGAGCTTTTGGTCTATTTTCAAAGCATAATCCTGGACATACCTTAAATGTTGTAGATAATCTATTTATATAATTTTGAAACCTTATTATCCTTTATATTTATTCTAAATATGTGATGACTGCATAAAGTATTGTTATTACATAAAATAGTATTCTTTTAAACCTCTCGCTCTAATGCAGTGGTGTTAAGATTTTTTACATTTATTAATTTTTAAACGCATTTATAAAACCATCAGTATAAAATAAATAAAAAGATAATAAGGTTTCAAAATTATATAAATAGATTATCTACAACGTTTAAGGTATGTCCAGGATCATGGTTTGAAAATAGAAAAAAAGCTCTATTTTGACCTACGCTGAGCACGTCCGCCCTTAAGTAGATTTATATGTGTACTATTGTGTACCATTCCTAACAGGTGTATTTTCATCATCAGTGACTACATTAACAATACAGGTCTAGAGATAATATCTTGACCTTGCTTGCTCGTTTAGTCATATTTTTAAAAAAATACATTTAAATTTTTGACTCATCTCAGAACCTGAACTTTTATATAATGTTATTTATTATTTATATTAAGGATTAGGTACCATAAGATTTTTTATTAACCTTTATTTGAAAGAGTTTCATCTAGTATTCTTTGGAAAATAATCAAAATATTTGTAGGTATCGTGGAAATCGTATAATTACAGGGTAAGAACTGTACTGCCCCTATCAATAATAAATATAATTTATTTTTATTTAATTCTCTTTATTTTCAATACATTTATAATTAAATACTTAATATTTAAAAATATAGAAGTAAATGAGTACGTATGTATATTTTATACAACACTTTATTGTAACATTTTTTACAAGTATATAAAAAAAATTGACTATGATATAATATCACGATCAATATTTCTTACCTGGGTACCCTATAACTATATTATTTCTAAAATATAACACAATTTAAATCTAGCATTTCAGTCAACGTATTATTAATACCTACTAAATACATAATAATATTATAATAGCTAATATTATATTATGTCTTTTTGATTCATTTAATCCCAATAATAATATATTATCCAATAAATTATTAATTATGTACAAATATTATAAAAAGCCTTTAATTAATATCGAATATTGGTATACAATATTATAAACTCTTCAAAGCGTTAATAATTGTTACAGCTTATTTAATTTAACGGGTTCGTTTAATTTTCATTTCATAAAATTTGATGGTGGGCTGAAAGATAATTATTTAATATATTGAAGAGCATTTCTAAATTAGTGAGTTTCATAACGTATAATTTAATATAACATTTGTGATTTATATACGTTGTAATAAATACATAGATAAACAAAAATGATTATGCCACTATAATAGATAGAGTATAGATAAAATAAAGTAATCTTTAACGATAAATATCAGGTTGAAATCGGTCAGACCCTCAAGATCGACGAAAGGGGTGGGAAAAGCATGAATACTATATAAGTTCATTTCGACAGCCCTTTTTATTGAACATACATAATTTTGAAAAAAAACACTTCTGAGAAAATATATTATAACCAATAGACAAAATATTTTTGAAAAAAGTAAGCCACCCGGCAGGAATCGAACCTGCATCTCTTAAGTTTACGCCCCGTCCATGCATTATTCTCTATGCTACGAGGTGACATACTAACTACGACTAATTTTAAATATTGGCCTTTTAATACCTGCTCATCAGCGCTCTTCTAAATCAAGCTTCTGTTGGCAATCGGTTTTTGTTTATTAAATCAAAGTAGGTACTCGTACCTACTACTTCAATTAATTACTAACCGACGTCACGGATTCCTCCAACATTTTATGATGTAACTCACTCAAACTTGCTAATAATTTTTAATTAACCATTTATTTTATTCAACGAATAATTCACAATATTTAAGAATGTACTATTCTAATTATTGAACATACATAATTTTGAAAAACACTTCTGTCATTATTTTATCTCAACCGATACAGATATTTTAATTTTACTTTGTAAACCATTCTTGTATTCAATAACCAAAATAAATTGTCTTTATATGCTTTAAATTTCATTCAGAACTGCCTTCGCTGACAAACATAGTTTATACATATCTACATAATCTCTAATACTAAACGTATGTTTGTTTTCTTCATAAAATGATCTATTTCTAGCATTGGCAGCACAATAAAAACGTTACATAACTTACATTAAAAAGTGTTAAATATTCCTATATTGATTTAATATAGAATTGTATCTGACCTATTTTTGTATTATTTTCCCAGCTATTACCACCTAGTCTTGTAGACCAAGATCTGTTAGATCAGGGAAGTGAAGGAACCAAACTTTGAATTTACAAACAGCATTGAAAGACACCTCTGGTTGTCTGTACATCTGTCACGAGCAACCAGGGTTTCCTAATAGATGGGAAATTTAATGAAACATAATAAAATTTACTAAATAATTCAGTTAACCAAACCATGGAGAAGTGTATTTAATTACTCTAATAACATGTCAGCAGTGATGTCCTTATATAAAATTCCGCCCCCGTTATGTCGTTAGGGGTGTCATTACTACTGTAGTTTTCAATATTATATTATTACACACCTATTTGGAATCAAATCGTAATAAAGTGATATCACCATTATGAAATCAATAAGGCTATATAATACGTTAAACATCAATTTAACGAAATATCCGAGAAGCAATATTTTTTATCCTTAAAATATTAATTTATAGTGTGGCTTTTAATCGGTGTATATATTAGCTTATACAATATAGTGTTATATATATTTTTTTAAAACACCAAAACTCATTGGCGTACATATGGTTATACTTACATAACTCAATATTTACAACAAGTGTTCTTAACCTATAAGGTCACGACCTAAAATTGGATCGATTGGTACATTCAGTAGGTCGTGAAATATTTCCAAAAATGACATTTTTTCAGATACTAAATAATTACAAAGGGTGGGGTACAATACAAATATAATCATGCGATTTTCTCAAAACCTTTGTATACATATCGGTGATTGTATCACTATTACTACCCCACTACTGTTTCACAATTATTACATAACTATGGACTTACTGTGGACACATTATCATGGGCATCAAGGCCTGTTGTTGTATGTTTTATAAAAAAGGGAAGAAAATAAGAAAAATAAAACGTTATGAATATACAAAAACTCTTATACAAACATTTAAAACCACTGTGCGTTAAAAATGTAATAGTTTAGTACTACTCCCCTTTATAACAGCATTAATGTTCAATATGCGAGTCAGAGTTTTCAACTCTAGCTATAAAAACAAATTTTAAAACAGTTTGAGGCGAAAGATATCATCATACGATTTTCAGTATGTTTGATCCCTAATCTCACACATCTTCACAGAGTATTTTACCCTCCGATCTAAATTACATCAAATTTTATAACTAGAGTCTGTCTTCTATAAGCTGGCGTGCGGTTTCCCCCCGCTTCAGCATCTTAACACTGCATTCTTTCTCGTTCCCTCCCATTGAAAACTTGCAACAGTCGAAAGCGATGGTACAATGCTTTCCTTCCGCAAACGACGTGACGTGAACGCCAGCTTATAGAAGACTCTAATCCCCCCTGCATTCATTTGACAAGTAATTTGGTGGAAAGTAATGATTTCAGGATAATATTATGATCAAATTTTTATTATCACGGAATATTTTATTCTCAGAATAACAATGTTTTTATTCGTTGGTTGTGTAATTTTTTTCGTCACAAATCATTACATCATATCAGATTCCTTCCCCATTTAGAGCGTGAAATAATATATGAGCGACCCATGAAAATGCAACCTATCTAATATGATATCATTTTTATGACCTTTCAAAACGTATTCAACGTCATAAAAACATAATAAATTAATGTTTTTACCAATACAACAACTACAACAGTGTTTTTCGGATTATTAAAATATAAATATGTGTCGTATTATTAATTTGTTTTTGGGTTTCGTAACCAAAATTATTAACCCAGGGTCACGACTCGAAACGTTTAAGAAACCCCGATTTACATCATACTCTTTCTTGTTCGCGATAACATCGCTCGGAAGTTGAAGTAAAACCTATGCAAAGTCTTCGTGGCTTTCAGCTAACTTTCAATGGACAAATCCATTTGTTTTGCTGATATTGAATCGCTGCATTCGACCGTTTCCGCGGTACTATCGATGTTCTCCGAAGAGTTCAGCCATACTCGTTCATCTTCATCAGCTGGAAAGTGTTTGCTGGGAGTGCACTGCGTCGCCGAGTACATCGGATTGTTGTATTTCTGTGCATTATCGTATCGCAATCTGTCTGCGGCGACAAATAGATTATCGCTGTAAGTCCAGTAGCCTGTAAAAACATTCAATAAACCGCAATTTAATACAAAAAATAGTTTCTTATCTTAACATAGGCTATACATATAATTATCATAAACGCAACATTATGATATATCACATGCAATTTTTAGTAGGTAGGTACATTGATTATTTTTAAATAATAACACATTCATAATTCTGAAAATACTCATGAGAAAATGATCACTATGCTACGACTGCCATGCTTAATTGCGACAGATTTTAACTATTGGCCTTTTAATATCTGCTAATAAGCGCTCGTAGCATAGTGGTAATGCACAGGGCGCGATACCCAAGAAACGCCGGCTCGATTACAGCCGGGTGTCTTACTTTTTTCAAAGAAGATTTTTTCAAATGGCTATATTTTCTCAAGAGTGTTTTCAGACATATTTATGTTCAATAATTAGAACGGTACATTCTTAAAATCTTGTGAATTGTTCGTTGAATAAAATAAATAGTTAATAACACATTCGTCTTTAAGCAGGGTCGGATTTTAAGACGGATTGTAAGACACGGTCAGAGTCCGACCCGGGATTATTTCTAGTCAATGATTCCAATTTTTATTTATTAAAAAAACATATTTAGCACCTACCTACATAACAAAAAAATAATTCAAAACGTTCATAATAAGACGTTTTGAATAAAAAAATAGGTAAATCATTTTTTTCGAGAGATAAAATAAGCAAAGAAATATAATTTTCAAAACAAAAATAATCCTAAAAATGATAAAATATAATTTTAAAAACAAAATACATAGTGCATCATTAAAAATGTGTACGTCTCTAGGAAGCGGCTGGAACGGAAACGGAACTGGCTTTACCCTACTGGGTGTGTTATTACAGACTATGAATATGAAGTGTAGTAAAATATGGAATATAAATGGTATTTTCAATAATTACATCTGTATGATAATAATTTGCGTAAAATTCTATTACGTAAATGTGACGTGCATTCAATATTGAGGGCAGTCTACACGCTTTGTTATAATCGGGATTTATGGGCTGACCATCGTAAAGTATCCTGCTCCAAAACCTTGGTCGACGGCGATAGCTTTTATATTTATATTATTATTAATCTGTTCTGTGAAGTGCACAGGTCAGCCGCGCAGCCTTTGTTTTTGGTGCTTAATAAACCTGAAACGGGCAAATAGTTTTGATCCATGGCTGTGCTCCAACAACGCATGTAATTTGACAGGTGCATACAAATAATTCTTATTTTTCGGAACATCTGCAGGATTGGAAACCATACAACATACTAATACATATTTATACGTATGTAGGTATGTGGTCGGCTTACCTTCCACTGGACGTATTTATTTTATTTTGATGGTTTTTACATTAAACATGCATTTTACTATAAAAGGTGGGCTAGAAGTATGGTTTCATATTCCTCACAGCCTACAAAACAAAAAGAAAATGGTGAGGCTTACTTTTTAAAACAATACGTTAAGCAAATACAAGTTCCATATAAGCAACTACTTCTAGGTAGAAAAGCTGCACTTTTCCCACCGTTCTTCAGAGCTCTGGTGTACTGTTTCAGTACATTTTTTTAAATTAACTTGTCATATTATTGTGTAGGTCAAATTACTCCCAAACACAATAACACCTCGCCTTACATTAACTATGATTAGATTCAGTAGTAGTCTATTTAATTTATCTGACACAAGAATTATATTAAATTTGTATTTTATACAATATTTTTTTTTGTTGGCCTACTGGGATATATTCCGGCCAATCCTCCCGACCATAAATGCATTTGTATTTTAATCGATATTGTTGTATTAAATTATTCCAGGATTTGTATAATCACGTCAGGTCAAAACTGCATATAAACAAAACTAAAGTGTATTTATACAAAGCTCTCATCATGTTCATATTGACATGTGTATCGAAGCGTTGAGCCCTATTAAAAATATGAGAGGGTCCTCGGTATCGTTGAAAGGAATATAATATTATGTATAAGAGTCTTCGGACTCATATGCAAAGATGGCAGGTACAACTACGAAATATACACGTTGTACCGACTGTAATTCCTCACCCCCAAAATCTTCTGTGATGCGAATGTGTCTTAGTGAATGCATCCAACCACCAAAACTCACACCAAACTTATTTCTTTAGTATTTTTTTTATTGTGTTAACTGTTAAAATTCATGGTAAAAATACATTCTATAAATAATTTAATTTCTTAAGTAGACCAGAAGGAAAATGAGGGTCGGGTTGTGAGACCTCAAGTTAGGTTGTATTGTGTAAAAAGAGACACAGCGCCCTTGACGTTGGAGGAAGGTTGCGGCAATCAGAGGAGAAGGGAGACGTTTCCTGCAGGCGGCCAATGCCCTCTTTTGATCATAATATCGATAATTCTAATAATAACACTTACACGTCTGAGTAAAAGTGCAATTTTGTTTTTATTACAAAAACCAAATTTTTCGTTCTAAATGTGCATTACATTATTACTTACTAGCTGTTCTACAATAGTTTAATGTTTGATTTGGTACTAAATTTAATCTTACGTACAGGTGTACATATATATGGTCCTTTTTAATACTATCTGCATCTGAACTGTATTTTGATTTTTGATCCCAATTCCAATTAATATCATCAAAAAAAAAAACGATACAAAGCTAGACGTTATTGAAAACAGTTTACTAATAATATATATAGTCACTTTTGATCGATTCTAGGATAGTTTCTAAATTATTATTATGCTGCAGAAATCCCAATAGAATATTCAGAGACATCTGTGAGAAACCAGAGCCCATTACGTTATGAAGTTTGTATTTAAACAGCAATATGTTTGTCGACCATTGTGTATTCTAATGCACAGATATATTAAATTAATTATGAGAAGCACGGTCGACATCGGACTTATGCGCTCGACCCAACCGTCAAACTTTGTCTTTATTTAAAGTCGTAAATAATAATTATTAATAACAATTATAACATCATAATTACTTGGCTCTGGGAAATCTTGACGTTTGCAGGATTGTTCCCGGAAAACTTTGTGAAATCCCAAAAGAATGAGACCAACAGCCAATACGCCTGCTACCACCCATGCCAGGTCCCATGGTGAATCGCCAAACCTTAAAATTTTCAAATTTTATCTTTGATTATAACAAATCAATAGGCACAAAGATATGTAAAAGGGAGATAATAAATTACACTCGCGCTATTAATTTATGTCAACATGATACATTAGACTTATCTTTCACTATCCTTTGACTTGCTATATGGCAGTAAGTCATACAAAACACCTCAGATATATAAATACTACAAAAAATCTGGATTCACATCAATGCGCGTTACCAAGTAAGTATGTGCATCTTACTTAATTACAATGAATTTAAGTAGTAGTTCCTACAAGAAATGTTCATCAAATTATGTTAATATTGGCAATCGGGTTTTGTGTTTTTAAATCAAGGTATCAATAAAGTACCCTTGAATAAAAGAAATGATGCATACTTAGTTAAGTACTTAGTAAGTTAAGTTAAGTTTAGGGAATTGTAAGACTTATTTCATGTTCATAACAATAGAAATTGAAATGCCAATTTTATATGTTCCAAATCGGTGTAGGTATGTTTATATTCAATGTATTTTTTTATATTATATTTTATCCTAAATGTAATTGACATCACCTGGGGATTGGACAACAAGTGCACCGATGACCAAGTTAAGTAAATCGACGACAAAGTAAAATATACATTTACATAACCGTTTTTAACATTCTGTATGTGAGCTGATAAATTGTTCTCAAGAAGGACAAGTCAAAACAAAAACATTCAAAATAAATACGTTGATATGAAATTAATCATAACGGCATTTTGATAATATACCTACTCATATATGGTAATAAAATAACTTAGTATATCTTTTCGTACAAGTACATGTGTAAATCCTTTTTCACGTATAAATAAGTATTAATTGAGTTAGCATTTACTTGGTAGAATTCGATTTTAAAAGAAATGAAAATATAATTAATATTAAATTCTACAGGTTTTTAAAAAAGGTTTGTCGATAGCTATTTCGGTTCAGTCTAGATAATGGTGTTACAACCCAAATAGCTATCGACACACCTTTTTAAAAAACCTGTATAATTTAATATTAATTATATTTTCATTTCTTTTAAATAAATAGTTATGTGGTGTTATAAAACTGGTTCCTAATGTATTATTTAATTGTATGAGATTTGCACTAGCTTAATTCTCAGTATCTCAATTAGCCGTGCAATTAATGAATGAAGACAAAGAATTAATTAAGCTTCACTCATCGCATTTATAAGATATTATATGCATACTATAATAATTTATTATTTTTCTCGAAAAAATGCAAATTGAAAATCGAAAAAAACATCACCAAATTTTCAGTTTCAATTGAAACGTTGAGGTGGTTACATGTGAAAATTATGCAGGTGTATCAATGGGTTTTAATGGCTTTGTGTACGCTACTGTATCAAAATTTATAATGCAGGAGGTGAGTTTGACAGGTTGCAACCTGTTTGACACATGCTACCGTGGTTACTTAATACATTCACCTTTCAATCTACTGAGAACATTGAAGTGGTTAGACAAGCAGTCGAAACAATAATTATTATTCCTACTCAATCGACGAGATGTCTAGCAGAGTTTACAAAATAATATCTGCACCACCGTTTGCCAAAGAAGTTTATGTAGAGACATTTCATCCGTTAATGGGATTTTTAAAACAACATATTATTTTTTTAATCCTAATGTCTACTAATAAACGGATCAAATTCCTATCAAAACTCTACCACAACCAATTGGAACACCCTGTATTAACCGAGTGCATCCTGAGAAATTATCTACTAACACTAATACAGTGCAATATTCCCAACGCTTTGAGACTCATATACGGTTCACAAGAGCCCCGGTAAATAACAATATATAAAAAAAACCCTAACCACAACCCTCCTCGTATACAAATAAAAATGTCTTGATACATTTTTTGACAGAATAAATGTTTTGAAATGAATTTAAGAAAATAAAAATGTTTGCTAAACAACAAAAAATGGATACTTATTAAAAACTATACATGTCAATTTAGAGTTAGATATTAATTACTTCTAAAATGTCAAAGTCTGCCTACATAAAAACATTTATTTTTTCAAATATTTTTTTATAACCACTGTTTGTTATAAGTTTTTTTATTTTTAAGTGGTGGTCATGCATATGGGGCATTTGTCTCTAATATTTGAATAAATAACTTTTTAAAATTATAATGACATTCGTAAGACGAATTATTGAGGTTATATAAAATATGGAAAAATGACCAAACATAAAAAAATAAAATTTACTTAATCATATAACTTCAACTAGCATAGCATTCCACCAAGAAATAACAGTAAATAAAATTGATAATAATAATATATTAATTGAAAAATTCTTACTGTATCATCTTTATTCCCGCAGTGACCACTGCTATCGGGGGAGTTTGTTCTTTTGAACAGCTGACTCCTATGAAACCTTCATAGCAGATACATGTCCCGTTGACTGAACAATGCCCAAATACGCATTCTGGATTACAGCTCTTGCGACATTTCTCAGTAGATCCCGCGATCGGGATAAACCCTGGCCAACATTCACATACTTCTGGTCTAATACAAGTACCGTTGACACATGGCTTCTTACATATCGGCTTGCAGTTGGATGTGTCGTTGCTCAATGGTGAAAACCCTGCATTACAAGTGCAAGTTTCTGGCGCAGTGCAGTGACCGTTTGTACAATTGTTAGAGCAAAATGGTCTACACATGTACTGGTCTTCAGGATCTTTGGCGTAGCCTAAATTGCATGAACATTTATTGGGTCCTGTACACTTTCCATTTGGACAGGGGCTGGAACATTTTGGGATACAATATTTCTTGAATATGTCCATTTTATATCCGTAATTACAAGAACATTTCTCGGGAGCTGAGCAATAGCCATGGTCACAAGGGGTACTACAATGGGGACGACAATTGCTTTCTTCGTAAGGA
Organism: Rhyacophila brunnea; assembly: GCF_057557595.1. Classification (NCBI taxonomy): domain Eukaryota; kingdom Metazoa; phylum Arthropoda; class Insecta; order Trichoptera; family Rhyacophilidae; genus Rhyacophila; species Rhyacophila brunnea. Next base: position 34,708,699 of record NW_028232752.1, read on the forward strand.
TCAAGTGTATAATTTTGATTACATTTGCATTTATCTGGCGCTATACAAATTCCATTGAAGCAAGGTTTTTTACAATCCGGTTTACATATATATTTATTATTTTGATCAAGCGTATATCCTTTAAGGCAATCACACTTTTCTGTTGCAACACATTCTCCAAACGTGCAATTGACAGAACACATCTTTTTACACCTGTGCCAAGAACCTTCCTCCAATTCATATCCCGGTAAACATTGGCATGTATTGTTTAATGTAGGGTTTCCATTGATACAGTCAGGTACACATTTCACACCGTTTTCTATTAACTTGAATCCTTGTTTACACCTGCAGAAATCCGGAGCAATGCAGATTCCATTCTCACAGCCCATAGCACAAGAAGGCAAACACAAAAACGAATCGGAACTACTTTTTTCAAATCCTGGATCGCAAGTACAAATACCAGGACTATTGCATATTCCGTTTATACACATTTCTTTACAAAACGGTTTGCAACTAGAATTCTGCGAACTATCTTTTTCATATCCCACATTACATATGCATTTTCCGGGAGACGCGCAAACTCCATTTTCACAAGGTATTTCACAAGCCGGATTACAGTGAAACTTATTCATAGAATCCGTTTTATATCCTTTAATACACGTACACACACCAGGGGAGGTGCAAAATCCGTTGACACATTCCGATTCGCATTTTGGTCTACACGCTGAAACGTTTTTAATTGTTTCTATTTCTAACGATTCTGTGCAATTTATTGTTTTGCAACCAATTGTCGGTTTACGGACAATTTTATCTGTATTATAGTTTTCATAACCAGTATAGCATGTACACATATTTGGGCTGCTACATACACCATTTTCACAAGGTACTATACATTTTGGGCGGCATTCGAACAAGTTACCGTACAGTTCATATCCAGGGTTACACTGGCAAACATCAGGAAATACGCAGCTTCCATTTGCGCAGCCCTTTTTACAAATTGGGATACATTCATTGGTACTATTTGGGTGGGCTTCGTAACCTAAATTACATTCACAAACATCTGGTTTCGAACATTTAGCATTTGCACAAGGTGTTGTACAAATTGGAAGACATTTAGATGAATTTATTTCTTTTTGATATCCACTGTCACATTTGCAAACGTCTGGTGCAATACATCGACCATTTTCGCAAACAGACGTGCAAAGAGGATTGCATATGTGATTATCAACAGGATCATTTGTATATCCTTTGTAACAAGTACAAACATCTGGCTTTGTACAATCTCCATTAACGCATAATTTAGAACACGTTGGTTTGCATATCGATGTGTTTCCTTCTCTCTGGTATCCTATATTGCACGCACATACTTCGGGTGATATGCATTTACCGTTAATGCAACCGGATTCACAAACAGCATTACATATATATTTGTTAAAAGTATCCCTTTTATATCCAGTGTTACATACACATGTGTTTAGCATTGTGCAATTTCCATTCGTACAAGGCTCATCGCAACGTGGTATACATTCAGAAGATTTATTATCTTTTTCATAACCAATATTACACTGGCATGTATCAGGGGCTATACATTTACCATTTTTACAAGTTGACTTACAAATTGGGTTACATGAATGATTATTTAGTTTGTCTTTACTGAATCCTAAATTACAGATGCAGACATTCGGCATTGTACATTGTGCATTGATGCAAGGGTTATCACAGATAGGCGAACATTTTGACGAATTTCCTTCTTTTTGAAACCCTTCGTTACACTCGCACGTATCGGGTGCTACACATCGACCGTTTTCACAAAATATTTTACAAACCGGTTTACATTCAAATTTATTATGTGAGTCATATCCATGGTTACAAGTGCATACATCAGGCAAAGTACATTTACCATTGATGCAAGGGTTTGTGCAGGTCGCTATACACCTCGTTGAATTTCCATCCTTGCGATATCCACTGTTACATTCGCAAGTGTTCGGTGATTTACACTGACCATTTTCACAAGCGGGATTACAGATCGGTTTACACAAATACTTATTCAGTTTATCAAGTGTGTATCCTAAATTACAATCGCAAGTATTTGGACTATTACACATTCCATTTACACATGGATTTTTGCAACTCGGTATACAAGCTGATGATGTATTAATTGCATCGTGTTGATACCCCGTGTTACACTGACAGGTGTTAGGTGCTATGCATTTTCCATTCTGACAATTTGATTTGCAAACGGGCTCGCAAACAGTATTGTTTTTTCTGCCAGTTAAAGATCCTACGCTGTAACCCTTTTTACAAACACAGACGTCTGGTTTGACGCAATTTCCATTCAGACAAGGAATTTTGCAGGCCGGCACGCATTTGAATGGGTCCGTCTCTTTTTTATATCCAATAGCACACTGACATGCATTAGGTGCAACGCAGTGTGAATTTTCGCATGTTTTTTCACAAACAGGATTACAAGTAAAATTATTTGAAAGATCACTGACATAACCTTTATTACACATACACATATTAGGTTTAGAGCATATTCCATTTATACAATGCTTTGTACACGTTGGCATACAATTATTAAAGCGATCTTTTCTATAACCTTCGTTGCACTCGCAACTATTTGGTCCGACACATATTCCATTTTCGCAACCTGTTTCACATAATGGTTTACATGAAAATTCATTCAATGGATCAATCATGTGCCCTTCATCACACTCGCATACGTTAGGTCTAATACATTTTCCATGTAAACAAGGCGTCTTACATTGAGGTTCACAAATTCCAATGATATGACTTTCCTCAAAGCCTGTATTACACTGACATATATCAGGCCCAATACAGACACCGTTTTTACAACCGGATTTACACAATGGCTTACAAACATTATGATTAGAAGAATCTCTCTCATATCCTTTGTAACAGTTACAAACGTCTGGTTCTATGCAAGTGGCGTTGACACAAGGGATTTTACACTTTGGTTCACAAATATTGTTCACGTTAGCTGTATATCCAATGTCACATGCGCAAATTAAAGGAGCTACGCATTTTCCATGCGGACATCCAGATGTGCATATTGGATTGCAAGTCGTATCGTTAGCAGGGTCTTTTTCATACCCTGGGTAACATGAACAAAAGTCAGGGCCTGTGCAACTTCCGTGCTGGCATGGCTTCTGGCAGTATGGTAAGCAGTCTAAACTAACGTTGGTTTTGGTATAGCCTGTATGGCATTCACATCTTTCGGGTGCTACGCAATCGCCGTGCGAACAAGCTGAACACTTTGGAATACACTTATAATTGTGTTCTGGATTTTGAACATATCCAGCGTCGCAGGCGCACGTTTGCGGGCTGACGCATGTGGCGTTTTGGCAAGGTGGATTGCATTTAGGAATGCATTCGTTGGTCGCATTTTTATATTCGAAATGACTGCAACAAGTGTTGATGATTTTTTTTTCGGCAAACATCTAAAAACATAATTAAAAATTAATTATCTTTGTTAGCAATTTATATTAGGTAGAATATATACTAACAAATATTTTTGTTAATTAATAAGTATTAACAAAATAAATCCCTGCATACCTACCAGTGCTTAGATAATGTAACACAGGACATGTATAATCAGTAATATATAGGTTCTGAAAACTAATTGTGGAGACAAACATGAAAATACCATAAAATGCTTATGTCAGTCGATGTCCGCTTACATCTTCCACCCTCCAACTCATTGAATTAGAATATACACCATTCATTCTCAATAATTTAATATAATTTCAAAAACTCAAACTGAGTAAATTTAATTTATAAAAAAAATAAATATAGAACTTATCTAGAAACTACGCCATTGTTGAGCGAAGAAAAGAAGAACATAATAGGCTATCTTTTTAAATCGCGACTTGGAAATTGCAAACGTCCAGTATGATTACTTATTGAAAATTACTTATCGTATGGTTTTTTTTGATGCCTAAAACAGCTTTTAACATAAATAACTCAAATATTATAGAATTAACGAAAAAATGTTATCCAAACCATTGCAATAGAGCTCTACCACGTTAACGCCAATTCAATGAACAATTAACTTATTTTTCATTTTCATGTAATTTTCATGGAATCGAACGCTACTTTATAAAATATTATCCATTGATATTTCATATATTATACAACATTTCATAATGCAATTGTAATATTATTAATTCATATCTCATGACATAAAATAAACAACACTTTAATCACGAGTGAATGAATCTTAACCGACTTGATCAGCTCTTCCCTTTCCGTAAACATTTTTTTTTTGTTTTTATCCTGTATTTCTCCACCAAATGGACATTTAGAAAGGTCAATAAGACCAAGCTTATAGAGCCTGCTACCGAAGCTACCATGTCCAGTCGAAAATTGGCTGGTGTAATAGTCCGGAGTCATAGCAGTTATCTCGACTCGCCATTTGATATTTGGAAAAAAAAACATATGTGTGCCTGCCTTTGATGTGGGCATCCCATTTTTTCTGCCATGTCTTCAAGGCTGCATCTAGCGCCATTAGACGAATAGTCCGCTTTCTCATCTTATATAATAGTTTGTCACCATCAAGGCTTGGAGGCGGCGTTAGATGAAAGTCATCGACGTCCACCTCATCGCATTTGAGAAGGATTGTGGATCCGTGTACCATCGCAGCAATATGGATAAGAATAAAATGGCCGAACTCATCGAATATGACACAAAAAGAAGAAGAGGATGCTATCTTTCAATAATGAATCAACCTGTTGATCGATCTTTGATGTTTGGTAAATTATTTATGATAAGTGCAAGTCTGACATTTTCAATCAGAAGAGTTTGATACTTTAAAATCTCCCCTAAAGAGTGACCGTAATGCCCATGCGACTGAATTTGAAAACTAAAATTGAATACAGTTAGTTTAGTGCATTTAACAATATTAATAAAATATACTAATAATATTCCGAAAAATACATAGTATATAAATGCGTGTTGATTATTCAAAATGAATGCGAACACGTTATTGGCACTCAGAAATTTAATAATAGGGCAAATATAAATTATATAAAACTAAGCATCAAATATTATCATTTATTCAATAAGTAGGTAAGTAGTTTGAGTTCGCCATAAAACAAAAACTCAGAGTATAACTTAATACCCACCAATCTCGAAATTAACAACATCGCACATCGTATGTCGTCTAAATAGGAGATAGATTTATTAACTATCACATAATAACGTATTATTATCCATAAAGAAGATTGTCGAGACACTAGACATGCGTTTGTGTAGTCATTTTACTTGATTATGTGTCATCAGCCATGTTTGTAGCCCGTGGTTAAGTTTTAGGGATCTACGATATATTAAGTCACATCCCAATTTTGGAGGATGCCTGATATAATGAGATGAAATATGACAAAATGATAACTAGGGATCATAGAAAATGTAGCGTCATATAACCAATCAAATAAAGACATTTTTCCGGAGAATTAAAAGAATAGTCTGTGAGAAAATTATTCTGAAATCGGTCATTTTCAATAATTAATGAGTAGAGGGAGTTGGAAACAATTACTACCTAATTTAGACAAAGGGGTAAAAAATTTTGTGACGAGGTATGACAATGAAAGAAGGTGGAGGCTAAAATACCTATATATAAAATCGTTTGACTTTTTTATTGAAGACCCCTTACTTGCGATGGTTCGTGTACTTACTCGTGTGTGGATCAACCCCCTAATTAGATTTCAATAAAATATCACATATAAAAAAAGAAAAGTTTACCGACCTTTTTCTTCGTCTTCCTTACTTGTTTTTTCATGGTGCAGCTTTTTTGACCGTTTTTACATTTATATGATCGATATGTTTGCATAACATTGTAGGTAATTGGCTTGTTTATAATTGATCTGAAAATTACAATAATAAAAAAAACAATTGTAAAAATAATATAAATTGTTATCATTATCCAACTCGATTATGTCTTTATATCGGTCATGATGAACACCAGATGGGGTTAATGGATTTCATGAGTCATAAACGTCTTATCCTGCCAAACTAGGGGCTCTTAAAATGTGGGTTGTGACCCGAAATTGGGTTAATTGATACATTGAGTTGATTGCGAAATATTCTCAATAATAACAATGTTTTTTTAAATAATAAGATGCTATAAGTTTTATGTAACACCGCACAGACTTTGCTAAAACTCTATGCTTACTCCCCACATACTGTATTTATGTATCACTATCTGGCTACACTACCAGATAGATCAATAACATACAAGATCAATTCATTGACATAGAAACTGATGAGGCACTTCGACACAGTTTTGACAAAAGTTCTAAACACTCTATGTACTACTGTCCTTTGCAACAACATACATGTATATAAGTCAGGGTTTTCAGCTTAAACTATAATAAAAATAAAATTTCGAAGCAGGATACAATCTGGAGATGACATACTCGTAGGTAGATAAGGTCTTGCTTGTTTAAAATATCAGCAAGATTTGATATCCTTTCAAAACAGATTCAAAGCCAAGATTCACTTTATCATTATAAGATTTAATGTTTATTATCTACGACTATAAATACTGAAATTATTATTAAAATGGAAAAAATTATTTCTTTATGTTATTTTACTAATCTTTTCTTTAGTCGTGGAATCAAAACTATTACTCTTATCCGATCGGGTTTCAAAAAGGTTAAGAAATCCTAATCTAACGAGACCATTTTAATATTTAGAACTCACATGTATGTAATATGTAAGAGAGTACTCTGGTATTAGTCAATGTTGAAATTACTGAGGTACTAAGTACCGTGCTAGTTATTTATTTAAATTCTAATTGATTTACTTTATACTTTGCATTTGAGCCAGGTTTCGACTTTCGGCATCTTCATGCACTATGCACACTCATCAAATGCAAACGTGTAAGCTACAAGTGAGTGAATATATTGCCCGAAGATGCCGAAAGGCGAAATCCGTGACATAAAAAGTAGTCCTCAGTCAATAATTATATTATTTAGTTAGGTATTTATTTGTGTTTTTTTTATAACTTCAACTTACGTTATCTCTTTAGTGCCACAAATTCCATTGCTAGATGCTGCAAATACTTTATTAACCACTAAAACTGAAAATAATAACAATATTCCACAAAAACACTTAAAACCGCACATTTTGTAATCTTTGAAATATGTCTACGTAAATTATTAATTATAATAATAATGCATAAGATATATCTCTCAAGTTCGGAGTTTTTTTTTCACTTTTAATGCATTATAATATACATCAGCGTGTGTACAATCGTACAACTGAACAATTAATAATTTGATTCAAATGCAAAGATCATTCATTCCCAGCTGATGAATTCGCTTTGTAAAACTGTTGATAATAAAACCAGTGCCACAGGAAACAGAAAAAGGGGAAACAGCAAAAAATTAATTATAACATGCATGACCAATTAAATAAAATAATGTTTGTGAGTGAATCTCTTATATGCTACGAATTTACAAAAGTCTACGATGTATCTGGTACCTATTACAAATTACTCCTCAAAATGATATCATCACTTGAATCATACTACAATTTACATAGGCACTACAGATTAATACTCCTCATAAATAAATCTAAAATAAGCCTATACAAAACCCTTAAGAGACCCAAATTGATCAATAGATCGGAATGCTGAGTCTTAAAAAAGGATGAGAGGAAGAATAAAATATTTTAAAAATACAATGAGAAGGGTTTTCGGACCCGTGAGGAATTCAATTCAATTCAATTTATTTATTTTTAACATATTGTGGACATTACAAATTATAAGTTTAAGACGTTCACAACATGACATTTAGAAACAAAGAAATATAAAACAGTATTACATAAAAAAAGAGATAGATAGTATGTTATTAAACAGTAGAAATATGTACATACAAAAATATTAATTAGATAGGTACATAGAAGTACACCGGATGAGTTAAGCAGACCATATTTTAAAAATTTATAAAATAACGTCCACCTATACTCATCTTCACGTAGGTGGAATATATCAACACCCGAAGCAATTTCATTGAACATAGTTATCGCCCTCCCAATTGGCATTACCAGTCGCAGGTTGGTTCTGCATCTTGGGAGAATAATCAACTGATGTTCTCTATTTCTAAGATAGTTATCAGGGACATACAGGTCAACACTGCCCAGAATGGCAGAGTTCTCATTTATACCTCGTATAAGTCGAAAAAAATACGTAGCTAAATAAAGATTTCTTCTAAATTGAAAACTGCAGTATGTAAGCATGCCTAAGAGAAAGTCAGTTGGATAAAGTCACGGATAGTATCCGTACAACCTCAAATAAAGGAGCCTCAAGAATTTCTTCTGAACCCTCTCCACCATAAGGCCATACTTCAACTGATGCGGTGCCCAAACAATAGACCCACTCTCAAGTCTGCTTCGAACTAAAGAATTAGATAAAAGTTTTAATACCGTAACATCCGAAAAGACCCGAGAAGTACGCATGACGTAGCCCAACATTTTAAGCGCCTTGTTACAAATGGTAACTATATGGCTAATAAATGTCAGTTTACTCTCAAACGTAATGCCAAGATCCCTTACAGATGATATTCGTGACAGAACTCTGCCATGCATCGAGATTGGAAAAACAACACTTTTGAGGCTCTGGTAAATGACAAAAGATTGCATTTATCAATATTGAAATCTAGTTTGTTACGCCTAGTTGTACGATATACTAATTACGTGTTAAAAAAAATAATTATCTATAATTATATGCCTACAGATACGTGTCGCCCATGTGTAAATATTTTGCAACCTAAACACAGTATCAAAAAAGCAGGATGTAGAGTTTGAGTAAAAAAACACTGATTAAATAACACTAAAAACAAGTAAAAATAATACATTCATTATCACAATTTTAACTTACTTAAATTATTTTTACGACGATATTTTTTTAATAGAAATATTGTTTATTTAAAATTCTTTGAATATACTTAGTATAAGTTAGAATATTCGTGGTAGGTATTACTATGGAATTATATACCTATCTTATATTCTCTGGAATTATATATGTACTATGGAATTATAAATCCACCCTTTTTTTAAATTTCATAATATATCATACTACAACGTTTATATTAGCTCGTATTCTTGTTTGTCCGGTGGTTGTTTGTCCAGTAAAAATCTTGCAATCGATTTTAACTAACTTCCCGACTAGGTAGACATTTGAAACTTTTAGAATATATCAAAACACGATGCCAATGCATTATTTTAATACTTTTAGCCATCTTTAAGCAGAATTGAATTAATTTTCAGTTAATTCTGTTTTATATGGAAAGTTATTTCAGAAAAATCCGTAAAAAGTAAAGGACTATTATTGGTTGCTAAGGGGGTGGTCCTAGTAACTAAATTAATATATACGTGCATTACTATGGAAATCAAAATGACATTTCAGCATTCTATATTTGTTTGTTTGTTTTTTTTATTTACTTCATATCAAGTACAAATTTGAGCATATTGAGCATAATAATTCAACAGAAAATTTAAAAACGTTGTACATAAAAAGTTCTTTTTATCTTGTAATTATTTTATAATAGTTTAGGTATCATTTTTTCATCTTCAATAGAACGTAATCTCTTATAGGACATTGTGTAAATTACGCAGATGGATTTTTGTTTTTACATAATTATTGTTTTGTTGTTTTACCATTTATGAGTTTTTCCGTATTTTCGTTTTTAATTATTGTGAAATTCAATACGAAAAAATGGTACCTCCTTATTAGATTTTAATTCAAAAGCAATAATTTTTGGACCAAAAATGTGTTTTATAATATGTGCTAATTTTACTAGTTTATTCAAAGATGAATCATCCACAATATTTAAGAATGTAGCATTATTCATTAAGTATATACCTACATAAATATATATTGAAATCTCATGGGCCTGATCCATTTATTGATAATAAGCTATTAAAATTGTCGTCCAGAAATAGACAGTTTGTTAATTTTCATACAATTAAATTATTTTTTTATAACTGTACTTACTATTCTCCAAAAATATGTAACTACCTAATAACATTAAAATATGTAATAGAATCAATGATCCTATACAGGTATTGCAATGGTCCGGAGCGAACTAGAGCATAGCTCTGGTTCATAAAATTCCCAAGATCATCCCTCCTTCTCGTAGAAATATAACAGAAAAATACACATATGATTATAAAATATACATACAATTAGAGAAATATGTTAATATTTTCGGAAAATTATTGAGTGCTCCGGTTCGTAATTTTTCCTTTCGAGCGCTGTTACTGTCATATATATTAAATTTGATGGATAGCGTTAAAAATTTATTTGCCTGTGCAAGTATACTATCCAGTCCACGTAGTTAGTTTATAACCAATAAGCTCACGTAGTTCATGAATCGTACGAAAATTGTTATTATTGATATTTCTATCAAAATGTCTAAAAGAGTGGTGCCGAGCTCAAAGTTAAAAGCCATATCCATACATTATAGTAGGTATTTAGTACCATTATCTGTATTTTAATAAATTAATAATAAATCATGCGCTAAAACCACGTGCTCTACTTTAATATCACAATTTGCGGTAACGTTGTAAGTACATACGTGAAAAAAACAATACATTTTTTTAACTAAGAATAATAATTTGTAATAATTTTTAATCAGTGGTCTACGCAAACACCGCATAATTGTCGAATGTAAATAAACCGTTATTTATGTTATTTTAAATTTTTGCAAACATACCTACGGCTATTTTATTTCATAAGTAGTGTGACTAACACAATAATGCATCGACAATGGACATGAACCGATGTATTATCATGATAGGGATTAAATTTGACAAAACATACGTAGGTAGAGACGTTTTACAACTTTGCACTTTACTATATTGATACGCCACGTTGCCTGATTTCCTCGCATAAAATTAGATACAATAGAGCCAGAGTGCAAAGTTATAAAGCATAAATACTCTACACGTTGATTTTTTTAAATTCATACTTCACGCGGCTTGGCACTAAAGTAAAAGGTTCATAAAATCCCCAAAGGCGTCCGTACGGACAGTCGAGAAAGCAAAATAACCAAAGCCTTTGAAAAATGATCAAAGCGATGTCCGGGGCTTTTAGCTTGGCTCTCTCTCGGTGAGGTGACAAAGCTCTTGAGCAACTTGCATTAGAAAATTTTATAATGTCGAAGGTAAATTATCTCGCCATTTTTAGGGAGCTATGAGAAAAAAGCTGTACTCCGAAGTCTCATTTATTGTAATTTAATGTACATTTACTCTGTGTATTATTCGTTTGGTGAGTTGAATTCTATACAGAAATATTGGTTTTTAGTTTTAATATACTAACCCTTTTAAATAAAATCTCATTTCGTGGTTCTCTGCCTAGTGAAAGGAAACCGTAAATCATAAATGTTTCATTCAATTACAGTCTTATATTTACATATTATGACAGTGGCGAATTCAGAGTGGAGATAGAGATGTATATATCAGTATCGTATTGAAATACAAATGTATCAATATTTTTTGACGTCCATAGTGGAAAGAAAGTAAAGGATTGATCAAATTTAATAATAGTATGCAATTGAGAAGTCTAACAAGAATAATACTGATGTGACTACATAGTCTTGAACTTACTAATAATCATACGACATAGGACGTTGATATTTTTTCTGAATTTTCATTAATATTTTTATGAAATCAGTTTTTGAGCTTGCCACTAAACGTTAATTGAACACACCAGTGACTACAATAGGTTATGGTTAGACTCTGGGTGCTTACAATTTTTTTCACTCTTGTTTAACATCATACTGTTAACACGTCATACTGTAGTCTTCAATTAGCGTGAGTTGTGTAAAACATTTTTTTTAATTTTGCTCCTATGTTCCCCTCTCTCCCATGTGTACTTTTAAGTTAATATTATGTAAATTTAGTCAAAGCATACTTGAGTACATATAGTCTTGGGTAACTGCACCTGACAAAATCCCAGTAATACAAAATATTAATGCTTTATACCCAAAATAAGGGTCCCGTGATAGACAACCTATTAAGGCGGATGCTTAAATACTATCAGATGCGAAAAGAGGCACCTAACAGAAAAATACGAAGCTTGCAATTTGAGATTTTTTTTGATAATTTACAATTTCAACTGTAGTAATTAATAAATATGTATCTGAAAACACTAAAAAGATTTATTATTTTTTTTTTAAATTTAAAGATAAACTGGCAATTGTAAAAAAAATTAATAAAATGTGAATTCGTTGCAGGGTCAAATCTTATTATTACATTATATTTTATGGCCATATTTATTATTAAAATTTAGTTTATTAAGTTTTAGATTTTATGTGGTGTAGATTTTTGACTAATTAATCGTTTTAATATTTTTTATATATATTTTAAAAAACATCGATTTTTAAAAAAATATAAATGTGTATAACTTGAAATCCTTTTTATTTATATCAAATTTTATTTTAGGCATGGTCACAATATTGAAGCTCGAGTTGATATAAATAAAAAGGATTTCAAGTTATACACATTTATATTTTTATAAAAATCGATGTTTTTTAAAATATATATAAAAAATATTAAAACGCTGAATTAGTCAAAAATCTAAGCCACATAAAATCTAAAACTTAATAAACTAAATTTTAATGATAATTATGACCGTAAAATATAATGCAATAATAAGATTTGACCCTGCAACGAATTCACATTTTATTAATTTTTTTTACAATTGCCAGTTTATCTTTAAATTTAAAAAAAAATAAAAAATCTTTTTAGTGTTTTCAGATACATATTTATTAATTACTACAGTTGAAATTGTAAATTATCAAAAAAATTCTCAAATTGCAAGCTTCGTATATTTCCGCTAGGTTCTCTGCTGGCATGCGTCTCCCCCTTAATTAATACCGGGTTGTGGTGTGGAGCGGATCTGGTTTAATGGGTCCATTGACTTGTGTCTGCGTCTGGGACTTATAGTGATACTCGTTCAGAACCAAATATCCTCTATTCAATGTTTGTATTCTGACGGTGATACTTTACAGTAGCGAGTCATGGTAGCTTAGCTTTTGCACTTAGAATCAGCGCTCGAAATGGACAGGAACGCACCGGAGCGCCGTTGTGGTTCGTGGAATTCCAAAATATACCGATCCGGCTCGTGGATTCATTTAAAATTGCGTTGCGGTTCGTTAAATTGAGATATTTATGTGTGAATGTATCTTTTAAAGTTTTTCTCAAAATTAAAAATTAACGAAGTTATGTCATGCCGGGCGTGCAAGGGTTAAAAATAAAATTTATGACATCCCTAAATTTCTTTCAATTTTCTTTTTTGTGTCGATACATCCGTGTCTAAATGCATTGTCTAAACACTCCAAATAATTGCATACTTACATAAAAAAGTAACTACAGCTGCAAGCTACAAAAGAATTGTGCCTTTGCTGACATTGTTTGAAAACCTTTTGTACTTAAATAACTTAAATTCAATAAAAAATAAAGTTGGCACCTACATATTTGTATAATAATTTCTAAAGTATGAAACATCTCAGTACAGTCTCGCTTTTACCTTTGACTGGTATGCATTGCGAATTTACTTACCTACTAATTTATTACTTATATTTTATTGTGAGTGATAAAACTTATTTATTTTCATCGCCATCTAATCGCCGTGTTAATTTTATACCCACGTCTATTTTTGCGGGCAAAATTTTCGGTGGTAAAATTAATATGATAAAGTTTGGTAATTTAAATCGTACAATTCCGCTAAAATCTACTTATTAGTGATAATCGCTTGTTTTTTAAAACATTTTGTATTATTTAAATTTGTTCTCTTAAAATTTGGTTCAAAATCTCAGCAGGCGATACCTTTCTATATATTACATATAAGTATATTTTTTGTCGTTGGTATCCAAACTGATTAAACATACCATACCAGTGGCCACAAGCAGAATTTTTTCGTTTTGAAAATGATAAATATGAGTGGATATTTATAAATTTTATGAAGGTTTAATTAAGTAGTAGGTACTTCGTGTAAATCTGCTAAAACATTAAGAATTCACTCCGATAAGCATTTAAGATCGACAATACAGTTGAAACAGGGTTTTCTGATTCAATGTCATTTCGACATTTGACTCGACGTTTTAAAAAATATTTATGACGTGTCGTAAACCCTTATTTTTACAATGAATAATAAATAAATGCACCATTATGCCATTTTCCTACAAAAATGTTTTTGGTATGAAACTATTGAATAGCCTACCGTAATTAGTTTATTTTTAAGGGACGTTTCTATTGTGTTATAATTACATACGTTGTAACTTGCTACTTTAAAAATAATAGAAATAATAGATACCTACTATGTAGAGAACTTTTAGTTAATTTTTGTTTGTAAATTTGTTTAAAAAAAAAGGAATATCGTCCAATAAAATTTTATTACTATCATAATAATAAATTATTGTTCTGTATTATCATTATTCATCACCGTGGCAATAATAATGACTTTAATGAGACTAGGTAAGGTCAAACATCACAAATTGAATCGTTTAGTTTAAAATACACTCACAAATTAGGTAGGTACGTGTTCAGTGCGGACAACAAATAATTTTAGATGGTAGTCATAGATTAAATAAATACGGTGGTAAGTTCTTTAATCTGAGGTGGTAAGTGTACGTATATTACAATAATGGTAACCAAAGCATCATCATTGTAACATATAGGTCATGGTCTCCACAACGAGGGGCTGAGAGGGCTCTAGCCTGGGAGCCCGTGCTCAGGAGGAGCCCGGCGAGGCGAATCGACCAGATAAGTGAGATAAACACACATCACAAATTTGCTTTAATAGTAAAAAAAAGAATTTTCTTACAATACTATTATTTATAGTTATGTGGTTATACGAAACAATTCTTAATTGTTTATCAATACTCGACATCTCCATAATTCGTATGGATGTTTTAAAATATACAATAAAACACTAAATATACAGATTATTGTTACCCCGTACATACTGCCTTTATTCTTAGCGATAAGAAGGGGGCCCCACCAAAGATCCTAGCCTGGGAGCCAGCTTCACGATGTGGGGCCTATGGTATAGGTATATACATACACTACAATATTAGTCCTTATAATGTTGAATATAGGTAGGTACCTACTGATTAATGACAATTTTATATTATTCTATAGGAATCGTGTTTAGCAACTCGAGTTGCACATTCCGTCATGTTTTATTTTATATAATTAATGACACTTCTTCTTCTACCCTGTCATGTCCTAATATTGGGGCATAGGGCAAGCATTGGCGCCACTTCCCTCGGTCCATCGCCATGCGCCTCCCGCCATGTCAGACCTGCAGCAAATAGGTCGCTTTTGTAGCACCGCTGCAGGGTGAGGGAGAGGCGGCCACGGCGATGGAACCCTTGAGGCTGTGCCACAAGGGTACGAAGTGCCGCACTCTTTGGCGGCATCCGGAATACGTGTCCCAGCCACGTAAATCGTCTCTTCGTGATAACTTCAATCACCGAAGGCTGCTGTGCTCACGAACTCGGGTATTTGTAACGCGGTCGTACCAATGTACCCCTAAGATTCGGCGGAGACATCGATTCTCAAAGCTCAAAAGCCGATAATTAATGATACACCATTGGTAATTTTAAATGCTATAATTACGTAGTTTTGTGATGTGTAGAAGTAGGTATGGCCTAATGGCCCTTATGGTGGAGAAGGTTCAAAAGAAATCTTTGAGGATCCTTTGTTTGAAGCTGTGTGGATGCCATCCATGGCTTTATCCGATTGATTTATCTTAAGAACGCTTACACACTGTGTTCAACCAAATCGCTTCGGATATTGGTATATTCCTCCTGCGTGAGAACGAGTTTATGTGAACGATTTATAAATTCTTAGTTTGATAACTTCTTAAATAATTAAATGGCGTAGTTAGCTCTATCGGTATACAGATATGTACTGTATAAATTTTGTATTTACTCGTCTCTGTATAGGTACTTACTATTTTTTCTAATAGTTGCTGCATCTATTTCTTTATTTTTAAACACTATTTCTTTGATTTTTTTAAAAATATTCTGTGCTCGTCTTGAATCTATAATCTGTAAAATTTGTTATATGTAAATTAATTTTTAATTTGAATCTTTATGGTAGGTATGTGGATATGTTGTTTTTTAAGTTTAATTAATTAACAAACTGAACTATCCGAAATGAGACAGTAATATAAGTTATAAGCAGTGACGAGTGGTGGTAGAAGTAACATGCCTGCTGATTATGGGTGGTAGATAAAGTAAGAGTAAAGAATAATACAATTCTTGACGGTATACTTTGTTGAGACGAGGTTCTTTCGCCCGCGGCGCTGACAATCCTTGCCCACTTGCTCAATATACATCCACGTAAGAAGTTCAAAGTTTATTGTTGCATTTATACATCCAACGTACGTACGTATGTAAAGAAAAAAATTAAGCATACCGTTTTTTCGGAAAATTATAGAGCGTTCCTGTTCGTGAATTTTTCCATTTCGAGCACTGCTTAGAATAATGATATGCTGAGCAGCTGGAACAGATAATTGTGGTGAATGCTGAGTGTAGGTATCCACTGTACGGAAATTTAGTTAATTAAACCGATTGTTCAACAAGTAGTTTAGAGCAATACGTAGTATCTAGTAAAAGGAAAAAAGGGCTTTATATATAATAAAAGTTAATATCAGGAGCTTAAATGGATCTGAAAGACAATTGAAAATGTTGGAGGGTGCATTTGAAGGATTTTTATTTCTTCGAGGATATGTATAAAAAGTAGAGAATAAAAGCTAAAAATGTAATAGCTTCATTAGTTACACTATAATTGTAAAATTCCGGGTTATCATGAAAAAAAACGTAATTTACTCGATTTATACAAACATGTCACATAAAAGGTCAAGTTTGATAGTTTTGACAGAAAATATGACGTACCTACTTGAATCGCCACTTAGCGAGAGAAAACGATGCAATATGCTTTATGTAAGAGCAGTTAAAATAGTATTAGTAACAATCTGCGCAAGTTCACGGTTAAATTTTTCTACTGTAATTCGTTAAGTTCGTGTAAATAGAAGAAATATGATAAAATAGATGCGAAAGCAAAATGAAAAAAACGATTGAAGGGTGGATTACAAAAACAACATAAGTATGTCAGTTTCTTCATATTTGAGATGTATGTATATGTCACGTGTCATTTTGTAAAATTTTGTCTATTTCATTTACCGTTATTTAAAAAAAAAACAGCACATAACACGGGTGTTAAAGTATTTTAATCAAGTGACATCTGTATATTACATATTTTTCTGATAGGTACATCAAAAGTTCTAATGATTATTATTTCTCATTGAAAAATAAGCACATATTGTGTAGTACCTATCACATCAAAAGAAAAAAAACATAATTTACTAGCAAGAGATTCTATTCAGTTTCTTTTGATCTTCTATTGTTCAGTTCTGACATATTTTGTTGTTTTTGTAATCCAGCCTTCAATTGTCATGAAGGAAACTGTGAAACTCCGTAAAAAGATAATAATTTCCTTATGGTTATAGTAGTCAATGACTTCGTGCCTTTTCAGCATTATTTCGACAGTGTAAGAATTAGCAAATCATTTAAACTATCGCACAATCGTCGCATCTACAGTCAGCATATTCTACACACGTGACATCGAAGTGCAATAATGCAGAGGCCAGCAGATTTCTCAATAGAAAATTTTGTAGCACTTGATCGCGTCGGGGTCACCACTTTCGCGGGGTCTCGTGGTTGAGGGACGAGAGCGCAGTATTTGGGGATGACCAAGAGGTGTAGATGGAGAGTCGTCAGGAGATAAGTTGCTCAGACTAAATACCTATTAGTATCAATCATAATCTCAGTCTGATAAGTAAACTTCGTGTAAGTCGCTCCTGTCCGACGAGTTTGGACCTCGGGACAATAGGTAGCATAAGTATTGTAACCTAACGCTCTTGTAACATACTCTTATACCAACGGTTTACGCTGCAAATAAAACTCGCTCCTGCATCAATCGGAGCAACCACCACCATATATTGACTTATCTTCTCTTCTCCTGACGACTCTCCATCTACACTTTCTGGTCATCCCCGAATACTGCGCTCTCGTCCCTCAACCACGAGACCCCGCGAAATGGTAAAAAAAATATATTAATGGGTCCCAGCAATTGCAGTTAAATTTAATGAATACGCGATCATGACATGGACTAAGGAAAAGACGGTTAGTGATGTTTTTGTTTCGGGGAAAGTGATAACGATTGTGCTTTGAGCTCGCAAAATACCAGTTCCCAATTACCTACTCGACCACGCGTTCAAAGCTTTAAGTCGATCGTGGCGAGTTGCGCAGATTGCATCAATTCGCACAATACTACTGAAAATTCACTTAGATACGCCTCAATACCTCTCACATACAATGGCCTATCTGAGCGATCGCACGCTCCAATATCAGACTGCCATCTTGCATTATAATTATAATGTTAACATTATTCCACAGTTTCGCTTTAGAATCGTGTTCAATTTGATAATGTAGTCGTTTTGTGCGAAGAGCACTGATTTAGCTAATATAAACACTGTGGACCAAAGGGTAGACGAATCGTGAAGTCTCGGGAATTTTCGGTTGTCATCGTAATTCTTGAAACATTTGCAGGGTTGGAATGGGGCTTATTCTCCCCACACAGAAAATTCGTCACGTAATTATTACACCGTGTGTATTAGTGGCTAAGACTTTACATTACAAGATTTTGATTATCTAGTAAAAAATAATTTTAATTCGAAAACTTCCTACTATTCAATGTATTCGATTTATTTATTTTATCGTAACACAAAATGACATTTATATATCATTATAAATAAAGTGAATTTAATAATAACGCGAGAAATACAGCAAGAGTCTACCAGGGGGTCTTAAAAAAGACACAAGTTTAAAAAAATCTAAGACAACATTCAACTAAGTATAAATTCATCCTCACATAAGTCACATACTATCCAAGGCCGTCAAAAATAGTATTGATTAAGGCCTGAACAAAAACGAACCGTAAGTGCGAGTGAGAAAGAATTTTGCACGCTCATATCTCAAAACCTCAAATGGAAATGGGCTGGACACATAGCTCGAAGAAAGGACAAACGTAAGAGAATCGTTAGTCATCCAGTGGTACCCAAGAGGTGCAAAACGTCCACAAGGTAAACCTAGAGGCTGCTGGATCGATAAAATGATAAAGTTCTGCGGAAGTACGTGGCAACGCAACGCACAGGATCGAGAGTCGTGGAATCAGCTTGGAAAGGCCTTCATCCAGCAGTGGATAGATTCAGGCTGATGATGATATCTCCACAATATGCGTTAGAGTAAGATAGAATTTCTACGGCTGAATTAAATATTTTTTTATAAACGTCGTCGGTAAATATTAATTTGAATGACTACAGTCATTTAAAAACTGCCAGCACGTGTTGCTGAAAATTATTGTTTTTGTGTTAAATATAATTTAGTAGTACTTATTTTTAGTTAATTTAGTAGAAAATGCGATTAACTATATTGTGTTTAAACTTGGAAGCCGTACTGAGGAGCAACGTTTCATAGTCAAGTAATAATAATAAAATTGAGATTCTACTGTGCGTTATACGTAAGAAACACGGCTTAATTTTGACGAAAAACACCGACCCTCTTTATATTATTACTCTGAGGTATCGATATCTTTTTTCAGAATCGAATCATGCAGAAACGGTATATTTAAATGCCGATCAACGATGACAATGCATTTAAATGTTTCGTTTTACTATTTTTGTTTGTTTATTATTCGTCAATAAATATAATAATAACGTAAATAATATCGATCAATAAATATCTATACCTACTGTTTTTAAGTTAATAATTTGACAGTAGATGTTTTGAGTCAGTGTGTTAACAACATCCAACCCCCATAGTGTGCCATGCCCCATAAATTAAGATAAGATTAGACCAATGCTATTTTCAAAACTTTTTGCATCTAATTATTGTTGTTTTTTTGCTTCAAACTTGTTAGGTAGTGCACTATTTAACTTTTGTATTTTATTATCATGACCATTGTTATTCAAGAAAATATTGCATTTTTGTAAAATTAAAAAGTTTTGATACCCTTATTTGATATGATATGAAAAGTATCTACACCGGGTACATTTTCTTTCGATCCGCAATAATTTTGGTGAACACAGCTATCGCCCCCTATTCACCAATGCCAAGTTAACTCTACACCTTGGGAGAACGAACAATTTTATTGATGCTATTTCTTACATTTACCACAAGTAGTAAAAATACATTTTTTCAACTAGCAACATCAATACATAGTATGAACCTTTTGACGTTTAATCCTAGCCAAAATATACAAAATAATGAGTATCACACTATTGTAATAGGTACACATGAAATCAAATAAACACATTGCATTGCTTCCGTTTTTCGAATATGCCCGAATAAATTGCAGAAATTTTGTTGACGTTACTAAAAAAATATCTGTTTTTTATTCATGAAGAAATAAAAGTTTTAATAAAAAAAATATCTATATATTACTATATTAAGTAGAGTACCTAGCTACATTTAGTCATGGCGAGTGGAAATTTTCGGGAATATTCCAATAAACTTCGGCTTTAGCGATTGAGCAGGGCATGGAAAGATATGTGTTCACATACCCGCACTATAATGTATCTTAACGCAATAATAGTTCTGTTAAAACCAACGACATTAATCAACGACAAATTTCAAATTCTTTAAAAACAAAACGGACAATCCAACTCGATGATTCTTCCTAGCTTGAGAGCGAAGAAGATGACCATGACGCCCAAGAATGATACACGTAGATAACCCAAGAAAAGTAATAAAGAAAGAAGTGGACCTGGACCCAATGTTGCATATTGGAGTAGAGAAAGCCATCTAAACAAGCTTTACAGAGATAAGGGATTCCGAGGCACTAAAAATCCCAGGCGTTTTAAAGTTTAGTACTCCACCTCGACAAAATGGAAATATACCTAATACAATGATGCGATAAAACAACAAATATATTAAGTACATTATTGATCAAGGACTAATATTATTATATATATATAAATATCGATGCATTAAGGTGATTACATATCTAATTATTAATATTTTGACCGACTTCCTGATTCTTATCGTTGTTATCAAAGTCTTTCCCGTTTCTAGGCCATCCAGTCATCGAAAATAGTATGTCATATATGACAAGAAATTCTATTTTTAGTATCAATCTGAAAATAACATCACACTACTTAATGGATGCTATATGCATTCCTGTACTCAGTTAAATTTTTCCATCGTAGTTAGTTTTATAATTTATTATTCATGCAGAAATTGTAGATCTATTGGAGTATTTATGTGTTAAAACTTATATATTATGATGCCAAGAAGATTCTGAAGAGAATTTTAAAAGTTTAAAATTAAATAGGCTTAAATAAAAATATCACCACATGCTCGATCAATTTCCTTCTCAACGATTACCTTTTGAAGTTGGTTCCAATCCTCTCGGTCTTGTGCTTTTTGTTGCAACGTACTTCTGCAAAACTTCTCTTTTAGGCCTATATTCAGAACATTCACTATCCGCTATTGATATATTATAGATGAGATCTTGACAAGATTGTTTGGGGCTGTTTGAATAAGATGGCATTTGGAGGTCGAAATTTAATGAGGATCTATACATACATACGTTATGGGGTAGAAAATATCACGTGACATAATGCAAATGCAGAGACGGCGCTGTATTGGTTATTTGCATAGAATGTCGGAGGGATTATCAGCAAAGCGGGCTATGTACGCAACTCTTGAGGCCAATCAAAGATCTGGATGGCTGAAGCTGAGATAACTGGACGCTACAGGAGATTTAAGGGAGCAGGAATCAACCAGGATATATTAAGTTTTTTAATTGAGACCATGACCCGCCAAGGGTTGTAGTGTCATAAATGATAAATGACTACCTCTTGATAGTTGATTGCCACTAGATTATTTGATTTATACGGCGATTGTCCCTTCTTTAAACTATCTGTACTCCCCTTTTTTCATTTAAGATTTTAAGCAAACTCTATTATATTCCACATACTTTGTTGCATTCCTGGCGTGTTATATCCAGCACGCACTGCTCTATACCACACTTTACTGAGGACATCTCTTTTACTTAGATCAAGTGGAGGTTATAATCATGATTGAAGTCTACGTATCCAATCCGGACCATGAGAACAAATGAAGACATGAGAATGAAAACTATGCAAAGACCAAATAGTGAATTTCACAAGAGAGCCTATAAACTGATTTAAAAAATATGTGTGATCCTATCATTCAAAAAGTGAATGTAACGTGATAGTTAAAATGGTTTTGAACATGTTATAAAAAAATAATTAAATATATGCAGATACATATTTTTTTATCAATTAAATTGTGTTTGGTCTTTATCCTATTTTCAATACCAATTTTAAAATTTTATTTTTACAGGAGAGTCTATAAACTGATATAAAAAAAGGGTGATCTTATCATTCAAAAAGTGAATGTAACATGATAGTTAACGTAGTTTTGAACATTTCACTATAAAAATAATTGAATATTTGCAGATACATATTTTTTTATCAATTAAATTGTGTTTGGTCTTTATCCTATTTTCAATACCAATTTTAAAATTTTATTTTTACAGGAGAGTCTATAAACTGATATAAAAAAAGGGTGAGCTTATCATTCAAAAAGTGAATGTAACATGATAGTTAACGTAGTTTTGAACATTTCACTATAAAAATAATTGAATATTTGCAGATACATATTTTTTTATCAATTAAATTGTGTTTGGTCTTTATCCTGTTTTCAATATCAATTTTATTAATTTATTTTTAAATACAAGTAAATGAATATTAATTCCATTTTTTGGCTTATTTATTTTCATAAATGTTTTTTATCACTTATAAGTAAAAATGTTACAAAATATGAGTATCAAAAATATTTTCCACTCATTTTGGAGATCAACATCTTCAACATTTTCGCCAGTTGTTTTTTAGTCTTCCTAGGACGACGAGGAGTACTAATTTCTTCTTCCTCACTTTCTAAGATGTACTCAGAGTCACTATATTCCATATTCTTGAACACATCTTCACTTTCACTCGACATAATATTAAGAAGACTCGACATAATAATAACCAAGATATTTGTAGTAGTCTAAAGACTGACTTAGGCCATCCGTTAACGCAGGAACTAAAATCTGACGAACTGGTTGGTGATGAAACTCGTAAGCTGGCCAGTGACTGATGCTTCGCACACGGCGCTACTGAAACCTAATAATCTCATAACCTCAAACTGTCAAACCCATTGTCTTTCTTAATTCATTCTAAGCTTTTCCCGTAATATCTTTACGGGAATATTCTGGAAGCCTGCAATTATACAGGCAGGAGCTTAGACTATAGATACATCTAGGCGCCACCCGTTGCATTGCTAAATGAAGCCGCGTGCCTTGCGTTTGGTTTGTGGGCGAGCGAACGCATTCGTCTACAAATGTTCGAGACCATAGACCATTTCGCTAGTGCTCGCCCAAAGTGCTCGCACTAGACGCTCAGAATTAAAATATAATTTTCTATTTTTTTTACGTTATATAGTATTTTTAAGCGGTAAAAATGCAACCATTAGATAAAGATATCCATAATTTAAGTTATTTTAAAGAAACACTAGGTCACTGATATTAAACTATATAATAAAATACAAATAAATTATCACGAATATGTATCAACTTACCTATGAAACGTAATACCATCTTCTTGCTTATCAGTACGGCTACCACATTTTAAGACAACACACAGAACCATCTTTTCTACTTAATTAATTAAAAATATTTACCATTGACTTTATGTTTAACACAAAAAATATCAATTTTAGCAACTCGAGCTCGCAAGTTATCGACGCTATGTAAAGCGTTTCGCCCCGATTTGATGTGCGATACTTTTGGAAACTAGCTCACAGATATGTAGACCTTTTATCTTACTCTAGCGCGTGTCGCAGAGATTGTAAGGGTGCCGAATACTTTCTCACTCGCACTCATGCATCGTTTTTGTTCAGGCCTTGGGCAGGAGTATATCTCAACATCTGCCATATGTTTTTAAATTAAAAATCAGTTCGCCCATTTTAACTTTTGACGCCTTGACTTGTTATTTGTTATTGTATGTTTAGTTCAGTTCAGTGCTACCAATTTTGGTAAGAAAATATGATTTTTCATCGAATTTACCGATATTGGTACCACTGTTTTATGGAACTGGAAACTGATAGACTGTGAAAATAGGATGTCGCGTCTCTTCGGTTTCGGTCGTGGACATTTTGAAACTGAGAGATTGCAGTCTTGCCGTCAGCGAGCCGCCATTAAAATACATTAGCTAGATACTGGAGTTTCAGACTCGTCTTTTTTTAGTATTCATTATTGTCTCACTTTTTAGGATAATGACAAGTCTAACGTATGACTATAGTCTGCGCTGAGCCTTACTGTAAATTTTTCACTTAGTTTTTCTTTCCAAAATATTGTGTGTTGAAAAATTTCTTACGCTTTTCGTGAAATATTACACTTTTTCTGAATACGTCCCTTATACGTGGAGGCTGTAAAGGTACCCCTCCCTCCCCTCTTAACTACCCTCGCAACGACCTCCTCGCCCCTTACTATATTCGCCGTTTTCCCGACATCAGTTTTCCAATAACCATCGCCGTGTTAGCATCTTCTGCATTGGTTCAACTCTAAAATAATACTCAATCTTAAGCTGTCTCCTCAAACATATATTTTACATCCTCGCGCTAAACACTCTGTTACTAACATTATGTGATAAAAAGATAACGCACTTTCTCATACAATGACAATTATCAAACGTGATTATTTCAAATTTCAGTAGACTAAAAGTATTTTTGCATGGTAATTTATATGTACATGTTTTGTATAAAAAACTCATTTTTAAAACAACATTATTTTTTATAAATTGATAAAGTATTATTAAAATTATAATATTACCAAAAGTCAGTTTTAATAAATTCAATTGATCTTTTATTATATTATTGATTTGACTAAATATATATAAAATAATATTATAATATAATTTTCAAGTGGTCTTTAATAATATGCAATAACGTTTAATAATGTATGTACCAGTATAAATATTGAAATTTAAATAATTCGGCGTAAAAAAATCAATTGAAAAAGACAATTTTAGTTCGTTTTATAAAGTGTAGTAGAAAAAAGTGTTCACAAAATTATAACAGTATTAATTCATTTATGTGTCATTTAACTGTAGCCGATATGTTTATTTACTAGTAAATACTTTCTTCAGATATTGTTTCAATTTAAATAAATATTTTTTAATTCTTTTTATCTAGTGCAGTAAAAATGCTATCTTACATAACGGTGTTACTGTCAACGCGTTTATCTATCATTTTAGTTGTAGTATTAAATTAAGATATTTTGGCATAATGCACGAAGAAGTTAATTGCTACAGATTATAACAACAATAAATAACAGAAAGAATTTATTTGAACACATTGAAAATGCTGTCGTACTGAATTGGTATTCACCATTTAACATACCCCTACAATGACATTAATACTTTGACCTAAAAACTATCGCCACTTACCGGTTTCTATGCAGTATAAGAATATAAAATAATACATCGCCATGTCAGCTAATTTTCTTGATCAAACGCAGTTCACATTTTCATCATGTTTCTTCTTCTTTGGCGGTTTTCTATTTTACCATTTTTTACTGAAGAAGCTCGTGAGGTGACTTTCAATGAATCGAATAATATCAATAATTCTCTTGATGATTATCAACCATTTTGCAATGATTCTGTAATTTAAACCCCTAAGTGACAAATATGGTATGATATATACTTAATAAATTATTTAACGATTACGTGACTTTTACATAATCATTTAATTTAATAATTTGAAACGCAATAATGTTAAACATAATATAAATAATCCAAATTGATGTATTCCTCCATTCATAAGTATTAACATTAAAACTGTATAAACAGCACAATAATATATAAATAGTATGGAATTATTAGTATGTTAATCATATTTTTAAAAAATGTGTAAAAGACACTCATAACGCACTTTTTAAAAATAAGTAAGATTTGTGCATTTCTTTGCAAATGTTAATATATAATAAATCTTATCCCATTTTCCTGTGATTTTTTTAAAGCCGGACGTGTTACATGGTATTAATTGTTCTCTACTTAACACAGCCAATCACTGTCCAAGTACATATTATTATTATTTTTTGGCTACCACATTCATCAGTGGGTATTTATTCTTCAGTGAATCACTATTCGAACCACTGCCCAAGATATGATGGTATATTTTTAATCAATCATCTAAAAATCACTTGGTTAGCTGAAAAACTAGCTATAATTACGTTATTTAACAGTAACTAAAAGTATCACTTCTTGGTTATTTATAGATTATAGACGTAGCATAATAATAGGACAGGCTGATAACCTTAGTACCGGAAATTAGTTCACTATGAAATGCGAATTTCGAAAATTAAGCAAGAAAATTTTCATACACTTCCTGTGTGAAAATATGAATTACATTTTAGGATTCATCCCAAGCATTACTACAAATGTCATGCTTACCTTTTTACAGTAACTTTCTCCGACATCTTTCTCTTTTTATCGATCTGTATTCGTGTTTAAAAATCATGGAAAAAGATTCAACACTTTTATCAGTAAAATTATGTTGTGTTCCCAAAATTCGCCATATATTTCGTATTTGTGACATACACCATCTTTATTATTTTGTTATCCAAACATTGGTACTTATCAGAATCTGTCTTCTAAATATTGACAGACCGTTTTTATTTTTTATATCCGAATTTTCGTTTTCCTAGATACCATTATTTTTGCACCAGATGTAGTCTAATTTCTTAGTAAAAGTAACACTTGTTAACTCCCTGCACTCTATTTGACAAAATTATCATTCAATATATTATATCATAATGGAAAATATGTAATATAAAGTATGAAATATTGTAATATCGTCACCCGAGTTCCATCTAATTGTAAGTAGATTTATTATTACATAATAGATTATAACTATTGCATCAAAATATATGCGATATGTTATACTGCCAATCAATAAAATATAAAGATTTATTATCAGTGAAGACAAAAACCAAAACGATACTAACACTTCATTTTCGCCTTACAACAAAATATAAAACATGATAATTATATATTAGTCTGTCGATATTATTAAGTAGATAGACTACATATTACAGGAAGATTTTTGAGTTTGTTGTAATTCCAGCAATAATTCAACAAGTTTCATTTAACACGTATAAAAACAAGAACAATAATTATAAATCTAATTTTTTCTTGCAATACATTTGATTGAACAGTTTTAGTATCTCTTATCAAAATCTTAATAGTTTGTAAGGCAGCTAAATATGTGTTCGTAAATTAAAGTCCAAGTGTTTGTCAAAACGGCATAATCGTGTTAATAATAATTAACTAACCATAAAAGTGATACTTAACGTTTTAACCCCATCTGCACATAACTAAAACATGACCATACAGTTAAAAAGAAAATCTTGATACGAATATCAAATATAAAGTTTGACAATGATATAATAATTATAAATTTTTGATCCATTAATTTTCTTCGCCCAGTTATTTTCAAACTGTGTACGTTATTCTGCTGATGTCTCGATGTCAACTGTCAATTATTCCTGCACTCCACAGCTAATATAGCATTTGTTAGAAAGAACCACTTATACTAGAGTCTTTATATGACCTTGTCGATAATCACCAGATTCTTCAAACGGGTTCTCCTGCGAGCAATATGGTAAAAAATATAGTGTCTTACGCACAACGCCGAGAGCATAGGGAATTATTGATGGCCAGCTGTTTCACGATGAAGGCGTTCACGATGAAGGCGTTTGGCCGCCCATGGTATTCTCAAAGCATCTTCATCTATAGCCACATCTAAAAAATGACCAAATATATTCTCACTCTTGCCTTAGTATACATATATAGTATATATGTATTTAGATAATTTAAAATCATTATTATTATCTTTCCATCGTACTGTATTCTATATTTTTATCTTTATCGACTGAAATGCCACCAAAAATTGCTCCCCCATCGTTTTTCTGCACTCACCAGTTCTGATCGCATCTGGAGAAGGAAATTCGTAGCGTAACACGCTTTTCCACATTTCATGTTCCTATTATATTTTGCAAGCCATATTGCAAGTTTGTATTTTATTCATTTTACTGGTGCCAAGATGTCAATCGTCCAGTTGATTAACCATACATAATATAATATCGCCAGTGAAATAAATGGCATGTTATATTGTTTAATATGCTATATTTCTCAAATTGATATTTAAAAAAAAATAGAATATTGTTATAAAATAATATTGTTTCATAACTTATAATTTCTTTAGTCATAAAAGGGTTAAATTATTTCTTCTGCATACGCTTGCGTGCAAATCATTGTGTAGAATAAAAATTACTCTTATAATTATTCCACACGCATACAAAACACTTGAAACGAATAAAATTCTTTTATTCTAATGAAAAAATATAGTGAATGAAAAAAAAACAATTTAATTATGTAACATTTAAGTGAAGTGTTTATCCTAATAATAGAATTATTATGTGTTAAGAAGATTTCCAGACATTGACTGACAAAATAAGTGTTTAGTTTGTATGGTAGTGGACTAATCGTATAGTTTAAATGTTCGAATATTACCGAAAAAATTGTACGAGTTTTTTGTGAAATAGGTAAGATCCTTTTAAATGTATTATTATAAGTTACTTATTCATATCATGATGCATGCCTGATTTGAATTGACCACAAGATATACCACACTGTACTACAATGTAAAACTGTATATTATCTGTATGTTTGTATTACTAATTTTGCATTTATTATAAATTGACCAAAGGCTTACCTGAATGCAATAATAATATTTAATTTGCAACGGAAATGTCATAATGGAGTCATTCTAATATTATACTTAAGTGCTCACACCTAAAATTGACCCAAATAATTCTGGCCATTTAACATCAAGGTTTCATTTAAAATTATACTTTTTTGGATCTTCTAAGTCTAATACCATGGCTGATCAAGTTTCGTGTTGTTTTATAATGTTTATTTTAATCCAGAGACTTGAAAAAATGACTGCCAATCTTTCTTAAAAAAAAACTCTCCGAAAAGGGCCCAAGATAGATTGCAAAATTAGTGGTAATAAACAGTATCATATTATGTTTATTGTACGTACATCATTGATTTTTTACTTCGTCACTCAGGATAAAATCTGATTTTGTACAATAAACGTCTATTCAAGTGTCTAATTTGAGAACACTTCTCAAAATTTATTCTTCTCCATATCTCATTTTACGCTCAGCTGACGAGAATTTATAAATTAGTTTTGCTACAAATGATACCGGTAACTTTTAGACATCCATTTATTTTCACAACTTAAAAGAAAGCGTCTCAAAAACTAAAAAAATCCTTGAAATTAAATTGGTTCGTTGAAAGTGTATGGAATTGACAGCTTATAATTACTTTTAATTACTTTCCACCTTATTTTCATGAAACTAGATTTTTTATGTGTTGGTACCTTTTTTAATTACTTTGTGCTGAAAGAAGAATGGAATCAACTTTTTAATATAATCTGAAAATGGCGATATCAATTCTAGTGTGATAAATCACATAAGATTAGTTTCATTTCAAGAAATAAAAATTGTGAGGTAAAATTACTAATAATTATATATTTGATACATGCAATTTATAAGTACCGAGCCGAGCTACATAGGATATCGACGTTATGTTAAATTGAAATAACATTGAAAGCACGTGTAATATTTTTTTTGATGTGCCGTAAATACAGGTGATGAAAACATTTCATAAATTAAGTGGACCATAATTGTTGTCAAATAAAATGAAGGGATCCGGTCATTTGAAAAAGGATAAAATTCTCAAATTATGAAAAATACACCGAACCATCTAAAGATCAACCATTAAATTTTATAGAAGTAAAATAAGGATAATATTCCGGGGCGATATGTTAAATAACATAGGCGCAAACATTTCATCTGGGGGCTTCCGGTTCGATCCTGGTGAGGTCACAAAATATATTTATGTGATTTTCTCAAAGCTTGGGTGTTTGTGATTGTTTCACTTCTACTTACTAATTACGCTACTATTATTAGGTCCTCGTGGCCTGTTATGTTAAAAAAGAATAACATTCCGATTGATGAAACACAATCATGTAGAGCTCCTCACTGTCAAAGTATATGATGGAATAGTCACAATTAATTTCAAAAGGTTACAGGATACCCCAAAAGTTATCCACTACATATCTACCGTAACTAAAGAGTACAAGATATTTTATGATGAGTCTTTAGTATTCTACTACCCGCATACGTGACAACAATGAATAAAAACGATTTTTTTTCTATTACAACTATTTCATAATATTTATAAAAAAGGATAATTATTTTGTAGTTTATGATTCTTCTTTCTTCTTTTGACCGTATCTTATCCTAATATTATGCTTATATGGGCCTTGAAAGAGTGGAGATTTGTATTAACAGATTTTTGCTTTACGAAAAATGGATGTCAGCCATTTGCTCAACCTATTAGGTCCATACTCAAACACAAATTGAAAAACATTTTGTGTATTTGCCATACCTAAGATTTGAACCTGGGACGCATTATAAGCCGACGCATGAACCGTTCGGCCACCGTGGGATGAGTTTATGAGTTATTAGTAAATAATAAGTTTTTTTATTAAAGTATTAATACATAATATAGTAAAGCATTTAATAGAAAAATGATAAAATTTCAGCACTTTTATTTAATAATAATTAATAAACTTTACTATTGGGTAGTTTTACCCTATAAAAAATAATTGAATACTTAGTTAGCTCTATAAATAAGTATCGGTATTTTTTTTCAATAAAACTAGAGTCACTGGTGTTATACTTTTTCCAACACTCGTTATACTGTCATATCTCAAATAAATGCTACTATTTATGTCATAAATTTGTACAAATTACCACTTCGCCAAAGATATGATCGAATAAAATAATATTTAATTCTGTTTTAATGATTTTCTTCTATTTGTGAATCGGCCAATTAGGCTCAGTTCAGACACGGCGGATTCACCGCGGGAGCCATTTTTTTGCGGTTGACTAACGGATATAGAAGCTAGTACAGATTGACTCCATGCAGATCAAACCGCGCGGAATCCGCCATGTCTGGACCGAGCCTTAGTTTTGACCAATTTTACTTTGTACAAATTACACGTAACAAAATTAATTGGTAAAATTAAAATATTTTCCCAGGGTGTGTGATGAGAAAGTGGTGTGGATGAGGGTTGCGCGGCTGCTGCCGGCGGCGGCAGCGTGGTGCTGCGCCGCGGCCGCCGCGCTGCCCGCCGCTCCTCAAGCCGCGCTGCTTGCCGCTCCGCAACCCGCTCTGCTCGCCCCCACAATGCCGACTGCGGGGCCACCTCCGCCCGGTGAGCAGCTCTTTTCGCCGCCCGACGAAGACGATCAGCCTCCGTCGTCGGATGACGAGGAAGACGAGCAGGACGAGCATAACTCATCAGGTGAGTAAACTCACACATGTACTATTATTTATTTCATTTTAGGCTATTTTTACGACTAGGGATTGCAATACCGGTATTTCAGAACCGGTATTCAATTATTTATCGATACCGAAATACCGGTTTCCAAAATCCAATATACCGGTATTTTCGGTATTAAGAAAGCATACACGTTTATGTTTTTCGAAATTGAAATTAATGTTATTTTAACATTACTTACTACTATATCGTATATTAAATTTAATATATAAGTTTTATGCTGTCAAAATGCAAATATATTGACTGAAACTAACAAAGGTTAAATAATATTAAAACAAAATCCTTCAAATAGACTCATAGAATAATAATTGTCGCGATGAATTAACGTATTTCGAAAAAGATAACATTCGTGGCTAATATTTTTAAATAGATTTTAATAGTCATATTTTTATTGATAGCTACTTATTTTTTTCTATAATTTATTTTGACGAATATCGGTATTCAATAAGAATTACCGAAATACCGGTATTAATATATTCATTCGGTATTGCAATCCCTATTTACGACCGAACAGCGAGTATTAAGCAACACGGTGGCATATTTGGTAGAACGCCAATATCTAAAGTTGAATCCCGGATGCAGGTTTAACAAAAACTACATATTACATGCGTGTGAAACATGGATCCTAAGTAAAAGTGAGATCCAGAAACTTAAAGTAGCACAACGTGGTATGGAGAGGTCCATTTTTGGCATAACGCGAAAGGACAAAAAGAGGAATGAGTGGATTAGGAAACAGACAAGGGTTTGAATTCGCAAAAAACCTCAAATGGAAATGGGCTGGACACATAGCTCGAAAAAGCGACAACCGTTGGACAAATTTAGTCATCCAGTGGTACCCAAGAGGTACAAAACGTCCGCAAGGTATACCTAGAGGCTGCTGAATCGATGAAATTATAAATTTCTGTGGAAGTACGTGGCAACGCAACGCACAGGATAGGACAGAAATGGAATTAGCTTGGAGAGGAATTCATCCAGCACGGAATACATTCTGATAGGCTGATGATGGTGATGACATGTTGAATACAAACTACTTATTATAGAGACCAATATTTTCTACTTAATCGAAATAGGCCGGACATATCGCTTGTTAAGTGAACAATCGATGGACAAATATATCATGTACATATATATCATACAGTAGTACGTTGGATAGACGAACTCATAAAGTTCGGTGGATGTACGTGGCAGCAAATAGCTAGGGACCAAAAGAGTAGAGGGGGCTAGGAGAGGTCTTCATCCAGCAGTGGGTCGACCCTGACTGATGATGATGATGACGACATAATTTGAAAACACTTTTGAAAAATACATAACCATTAGAAAAAAAAATGAAAAAATACGATGCCTTGCAGAATTTGAACTGCGCCCCTCGGGAATCGTGCCCATGTGCACTGACCACTATACTACAGATATATTATCCAATTGCGACCAATTTAACTAATGATTGCATTTATAATCTATTAAAATTTTAAATTATGAATCTTGTGAATTATTATTCGTTGAATAAAAAAATAGTTTATTGAATTATTAGTAAGGCAAGTACTGACACCTTGACACCGGTTAGTAATTAAGGTAATTTAATACTTTGATAATACAAAAAGTCAATTGCCAATTAGTAACGCAATTTATAAAGTGCTTCAGAGAGTATTGTAAAAACCATAATACAACAATAAGTTAATACAAACATCCATCCTGTGGAGGTCCATATGGTCTTCTTAGGATCGTATATGGTCAAATATTGTTTCTTTGTTATGCACCACAACAGGCCACGAAGCACAATTACAGAGACAAAACTCCCAGGCTTAAGGAATTTGCATATTAGATTATGTAATTATATTTTGACCTCACCGGGTATCGAACTCGGAGCTCCCGAATGGAAGGACAGCGCCTTACGCACTGCACCACGAGAGCCGCCAAATATATTTATATACTTAATTATATCTTTATCTTATTCACTTCTTCCGCCGTGTTTACCATATTCTTAACTATAATCCCTTGTCTTGCCATCATCTTGCTGGTATGGCAATCCACAAAATATTTTTTTTTTCTTTGCCGACCAGATCCGTTGACGTTGACGCTGACGTCAAAAAGAAGTAATGATGGTAGTGGAAGTATTTGATCCAGTACAAGAGCCCCATGGGTTGAGTGAATTACTTATACTTTTATTATAGTCCTAGTAAAAAATCTATTAATACAACCTCCGCCCTGTGGAAGTCCATATGTTCAATTTAGGATCGAACATATTGTTAAATACAAAATACATGCTTGAAGCATGGGTGATGACCATCTTTTCGTCATATTCTTATCGAATAACAAATTTGATGAAAGGCTATAGTTTAATGATTTTCTTTTGCATATATAATAATCAATGTTTAAAAACCATTTTTTTTAATTGCTTCACTATTAATATCAAAAGGTTTAGTTATGTTACTTGCTAGCTCCGTGCTCCAAGTAAAATCTTTAATTCAAAATATCTATGATCAAAAAATGTAATATTTTTTAAATAAACTTTATTTGAAAGAATGTTTAAAATATCAATCTTCAGCATCAAAAATTTTTCGGACAGTAAATCATCATTCATCGTTGCCTTGTAAAAAATACTTTTATAACAGAAAATAGATGAAAATCTGAAGCAGTAAATTTTTTCAGTTCTCCATCTTTGCTCGACTCGCACCAGATATGCGAGGGGAGTTCCATAAGTTCTAAGTAATGGGACAGAGAGAAAAGAATATGTATATATTATTAACTATTTTTTTTTATTCAACGAATAATTCACAAGATTTTGAGAATGTACCGTTCTAATTATTGAACACATTATAATAAAATCTAGTGAATTATTCGTTGAATAAAATAAATAGTTAATTTTTTTTTTTAGAAAGTTTAACTAAGTTACAACAGAAAATATTGGAGTGATCCGTGACGTCGGTGAGTAATTAAAGTAAAACATACTTTAATTTAGAATACAAAAACCGATTGCCTACCGTAATTTGGAGAGCGCTTATGAGCTTATTAAAAAAGCCAATAGTTAAAATTTGTCGCAATTAAGCATGGCAGGTTCGATTCCTGCCGGGTGTCTTACAAAGATTTTTTCTATTGGCTATATTTTCTCATGAGTGTTTTTAAAATTATGTCTTTTGAATATATATATTATATTTTTATTTTTTAGTAGAATCTCCTCGGACATTCTTAGATCTATCGATTATTTTTTTAAACTTTCATAAAAATAATTTTCCGATTTGCCTTAAAAATACTCGTTTACGGCTGCCTGTAGGGATTCATCATCATCACAATGTTTTCCACGTAAGACTGGTTTCAAATTTGGAAACAGGTAATAATTACTAGGTGCCAAATCAAGACTATAAGGTGGGTGAGGCAATTCCTGGAAGCCGAATTTTCTCATAGCAGCCATTGTAATTTGAACCTTATGAACAGGTGCGCTGTCATGAAGTTAGAACACGCCTTTTATTAATTTCCCCCTATGTTTTACTTAATAGATTCTTTTAAGCGGCTTAGAATATTAGTTTAGCATTGTCCTGCGATGTTGGTGCCTTTTGGTTTATAATCTATAAACAGGATTCCATGTGAATCCCAAAACACCGTTGCCATTACCTTCCCAGCCGATGGTACATCCTTAAACTTCTTGGGTGCTGAACCATCCTTTTTATACCACTGTATGGACTCTTGTTTTGGCTCAGGGTCAGAGATGAACACACGTTTTATCTGCCGTAACAATTTTGTTGATAAGTTCCTCTTGATTGACGCCAGACAGCTTCAAAAACTGCTTAGAACATTCCACACGGTAACTTTTTTGATGTGGCATAAGCATTCGTGGCGACCATCTTGCGCTTACCTTTGACATCCCAAGATTTTCCTGTACAATTCTGGAAATTGTTGTTTTGGATAGATTGGACCTTTCTGTGATTTTGATTAGTAATAGCCGACCATTTTCTTCGAGTTTTAATACCATTTCATGTGTGGTGACGTCACTGGGCCTTCCATAACCGTCGTCATCTTCTACTGACTATCTACCCTGTTTTAATAAACGTTACCGTTTGTAAATCATGGTTTTACCACAAAAAGAGTGCTATAAACCAATTTCGTTTCATTCTGGATGGCTTCCATACCCATTACCTGTTTTATGAAGAATTTAATTACTGGACGGAACCTATTTGACATTTTTTAAATTATCATTGACTTTTATTTTTGTTCTTTTGAATATTGGAAGCG
This sequence comes from Rhyacophila brunnea, assembly GCF_057557595.1. NCBI lineage: Eukaryota > Metazoa > Arthropoda > Insecta > Trichoptera > Rhyacophilidae > Rhyacophila > Rhyacophila brunnea. The sequence goes on from NW_028232752.1 coordinate 34,744,542, forward strand.
ATTTAAGCGATTGTTCTAAATCAACTTGAAATTGCACAAGTATACTTGCTACTTTCACCACCAATCCACGAACTTATAGAACTCCCCTCGTAAACTGTAGTTATAATTAATAAATACATCAATAGTGAGTAGGTACTTACTGGGAATTGATTTTAAATTAAAAATATATGAAAAAAAAAACAATACAATAATGAACATACAACGTTCAATAATTAAACTGGTACATTCTTAAATCTTGTGAATAATTCGTTACTTTCAATTCTGTTTGTTTGTCAGTCAGCTACTGGCTTGTTTCATAGATGCCAGAAGAGAGAACCCGGGTTTCGAAAAAATAATTTATAATAATATAATTATTTCTTCAGAAAAAAAAGAACGTTGCGTTTATTCAAATTTATTTCTCAACGCCTACGAACGACAGCCTAATCTGACCTCATTAAAAATAGTATCATTAATTCCAAACGCCTACTTATTGCATTTATCAATTCTGAAATATTAAAAATAAATTTATATACATAATATATTATATGGTATATTATTAGTTATTTAACTATATATGCACTGAAGTACATACATAAAACTGACTCGATAGTGATGTATGAAATAATTGGTCTGGAAAAAAATTCTTGGCGATGCAGCAAGTTACCGCTATTTCTTTATGTTAGGAAATGACGATGGTAAAAGCATATTTTCTGTATAAGACATATACTTTTGACCTACCATGAGCCTTGCAAAATTTAATATAAGTACTACGCAAGAGGTTATCTCTCTAATAAGCGATTACAACCACGACCACGACCAATGCAATAACCACACATCATATTCAAGAAATACATTTCTCAAAATGAGGTACCTCCTTATAATATAAACCGTAACCTAAAACTGAGACATTTTATAGTTTGCTGATATTCACTAAAATCTATTTTTTTTACACATACTCGTAGATGTGGATGCTAAACTTGCATATACCACTGAGTGTTTAGGCCTCTGAAGTGTATTTGTATAGATGTCTTCTCACAATTCCTTGAATTAGAGTGACTAATTTTGACGTCCTCAAATGGCTGTGAAAATACCGAGAAACTCTACATAGCATCAAAACTGGAAACTTACAGAAACTCGGCCGCGGACAAAAATACAGCGTCACTCAGTTCATTATCTAAGGAAATATAAACGGTATATGTAGCAAAGGAAGACGCTTCATTTTGTGACTTAACAACCACTGGTGGCAGACCTCCGATATGGTAAGGCAAAAGAATATTCTTTCTAAAAAAAATGAATTCATCAAAATCACCACTTTTCCCCTATGGAATCTTGTTCAATGACACTTAGAGTGTTTGACAATTGAGTTAGTATTGGCATTTTGACTGAATGGAATAATTCTATAAATAGCCAGAGAATTTGATTCTGAGTATCGACGATTGATGTATGAGACAGAAAGAAACCTTATTCGCTTGCTAGTTCAAACGAATCTGTTGAAAATACATTATATCAGAGCGAATGAATGAGATTGTGGTTATTTTACTCCGGCTGATTAAATAACTTTGATTGTACAATCAACAACGGAGTTATTCTACATTGTGGTTTCTGTATTGTATTTCATCTTTTGTGTTATATATTTTTTCGGCTGCTCCATTTCCCAATATTTGCGATAAACAAGCGCTATTACGTCGTACTTTTTGACGCTCCGGCGTGATACCGCATGTAGGTCACGATTTTGGTTTACGACTCCAAAGTTTGGCACTTTTGAAAATGAAATAACTTGAAAAATGCCGTGTCGTTTTAGTGGTTACCTTTAGTTAACTCTTAAAAGCATAGAATGCTGTTAATAGTGATCAACCCTTATTTTGGACAGAATATGACGATGGAGCATAGAATTAAATTTCTTATTTACTAATTAACTGAGCTAAATAAATGAACACGTTGTCGCTGAACTGTTAAAACTTCCAATAGGTACAACAGTTCTCTCAATAAGTTTTATTTTTTATATTCTCTGTTCTGTTATTTTAGTTTTTAATTTGACTGTATATCACAAAAATTTAAATATAAATATTTAATTGTCGAAATCTTTAATTTAACTTAATTTAATACCTAATAATGTCTCCAATATATATAGTCATCACGTGGGTGCTATGCCAAATAACGAACCGCCCACTACCTACATGTTATTTAGATAAATTAAGTTATTCAAAGATTTACAACAAAAAATTGAGTCACCTTTATTTTTCTGACAAGAAAGCAGTTTTGTGGCTTTCGAAGGTTTTAATATCTCAACGATAATACAATAATATAATTATAGAATTCGCCGTGGAAAGAGGCGTTATACTCGTAACATATACGTATGACATGTAACCACTAAAGTGGCTGGTAAAAAAGACATTGATGAAATTATAATTATTTACTAATTTACGTACTTTTGAGTATTTTAATGCAAACGTTTGGAAAGTTTGTGGCAGAATTATTCCCAATTGCGTCAAATTACAATTTGCCGATTTTAAATAATACACTATATCTATTTGTAGCCTTGTTAATTGACAATAGGTGCCATGTAATTAATTAACCACCAATATTTTATGACCCATTACACCAATTTGGTCCATATTAATATTTTGATGAAACACATGCAATATAAATGATACATATAAATCTGCAGTATTCGAGTAAAACAATAAGAATTAGTCGGTTTTGGTCGAAAATTAGCATTAAAAATATTCTCTTCAAGAGTAAACAGTATATTTTAAGATCTTAAAAATTATTATCAAAAATCACACCTAAAAGTAATTTTGCCTAAATTTAAAAGTGCTCTCATGTGGAATAATTATTTCAGGATTATATAGGTTCATAGTATTGTGAACACAGTATAATTAATACATTGTCAGTATTCCCCCTTCACAATATTGTCTGAAATTATTGCTATATTTAGTTACACCTGAAGTAAAAGATTTTTGGTGGTTTCTAATACATTCAATCTAATATACATAATTCATAAAATTAGACTTCGGGGCTTCAATCGTTCTAAGAAACTTTAACGCAGCATTCTGTTTTCATCAATATTTTAATAAAAGCTAATAAAAATCAAGAAAAAAATTTAATAGTCTAATAAAGTAAAGTCTCTTAAATAGACATACAATTCTATTTTTTACATAATTTTCACAACAAAGAAGAAAATGTGTGAACCAAAGTAAGATCACCAATGCGTTAGACAGCGGCGTGGGGCGGGGGAGGTAGGCTGTCAAGATTCGACATAAATAGTGCACACTAAACTTTGTCTGCCATACTTATTTGTTTTCATTGAAGTACGAATGCAATATGCTGGTTAGCATTTCTATTTTTATAAATGCCACATATGTTTCTCAAGACTGTAACTATTTTGTTAACGGCTCCATTTATATAGTTGGGTAAACTTAATAGCGACATCTCTGTAGCTGGTTCTTATTTTTTATGAATCACGTTTTAACGGCACGTATTTAAAATTAAGCATTCAATGTAAATAATACCTACATTCATTTTCCATTGCGAGTTGGAACCAGATTATAAAGATTCGTTGCGTAATGTAGAAAATAAAATCAAAATATTTTATTCGTAATGCCAAAGGTTGAAGGGATAATTCTCATAAAAATTCACCGCGTAGACTGCTATCAAAAAACTGTGTTTACGGTCAAAAATAAAACTTCATAAATAAATTTTCGCGAGAGAACATTTCCTAGCGTTACGTTTTGCCAGACAGGTGACCGACATAAAGCGTCATGTTGACGCAACCCTGAGGGAGACAAAAACATTTTATTTGCTTGTTTTTCTTAGCCATCCAGATAGCTTTTCACTAAAGTAGAGTTGAGACAGTGAACGATAAAGAAATAGATTAGAAAGAGATAACATCGCTACAGTTGAAACTTGTTCTTTTACGCCAGCGTATTGTTTTTCTTCTACATTGTATACAAACCTGTCTATATGCATGGTTCTCTTTTGTATACCTTTCTCTTTGTTGGCGTATCTTGCATCTCTATCCAAAGAGAGCCCGTGACGTCATGCTAGAGGTGGAACTATGACGCGGTCAATGCCCCCATCCCTATTCTGCCCTTACGACTCTAAAGAAAAATTTTACTACGTGCTTTTAAGAACCCCGTTCGTAAATTTATGTGATTTAAAAAACATGAAAAATGAAAAAGATTTCAGGTAAAAAAAAATATTTATCGCTTATACGTTTGAATAAGTATGACATAATATTATTTTTCCCATTTTGGCTGTATTCAAGTTTCTATAGAACTCTATAATTCAGAGAAAATAAAAAGTGGGTGAATAAAATGTTGTATAAAAGCTCTTAAAATGGGTTAGTTGTAGTGGTTATATTTTGCAATTGTTTATGAAAATTCAGTCAAAGAGATGGGAAATAAAGGTGATTTTTGCATGTATTATACCACACCACATAACATAGTAAGTTTTATTGTGATTAATTGACCAACCCTTCGATAAGATTTTTTATGATTTAGGACTCCTACTTATATCAAATTTTGACAGTACATTTATAAGTGCAAAATCAATATTATTCAGTTCACATTAAACAGTACAACTCAAATCCATCTATAACACGTAAAAACTAGAGTCGGGCATAACAGTATAAATAAAATCCTCAAACTGTACGCGGTTACAAGAGTATAAAAAGTATGTTTTTATGAACCATTTTACTATTTTTTATTTTGTTATTAACATTTTCCCAGGAAGGACGTTTTTTTTGTTTTTATCTACATTGTCATGTCAAAAAAATATTAAGACCTTTTCATGTGCTAATTTTGTAGGAAACATTTTTTAATATTTCAACTGGATTATAAGATAGCTTTTTCTTGATAAAATCCATGAAATCTTATTTTTAATGTCATTAGTGGCTGGAGTTTGACAACTCAAAAAACCAATTAAAGTTCAAAATATAATCCCGTTATCTGTCTTTTTCCTGGCTAAAAAGATGTTCAATGCGATTACACTACTGATAATATTGATATAAAGTATATAAAGTTGAAGCATATTGATTATATTATATACCTATAATCATGGACCCCACATCCTAAAGCGGCCCCCCCGACCAAGATCTTTGGCGGGCCCCCTACCCATCGCTAGGTTTAATAGCATGTGTGATGCACAACATAAGCGTTTTTAAAATTGTGTTAGAGGTAAAAGTAAGGGCTGTCAGTTTATTTGTAACGATTTAGTGGAGTTTTAATACATCTACTTGAATTATGGAGTTGTCGAATGGTGTACAAAATAATCAAAAATTGCATTTTACAACTTCATTTTTTAAATGTTAACAACCGCTTCGTGCTAAAGCGCCGCAGACAACTTTTTTTACTATTAGAGTGTGTGATGATCATATTTGTAAAGTGTGTTTATCTCATATATCTGATTGACCCGCCACGCCGGGCCCCCCTGAGCCCGGGCCTCTAAGCTAGAGCCCTGTCAGACCCCCCCCCCTTGTGGGAGCCATGCCTATAATATATTTAAAAGAAACCTTCCAGTATTGTTTCTGCTAGTAGTAGATAGTACTTGAGACAGCACCTATCAGAAATAATACTACAATAATATTAACGAAATAATTAATATTTGTATCAAGGCATCAGAATACTGGGCACCCAGAAAACAGAATGAGATAAATATGAATGAATATCTTTGAGAGGTGAGTTTTAAGAAGAATCTTTGGGGATATTCAAGAAAGTGGATATGGAGGTGAAGGGTAATTAGGAGCTGTACATAATTTATGGGGGTGAAAAGATCATGTGGAGATACGATCGGCCACTGCATAGACTGCCGGAGGATGTACCGGTGAAGCAGTCTATGTTCGCAACCCCCGATGGCAAGAGAAGACCTGTACGGCCGAAAATGAGATGGCTGTACGTGGCACCACGGGAGATTTAAAAATTCTCGATCAAATCAACTGGAGAGTGTCGGCGCTGATCGTCCGGGATGGAGAAAGTTTTTCAAGGAGGCCAAGACCCGCCATAGGTTGTATTGTACCATTAATGATGATGATGATGTGCTTCAATAATAATTATTAACAATACGATTTCTATAAATTAGCCTATTAAAATCTTTATAATATAATAACAATGCAGATGAAATACTATATAAATGCAGTAGGTAATAAATTAAAACAATTAAAAAAAATATCGGAAAAACAACTTTAATTTGATTTAAATTATATCGATAATTTTTTAAGACTATCACTCATTAAATTAATCCTAGATAACAATACTTACAGCTTTTAGAAATAATTATTATGTCATAAGAGACTTAAACAGATTTTCTTGTAGGTAGGTCTTAATAATATGAGAATTTGTGTAATCTGGATCGTAGAGAAAACATTTATATACCAAAATTAATACATTAATTAACTTTAATACCGCCTTCACTCATAATGATATTATTCTGTCATTCGTTGAGGTCATAACTTAATATCGAGGGGATACTGACAGAAAGCATTAAGTCATTAAAACGAGTTTTGAGATAATCGCAAAAAGGATTTCGTTTTCAATCAAACATTTGAGTTAGTGTAAAACATTTAAATCACTGAGCTCTTGTACAATAATAGAGTCCGGACTATTATAAATCTATAAATCTTATAAATCTACTCAGGACGTCTATTGAAAAACATTAAAAACAACCTCAATGACATCATGAACGATGTATTAGAAAACAAAATGGTTAGACGAGTATTTATAACAGGCCAGTGATTTCTTGGTTAGCAATAAATTGTTATTCGTTACTTAAAGGGGAGAGGCATGCAAGCAGAGGCACCTAGCGGAAAAATACGAAGCTTGCAATTAGAGACATTTTTTTGATAATTTACAATTTCAACTGTATTCATTAATAAATATGACGTATTTGATATAAATAAAAAGGATTTCAAGTTATACACATTTCTATTTTTATAAAAATCAATGTTTTTTTATAACATATATTAATTATTAGTAATTTTCGATTCAAAAGAAAATATTTTAATTAGATAATTATGTATGCGCTTTTGTTACACTATTTATTCAAGTCAACTATTACAAACTGATAAACAACATCCATTTTTTGAAAGGGAAAATAATATATACATAATATGGGCCTCGCACTTCCTAGAACCAGCCCTGAGTACAAGTACTTGTAGTATACGCTATATTTCAACTACATATTATTATAATAAGGCTGTCAGTTTAATATGAAAACTTTTGGTAAAACTGTCGTTATTTCCGAGTATAAGTCGTATAATTTAGTAGATAAACGATTATAATAATCTCAACTAATAAACCATCCATGTATTCGATTATATATTATCTTATTTACTTACGAAATAGGGTACATTATGCTTTTATAGCTACAGGCAGTTAACGTTGTCAGCTTTTATTATAATTTAATATTTTTTGGGAAGACAATTTTGTAAGATCCTGTAAGTTATTAATTCTAAATAATTGTTTTCCTTAAGTGCCTTCAAGTTTCCGCCAAGTGTTAATTTGCTTGGTCACAGCAGATGTTGCCATACGCTGCTTTTAAAAATGTTTTATTATTAGTGTTATAAAGCTAATGAAACGCCCTATGGCAACATTTCAGCGTTAAATGCGCCAATGCTCTAGAATTGTATGCGCTTGTTTCAAGCTTACACGCAAACACAAAGTGTACTAATACGTTAGATCATGGTTTCCCAAACTATGGGTCGCGACCCACCAGTGGGTCGCGAGCGAATATTGAGTGGGCCCTCGCCACTGTATACATGAATTAAAAAAATAGGAAGTGATAAATTTGATATTTCATTCCGCTATTTATAATTCCTAAAAATTGAAATAAACTTAAGTTACGAAATTCTGGCTCTCAGTTGCTGATAATTACCCTTGCCTGTTCGATGAAGCTATAAACGTCTTCCTCCTCTTTATTACCTCATATCTATGTGAGATCGGATTTTCGGCTATGGTTAACATTAAAACTAAATACCGAAATAAATTGGATATATCAAACTCACTGCGATTAAAAGTAACTAAAGTTGAAGTTGATGCTAAAACTTTAATGAAGAGAAATACGAAACAAATACATCTTTCCCATTGAAATAACTTTGTAAAAAACCTTGCAGGTGTAGGTATTTAAGTAATATTTTTTTTTATTTAAGTTGTGTTTCTTATTTCAACAGTCTTTCATTCATATTGTGTAAAACTTATAAAAAATATGTTTTTTATTTCAATTAGAAAAAAAAGACAGCATTAAGTAGTTCCACGACTCGCCACTAGGGAATCTGAGCATTACCAATATTTATGCCCTCTTTTCTCTAAGACAGCTACGAGGTGGGTCCCAAGATTGGAGATTTTTGTTAGATGGGTCGGAGCCCAGTCAACTTTGGGAACCACTGCGTTAGATTATTGTATAGGGTTATGCATTATTTAGTAAATACTGACATACATAAATATTATTTTATATCCATTATTATTTAGTATATACTAGCGATCGTTCACGAATTCATCCGCGGAAAAAAACGAAAAAAAGAAGTAGACAGATGTACACAATCAATAATCAATAAATTGTTGTATATTATTATTTTCTTAGTTTGTACGAATAACGCGGTCTATGAGCTATGTATGTTTTATCAATATTGGTCCAGTAGTATTATGAGGAATTCTATATTATATTATTAATTTATTTGGAACTGCATCGTATTATTGAGTTAGGAGGAATTTAATCAATCAACTGGAATGCACAGATAATATCAATTAATCATCAGCAAGTTAATAACAAAATAATTCATCTAAAAACTAGGAATAAAAGAAATCCTTGATTGATAATAATAAAAAAAGCTCATTTTAACAAATATCCATTTAATATCAATCTAACATTTTAGATATACTTAAACGGTTAAATGTGCTTATGGGTATTAACAGTTTTTTTGTATGTTTGGTAATCAGTATTGTAAAACTATAAAAAACTAAATACGTAACTCCGTTATGTCAAAAATGTGATTTAACGCACTTACTTATATGTGGCTAATATTATTATAATTCCAGAAACACATTAAACATGGTATGTTTAAGCAAAAAACAAATAAAAGAATTTTAAATTACAATAATTTATGTTTGAATTTTTTTAAATGTGTATTTTATTAACTTTGGATTATATTTTAAACTTTCCATGAAGACAAATAAGCTTTTAATTTAATTTTATTAGCTAATATTAGTAAAATTCTCTCGTTTAAAAAAACAAAAATAAAACCTCCCATTATTTTCCTGTTTGAGCCTACCAATATTTACCGACTTAAACTGCGGGATATTCATATTGACGTGAAAAATCGTTGTCTCTCTCTTTCTGGCTTTACGGTTTAACGATTCTCAACATTTTTTTACGTGGCAACCTGAATATTTTCTGTATATTACCATGTAAAAAAATCAAAAAATCCAAATCCAGGCCAACATACATACATTTATCCGGAGACAAGTAACAAAAATTGTTTATGAACTTTTATATATATTCTTTTTAAAAATGTTCTCATACATTTTTTGGATTCCCCCGCGGATCGACAACATGCCCAAATGCACTGACAAACAAGTATGGAAAATGTTGTGATAAATGCTCAATTTTATACGATGGCAACTTTCCAAGCAATATTTAATTTGACAACCATATTTTTAAGTATGGACATGCGTTATCTGTCCGTGAAAGTTTATAAACAATAATTGTGTAATTTGTTTAGGGGACAGTCGTTGTATATTCACTACTATAAAAGATACTTCGCAAAGAGAACTAGTCATCCGAATGCGAATAACGAAAATAATCTTCGACTCTATGCGGAATTACTTAAATTCACTGTTGTACTCGGTTGAATCTGATGATGCTGATGTAGTCGTGGTACCTTACGAAGTAGCCTTATCCTGAGCTTCGAGAACAGATATTTATGGCGAATATTGTGGGTTATTCAGAATCGAGGAGATAAGAGAGTATTTTGCTGACTTTTATCACATTCGAGTTCACGATGCGACGTTAGATTTAGAGTCTGTCTTCTATAAGCTGGTGTCCGGTTTCTCCCCCCCCCCCCCGCTTCAGCAATCAGCACTGCATTCTCTTTCGTTCCCTTCCATTGAAAACTTGCAACAGTCGAACGCGATGGCACAAAGCTTTCCGTCCAGGAACGACGGGACGTGAACGCCAGCTTATAGAATACAGACTCTAAATATGCTGTGTGGTATTGATAATAATAGGTTCCATACCATTTCGCGCACATACGAGACTCTTTTTCCTGGTCGTCTTTTGCTCTATATATTTCATTAACTGATGCATTGCATATTCTTTCCAAAGGATTAAAGCTTCAGATTTCGCAATATGTATAAAGAACCCCGGAAGGTTTTTAAGGCAATTATTTTGAGTATTACCTCATTAAGTCGTATTTATTGTTTTCACTGTGACTTGAGGAGTCTCCAATAAATGTACTTCTAAAAATCCTTTAGTCTCTCCTTTAGTCGTCATCAGTCATTACTTGGACAAAAGTCCATAAATTATACTTCGCAAGAAAACGCAGTATTTAGTCAGTCATGTGCTTATATATAGGTCCAATCACGGGTTGCACAGGACTTTAGGGACAGGAGTTCAATTTGCAGAACGGATTTCCTCTCTGTTCAACCCGACAATAGTGTTTAATCAATTAAACAAAGCAGTTGTGTCTTTTGTATTTGTTTTATCGCGATTACTAAGGGTTGCAAAATCTACATCAAAAGTACTCATTGACAGTTTCAACACACTCAACGGTCATTCGTCATTTTTTCACCCATTTTATATCCCATAACCATAGCCTTGAAATGGACCGGAGCGCAATGGAGCGCCGTTCCGATTCATCATATTCCTAAAAGTATCGCTCCGTCTCGTGGAAAAAATAATTCTCTAAGCTAAATATGCAATATAAAAAAATCTAACACTTTTTTTATATAATTACATTACTATGTTAATATTTATAATCAGAAAAATATCGAGCGCTCTGGTTCGTAAAATTTTCCATTTCGACAACTGCGGCCATAATTCCTAATTAACAGACAAATGGCCATGACATGCTTCATTTATTAACTTCGTTTATCTATAAAATAAATTTCTAATATAAATATTCGTGAGAATATTCGATTTGTAAATTAAATTCATGAAATTCAACTTAATTCATCATTCATTACCAAAGCTTGATGATTGATGACTGAAAAAATTAATAACCATTGCCGGAGATGGCCGGAGAAATTTCAACCGAATCAATAATGTACATAAATCCCAACACGCTTCTTGGGTAAATGCGTTAATTGTGTCTATTTGATTAGGGTAAAGGGTTCGGTCTTTGCATCAAATTTGGACTATTTTAATTGACAAGTTTGTAATCTTACAAGGAATACAACGATGACACATATGACGTACTCTCTTCGACTGTACATGTATTTCATTCATTAAAATAATAATGTAACATATATACAGGTAATCATTCCGTATAATTTAATACATCAGATTTCTAGCATTCTTCATTGAAAAATTATAATTTATGTACATAATTTGGAACAACTTCAGAAACATACTATTAAAAAAATCATAATAGAGCAATACCTACATTATTAGTTTTTTTTCTGTGATTATTTTTTACCATTCTCTAAAAAAATATTAAAAAAAAATTCAGACACGCGATGGGTACAATCCATACAGTGGTTATCTTCGTATCGGGTCATCACTGTTTATAAGTTATCGCTTGAAGGCAATAGCAGTTTTTCCACCTTGTAGGATTTGCTAAAGTTGAATTTAAATGAGCATACTTTGCATGAAAATACATTTACTATGCTTTTAATTTAATCATTCTTACAGACTCTTTCATCAGAGATTCCTCATTTCACAATATTGTGTCATGTTCAGTACTGGACACTGGCAACAGTGGAAGATTAATAATGTCCGTCGGGTCAAAACTAGTCTTAGGCTTATAATAGTCGTAGAGTGAATGCTGAAAAACTTTTAACTACATATTTTAAGTATTTGTTAACATATCATTACATCGAGAATTAACGGTGAAAATAATTAGTATCACTCAACTAAACAAATCATTTGTGCAATAGCAATATTAGATTGTAAAATTTGTATCCTGGTCATTTCATATATTGGAGTTCTGGTTTAAAGCTTTTACCAATTTAAGTTACGTTCGAAATTCACCAAAATCTACGCATCGTGTGGAAACATCAGTTTGAAAAGCGCTCTAAGCCACTGGTGTTATAAATTGGAAAAGTTTTCAGAATACCAAGAATTTAAAGCGGCTAGCTTTAAAAAGAGGCCACAAAACTGTAAAGCTATTCACGTATATTGTATGCACAGGTTTACGCTACATACATATTGTATGTTACCTATATTGCTCGTTATACTGAAGCTTTTAACTCGTGTATACAGTAATACCAGAAAAGCTCATTGACACCCTGAAACTAAGAGTTAATAAATAATTAACTATATTATATACCGTATAATAAACCTTGATATAGCTTCAAAATCTCCTATGCAATATTCATACAAAAACACTATCACAAACACTCCCTCCGAGTCTCAAGATATGGTTTAGTATAACTCCCTCCATTTGTTCATTCATTTAGTCTAGGTAGATGTTACTAAATTGGATTCAAAAGGTTTTAAAATTATTATTATTTATATTAAGTGGTTTACATTGAAAATTTATTTATTTCTTCGTGTGCATATCAATACGTCTCGTTTGAATAGTTTATGACAAAAAATATTATAAAATAAACTATACCTATACTAATATAATACCTATTATAATAAAACATTTGGACTCTAGATAGGAGAAGTCTAAAGCGCGAAATATATTATGGTGCATGTCGCGGACTATCACGTGACGTCGCAGTAAGCTGCCGCTACGGGAAAAAAGTGTGTAATGTCATTTTTCTTGGTGTTTAAAATGTTATCAAACTGATGCTCCCATCCCGTAGCACGTTTTGAACCTTTAAACTGATATAGTGAGTTGGAAAAATTTGCCGAAATCACCAGAACAATGATAAGGTCACCTCACGTTGAACTGCACTGCATCGACACCTGCATGACGTTTTGAACGTTTTTATCAATTTCTACATGTCTACACTTTTTCGAATCATGTCAAAATCACGTTTTTTGTTTTTAGTGGTTGGCACTACGTATTTTCTATAAGTATATTGTCTATTATCTATGGTCTGCAGGTTGGGTCTGTTCAAAATATTATCTATGGATATAATATCGCAAGTAAATTTAACATACGCATACGTAGAAACTGTTAAAATTAATTGACATTAGCATGAATAATTAATAATAATTCAAAATACTAATATATTAGGCACTCTCTATAATTGAATTTAGAGAGGTGGTGATCGTTTAAAATATTCTGCAAAATGACGAAACCATAGACCAAATTTACCGCCGTGACAGCGTGACAGTGACGTGACATGTATCTCAATTTGATCACAACTTTATACGCATTCCGTATTAGGAATTTTCAAATGTAGTTCGATTTTTGAATTGAAAGATTGTACGTGTAGTTGTATTGGGTACAAATTCATTATTTTCATCTTATATTGGCAGCCCTAAAAACAAAATGGTGGCTTGCGCTCTGGCTTAAACTTTGTTACTTTTTTACATAACCTGCATACGCATATTTTGGTGTTTACGTGATTATTAATCTCAAAAATAATAGTCAATGCTTTTGACTGCCTTTATAAAATTGAACGAATAAATATTTTTTCACAACTATTTATATTTAAATGTGTCATATTATGTGAGTTGCGTGAAATGTCAAATTGAATTCGAATTTAAATATACACTATCCAATCATATTTAAGAATTCGACACTTATTTCGCAAATGTCTGCATATTATAAATTCGTGTATTTAATTAACTAATTGGATGAATCTGAAATTATAGTATAATGGCATGGTATAATAAAGTATTGGTGTGAAGTTCTCTTGAAATGAACCTGCAATGCAAAGTCACTTGTAGCTAACTTAATCAATATACCCGAGGTTCTCTTTTTCCTTCAATTTCATACATTTAGGCATCATCTGTCTAGCATAAGGTTTTTTCAATGTTCTTGTATGATACCTATATACCTATATAATAGTACATCAATAGTGAACCTTTTTATGCTTACATGCCAAAATACTCGTAATAATGAGTGGCGTGCCAATGGCTAATATCGGCGGTAAATTATAAATTAGGAACCACATTATGTGCCTATTGGTAGTATTAATTGATTATCAAAAATTTACGGAAATCTATAATTTTTTTATTTCCGCCCTGCCGTCTCCATAAAGTGATGGTAAAAATAAAATAATAAAAACAATTTCAAATACGATATTTTTGTTCTTATGGATATGACACATATTGGTGAGACCTCAATTATATGCCATGTATATTCATCTACAAGCAGAAGATTTGGCCAGTTAAGCCTCAATTACATTGAGGTTATTTACGAGCTGTTTATTGGCGAATTTAAAAGCGGGCGATTCAGCTACTGCGATTTGATGATTACACACAAAACTTTCCATTCGCTGAGAAGCCACAAACCAGTGACTATTTTGACGGAACGTAGTTTTTTTACCGGGAGGTTGGTACTGCGCTCTACTGCGCAGACGCAGTAGGCCCACACGCCGGCGTGTAGCGTGTAAAGTTGGCCGGCTTTCAACGTTTCTCGGTAGAATGTTTACAACCTGCTTATTAGCTTATTCGATGATTACACTGGGCGACTTTACATGCAGATTGTAATACGCTACTAACGCTAATTGTAATACGCTAACAGCTCGTAAAGAAGCTCAAGGTAATTGAGGCTTTAAACATACATTATTATTCTTACACAAGATTCTTTCGCGTGCCAGCAAAATTACAGCGCGTGCCATAGGTTCGCCATCGCTGCTATAGTATATTCATATGGCTACAGTTTGCCATTTATATACAAAACATATATAATTTGTCAAAAAATCAAACCGGCCAAACTTCGTGTGATAATCGAGCGTTGGCAATTTGTTTATTAATTTTAAGATATATGTCATCAAGAAATATTGCATAATGACACAATTTAACAATTTCGTATCTTTCTATATTGTATACCTACTAGTTTATTTTTTATTTTTCAAACCACTGTTGAGATAAGTGTTCACAATTATGGATGTTGAGCTATAAATAAATAGTAAACAAACATAATTTAAAACATCTTATGTATATACCCACTAGAAAAAATCTAAATTAGAAAAAAAACGACACCCGACGAGACTTGAACATGACGTAACCACTGGATTCGTGCCAGTGTGATGTTCCAATTAAGCTATGGGTATATTAATATTATTCCAATTAAGCTATAGCTATAGCTTAATTGTAAAATATCTTACATTATTTTTTTTAATAATGTTGACTATATAGGTACATAATATGTATGTCATATTATGATATTTCCAAATTAATGTATGTTCAATATTTTGAATGTTACATTCTCAAATCTGTGAATCATCCGTTGAATAAAATAAACAGTTTATTAAATAAATATTAGTCAAAAAACGGTCTACTGATATTTGAAAGAAATATTCTTAGAACGGTGTTCGGAGCCGACAATGAAGATTGAGTATGACGTATACGAGACACAACCATATATAGGTACGAGTAATCTCATTAACCCAAATATGATCTAAAATCTCTAAACTAATATCACCTGGACACATTCAAAGAAGGCACACAAACTGACCAGCACCTGATATTAAAGGTCACTTGGGCCCCAATTCGTATCAATCCTCATATCCTTGAATCGGGAAGCTACGCTTCTGATGTAGTACGTATGATTAATGAATCATGTGTACCTATGTATAAAATAATGCGTAGAAAATGGCCGCATCATCTGCCAGGCTTAGTTACTACATAAAACGATATTCTACTAAATAATAATCGGAAATCGCTTAAACACGATGAATTTATTTTTAAGGTCTGATCCCTTCACTCGCTGTATTCAATTTCCGTTACATAAAAATTTATAGCCAACTAAATGAGTTTTCAATTCAAATTAGATTTCAGTAAGCGCCCTCTGGCGAAATGAGCTCGAAAGGGGTGAAATTTATGTAAGATACTGAATACATTTACTGGGACAGCTCCAATCTATCAATCTTTAACGACTGACTTTTAAATTATTACTATAAAAAGCAAATTAGTATTTAATTTAGGAGTGCTGTCAGAAATATACAACTTCTCTTCTCCAATTTTGCATTTATATTTTAATTTTGTATTTATTTACACACATTAACTATACGCTTAGTCTTTCTGTGCAATATTTTAAGACACAAATAATGTTATATTATAACAAATTTCGCTGACATGAACTTTCTTTGGTGAGCCTTACCTTTCCGCATTTTCTGAGGGTATAAGTTGTTGCCATTCCAATATAGTTACGAGAAATAATAATATTTCATTAAAATCCAAAAATAGTCTCCCCCATGGCCGTAGATTGCGAATGGAAAAATAAACAGAAACACCATAATGATTACCAGTAGCATTTTATAATACGTAGACCGATTACCCCATGATAGAAATAAATCCGTCAAACCTATAGTAAAAAATACTTTGTATTTTATGTTGTATTTGTTTATACTTTATGACAGGTTATACACCCATTTTCAAAATGTAGGCTGTACGATACGAGTATTAAAATACAGTAATACAGCGATGTTTACTGATTATTTACTGTATTTAAACCTACCGCTACAGACCATTCAAGTCGATGGCCAACTGCACAATCTCTATCCCGAGCTTTCTTTCTCGCTCCAGTCGCTCACGCAGCCTCTCTACGTACCTTTTGACGTTATCCGCCCATCTCCACTGGGAGCGGCTTGGCGTTTCTTTACACACTTTATTTAGAGCTTTAGATTCATCGCGTCTAACAACGTAGCCGTCTCACTTGAATCTTCGCGCCATCAAGAGATTTAATATATCGGGCTTAAATTGTTCGCACACCTCTAAATTCTTACGGTTTTTGGTTTTGTTTAACCGATCGAAGTATTCTTCGGAAAATATTATTTCTCCGTTAGCCGCCAAGTTTTACAACCATACAGAGCGATAGATTTCACGGTCACGTAATAGAGTTATATTTAAAATATTAATACTTTCGACCGAAGGTACTTGATGGAATTTGAATTTAAATTCTAATGGATTCAAGCTCTGTACTATTCCATTTAAGTCGTTTTTTGCGACCCGGGTTTCGCCTTTCGGCATCTTCAGTAGAATTAAAAAATGACCCTACTGTTAAATTTAATAAAAATGTGAAAGATTTAATTAAAAATTCAAAAATTACTATTAACTCAAAGGACATGTTTCATTTAACTGAGCGTAATCCATTAGCTCCTAAACTCTATGGGTTACCAAAATTACATAAAACATCTTTTCCTATAAGACCGGTAGTCTCATATGTGAATGCTCCAGCCTATAAATTATCTCAGAAGGCGAACCGATTAATTCGTTATTACACTAAATTTAATCCTAATTACAGCGTTAAAAATTCGATAGATTTAATTAGTAAAATAAATAATCATAATAATTGTAATATTCCTAGTAATTCCAAATTAATTTCTTTTGACGTAGTCAGTTTATTTACTAATGTACCCGTAGGTAAATGTAAAAATATTGTTCATGAAATGTTAACTAAACGCCGTGTGAATCCAGTGATTATCTCGGAGTTGATGAATATTTTAGACATATGTGTAGAACAAAATTATTTCCAATTTAACGGTAAATGTTATAAACAAATTTCAGGCCTGGCAATGGAAAATTGTCTGTCTCCTTTGTTAGCAGAGTTATATATGGACTTTTTAGATTCTATTATATTCGAAAACAAAACTAAAACCAGAGATATCATATATTGGTTTCGGTATGTAGATGATATACTTTGTTTGTTTAATGGTACAGATAGACAACTGACCAAATTCCATAAGTTTTTAAATTCACTAGATGATAATATTAAATTTACATTAGAAGTAGGTGTTAAGAAAATTAATTTTCTAGACCTAAATATTAACATAGAAAAGAACATACATGAGTTCAACATTTATAGAAAACCGACATATTCGGATTGCATTATACATAGTTCCTCGAATCATCCACCTGCATATAAACTAGCCGCATTTCATTCAGATATACATAGACTTGTAACTGTGCCCTTAAGTGAAACAAATTTTCAAAACGAACTTTCAACGATTAAACAAATTGCTATTAACAACGGTTATGAGGAGTCTCTTATAGACAAACTTTTAATAAAAAAGAAAATAAAATTAGTATCTAAATTATTATATAAAGGTATAGAACCTACCATACCGGTCATTGCTAATCATTGGTGTAGATTAAGTTATATAGGTAAAACCAGTGAAAAAGTTATAAAACATCTGTCCAAAAATAATGTCAAACCGGCATTTTATTGTAATAACACAGTTGGTAGATTATTAATAAATAATAAAGACTCCATAGAGATTAAAAATAAATCCGGTATTTACAAATTAGACTGTAACAACTGTCCTAAATTTTACATTGGGAAAACTACGAGGAGCCTAAATATTAGAATTTCAGAACATTTAGCAGCCCAAAGATTGGAGAAGGATACTTCAACGTTTGCTAACCACTTATTAAATGAAAAACACACGTTTGACATTGAAAAGGGTGCAAAACTACTTCACAGTCATACGGGTGATTATAAATTATTCTACCAAGAAATATTAGAAATAAATAGAGTACAGTTGCAGAGCTTACCTATATTGAACGATCAACTCAGCTTTCCTAGTAGCCCTTTGTTATATCCTGTAATATGATGTTTTACATATGAGACTATATTATGGTCAATTGTATTGACACACAATTTATATAATATGTTTGTATGAGATTATATATATTTGCATGAGAGTCTAGGGATGAGGATTTAGGTATGCATAATTGTATAATATATATATATATATTATATTAGGTGAGTTATATATTATATTATATTAAGCGAGTTTATATGTATAATTTTGTTTTTGTTAAAAAATAATGTTATAAAAATAAAAGTAGGTACCTTGTAAGTAGTATTATTATAGACATCTCATTAGTTAACTCGATTAATTATTTTTCTTAGAATTGACGATTTACACCTCTTGAGTGTAGTATTTTTTATTGTTATAAAGAATTTTGACCTATTATTAGGTTTGACGATTTATTATAAAAATATGCTGTCCAGTGTATTGTTATTAATAAGATAGGGTTTTTACTAATTGGGTTTTTTACTGACACTTCAGCTATTCATAATTTGTTTATTGTACTTTTTGTTGTAATTTCTGACTAAATAGGTAGGTAATGGAGTTTTTACCTACTTTATTGTATTGTTTTACTATATAAGGTAGAGTTAAGGGTGTTCGTTGTCAGTGTGTGTTTGCCTTTGGTGAGTGTACACGACGCCTGAAGATGCCGAAAGGCGAAACCCGGGTCGCAAAAAACGACTTAAATGGAATAGTACAGAGCTTGAATCCATTAGAATTTAGAGTTATATTTCCTTACATACAACTCTACTACATGTTACATAGTCTCATACATTCAGGCTCAGTAAGTAATCGCGAGGAATACGTTCTGGACAAAGTCGCGATAATCAAAATTTCGCGATCAACGGGGGGGGATTCTCTTGTTTGGCCTCTCTACGTTCACATATTGTGCAAAATTTGCGATTACTGTGAAGTAATCCACGTTTTCAGCACTCACTCGCTCGTAGTCTTCGACGTTCTCTTCTAACAACTCCATGCATTCATTGTGAAAAGAAAGGGCCTTTGCAATGGTTTTAATACTTAACTTTCGCACAAGAACAGGTTCGGAGACGTCATTTTCTAGGGACGTATGGCAGACCATTTCCTGCAGCTCTATATTAGTTAAGGGTTCGCCGTGTGATTTTACATCAACATACAATATTCTACATCAACACCTTCGATGCCTCCGGATATGGCTATAAGACTAATCTCTTCGATGATTATGAAAAATAAAAAGCGAGCGCCATATGCACTTCAAAGAGAATCGCCACTAATGAAAACACTATAGCTACTACAAATACACATAAATACACATCAGTAAAACTCGGTGCGATCATTTTTTACTGTAGAATTTTTAGGTACTATGTATTAATTATACTGCTGAAAATAAAATCGATTCCATTATTTGGAAGTATTTATTTTCATTTTCTCTGAATGATCGATCAAGTGGCCGCCATTATCTTTTAAAAGGGAATTATCCTTTTTGACGTACGTGTAACGTCTCTACCGCCTTATCGTCGTTATGCAGTAATCTATTAATATATAACGAATATAAGTTATAAAATAGTATCATCGTTGGCAATATAAAAGCAGTAACGCTGCCAGTGAGAAGTAGCTCGGCCATCGGAGATCCGGGCGGCGCGAAGTTCTCGCAGCAGGCCGATACGTCCGACTTCCGGCGACGATATCGATTACCGTTTTCTCACTCCACAAAGACATGTGCTCCTGATACTTTATTCTGTGCGTGTGCAGGTGGGATTGGATAATGGATACTTTTATAAACGGATGGGAGGAAAATCACTATCACATATCGGTCGTATAACAAAGACAAATGTATCTTAACACAGACATGCACGCCCGATACTTCGTATTTTGTGCTTGGGAATAAAAACTTTGCGGAAACTTTTTTGAAATGCTCAAATCTATTGTATTTTCAATTAATTGAAATTTATTTTTAATGTGAAACGAATGCTTACCTATAATTTAACATTCACTCCCTTTATGATAGATTTTTTAATAGGAGTTATTGTTACCATACGCCACCAACCACAGGGTACATTTTTTATCCTGAAACTGGATTGAACTCGTAAATTATTTGTTTTGTAGGTATTCAATTAATTATTATTTTATAAAACTTAATAGTTTTTATTGTCTCCACAGTCCGATGTGAGTCATAGCCACCTCGCGATCGTTTTTTTTTTAACTTAGATACATGCTTTTGTCTTGACCTCCCGGGCGGATTCGTTACGAAAAATTGCACAGGCGTAACGAAAAATAAAGTCACAAAAGTAGCACGGCCGCAACAGACTCCAGTCGGCCGCGCACGGCACTTCGGGAATGACGTGTACACCCGCGCCCCGCAATTTATTTTATTCTCTTTCGAATTTGGACAACCAGCATTCAGAGAATCAGTAGGCAAAGCATGGTTCCATGTTTAATAATTTAAGCCGTTAGGGTTTTTTTATATTTTGCATATTTTCGCATTGGCTAATCTCTGTAATGCCATAATACTAAGGGTTCGAACCCTGTTTTTAAGAGAAATTATGTTAACCACTTTCCTAACATATTAGGCCCATGCTCTGGGTATAACCATACATTGACAACCACGTGGGACCCCCGACTTCATAAGCGGACATGTTCCCACTCGTCCATCGCAGGCGCTCTGCGGCTTCACCTGTGCGGCGGCCAATTTTACGGTTCGATGTCTTCCAATCGGCGTCGCTCATAAGGTGGCACTAAATCCTTCAATTCCCGCAGGGGCTACGCTAAAAAATCATATGATATATTTTACTATTAGGTATATAAATGCAAAAGCTGCTTTAAGTTTATTTAAAAAAAAAAATACGGTTAGAAACGGATATTGCTCGGACCAAATACAACATATTATTATTATAATACAAAAAGATAAATACACACACAAAAACTATTTTTTTTCACCGAATAATTTAAAAGATTAAATTATTATGAAGTCTTAATAGGTTATAAATAAAATTTGGAGGGAGGTTAGTAATTAAGGTAATGTTAATACTTTGATTTTAAATTGAAAAGTCGATTGCCAAAAAGTGACACAATTAAAAAAGCAATTCAGTGATTATTGCGAAAACCATATTAAGTTATAATTAGATAGGACACGAATAGCTTAGTATCAGAGTACATGGGTGAGAATCCTAGGGGGCGCGGATTCAAATCCTGCTGGGTGTCTGGGGTGTTGATTTTTTTCAAAAAGATGTTTCCTAGTGTTTATATATTTCACAGAAGTATTGTAAAAAGCAACATAAAACGAGTATATAAGAAAGTAGGTATACCAAATAAGGGACGCTCTATCTTAGCAAAATATAAAACTATATCCACCTTAGACTATATATACATGCCTGTCATCAAACAAGTGGAATACATCGATATCCGAAGCAATTTGGGAGAACAAACACATCTCTTAATGTTTATCAGGAACACACAGATTTAATTTTTAACTTAAAGTTTAGTATGTATGTGATCCGAAAAAAATCAGTTGGAGAAAGTCACGGGTATTACCGATCCATATATTCCCAAGTAAAAGTCTCACATTTTTTTCTGAACCTTTCCCATTTTAATGTCGTACTAAATAGTGTAGACGGATTTTATTTATCTTTCGGATGACCTTCAGCTTAAAATAATATAACTACAATATAACACATTTGTATATTATGATATTTTTCTTTTTATTTAAAGCTTGCATAATATTTACACATGGGTTAGAATTAAAATTAACCACTGATTTGAAGAACATGTCAACAATTATTAAAATTGCTAGGATATATTATGGGTATTCGAATCATGAAAAATATATGTGTGATAATGGTATCACCCACTGAAAACCATAATGTTAGTTGAGCTGTTAAAACATCCAATATATAATATAATAGTAATATAGAATTTCAAATGTAATAAATATTGGTAGAAGATCTTAATAACTACATAATTTACAAAAAAAAATATTTTGTATAATCTAAAGCATCAAGATTTCCTGGGTAAGATTGCTTAGTCATATCCGATCAACGAATAAGGATGGACCAAGTCTAAGGACCAAGAAGGTTTTTTGTATGTAAAGCAATCTGGTTGGGAGGGTGAAATGAGACGTAAACCGTGGTGGCTTGATGACGTGGTGTCCCAATTGCAATGCGATATTAAATGAAAGTAGCTATAGAAAGACCGAACTGAGGACGATGACTTAAGGAGACCAGGACCAGCCTAGGTTTGGGTAGGGTGCCACGGGTGATGTGACATTATTTATTTAATATCAACGTTATGATATTATCTCTGTTTATAGAGACACGGCCAACCCTGATAAAAACAATCTTAAAAGAAATAATTTTTTGCTTCTAGCTTCAGTTGACAATGTCCTTATGAGTGTAAGTGGATGAACCTGGTCAAGATCATTTTTAAATTATGTAAATTAAGTACCACAGTTTAACTGTTTTTTTTAACCTAGGTCTCATCTTTCAGCATCATCAGGCACTATGCACAGACACCAATAATAAACGTACATCAGTCATACACAGGTAACTCTCGTTTATCACGACCATGGCGAGTGAGAATTAGTTGTATCGCGAACAATCTGTAATAATATTTTTTTGTACGCACTTACTTTGACATGTGCCACGTGCCAAAAATCATCAAAGTGGAATCAAGCGTAAATGATCAGATTATTTGATAGTTATCGACAAATTTTACATCATACATATAGACAAGCCAAACAGGACAAACTATTTCAATTTATTATGTTGTCTAGAAATGCATTATATTTTCAATTTTCATCAAATTTAATAGATTAAAGTCAAATATATTCGGTAACTTATTCAATTTATAGCAGTCATATCTTCGAAAAGAGACCCATAGATGGCGCGGCCCATTAACTAAGCGTCGTAAGCGCTATGTGGACAGATTATGATTTAACTCTATATATAGCGACGTAACTTCAAAAAGAGACCCGTAGATGGCGCTACCCATTGACTGGACGTCGCAAGCACTATATAGACGGATCAGGATTTATTTCTATGTTGACTCCGAAAGTGAATCTTTTACAGCCAGCCAGTAAAGTCTAATTAGCTCTGACCCTTTTGATCACACAGATCCTCTATTTTGAGACTAATTACCTTACACTATCGAAATTTGTTTCTAGTGATAAGTGTGGTATTTAGTTTTTAAATGAGATACCTACCTGAACTGAACTTATCCTTCACGGTAAAGGCAAGTTCATCTGGTTATTTATTTGGTCGAGCGAGTCATCTTACCTTGTTAATCTATTTTCGTGTACCGTTTGAAGTATTCTGTTATCGTTGATTAATCTCTGTGAACTCGGAATAAATACTAAAACTGGAAGTGTTTCTGTTTTATTACTAAAATATAATATAACTGGCAAAGTTATAAATCAATAAAAACCATCCAATAAATGGAGTTTGTAATCGAGTCGTAATTTTGGAGAAATTGCAACATATGTCGTTCCGTATTTGCCTTTATTATGACAATTGTATATATTATTATCTGAAGGTCCATTATCTCCCATTCAAAAAGTGCTAAAACATGTAAAGAATAGAATATTTTTTATTTCAAAATATGATTTTATAATATATTTTTTATAAATATAAGCACATATTTTATCATCAGCGTTCTATCGGCAATCGGATATTTTCAGACATGTAAAATCACGTTCCGGGATATTGAGATATTTGTTGAGATATTCGAAATGCAATAAATATTTTCATCACACATCTACCGACGTTATGACACGAAAAAGCAGGGAGAAATTCTGTATTTTATTCACATGAGAATAAAAAACCAAATTCATCCACATGTGACATGTCATCTGCTGACATGATGGGATTAAATTATTTGATTGCTATGGGACGACCCCGAGCAATCAATGTTTGGAGGCTTTACAAAATGTTTTAAGCGTAATATGACTAAAAACTCATATTATCTGTTCGGATTACTTTGGCGCACCATTTAAACTTCTACTGGCATAATATATAATTCAGTGGTGACGAATTCCTGTAGGAGGTAGCTAAACTATAAAAGTAAACAGTGATAATACTTATAATACCTGGTACTTATTATTATTCGAATTCGAATGTTGTATGGATAGATTACTATCAAAATATATACCACTAAGGCCGGTTTCAGACGGGACACCGGTGTCGCGCTCGTATATAATAAGGATACCTTTATTTTCGAATAAAAAGGTCTTTGTATTATGTTTATGAACGCCCCGAGCTAATGAGTCAAAGCGTGTATGGTACACTTTTCCGTCGGCCGCCACATTCTCAAGCCGCCAATACTCATGTTTTTATGACCGCAGCCAGTTTTATGTTCTAATTTATATCGCAAAATTATGCGTTGACTCATTAGCTCTGGGCGTTCATAAATATAATACAAATTCCCCTTTATTCGAATACAAAGGCCTCCTTATTATATACGAGCGCGACACCAGTGTCACGTCTGAAACGGGGGTAAGACGTTGGTAATACAGTGGCCTTTTATATGTCGTTTTTTCGAAACATTAATCTTCTCTGTCTTAAGGAATTAAGGGCGATCCATTTCGCTTTTCTTCTTCATAAAACTTGACAACATTATTTGTAATGAAATTTTTAGCCTGAGATCGCAAAGGTTTAGGCATTATTAAACCGATAATCGATGACGACGCGACGCTTTGATACAGACTAAAATTGTAGACCAGGAACGGTAGATGAGACGCTCTGTAAGAGGGGGGAGTGCATCTTTACTTTTGACGTCCAACGCAACTTCTGTGCGCATCGGTTAATAAGTCAGTCTGTAATTATTCTCAAATCTGCACATGACGTTTCTGGTCACCAAAGATTTCGAAAGGCCACAGAAATAAACTAGACATCGCGAACTCGACAAAAAAAATACAGCCCTGTTAAAAATTTTATGTCAATTAATACATTTTGTTTTTAACCATTGAGTTGAATTTTTTAATGGAAAGATATTTTAGTAAGACTTGTAGCTATTTCTATATTATTCTGCCTACTCCCACAGGACGTCACTGTCAACGCCATTTCATTTGCTGTACAGTTGCTATGTGGATTTGATTTGAAAACATTGAATTTATATGCGCATGTCAATAATTACCTACGTGTCCATGACCTCTTCTGAATCAGAACTGTTTTCTCGTGTCATGCTTATAAGACACCATTAGAAAGTGGTGCGAGACTAATAAATGCACTCCCCAGAGACAGATATTTTCAGTCATGTGGTAAGTATTTTGTTTTTAATGTTATTATTTAACATTTGTGTTTTGTATTCATCTCTCTTCTGAGGGTAATGTTGACTTAAGTAATATTTTTATTTAACTTGCTTGAGTATATATAACCAGTTCCTTTTACATTGAATTGTAATATTTTGAACGTCCTGAATTCTGATTTGATATGTACACATTTTTTTGTTTTTAAATAAATAAGAATATACTTACATAATTTTGAAACATGTCTGAGAAATATGTAACTACTAGAAAAAATCTTTTTGAAAAAAATACGACACTCTCATCGACATGTGCTCTGACTGCTAAGCTAGCTGACTATCATCTAACTACGACGAAATTAACTAATGGTTTTTACAAAAAATTCTGAATCACCTTCTAAACTTATTTCGTTCCACTTAGATAAGACATGTATCGCTTAGTGGTCAGAGCAATGAGCCTGAATACCAGGGACGCAGATTCAAATCCTGCTGAGCGTCTTGTTTTTTTCAAAAAGATCTTTTCAGGTGGTTATATATTTTTCAAAAGTATTTTCAAATTTTGTATGTTCATTATTAAATATTGTGAATTATTCGTTGAATAAATGAAATGGTTTATTAGAGGTTCTTTTAAACTATATTCTGCCAACGCAATCTTGGTCTCCACATGTAGAATCATTCTTCCAGCTTTGTCTACATAAAGCGGTTTCACGACAATGTGACAGTACCTATTATATTATATTATATTGTATGATTAAACTAGTGCCGCCATATTGCATTTTCACATAATATATTAGGCCAAAAATCATTTTAAACGCCCTACGCTAAAGCACCATTAGCATCTGGCAATCAGTGGAATACGTAGTTCATGTCTCAGTCCTATATAAGAGCAATGGCCTCACGAGAGTTTCGAATAACCGTATCTTTGTTTTCCTGGGTAATTTCATTGTAGTAGATCAGGGTTTCCCAATTTTTTTCTGCAATGGAATACTTCGCAAACCCGGAAATTTTAACGGTTCACTTAGCTTATTTTTTAGGTTGGTAATTCCTACTAGTGAAAATTTAAAAAAAAATGTTATTAAAACACATTATTTATTTAGTAATTATTTTAAAATATAAAACTATAATATAATATACACATGAAAATATGATAAATAAATCACTTAATGACTTTGATGATGTTGAGTCCTTGAATTGCATATCTTCTTGATATCAGGCATAATATTGGTAAGTTGGATTCTAATATCTGGTCTGGCGTCGAGCCTGTTCCTGCAATTTGACTTCGTTGCAGCGTAAAAAGAAAATCTCGCTTCGCATAAATGGATTGTAGAAAACGGAAGTAAAACAATAATAGCTTGTTTTGAAAAATTGGGGTACTCTTCTGACAAAATCGCCCAGAAATCATTTAAAGGCTGATTTTTGTATTTTTGTTTCAAATTAGAGTCACTAATTAAACCAATTAGATTTTCATAGTCAATTGCGCTTAAGCATACCTACTGGTTTGGCTATCACGGAAAATGGATTCCGAGCCCAGAAATCGTCCTTACAAATTTCTTTAATTATTTTAGTTTTACTTCTACTTAGTAGAAGATCTTTAAATGTATTGCATTGTATAAAACCTTTCCAGATTGTCGCGGAACACCTACTCAGGTTCGGCGGAACACTGGTCTTCCGCGGAACATAGTTTGGGAAACCCTGTAGTAGATCATGTTAGTGATGATTACTCTGCGTTTGTTTTGATTGTCAAATACTTTTTTATTTGGTCACATCGGAGGTTCTGATACATCAACAACGATATCTTACTAATTTTCAGTTTTGTTTCATTAAAACCTCTCGATTACTACTCCGGAAATCTTGCGATTGGAATTTTCTAGTTGATAGAAACTCTTTTCTAAATTATGAATATATGTTATATAAAGTGCGGTGGCATTCAAAAATATTCCCAAACCTCACCATGATCATTGTTTATTTTATAACAGATATATTTTTATTTAGGTAAACAACAAGATCAATCACAAAAGAACACAATATGATTAGTATGAGATGTAATGAGTGATGGTCTCAATAACAGTCAAACACAGAAAGCATAAATACAGTTATAAACAATACAGTGGGGAGAGTTATTAACAATTGATGAAAAAATAAAAACAGATAATACGTATAACAAAAAAACAAATTAAATATACCAAAAAACATGAAATTTAATATAAATGCCAGGCAGACGATACAAGAAGAAATGCAGTCGTCCAGTTATAATGAGGAGTAAATTTTGGAGCAACTTAATTTAAAAGAGGCAAGAGAACAAAACAGTTACAGTCGATCCAGTGACGTTCCGTGGGGGTAGGCAGATTGAGCATCGCTTGGCGGTGGCAGTTACTCGAAGGGCGGCAAATCGAGGAGAATCATTAGGAGTAGGTATATAGAAATAGGTACTAGTAATAACGGAAATATCTTTCCATTAAACGATTGAGCTCACTGGTTGGAAACAAAATGTATTAATTAATATAAAAGGTTTAACAGGCCTGATTTTTTATTGTCGAGTTCGCGATATCTAGTTTACTTCAGTTATCCTTGGACGTCACATCCTTGATGACTAGCAATGACACGTGCATGTTTGCGAATTATATTTGAATTATAGGTAGGGACATACTGACCTAATTAATTTATCCAAATATGTTTGCCAGTCATTAGCGAGTTTTGAAAGTTGTCAGGTACATGGCCCCCACAAGGAGAGGGCTGACAGGGCTCTAGCCTGGAGGCCCGGGCTCAGGAGGGACGTGGCGTGGCGAGTCGACCAGATAAGTGAGATAAACACACATCACAAATTTGCTTTAATAGCAAAAAAGTCGCTATTCTCCTTCGATAATGGTATTATTTAAAGTTATGTGGTTGTACGATACAACTTTAATTGTGTGTCGATGCTCGACAACTCCATAATTCAAATGGATGTATTAAAATATACAAAAAAAACACTGAATATAGGTACACATTGATTTTACCGGCTACACCATTAGAAAAACACTACTGTAGAGCGTCACACTGCCTTTATTCTTAGCGATAGGTAGTGGGCCCGCAAAAGATCCTAGCCTGGGGGCCCGCTTCAGGATGTGAGGCCCATGGTAATGTGTATATTTAAATGTGTATGTATCTGAAACCGTGGACACGCAATATTGTCTATTAAAGTATGACATTTAAATTAGATTCAGTGGTATATATTTTGTTAGTAATTTACCTATCCATACAACACATGTCTTAGATATTGGAGTCATGAAAAAATGATAAAAATTACTGTATAAAAAAATGGGGCGGCATTTTGTTTGGGGACGTCACTGACTCGATCACTTTGATGGTTCATAGTTCTACGGAGTCGAGCCACCAGACATAGTACCCTGAATTGGTTACATAATATGTTTCAATGTGTAGAAATGAAAAGTGTGAGAGCGAATTTTTACTCTCGGTATGTTAAACTTTTTTGGCATTAATTATTGTGGGCAATTTGAATAATTATAATTAATTTACTAAAGATAAAATGAGGTCACAAATTTAATAGTACGCCAGATTGCTAAAAAATGGGAATGAAAATGTAGTGTAGACAAGTTAATGTAAAGGTTTTTGGTGAAAGAGAGATATTATAAAACTATGCAACGTAGAACTGCGGGGATACGTTGCCTGGTTTCAGTTTTATAAAAGACATTTACACTTTGCGTAACCGATAACAGGGAATATTTGAAAATAACACGTAGTACCAAAGCAGCGGGAGAATTACACGGAAACGAAACGTGAAAATTTTTCTTTCGTATTCCACGCGAAGATACCGCGGTATTTAAGTGACAACTCATATAAAAGGGATAAAGCCGATCCCACAAAAGGCGGTAAAAGAAAAATTCTTAACTCAGAAAAGCACCAAGAGAAAGTGTCGATTGAGGGGGATTTTTGCGGAAAAAAAACGTTTTCTCTTCGAATGTTTTTCTTTGTATTTATATTTTTGTTTCGAATCTATTGAGCCGATTATCTTACGGCGATCAATGGTTGAATAAAATTTGCTCTATATTGATGGACGGATCATAAATTTATAAAATTTGAAATTAAAAAATCTAATGAATAAATTACTCACTTACTTTAGACCATGTTGAAACATATGGACACAAGTCTTGTTGATTCTTCGCAGGCCATGACAGCGTCACGCATCTCCACTGTAAACACTCTATGGTTGGTAGGTACTTATTTAGCACACATCCAGGAATCCGGTTAATTTAAAGAACATTCAGGCCAGATTGACTAAATTAACATAAAATAATTAGATCCATTTTCAACAAGAAGTAAACTGTTTTTCCTTGTTCATTTCAAAAACCGCATACATTTCAACACAATTTTGGATTCGCTCAAACCGTATTGTATTAAATTCAATTCCTTCAGAATTTTATTGTGTTCTGAATGAGTGGTATTGTTTATTTATTATGATTACTACATTTATATTAACCACATCGCACACGAAACATGTTAGACTTGTGCCGAAATCAAAACATTTATAACAAAACTCAAACGTAACTAAAACTGCCTCGGAAAAGATAGATCGTGTCAACTATTGTGCTTATATAGACTGCCAAATCACCAAACCATCTTTTTAGAAAATTTACATAAACATTCACAAACATTTGGTAGGTGTAATTTCATCATCATCATCGTCAGCCCAAATATATCCACTGCTGGATGAAAGCCTCTTCAAGCTGATTTTTCACTTCTCTCGGTGCTGTGCGTTGCGTTACTACGCAGAACTTTATCATTTCATCGATACAACGGCTTCTGGGTCTACCTTGCGGACGTTTTATACCTCTTGGGTACCACTGAATGACTATATTTGTCCCATATCCACTCATTTCTTATTTTATCCTTTCGCGTTATGCCCTGCATGTACCTCTCCATACCACTTTGGGCTACTCTAAGTTTATGGATCTCTCTTTTACTTAGGGTCCGTTTTTCACACGCATATGTGATTACGGGAAACACACACCGGTTGAGCACTTAGGTATGATGTGCATACATAATATTATTGTCAAAAGTAGCGGTGATAACCAATATTGCATAGCGGTCATTTTTTAATGCTATAACGTAAAAAACACTATGGCTACTAACTCAACCCTACTAAAATCTTTGTTCGCCATCAAGTGTTGAATTAAAAATGATCATAAGATTTCTTCTAGGTATATTTATTTTTAACTCTTTAGTAGTAGCCTTATTTTGTGAACGTACACAGATGCCGATACCAATGAGAACTAACTTATAAAAACCAACGTAAAGACGAAACTGACCACAGATCTAATGGCCGGACGAGTGGAGTTATAAATAGAAGCAAATAATATTCTTGGTTGAGTACGTACTTGAATTAACTACAGTACCAGCACATGTACTTTATAACAATGAATACTGGCAGGTGGTTCTCCGTAGTGGTTTTGATTAAGGTTCTCGAAAAATAATGCAAACAGTTAATTATTCTCGTTTCTCGAGATTTTTTGGTCAAAGATTTCAAGATTCTCATTTCTCAAGATGAGAATTTCGAAAGTTGGAGATTTTTTTTACCAAGAGTGATAATCGGTAATAGCCTTTCCATTTTAACGTTTTCTTGCCAGCATTTTCACATTACAATTCACAAATAAATGGTTACGTAATACCAATAATAAACCAATCTCAAATTCTCAAAAATCTAACCTCAAATTTAAATAGGCAATTGGGGTTAAGCGTATAAATATATAACAACGTCTAATCATTGTGTCAAATATTAAAATACCATCCATATTAATACAAAAACTGTATGTTATGTTGTATAACGTGAGTTGTGAAAAAATACAAACAATACACTACATCTTATCTTTTCTATTGTTAGATGTCAAAGAATCAATGTATCCGATAGTATCCGACCGAACATATATTTGAAATGTATGTCAAATGGTGTCATAAACATTTATATTGCCAATATAATATACGTACATCTATTATATAAAATATATATAGATAGCGCTTTCCTCTTGATGTTTTAGTGCCAACATAATACTAGGTATTATCGACGATTTCTAAAAATAAATTTATTTTATCGAATATTATTTCTGAATTCATGATTGGCAAAATAAGCGTTTGGTTTATATGTTCAAAATTGTCTTATAGTTTATTTTATAAAATATCTTGTGACGATATTATGTCATCAAACGTATGAATCTATGGCGAAAAAGTTTATTAACATCGCAACTTGATAAAAAAAAACTACTAATCTAACTTTACTAATCCTCTTTCATCGAGTATCATATCCATTAAGACTTTTTTTTTCGACCACGTCCGATTCTAATAT
Source organism: Rhyacophila brunnea (assembly GCF_057557595.1). Taxonomy (NCBI): domain Eukaryota; kingdom Metazoa; phylum Arthropoda; class Insecta; order Trichoptera; family Rhyacophilidae; genus Rhyacophila; species Rhyacophila brunnea. Next base: position 34,776,882 of record NW_028232752.1, read on the forward strand.
GAACATATGGGCCTCCACGGAGTGGAGGTTTGTATTAACAGATTTTGTTTTTACGAGAAATGGATGTTAGCCACTTGCTCAACCTATTAAGTCCATACTCTGACTGATACATAAATTGAAAAATAATAGGTATGTGTACTTACCAGACCCAGGATTCGAACCTGGAATCTACGACGCTATAGACTGATGCCTAAGCCGCGCGGCCATCGTGGGTATCAAGACTAATTAATGATATTAACTGCGATATGTATCGGACTTTATTATTGTATTTAAAAAATCTTCGGTAGCTTTCCGATGCGTTCTAGTGTAACAACTCTTAACTTTCCCATCTAGCTTTAATTTAGATAAAACGATCATATTTGTGGTCACTTTTTTACTGTTAAATATCTGGTTTCGACGGTGCAAACAGTAACCCGATTAATTACATATAAAATATATCGTAACATTTAATCATAAATATGTGGATGTGAAGATTAGATTTCTTCTCGTGGACAGTAATTTTTCAGGTCTAATGTAATTTGTTACAGTTACTGTTACTGGATGTACTTACATAAAGCGTATTGCATCGCGTTTTCTCTCTTGGCACCCCTTTGACTTTGCCATTTTTCGTGCCAAATCTATCGAACCTCACGGTAATATAGTATGTTTATAGACCTACCGACAATATAGAATCTCATACCAGGCTTCAGATGATGTCAATTTATGGCGTTTGTTTCGTGTATAATTGACATGCTGCCATCATATAAATAATATAATCATTACATATTATTACATTCAAATAATATTAACTGTGTAAATAAAAAGATATTATAAATTGAAGAGCCACCGCAACATAAATAGATGTTTACAACCCTCTTTTTTCTTTCTACATGCCTTACCTTTTAAGTTTTTTTATCTTTAAACAAAAGTATATTTCATGCGGGAAAAATAAATAAAGTTTTCGTCTCCTACTGGAAACCATTATTTACAGAAATAACATTTGCAGTGGAGTGCTGAAAATTGTTTTTCTCAAATGTTATGATTATAATATGGAATAGCGTTGTTATGATAGCTTAAAGTTATTTATATAGGTAGGTACCTACTTAATTATAGATTTCAGTCCACATAGCGAAGAAAATAATCATCTTGGTTACCTAGTTCATCATTGTCACATTGGAATAAAATTCTTATCAAACTGTATAAAATATTTCACTTAAATTAAGTCGTCTAAGTATTTTAAAACACGGGAACAGAAAAATCTCGTCTGTCCATATAAGTATCTAAAAAAACATTTATTCCGTCACCTCTATCATGCGGTTCACACTGCTAGTGATAATACGTTATCTGTTTTCAACAAATAATATATAAGACCCAAAGTGTATTAGATGCAATCATTAATTATATATATTATACAATAATGAGAGCGTCTCACACCATGATCAGACGACTTTGGTGTGTGGGACACGTGCAACGCATAGTGATGGGTTGTGTAACCAGGTGGTTTGTAAAGATCCTAAATAGCAAAGACAAGTTGGATGTCCAAAGCTTTGTTAGGCCAATGATGAGCACCGTCTATTTTAGAATTTGCTAATATATTGAGCTATGTTCTATTCACATACATTATATCTATTTTTTCAACAGAATATTATTATATTTCATTCAATAGATGTTTTCCACATATAAATTCTGTACCTGAGAGCCAGAATAAGTACCTTAAGTACAAAAATGAAACTTTTGGGAAAATATAATGTAAGGTTGTTCGTATACTAACTTAATTTTTTAACTGAATTTTTTTATGAATAAACTCAACGTATGAATTGAACCAGATGAATATATAATATTTGCTGTAAAATACTGAATTTTTCAATTTAGCTGGAGCTTATTCGTAATTTAAATAAAACTACTTAGCACAGTATTTATAAACATCGCATGTCGTTTCAGTCGACTGCGACCCGTAGCAAAGTCCCTACATATTACATATTGTTATACAGAATTAAACCCACCCGGCTAACGTGTAAAACACAAAAACCTGCCCCTGTATGAGTTTTATGTGAAAAGTTTTTCGCCGCGTTCAAATGCATTTTAAAATAGACCATCGCAGCTAATTTAACAAGGAAACTACCTCCACGCTCTCTAAAAATATGCCGCGTACATGTCCCTACGTCGTTAATTTTGTTATGCCTTAAAATTTTAACGATATATCCCGTGATTAAAGTTATAAGTAGGTACTTTTTGTTATGCATATATATGTTATAATACACATGTGGACACTAGAGATATTTGAGTTGATTATAATAAAATTGTTAGTATATTGGCACGCGTGCACACTCTCCACAGACTGCCCGAACTGGGGACGTCACAGTACCCCCTTCGTAGTGAAATGCTTAACAATAAAACTCTTCACGCTGTCACAGTCGGCTAGACTGGTGCTTTGTTAGCTTTGGGTACCTTCTTGGAAACTACAGTAGGCCGACGCAGAAGCGGAAACGCCTCCTCACGATTTTCTGGTGGCGCATGAGGCTAGTGCCGGTGGTCTTCCTGCACTTAGTTTTCACTGACCAGTTGTACAATCGATGTTTAGCTGCACTGGCCGCATTGTGATTTTTAATGCGGTACGACGTTATCGTACACTCCACCGACACAGGGCATTTGTCTCATTTCGGCGATTACCCTCAACTGACTGCACTAGACGTCATACAAATTAGACTTTTTGCAATAATTACCAACATAAGAATTACTAATAACAATAACTGAGGGCCAATGATTTGAGTTTCCCCATCTCCAGCCGCCATGTATATGCAGCCACAGTTTGTGCACGGCCGCATCCATGACCCTATAAACGTGTCAGAATGAAAATATTTTAGTGCCACACTTCCTTGTCCCGAAGCGATGCTGCACGGGACTAATGTAGCAACCAGTCGGTTCAACTAGCAGTTGGGCCCATCAGACCGTCCGACCTGGTCGCCACAAAGGCCAATTTTATTGCATTTAGAACATTTGCGGCGTCATACTGCCAACATTAAGTTTACTTAGAATTTTCGGCAGTTTTGTATTAGCTTTATTTATTTCTACAATTTTTAATATTGCCTCTACGTACTCATCTCTCTACCTTAATTTAAAGTCGTGTAAATTCTGTCAAAGCACATTCGAGTGCATGGCGACTTTATTCTTAGGTAACTGCTCCTGAGACATTCCCAGTCATAAGAAAATATCCTTCACATCCAGACGTAGGGTCCCGTGATACGCCCGATTAAGACCGGGTGTGGTTTGGTGGGGCCATTAACTTCGATGAGGGCCATAAGTCAAAAAAATAGCTTTTAGGATGCCACAGAAAACTCTAATCGGAAAAGAATATTAAAATTAAATTTATTAGAAATAAAATAATTTTGAAAAACCTCGGAAATATACCTACATATAAGAAAAAATCTAGAATAAAATTAGAATGAGTGGAACTCGCACGTACGTCTTTAATGTTCCAGGTGAGTGCTTTTTCCTCTAAGATATCGGTCCGTTTATGATCCATGCAAATTATTTATTCATACCTACTTCAAATTACATTGATTAGAAGAAAATCTACTCTGTGATCAATTAAGATGACTGGCATTACTAATTTAACTGTAACAGACGACAGTTAGTAATGTCATGTTATTGTAATCAATAAATCATATTTGCAAGATTCTGAAATTTGATATTTCCTCATTGTTAACTGTTTGGTTCATTGTGGTTGGCTGTTATGCAATAACTAATAACAAAACTCGCCCATCTCACGTCGCGGTTTCCAGTTTTATTAATTACACGTATATCCCATATGTAAATTATTTCTAACCCTTGGAACCTGGGAAGTCTAAGACCCTATTTCAATTCTGTCAATTAGTGTGGCAACGGTTTAATCGTGCAACTGGCACACAAGGATTAATTAATAATTATTCATAGTGTGTTATTATTAACTTATCCACAAGTTGAAATTAATTCTACTCTCTACCTCACTGTTTTTATATAATAAATTTTAAACAAAGTCCTATTAAGATAATATTATTTAAAATACCCCAATATATTTATTATAAAATGTACTTGTATTTACATTAAAAAGCTCCATTGTTGTGGTTTGAAAATAAAGTTTTTGTTAAATCTACAATATTTGAATTATTTATATTGACGGGTGTTTCGAGATATTTTCGCAAATCCTCCCTCCCCTCACCACCAACTCTCTCTTTTTAATAATATATAATAATGAACATTAAACATAAACAAAAACCACTACACCACTGCTAAGAGGTGAGGCAAATAGGTTAGGATAATACACCCTCTGTTTCTGACACTATATAACCGCGATTAAACGTTCGCTATATTAATTTTAGTATTTTAATATACACATATTATGATGGAAACCGTATACCTAGTAATTCATTTCTTAATGTGTAATGTAATATAACATACTAATATACATAAATTGTTTGATAAACGTAAATAATTAAAAATTTCATGGGTATAATAATGTATGTATTAAGAGGTTTTCATTTTTATTTAATTCCGTCGCAATTTTGCTTGCGACGTTTTCAGACTTCTCTCTCCACGTCTCCTCCTTCAAGAGGCTTTGAATTAATGACTAACAAACAATCTTTGTTAAAAAATATCCTTTAAGACACCTCCACATTCTTCAAGCTTTGCCTGTACCAGACATGGTAATTAACTTTTAAAGCTCATTCAATTCCCGAACATTTCTCTGGGAAATAAGTTCGTATCCGAAATTGTGTACGCAAGCAGTTGGCCGTATTACAGTTTAACATGAGCTTTTGTATCGGAAATCGATGACCAAATAGCTTTGAGATCAAATTCATTGCTAAATAAATTACTTACAAAATAGGTGTGTAATAAAAATCACCGGAATAAAAGTGGAAGACAGACGAAAATAAGTAGGTGAGTAAATTAGAAATACAATCGTGTCGTATAATCCATATAAAATTCTCGTGGATGCTCGTAAGTATCAAGTTGTACCTATCAAAAATATGATAATAATGACAGCGTTATTATCAGATATTTGATATCATTCATGTTATTATTGAATTTAATAAAATTGGAACATTATTAAATAAATACACAAATAATTCACAAGATATAATTTAAATGTAACATTCTTAGACACATGCCTTGAAGAAATATTTATAAAATATATGGTTTCGGAAGGGACCGCGTGTCCAGTCCGACCGCGGTCTCAAAAATATGTTTCTGAAGTGTTTCCGAATTATGTATGAAGAAGAAGAAGTACATAGAGTATTATGTTATTCATCAAATATTAAATAATACAATATAACTAATCATACGTCTATCTTGGATATCAAATGCCAATTGACGATGTTATATAATATGACGAGATTGCTCGCAGAACCAAGCCGGCATGAAGTGTATTTGGGCGCCAGAATAGTATCTTCAAAAGTGACCTATAACTTCAATTGAGGCATGGTCTAAAAAGATCGTGGCTAGGCGATGCGCGGATTGTGCAAATGACACGTGCCAAACGAAATATACATAAATATATATAAAGACTCGCATTAAATCTATGTAAACCTGATGATTGATGAAATTTCGCTCATTGTTTATTCATATGACCAATCATCGATTTTATGAGATTTATTATTGCGCTAATATAATTTACAGTGAGGGAATTTTTGCTCTTTTGTTGAGCACAAAGCTACATATTTAAATTTAATCGCACCCCACTTCCCTCCGTCCACCCTCTAATTCCAAATATTGCATAACATAGCATTCAAACAATTTCTATTTAACCTATCAAAAAGAAAGTGAAAAAAATTTGGCCACTAATACCATAAAATGTCAAATTTATTAATTGCATTATTTATGAATATTTTGAAATATTTTTAGCGCTAAAACTTATGACGTCCGGTGACATTTTGTATGAACTAATCAACATTTTCATTTGATAACAGAAGCACGTCCGTAATATAAAATGATATATGCTTGATTCATGCAGTGACGGATATTAATTACTTACATTATTATCAAAATCGCAAATTAAACTGTCAACTCCGCGTGATAATGTGTGAACACGAACAAATGTATTGTCACTCTATCTTGAATATTATTAATATAACAACCTCCATTCATCATCAGCGGCGCTATTACAGAATGTGTACCTTGGCCGCCTTCAGGAAACGTTTCCACTCTTATCTATCTACCGCTACGCACTCTCCACTACCCTAGTCTCAGTAATGTCGTGTCTCTTTTTATTTCTACAGTCCAAACACCGCAGTATATTTATTTATTTATTTAAAAAAAGACACGTTGAGCTCATAACAAATTATTAATTCAAGACGTTCACAACATGACATTTAGAATAAAAAGTACAAGTAAATCAACTATAGAAAAAACAAGGTAGAGAAAAAAACAAATCAAAAAAAAAAAAAATTATATTCGCATCGCTAAAAATGTCCACATCTCTAGAGAGTGCATTGACCAGGCTGCCTGGTGAGCCTGACATGAGGGAAAAGCTTTCGCCCAAAATAGGTCATGACCACGCATATAATTGACGGGTGCATAAAAATTCAAATTTACCAGAATATCAGGATTGGAAACTATACCACGTGAGAGCAGGGAAAATGCTGTAAGAGCAGAAGTGACCTACGAGCTTCAAGAGAATGAAATGCAAGCATTCCTTGAAGAAAGTTAGTCGGAAAATACTCGTTTGAGAAGCTGTCAAAAAGAAAATAATTATAAACATTAAAATAAAGATATCAAGGAAATTTGTCTTCCGACTCCCTTTTTCCCATCTAGTGTATTGAAAATGTGGTTTTTGGGCACATGGTTGTCTTCCATCTTCGATACGTTGTCTGCTCAAGGGAGCTGTATTTCACGCGTGATACGATGGAGGGTCATTGCATAATGCTTATACTTCACTGTTATACATTCCGTGTAATTGTAATTGAATACGGCTTTAAAGACCCTTGTCAATATCTTCTTTTTTAATATTATATTTAGGTACAATTCAGTTTTTGATGTCCCAGCATTCCGATCCATATGATACTTTATAATAGCGCTTTATTTGAGTTTATTTGAGTGTGGTTATGGTCTGACATATTTATAAATCGTAATAGGATTTGTTTTTCATCGTAGGTACCTAATTTCTTCTTCAAACTTCATGAATGGTGTTATACCTATGTCGTTTTGAGATGTGTTGAAAGAACCTCCTTATGTTAATTATTTTTTTCTAGTTGTCGTCATCAACAAAAAGTTAGAATTCTACCATTCTGTTCAATTGATTACAGATTACGTTATCACTCGCATAGCAGATATTAAAAAAAACAATGTGTATGTTTTAGTTAAAACTATATGAAAAACGGCACTCAAGTGTATAATGCATCTTAACCTCGCTCCTCGCTCTATGCGTTTTGACTCCACACCCCACCACATGTTTTCATCATTTTGGGCGTAACGAATGAAAAGTTCCTTCAAAATAGTACTGGGAGTGTCATGGTATGAACTTCTTAAAACCCTACTTGTGAATTACTTGCACTATAATGTGCAAGTTTTGTATGTTAATGTCCATTGAATTGAAATCTAAATAATCCCTTTCGTAGATCGTAATAGCCAATCGGCCCAGGTAAATGTGTTGCTCTGGAGTGGATACTATGGGCTGTCGTGTTTATAGTCTATTAACTCTATACATGCATTATTTTCAGCATCCAATCATGCGTGTCTCTTACTACGACCAGACATAGTGTGTCTGGAGACAGAAATAATTAAATAATTTGTCGCTACATAAACTATATAGCTTAATAATTTATTGTTGTAACCGTTAAAAATTAATCTGTTCATATGAACGTATGCTGCGCAGCCACTTTCCATGTTTTCACTTAATAATAATCCGTATCTTCCTAATAGCACTGTCATAATATGTGCCTGTCTTCCCTTTCAAAGAGTGCCTGGGCAAGGGGAGGTAACATATAGCAATACTATATTACAGTAATACATATAAATGGTTACAACACAACATAATTATATGTTCAACCTCTGTGTCAATTTATTTTTATTTCATCATTGTCGTAGAGTGGACGTTTCCTTTCCGCATTGCATCAATTTTGGTTTTATGTATTTGAAGGTTGTTGAATAATAAATTTGCCAATATGTTAAAAATCTCATATTATATCTTGATATTACTCGTTCAGCTACTTTTAATAGGTTAATGTAGAACCGGTTAAGAAAGCCGTGGCCTTCCAATCTAACACCTTAACGCAAAATTTAAATGTATTTGGACTAACAAAAAAACATGTTCAGAAAGGAAGATAATATAAGAAGGCACAATATTAGATTTTATTTTTCATTCATACTATTCATAAAAAAAACTGTACGTCATTATTCAGCGTATACGCAATGAATCACAAGCCTTCTTGGGTTTTTTTATTTTCTTGCTGTAGCAATTTTTCATTCCTGTAATATCGACACGCGATCTTTAGACGGATAATGCCTTGTAGAGTATTATATTAATAGACGCGAAAAATTATTGTAATATCATAATCATTTTTGAAATTCTTTCTGGTAGGCATTGATAAATAGTTATTACAAATAATGTTGTTTAACACAATCTCAATAGTATAAGTTGTAAGTAATAAAACATAGTAGTTATTAGAAACGGGTCAAATGTATCTTATAGTATTATTATTTCATTCAATACTGAATATACACAATGTTAGATTCTTATTAAGTATTGGAAATGTATCATTTTTTTTAAAACCTCAGAAAGATATAATATATTCAAAATTATACATTATCTTCTATTGTAATTATCATATATTTGTTACCTTTCTACGCTCATTTTTACTATTTACAATTTATGTTATCTTTTCTAGTACTTAGTATTATTAGCATATAGTTAGTATTATATGCAAAATCGGGTCTCCAAAAAAATTAAGCTCCATGGCAACTACCCCTCTTTTGATATTCCAGTATGATAAATTACGCGATTTTGGCAAATTTTTCATCTGAATATTCAAAATAATGATCATTCATTGTATTTAGCTGTCAATCTGGTAAGTGTTGAATATAGGAATTGTGAATGTATGCAGCGATTGTTAAAATAATGCCATCAATTCATTACATATCAAAGTCTACGGTTTGTGTATCTTAGTTTTTATCTATACATTTAATATTTTCATTGATTGAATTGAGTTTTAAGTGAATCTAAGATTTTACTGAAATGCTTGCAGTTTTTGACGAATGCAGGCGATAACAGTGAAAAATGTGCTACAAATAAAGAAGTTGGAATTTAAATATAAGAAGAATTAAAAATACTTTACTTCTGTTATGATATTTGAAATTATTTAGCAAACTCGTTAAGCATGATTATATTGGTAAACTATACCAATCACTATATCACTCAGTTGTCATTCCGATTTTTTTATTCACGTAATATGGCCGCCATTTTATTCATTGTGATTATTTAAACAGTTATAAACTATTTTACAATTTTTTTTAGGATTTTCAACTAAATAATAATTCGTAACGGGTTGTTTATTATTTACCCTGAAAATTGGGAAATAAATGTCATATCAGTAGTGGGAATACCTCGGCAAATGAAACTGAAATTTAAAGTCACGTGTAGGTAACTTAATCAGTGGACCAGTGGTTATTTCTTTTTTTGTTTAATTTTATACATTTAGGCTCCATCTCTATAGAAAGGGGTTTTTGACACATTTGCCACAAATGAATTTACAATTTGAAATTACTCTCAGATGATTTAATCATTAGTTTAGATTATTTAAAATACTCAGGCTCCGTCTAGAATTGAAATTGATAACAGTCAAAAAATACTCATTTATCTATAAAATATCTAAAATTATGCAATTAAATCATACATCTTTGGATAATTTATAGATAGAATAATATTTTGTATCTATTATAGTTTGGTTTAGGCAGGCCTTAATAAATTTAAAAAAACGAACCAACAATATGTGCAATATGTATTCTTAATCGAACGAAAATAAATAAGTATGAATGAAAAAGTGTGTACAATTTTGTCGTATCGTCCTTTTAAAAACCAACAAACACCATCTCCAAATTATTGTAATCTTAGTTCAATAAAAAAAAAAGTGTGGGTAACAAAGATTAATCTGCACTATTTATGACGGAACTTAACAGCCTACTTCCACACTTCGCTACTGATATATATAGAAGGTTTTCTTCAATGCCTATATTACTAACTTTTTACAAGATTAAAAAATGATTGAAGTTGAATAATTTCTGTTGTTTTTTTTATCAAATAATCATTATATTTCTAATCTTCAAATGTGTTTTACAAAACAGAGTAATTATGATATTTTACGGCACCCAATAAATATACAGTCATTAGAGATTTTCGCGACACGTGCTACGATCCTATCGTCGAAGCGAAATATTAATAGCTCGTTTAAAATATCGATTTCACTTTTCGAGTATATTTTTAGTTGTAAACCAAATAGTATTTCCTTCGTAGATACATAACATAGTAGATAATTTGAAATAGAGAAGGTCACACAGCTGAGACTTAAATATTTATATTCGACCTGAATAAGAATAGTTCACTGGTACACAAACATACGTGAACTGGAGTACGTACAATGGAGTAGGTAATTATAAATAAATGATTGGTGTTTAATTTGATAACTTTAATAATTCAGTGCCTATAAAAAGACCAGATTATTCGTCATATCGTTATAATAACTGTGTATCTAAATATACTAACAATACATGTTAAATGAATATGATATTTGCTTATTTGACAGCGTTTATGCAACGAAATATTGTTTTCTCATTGAATCGATAAGTACTATTATAAATTATGATCTCAGAATAACTTAAATCAAAATTAAAATATATTGTCCGATGCTAAAAAGTGCAGATGTTAGATCAATAAAGATGCAGTAGGTATTTTAAATATGAAATAGTGCTAAAGCGATTAAAGCAACGATTAATTAAAATACCAGGACGTGAGATCGTTTAAGAACAGTAAAACATTTACCTATATGGATATATGAATAGATAGCAGTAAAATATAAAAGTTATTAAGTATGTATATTAGTAATTAGGGTGCCAAGTTGAACATAATGAAATAAAAAAAACCAGTGTAATTTAAATAGTTTACAGTTATTTATTAAAAAATAAAACACATATTAATCTTAATTAACTATTTTTTTTTATTCAAAGAATAATTCACAAGATTGGAGAATGTAATATTCTAATTATTGAACGTACATAATTTTGAAAACACGTCAGAGAAAATAATATTATATAACCAATAGAAAAAATTATTTTTGAAAACTTAGAATGTTACATTCTTAAATCTTGTGAATTATTAGTTGAATAAAAAAATAGTTATTTAAAATTATTAGCAATTTCAAGTAGTTAAAACAAAAATATCTAGGAGTAATCCGTGACGTCGGTTAGTAATTAAAATAATACCTACATTACCCATATTATAAATACAAAAGACGATCGCCAATAGTAACTTAATTTGGAAAGCGCTTCAGAGAGTATTAAGAGGCATTAGTAAAAATTTGTCGCAATTAAGTATGATGCCTATAGCATAGTGGAACACGTATATGTGCATGGGCGTGAAACCTGAGAGATGCATGTTCGATTCCTGCTGGATGCTATATTAGCTATATTGTGAGTACCAATTTGGTAGAAATTCATCTTGATATCTGAAAATGTTTCGAACTTAAAAGAAAAACTTCTCCAAGGCAACGCACTTGCAACAATTCATGAGAAGTAACTAAAGATAAAGTGGTAAGCTCTGTAGTGGTGAGCTGAAGTACATCCATATGTTATCGATCACGTGGGATTATACTAGGGTTATACTGACATGCGTGTCTAAAGACGTTTATTGGATGTTCATATAAACGAAACGACTAGGTATAGGGCCAACCATGCATATCTCATTGGTATAGAAATTTATAATAGAAGGATCAATTACATCCATTCTTCATTCTGTATACTTTTGCTTTCCGTATTTCACGCAGATAACGTTACGGGAGATTGCTAGTTTAAGTCTGTAAGTATCAAACTTATTATTTGTTAGCGTAATCATATTATAACTTATAAAAACAATGAAGAACAACAAATAGTAGAAGAAGATTTAATACGTAATGCACATAAGAAAACATAATAACTAGATTAGCTGTTTGACACTTACTACCAGATATATGAGAAAATATGGCGTAGTATGGGATTTTCTATTTTGGCAGTGAAAAATAAAATTGATTTAGTGGATTTTTTTAATGTTGATTTTAATATTACAAAAAGTAGAATAATATATCATACATGTATATAAAAAAAAGTTTGCTAATTTCACACGCAATTTTCTTAGATGTATACAGATATAAGATATATGCATGGAGAGAAAAAAACAAATGAAAATATATTATAATAGCATGATTATAAAGGGAAACATAATTATCAGAGATTAAAATGTTTTCTAATTTAGAAAAAAGTTTTATAAAACAGTTCTCAGCTATTCCATGGTTTTTAGGACGCAGTCTGGTGACATATTTTCAAAGAAATCTTTCCCTAATTATTAAAAATTATCATTTTAAAATAGGTCATTAAATTTATTTATGCAACATTATTTTTTTTAGAAAAATATAAAATAATACAATAATAAGAACAGTTTAAAAAAATCTTAAAATTTGATTTATGTGATTGTTCTCCCGGCCATCGATTATTTTAAGGAATCACTGAATACTAAATGCACGTATAATTTAATAAATGACTAATAGCATTCATGCTATTAGTCATTTCTTTAGATAATCTGTCATCGACTCTTTAATTTCGATAATTTATAAATTGAGTGTGATATAAAATGTTACATAATTTTGTTATATTGCGATGCGTATATAATTATATAACTATATATAATATTATATATACATCTGGAAATGCCGCTTACGATTCTCATCTATATTTGCATATGATTGACAAATTATAATATTGAAATGTCATAAGTTTTTCATATATTAGTATAAATTAAATATCGATATTGTCTAGTAGGCTCTACGCTTGCTACGCTAACATTGGCTACGACAGCGACGTTGTACACCGTAGCACCGTAGCACAAGTTTCTTGATTAAGCGCATACTCGTAGTCCGACTGCGGCGCTATGACGTCATCACGTAACTCATTTTGATTCATCCTGGAATTATCGTGACCTACTTTAAATATTTTCAAACTCGCTCCAATTGAATAAACGAAATATTTTCAAAATTTATTTCACTGGTTTTGTATTATTTGTATTTTGAACTCGGGAGAGTTTTCGTTCCAGTCCAACAATTTGTTAAATTGATAACTTTCCTACATCAAATATTTATTATAAAGTCAATAGTATATTTGGGAGGTATTTACATAAATTTATTATTGTTGTTTTTAGAATAATAAACAACTTTATAGCATGGTGCTAAAAAACAATATATTACAATAAACATTATGGTACCTATACCTACTCTGAATACATAGTTACACAATCAAAAAATATGTTCTTTTGTTATATTTAATTATCTAGCAATGGCGGAGCGTGGAGGTTGGATATTAAAATCCGACAAAAATAGTGTACACTAAACTGTGTCAGTCAAACGTATTTGTATTCATTGAACTAAGCCTACAATGTGTAGTGTAGATAGTGTTTGTTAGTTTTTAAAATTCTCTATTCTGTATAATTCAAGCCATTTTCATTTACCTATAAAATATCTAAAATTATGCCATAATACCATGGTATATATTTTAGATATGTTATAGATAGAAAAATATTTTTAATCGATTACGTTTTAGTATAGGACTATTGAATTTAAAAAAAAACTAGCCCACACCATCTGTAATATGCATTCTAAATTTAACGAAAACAAATAAATATGACTCAAAAAGTATGCACTATTTTTGTCGAATCACCCATAGCATATCTTAACTATTATGGTCTGGTTTAGGCAGGGTTTATTTGAATTTTAACCAGCACCATCAGCAAATCAGCACATTGTGAATCTTAGTTCAATAAAAACAAATAAGTTTGACTGACAAAGGTTAGTGTGCTCAATTTATGTCGAATATTAACAGCCTATCTTCATCCTTCGCCACTGATGTCTAGTAAGTACTATAGTCATATTATCAGACTGGTAATTGGTCGATCTTAGGATCAATAAATAAACTGTTAGTTCTGCAGTTTTATGTTTGATACGAATATGGTGGCAGTTATGTTTTATACTGAATATTAAGATAATACAATTTTCATAAGTCGTGCACAATGAAGTTTAATTTTTGAGACGTTCATTCACTTTAGTAACAACCTAACAACATGATTATTAAAAATGTATGTAAACTGTAAAATTGTAAATAGTATTTTGTTTCAAGAATATTTTTTTGCGGCTTGGCTATTTTCAGCAGAATGTAGAGAAAACCTTCTCGCATCTGATCTATATCAAATCTCATTTTTTTATTTTTTGTGGACTGGCTACTTTCTGCATAACTATGTCCAATTAATATTGCGTAATTGAATCCTGGCTGTACATTCTTTCTTCATTCCTTCACATAATCTTTTATGTTGTAAAGGTTTTAAAAAATTAATTAAATAAAAGTCAATCCAATCCGTATAAGTTACCTAATACAGATCGGTACCAGTTTTGTCCACTCAAATAAACATTGTCAATTGATTTCCACGTGATTGGACAAAACTATTAATTATTATTTCATTCTAATTGTTATTTTATCTCTCGACCAAGAATTTAATATAATCAATCCTCGTAAATAATTATTGTTCATTAAGATATTTTGAAATTTGCACTTTGTGGAAAATTTAACATAATTTTATGTCCTGTCAAAATACTAAAATAAAATCCAACATATTAACACATTGGTTAGAAATCAGTAATCAGTAGAATTGATAATATTAACATAGAGATATTTCTTGAATCCAGAATATTTATTATTCGTTTGATGTAAATACTATTTCATTTATATTGAACATCAAAATATGATGTCAACAATAATAATAATAAGCAATCCCACATAGAAAACGCGCGTAGAGAAATTACTGATTTGTTATATATAGTTTTATTATGTTTTTTATTTGTCGTGCTTTTTAATATATTTTTTTCATATAATTTCACCTTGACTTTGCTTACAAGGTGATTTTTTCTATGCCTCTTTTTTATCTCATTTTGTTGAAAATTTTCTCTTAATATATTTTTGAGAGGCAATAAATATATTAAGAGATAAATAATACTTTTATTACATAGAGATATTGAGATTTGCTTTGATATAATATACCAGTGTTAAGTTAAGTGAATAGTATACCAAGATTTATTGCTACCAATTGTTAGGAGAAAAAAAGGTGGATATAGAAAATTATTGGAATGAAAAGTAACAAGAGTAGGTAGACGCTTGAATAAGTAAAGTACAGACATATTGACAATTACTACTCAACAGTAAAGCAAAGATTAAATTGACATTCAATATTAAGACGTAAAATCGCGCTGTCACTTAGATTTGACTAACGGATATCAGTTGACAAAGGTTATTAAATACCATTGTGTTGTTAGTAAGTATATTAATAATACGTACGCTTAGCGTTATCTTAGATATTAAAGTAACTTGACAAATATTTTTTAGAAGATAAAATATATATAATTTTAATTAAATTCAATACAAAAGGAAGATACATGATATGTTTAATAATTGAGAGTAAAGTTGTGATCTTTGGTTTGCAGATATAGTAAATTTATTCTAACTGTATATTAAGACGTATCCGGAAATTTGTACGTAAACAGTTCAACGTAGAACACTTATTCGTGTGCCGCAGTACGTGAAACATGAGTTCGTGCAACATTTAATCAAATGACGAGTTCTTCTTTGAACATTTCACCGTGGAATACATTTCACCGTGGAATGCGTATTCTACAACATGTGGCGCTGGTTTGCAGTTCCAATTAGATTCAATACGAATTTTATGAGATGTCTTTATTGGTTTTAAATAATTTAATGTTGAAACTACATACATATAATTACAATATGAAACTATTTCTAATTTAGTTACCTACTTATTTTCTTCCGTCTTTCCCATATACTCCGATGGTTTAAGTGTTATAATTTTACATGATTATTATATGTTACCAAAATAGCATTATTTACTTCAAAATTGTAATTAAATAATATTATATTTCTTTACCTTCGTAAAAGAAGTGGTTATGTCGATATGTCATTTTTTCCAGTACAAACGATTCTTTAATGCCTTTCAAAGTCATTAATTGATAATTTAAATAATAATATGCACGATAGATTTTTATATTGTTTTTAATACAAGTAAATAATTTGGAAAAGACCAAAAAATAAAGCAATTTTTGAACATTTTTAAGAACTTTTCAACACTTAACTTAGTATTGGCAAATTTTGATATTAGCACTTATTTTACCAAGATCCAGATTTATAATTCCTTGTGTAATATAGATATTATCGTGTAAGTATTAAGTACTTAATATTATGAAGTGCACTTAATGGTAACTATAAAAACAGCTATTTATTGGTTGGAATTAGGAAAACATTTTTTTAGGTAGTTAATTAAAATAAAACACAAAAATAAGTAGTTAGTGTTTATTCCACAATTCACACATGGATATTATAGGTTAACCTATAATCCTGAGATATTGGTATCATTTCAGTATCGTTTATTATGTATTGTACTTATAAGTAATAAGTAAAACTATTAATACACCCATGGTGGCTGAGTTGGTAAAGTGGTCGTCTATCAAGAAGTGGGATCGATCAATACAGCGTAAAGACCCAATGTGTCGTGCAGTGGCGCAACCAGGGGGGGCAAGGGGCCCTGGCACCCCCCAAAAATGAAAATTATCAGAATGATTTTAAACATTGAAATTGAAAGCCAATAAACTATACCTTTGGGCTTAGACAAATAAAGACACGGCAAAAAAATGATTTGTAATAATTCTCCATCACCCTTTTTAGAAAAATTTCTTAGATTTTAATTTTTAACACAAAAATTTTGAAACACTAATGTCAGGTTTTTTTAGAAACACAATCCCTAATGGAAATGTCAAAAATTCTCGATGTCCACCCGAATTCCGGAGTAGTGTCGGTCATGGCTGGGGAGGGCTGACAGAGCTCTAGCCTGAGGGCCCGGGCTGTGGGGGGCCCGGCGTGTCGGGTTGACCAGATAAGTGAGATAAACACACATCATAAATTAGCGTTAATAGTAAAAAAAGTCGCCTGCGGCGCTATTATACTTCATGGTCATGAACATTTTCAATTACTTATATAATTATGCAATATAGTTTTTGATTATAATGTGTCGATACTCGATACTGTCGAGACAGCTCCATTAAAGTAGATGTATTAAAAATCGCCAATAATTCACTGTATAAGTACCCTTAATTTGAACTGAAACACAATTTGAAGAACGTTAATGTAGTATTTCACACTGCCTTTAATCTAATATCGTAGTCTGAGAGCCCGTTTCAGGATGTGGGGACCATGGTGTAGGTACACCGAGCGCAATAGACAAAAGACCGATAAACGAGAAATTAGGCTGTGAAGAAGAAATAGATCCTATGGGACTAATTTACATTTTCCTCCTTGCCCCCCCCCCCCCCCCCATATTAAATCCTGGGTGCGCCACTGGTGTCGTGTCAAGTGATTATTTCTAGTGTGACAATCAATATATAGAATGTTACATTCTCAAATCTAGGGTCTTATTCGTTGAAAAAAAAATGGTTTATTATAATTTTTATAATACCTATGTATTTATTTAATAATACATTCAGTTTACTGTGGGAAACATGTCCTAAATATAATTAAAAAACCAATAACGTAGTAAGTATTTTGAAATGATGCATTACCTAATTACAAATCCGTTTTATTTTGGTGGAATCTAGTAAGTGACACAGATTAAAGTCTAAACAATACATTCATTCAAGACAAATGTGTCCAAATGGTTAAAAGTTTTTGTATTATGGTCAATTTATTGGGTTGGCCCTTTCTCGAGAGTTCCCTTGTTCATAGTATATAATTAGTATATATAGTAACCATATACATAGTATATTTGTCTATGGTAATACCTACGTAATGCACATTAATGGTATTAACTATCAAGTTTAGTATTGATGAGAAAATATTAAGTATATTATTAATTTAAATACCTATAACACAACAATAATATTTAGGTAAGTACCTAATGTTTATTTCACAATTTAGACAGGTATATATATATATATATATATGTACAGATAAGTTTACTGAAATTACAAATATTCCTAATGCTAATTTAAATCTATTTCCGTTTTATCTATGAACGTATATTTTATATTATTTTTATAATAACTTAACTTGTGTACTCCATCATAATGCAGGAAATTAAGAAGGCATCAGAAGTGTAGATAGATAAAGATTGTCATGGCTACGGAACCAACGTGTGTTTCAAAACATACATTCTTGAAATTGACTACAATGTTCTTATAGCTATTTACCACGTGATAAAGAATATGTTAATTACATTATGTAAGTATCATAATATGTTTTATTTTGTTAACTGTCAATTCATGGTGGAACTGCATTGTTGTTATATTATTTCTGTCGCTTTGGAATTTGTTTGATAAATATTGTTTTAAAAAAATGTATTCAGTTGAAAATGTCCCTCTGAGGCGGACGAAACAGGTCCTAATTAAAAGTGGAATAAGTACTACAAAAAATGCGTTTTATTAAATTAAAACAACAATATCATAGTATGCATTAAAGTTTCTATAATATTGGCAATATTTGAAGACACTAAACGGGCTAAGTATTTCTTGCGTTGCTGGCTTCAAATTCTTCATCGATGGTGACTGGCTTTCGCATTTCTATCTTATTAATCAGTTCTATGGTATGTCCTATAGATATTTAAAATGGGTACTGTTTGGTTATACGGAATACAGAGGAAAACATATTTTGAAAATAGCCGATAAACTGGATTATTTGTTAGGTTAACCTAACCTAACCTAACCCAACCTAACCTAACCCAAACTAACAAATACTCCAGTATATCGGGTATTTTTAAAATTTGTTTTCCGCTGTATTTCGTATAACCGAACAGTACCAAAAAAATATATTAAGTAAGTATATGAAAAATATTCTCTTAGGTATAAGTATAAATAAAACAAATCAAATGTTTCTCCTACACATAATTTTGCGTGCGGACAGTGGACTAATTGAATTAAAACTTATTGTAAGTAGGTATTATTGAAAATACAATACCTACTTTAATTTAAAAAAGTAAATTTTTTTACCTAGGTATATAAATAAATGCTGTTATTTAATTCATTTAGGATAATATCGATCTTTATATATGTAAAGTATGCAGTACCTACCAACATGTCCTAAATATAATTAAAAAATCAATAACTCATGTAGTGTTTTGAAATAAATCAATTACAAATCCGTTGTATTTTGGTGGAATCTTCTGAGCCTGCATGTCATAAAAATGACAAAAGACGTATCCAGATGTTAATGATTTTGTATAGAAATTAGGGTCAGTTTATTGTGTAGGTATGTCCTTTAACTTTCACGTGCTTCTATTATTATGTGCACAAAAAATATTTGGCCACTGTAACATACCTAATATCCGGAGTTAGAGTTTATAAATAAATGTACCTACAGATATTTCACGGGCCCCCTACCTATCTCTAAAGATATAGACAGTGTGATGCTCTTTTCCAAATGGTGTACGCGGTAAAATTAATGTGTATATTTAGTGTTTTTTGTATAATTGAATTCATCTATTTGTCTTTTTTTACTATTCGAGAGAATTTGTGATGTGTTTAAATCACTTATCTGGTCGATTCGCCACGCCGGGCCCTTCTTGAGCCCAGCCCCCCAAGGTAGAGCCCTATCAGCTCTCCCTTTATGGAAGCCATGTCTAGTGGTATCCAATAAGTACAAAACGTTCGCAAGGTAGACCTAGAGGCCGCTGGATCGATGAAATGATCAAGTTCTGCGGAAAAAGTACGTGGCAAAGCAACGCACAGGACCGAGAGAAGTGGAAACAGCTTGAAGAGGCTTTTATCCAGCATTGGATAGATTCAGGCTGATGATGATGATTATCGAACTTAGGGTAGGTTTGTATGCTATATTTTAACAGCACCTATCTTGCTGCTGTTAAAATATAGCATTTATTGCAACAATTACAAATATCTTATTGTAATTGTTACAATAAGTGTTTTTCTCACGTTGGATTAACACACATTAAAAAAACAACATGTATTTTTTATCCAGTCACGTGATTGAACCCACTTTTTATATGGAACCGCTCTGCCAAGTCGGATACCATACCTGTATTATCAGGATATGCTAAAGTTAAAGTACCTATGTAGTAGTACCTATCTATAAAGTTGCAAAGATCAATCATATCCAAAATGAATTCAATAAATGCAGTCATCTATATAAGTAGGTATATTTATTTTTACGTTCGTATATTCAATAATATCCATTTACAAAAAGTTTCAAACCAACATTGTCCATAATATTATTTTAAATAATAATAAGAACACACATTTTCTATAATACTATAATAAATTTTCAACATATTTGGTAGTTAATTAAAATAAAACGCAATAAGCCACAATAGACAAGTAAAATTTTTTAAACATTTAAAACCAATAAAGACATCTCATAAAATTCGTTTTGAATCTAATTGGAAGAGCAAACTAGCGCCACGTGTTGTAGAATACGTATTCCACGGTGAAATGTATTCCACGGTGAAATGTTCAACGAAGAACTAGTCATTTGATTAAATGTTGCACGAACTCATGTTTCACGTACTGCGGCACACGAATAAGTGTTCCACGAAGAACTGCATACGTACAACTTACATGTAACCATATTAAGATACATAAGTGCGTATCTGACTTTCCTCCGTTTTTTTATATAAACTGACCAGATTATTTTTTTCAAAAGAAGCTACATCTTTAACTGAATTTGGATGGATTGTTCAACAAAGAGTTCCGATCGAATGTTTGGTTAAGTGGAAACTATTAAAATTTGCAGTTATGTATATTTACTGATTTTGAAACAAAAATAAGTTTTAGACACGTAGTTATACTTAAGAGGTATTTTGAATTTACAGTTAGTACTATTATTTTAGGATGTTTCTGCATTTACTGTAATTAATCTTTTTGTGAAAAATACTTAGGTACTATCGTAATATTATACAGTCTTTTGTAAATTATTTAAAATAGATTATTATACTAAACATATAAAGGTCTTAATTGTGTATATAACATAATGTAGGCACAGAGTTCAATTCATACAAATGCATAATGAACGAAACTTTTGTAGAGCGTTTTAAACATTTCGAGTGTACCTATCCAATTTGGGAATCGATTATTTTAACAGCTGCAATATGTATTTGGATAGAAGCTACGCGCCTGTGTAAGCCCATTCATTCTCATTACAAGGCACTCAAGTAAAATTATTTTCATTGCCGCTTATCTAAGTAATTTACGCTTAGACATATTTAAATTACCTAGATGGCCTCTGTAGATACACAGTTTTCATAAATATTCAGTATTTATATAAGATAATGTTATATCATGCCTTTCTTTGTTTGAATGAATGAGAAAAGAAGAAAAGCTTATTAGAGAGATATTTAGATATCACAAACGCCCTAGATTGGGAACAGGTTATCCGAATCTTCAGCTTTAGTTATAGCCGACTGTTCCGTAAATGGGTTTATAGTCCGAAACGGCTATCATCGCAAATCACTTAATTAAAGTTGAATTAACTAAAATTACTTTGTTTCAAAACCGATATATCATGCCAATAAAGACATTTTGTCATTTTCCGCGATAGTTAGGCTCAGAACTTTCTTTTGCAAGTAGCACAACACTATCACTTAGCTACTACTTTTTTTTCTTCTTTTTTAAAACAACCAGGGGCGGCCCTACCTTAAGGGTTCATAGGGACCATCCCCACATAGTTATCATGTCAAAAATACACGTCCGATATTTTTACCATTATCATAATAAACCTACTTAATTACATAATTAAATTAACTATTTAATTTATTATATCCATCTAAACCGGTCGCAATTTTATAGAGATATTTATTATTATTAAGCAAATAAATAAAATAATGATTGTAAATTATGTAATAGCATAATGATGATTACACGGTTTTCACATAATTAATTAAATTAAATACACCCTATTTCACGGTGACACCTCTGTACAAATTAAGAAAGCTATGGCGTCTATTTTTTGATGACCGGGGTTACTCAATCCTATCCCGTCGCCGCGGTGCAAATGTCATTCTACAAAGGATTTGAATACATTAGCGTTAGTATACGCATACTGGGGAGCGAATCAAATGACCCCCCGGTTAGTAAAAACGCCCGCGGTTTGTCGTTGTTCAAAACTGATAATGGTAAGTCTATAATAATAATTATTATTAATTAAGTTAATATTTTTAAGCAGGCGTTTTAGATGTGATTAAGTAACGACTCAGATAATCATATGATGTATTCTGAAAAATTACTTTTTTCCTAATTAATAAAATCATTTTATTATAAGTAGCTTGGTACATAACGTATTATATGAGAAAATAGGTAGGTATGTATATTTAATAATTAGTGGCTAAACCCCACCACCTATGTAGTCGTCGAGCCGTCACTGAAAACAACACATGCGGCCCAATGACAGTAATTTAGTAGAACAGGTTAGGTATAGCAGTACTGGAAGTGAAACAATCACATAAACACACAGGCTTTGAAAAGATCATATAAATGTATTGTGACATATGACACCGAGAATCGAAACTGGAGTCCTCGAATGACAAACTAGTGTCATCATAATAGTGTATCATTTTACAATACTGTTTACCAAACGTGTTAACATTGGGCATTTTTCACGATTCTAATTAACCTACTTGTAATAATATGTAGGTAGACATACAAATGTCAATAGTAGCAAACAGACGAAATCGATCCTTATCATTATCAAGCTTTTTAGTTAAGTGTATTGAATAAAAAAGAACTTTATCGCAAGTACGAAAATAATAAAAATTTGGCTAGCACCTGACGTGAGCTATAACTAAGTTTGAAATTTCATTTACCTTAATACATTACAAAGCTGATTGCTTTTCATTTGGAAGAATATCCAATAATTAAGTATTTAACATACTTAAAATCGCATGTATTTTCAGTATGAATTAATTAATTATCAAAAAGTTTAATTATTTCTCATTTCATCACTTTACTAATATACATATTGCATGTTTTTAGAGAAGCTTATAAACAGAGAGTATCGATAAGATCGGTAAGTAATTGTAAATATATCTTTATACGTGATTTATAGTGAAAGCTCCAAAGAGCGACAAATAAGGAAGTAAGAATAACACAGCCGTATCAATAGCAATGTCGTTCTAAAAATAGCTTTTAAAAGAAGCATAAAGACTCAGTCTGTTTTCGTGACCCAATTGCGGCAGGGTTGGGGTTCGATTGATTATTTTTGGCCGAAATCCAAAACTGCACACATTCCTTCAAGTCTCTGCACAAATGTATTCACTTTCGAAAGCTTACCGGCTCTACGCTAGGAAACTTTTTACTCTCGTATATTTGATCTCTGTTAGAAGGACTTTGTTCACCACACGATTATGTTAATGTATCAAAGACAAGTTTTCACATATATTTTGCGCGCTTTTAGTTATAAATATATTATATATATTGTTACTGCTTGTTTTTGTTTTATTTAATTCAAATAATGTAGTATTTGAATAGAATATTTTTAATATATTTAAATCTTGTTGTATTTTACCAAATTACTTATGATAAATAGTACAGATTTATTAATATACTAATCACCTATCTCTATAAAATTTGTCAATATGAAATATAATTGTAATTAAATGTTGGAACTATTTCATAAGAATCGGTTAAAGGGACACAAACTTTATAAATACATATTATGTAATATATGTGTTTTTATAATGAATCTTTGTTTCAACCATGTATCCACGATCCTAATAAGATCATATGGGCCTCCACAGAGTAGAAGTTTGTATTAACAGATTTTGCTTTTACGAGAAATGGATGTCAGCCACTTGCTCAACCTATAAGGTCCATACTCTGACTCGTACACAAATTGAAAAACAATATTTGTACCATTGCTAGACCCAGTATTCGAATCTGGGACCCACGACGTTATAGGCCGACGCTTAAGCCGCGCGGCCATTGTGAATCTTTACCCGACTTGAATCTTCCCGAAGAGGATTATTAACATATTATAATATGTATAGTTTACCTATGAACACACTGACTATACATGAACATATCTAAAAAATCAAGGTTTTGAGTTGATAATGTCTTTTTATGAAGATTTTTTTAAATAAGTCAGTTAAAAAATATTTGAACGTGTTATGAAGTTGAATAACTCGTTTCAGAGTAATCATTATTTATATTTTCTACGAGAATATCTAAGGATATTTATTATTCAAATGTACATTTTTATTGAACCTTAGAAAATGTATTAGGGTAGATAAAAAAATCACATTTTCCTCATAAATCAAGGTTTTTGAATTGAAATGAAAATTTGTGTTAAAACTTCAAACATCATTATATTAGAGCAAGGTTATTGAGTGGCTTCGGTGTAGAACTAGGTCGTACGGTCGCTTCATTATAAAGTACCGACATGATAGTTCAAAGAAATCACACGGGGGCCTCTAAACGTGTCAATGCCTCACACTTTCGCGTACTTAAAATTACCGCTGTTTGAGAGGAGGTTTCGTAAAAATGATCTTACCCTCAGATGATATATACGCATTTTTTTCAAGATATTTGTTGTATTTTTCACTTTAAGATAGTAAAATAGACAGGTATGCACCACAATTTCACAAAAAAAAATGAGCCTAAAAATAAAAGGTGAGGGCATTTTACGTCTGACTAAGGGCGGCGCTTTGTCTAGGGATGTATACTATGTTTTCTAAAATAATAAATTGTTTGAATAAATATATTATTTGGAAAATTAAAATTCGTTTGTTCGTTGTTGTTTGTGCGTGGCGACCTCAATCTTGGGTATCTGCTCCTGAGATATTACCAGTACGAAAAACTGCTGATGATGCTTCACAACCAAACGTAGGGCCTCGTGATACGCTCGATTGAGACCAAGTGTGGTGCGAGGTGGGTTGGTTTGTAGGGGTCTGTGTTTGTGTTGTTCATTTACCTATCGTAAGGGGCAGGTCTTGGTAACTACATCTTAAAGAGGCTTATTACTAGATATTCGAGGAGACATCTGTCTTAATTGTATAATTTATTTACGTTGAATTAATAAAGATATAATTTTAAAATATGTTAGATACTAATATAAATTTAAACCTTGAATATACTTACATATATTTCATTTCCAATATGATATTATTATAACAATGTTATCATAAAGTTTGGACCCTATTCTAGATAAAATCTGGTACCTGAGACATTCATGTATATTACACACATTAGCGGTGACATTTATTAGCGCAAATTACCAAAATTAGAAACTTAACCATAAAAGCTGTTAAGTGAAGCTTGCATAGGGGTGGTAATAGGCAAAACCGTAGATGTTTTTCATCGAGGTCTAGCGTAGAGGAGTTTTTGTAGACACATATATAACACTGTGCCTATGCTATTGACCCAAAAAATTGCTAACCAAAATCACTGCGTCACTGCGGTGAATTTTAGTGTTATAGCTAACAATGAAATTGTTTATTGGGGGATAATAATTGAAAGGGTCTTGTGTTATCAAATCGTATATAAATCCATTGCCATTTCAAGGTTTTTTAAGCAGTTTGTATAGCTATTAATTACGAGCAAATCTACCTTTGTTATTTTGTACTCGTAATTATTCATGATCACGAAACCATCGAATATTCAAAACATTGTTAACTCAGCCTATATTATATAATTTAGGTGATGAGAATTAAACGAGTACAGGTGTCACAGATTTAAAAAATATTTACGAGCACTTTTCACATCACTGCATACGTCTTTATACGTGAAACAGAATTCAAAGACGCAACCGCTTTGTATGAAAATATAATAACGTTTTATTCCCAACACTGGAGTATTATATATTCCATGGATACGGAATATAAAATGTCGTTATTATTTTCACAGCAACCGTATATAATTTGAATGTTTTGGCTTAGTTTAGTCTCGTTGAAACATTGCAAACATTAATATCAATATTTTGGAATAAAATAAAGGATTTCTAACGAAACTTCATCAATACAGAATGTTGTGAACCGTTGTATAGAACTTAAAGTCGCATGTAATTAACCATCGTTTTAAAGTCGTTTTTTCGATTACCAGTGCACTTGTATTCTTTCAATCTTCGGCATTTCGATCATGATCTATATTTCGTTTGATATTATTAATAATAATTATTCTCTCAAATGCATCAAAGAAAAGCTTATCTCAATATAAATGTGAAACTGAAAAAATCTTATTAAAATGAATGATTAAATTAGCCGCAACTTATTTTGTATTATAAATTTATCTGTAGCAACTACACACTAATTATATGCATTTATCAAAAACTACTAGTAGTTAAACAAAAAATTTAATCGATAAATTTACTATGTATTTTTTTTTTCGTGAAAACATTGTGTGTCTTTCAAACATAATGAAAATGCTTGAACTGATTTTTTTCTTCGTCTTCCGATAGCACTACAAGTCAAATCAAACCTTGACCTTTTCCACCGCCATCCTCTGCGGTACCTCTGCAGTCTTCGGCGATGAGAAGGACGTGTACTGTATTAATTTCCTCATGCATGGTATCTTTTTACATTTATTTTTACCATTTAAAAAAATATAACACATGTCAGTTTCCCAAATTCATTGGTATGTATTTCTGGTAGACCTAACATTCTCTTATGCAAAAAAATAATTTTAGAGCTTTGTATATATTATGGCTGTTATGAATGAAAAACACGAATATTACGATTAATTTATGAAAAATGCATAATTGTTAAAAGAATACAAATTTAATGAAGCGATTTGTTCATTATGTACTTACTTCATAACTATCGACATTTTCCAAAAGTTTAACTAATTAAAAAAAATGCACTCACGTGATACCATAATAAACATAATATTTTGAATATCTTTAGTACACAAATAATTTTAGTAGCAAAACTATGAAATTTAGTTATATGATTTTAAATGAATAAACGTGTGATTTATTTAAATTGTCTCCGCTGTCAAAAAAAGCAGTCACAACTCACAAATGTCAGCGTATTGTCGTCAACACGGTACTGTGATGGCAGACGGTTATAACTGCTATTTTTTCACTTTTTAGTGCTTTTCCATAACATGTTCAAATTTTACATTCTTTAATGTAGCAAAATATTAAAGCTGCAACTTTATTGGTCACAAAGTAAAGTTGAAAGATATCGGTATCTGACCAAATGTGAAAAAAGTTGATATGGCAGAAAGATATATCTGCTTAAAATGCAAGATACATAAAACATAATTTGTTTTAAAAGAATGATTTGAGGTTTCTGTTGGAATGCTTATTTTGCTTATTTTGATATAAAATACTTCGAAATATCTTATAAACCAACTCTTGTCAGACTGATTTTAAAACATTGTTTTTGCTTTCTTGTAAAATTGTGTAAACAATAGTTATAACCGTTTACCATCGCAGTACCGAACTATTTTCAAACACAATATGATTGCCGTCGGGTGGCGTATAGTGTTTTTCTTTAAAAAAAACGCACAGTCCTATTTAACTATGTTTTTTCTCCTAGCCGTAGACTGTATAATATGATGAATCTGAAAATATACACAATAGTTCTTTAATTTTCTGAGGATTTAGTGCTTTGTTTATTTCAGATATTACTATTAATTTAATCATTGGTATAAGAGTCACGTATTGTCAATATATAAATATGTATAATATAGTTATACATATTGTTATTAAACTCTTATATAATTCTTATAATCAGAGAATCGTTGAAGTCCAGCAACGCAAAACACCTACGTTAATTTATAAGACAATTTACAATAAAACTAAAGAAACAAAAAAAACTTGAAAATACGTCAGCGTAGGGAAATTCGTCATCCGCAGTGGCAGCATAAATTTTAATGAGATTAAAAAGTTTACCTCGGCGAAGGGGTTAAGCACAGTTCCAAGATGGCGGAACAATTGTTCCACAAATTCAAAGGCCTAACGTAGCGAGCATGCAAAATAGAAGTGTGTTGGTACTTCTTTACCTTTTACCCTTCGATAGGGTTACCATATTCCGTAAAAAAACTATTTTTTTTCAAGCTTATGTAACTACACGTCCGAAAAAAACTTTAAATTAATACTTTTCATATAACTACATCACCAATCAACTTTGTGTTTACTTAAAATGTTTATTTTGTAAATATAGCAACTATTGAGCGGCTTGGAAGAAGTCTCTCGATGGATTTCAGCTCTTTCTATTTTCATTTTTGTAACCCTGACTATTAATACTTTGGACGCGGAAGACGCACACGGCGCGTAATGACCAGGCGGCCGATCGATGTAATTAACGTGCATTTTAAAGGGGGCAATTAAAATCTCATTATCTCTTCAGCAGCGAAAGCGTTAAAGACCGTGGCTTATTGTATACAGTCATAATTCGCATATATATGTGTGTATGTGAATTGTTTATCCCGTAATATCGGTAACTTGGCCGGATCATCTGCAAGGAAACTTACGTCTTCTGCATCAACCGTCAATATATCCTCTGTCGATGAACCTTTCCAAATTATTGTTTTACCTTCTGGCATGTGACTAAATAACTACAGAACTCTGTGGAGACATGATGTTAAGAACCGGTTCTTCTGGATGTAATATAAAACATAAAACACAACTTCTTGTATGAAAATTACTTCAAATTTGCAAATCGACTAAATGCAGTTACTTGAACATATTGTTTGTGATGTTTTATGTCGTTATATTTTTATCAAAAGAAAAATAATATGTTATGCATAGGCAGCATTGCAATATTTATCATTATTTACAAATAAAAAAGATGGCAATAAGTTTTGACGATTTGGCTTACTTACTTATTTTTACAGCTGGGGGAATTTCGTTTCCAATAACCCACAACGTGTGTGGAGAACGGCTTATATTTTACAGATCAAAACAATATATTATATACATATATAATATTTTCATTTCTTCACGCGAATGGTAACCCTATCAAAATCGACCGATCGAAATCCTGTCTGCTTTACAAATGTACATATAACTCACCCACGTAATTTTACCTTCAGTATCCTGAAATAGACTCAACCCCTGTCAGGGTTTGCAAAAAATCGTGTTAATTCGGTGGGCTGTTATCGTCGAATCGTTTTTTTATTTGAGTCAACAAAACATCGACCACACGTTTTTCCCTGTCGAATATCAAACACTGAATAAGCAAAACAAGCGAACAAAATATCGTCGCTGCGAGCTTTTGCAATCTTTATAATGGGAGCTTTTCAGCCGTTTGCGCGTTGACATATTTTTAAAGCTCCGTTTGGTATTATTATTATTCCAAAAGATATTTTCCTCTACATTTTCAAAATAGATTCTCTCAATTGAACAATATTTACATTTAATCTGCATGACAGAATATCTAGATCGCTTCCATTCCATGTAATGTATTATATTATTATATTATAAATAGAAGAATTCAATATTATATAACTTACGGCAGAGGTTTTTGAAGTGTCGGTACGTTGAGGTGCTGCAGGGTATTCTAAATTGATAATATTTACATTAAATCTCAATGTAATGCAATACCGTAGGCAATATTTCAAAGCAGCATACTGTTGTTCTCTTATCGAAGTTATCATTCATGGAATTAGTTAGGTGTTCAGTATAATCAGTAAAGGATTTATTTTCTTTCCAGAGTACTTAATCTGATCGGATCATAGTGCCATTTACAATGATTTACGTGTTCGATGTTGTAGTATAAACAAAATAGCGTTTAACATGGTAGCTTTATTTAATTCTATGAATTGAAAAAAATTCGTATTTAAGCAAATTTAATAAGCATCGCATAACCTGCCCGGCCTCACAGGACGTCCCGGTTTAGGTCGCTGTGCACAAATCGTTATACATAAGAGATCCGTAAAATTAATTAGTTTGAAAACCACTGGTACTGTATTTACATCAAAACAGTATTTTTTACAGCATAATATTTGTAAACCTGTCATAATATAAATGTAAATATTCATAATAAGCTCGCGTTTGAATTCATACCAATACAAACAAGCTATACGATCTTACCTAAAAATATTCAATCTGACGATTGAGGTGTCAATCTGACATGACATGGACATTTACAGAGTGATGATTATATTAAAAGATGTTTTACAGGAAATTATTTTTTGCCATCCGACCAATATCCATTTTGTTGGCAGCTATGGAATCGAACTCGCGACCTCGCCTTTAGTGACATCCGTTCTACCAACTGGGACACTATTATTAGGCTTTTTAAGCAAGCAATATTTTAACAAATGTATATTTATTAAGATATATAACATGATACATTACGCACAAACTCATACACAGTAACCAAACAAGCACCCGGGCGGCAGATTTCAGGGTGCGGTAAAATACTTGAAAAAATATTTATAATTAATATTTAAAAAAAAAAAAAAAAAAAAAACATATACCGCAATGTACAAGGTATGTATTTTTCTAGGGGTGGCACTTATTAAGAGGCTGCAAATCGAAAAATGAACGAAAAAAAATATTACAACATATATTTTTTTCTATTGAGGAATTAAACAGCGTTGGTCTATGACTATATGTAACAGTTTCAATAAAAGTAACCGCCTTCGTTAAATTTGCTATATTTTATCTAAAAGTGAAAATTTCAGGTCTCCATTTCGAAAATTTAATAATATAAAAGTACCCTTGGCACGACCATGCAAACAAAACTATACCAACCATGTATCCAAAAGCAATAGAAACATATTATTATAGAGTTGAAGTTAAAATTTTAATGAATGTTCTAAATGAATTTTGATTACAACTACCTTCCCATCACGCCTGGCCAATAGCTAATATAAATTAGAGTAGGTATTACTTAATACCAATATAATATTATATTCACATGATTTTCTGAGATTTTGTGTAAGTTTTTAATGAAATCAATTAGTCTTAATTAGTCTTTCTGCTTCGCTGATATCATGTTCAAATAACTACCTACCTACCTACCTACCCATACGTAGGTAACAATACGTAGGTATTTAGAGGCGTAATAATATGTAATTATATAAATAGGAAAACTACTTTTATTTTTATTATTAGATGGAATACATAAGCTCACGGGACTTGAAAAATAGAATAATTAACAAGAAGTGAAGTTTTTCTCCAGATTGCCATGAATTAAAAGGCATTTATGACATAGGTAGGTATCATTATTTGATCAACGTCGACTATGTTCATCTTTTTAAGTCAATTGTCACTGATCTCAAATTTCTTAGACTTTGATGTTCAGATAAATCAGAGTATAATTAATAAAAAGTAGATACGTTTTTTGTGATTTTACCAAAGCTTTGACTGCGACTTGCTGTCACATCGCCTCTTCTCTTCTAGAAGGGAATCCGCCGATCAGACCCTCAATTCTATTCTGTTAAAGAACTTTCCAATTATTTCATTCTTTTTTGCTTCATACTTCTGGCATTCCATTGTACAATCATAGTTAGATTTTTATTATCTATTTTGTTGTAGAACCTCTCCCAGAATTTCTCCTAAATGCCCTTAGATACGTTTTAATATTCTAGTTTTCTATTAGCTTTCCTTCAAAAAAATATGTCCGTCCGCCAGAATAAATCAAGGCCTTTATTTTTTTCGTTCCTATCTTTCATTACCTTTTTATTTTTGTTTTTTTATTTATATTTAATACATCTCTAATTACGCCCAGACATAATATAGTATTTGATTTAATATGTATTATACATAATACACTGAATAATGATTATGGTTGAACTAATTGTAAATAATTACATTTTATATTAGTTATATATTGATTAGATTGTTTGATATAAGATACTCTTGGAAATGTCGAGTGATATCCATAATATGGTGTCTTAAGGGGCAAATTCAAAGAACGTGAAAAAGAAGGATAAACGTTTTAAGCATCTTAGCTTTAACGAACCTTTCTGATAGCGATAAATTATTTGTGGATTTTTTCCGGTGTGTCTCTTAGACAAATGAGCCTACGCCGTGAGTTGATTTGGACAATTAATTAATCTCCAAAAACATTATTTGATTACAAACTGTCCATAAATCACAGTCTTGTTTTTTTTGCATTAATATAAATATACTTACTGCAGTATTTTAGTGCGAATACACTTACAAAATAATGAAACTATATAAACATTGACGTAAAGGTAGGTTTACCAAGTTTTTATTTGAAAATCCGGGAGTTTGAAATATTAATAGAAATTTCAGATGTTTATTGAAAAAAAACTCTTGTCCTGAAATATTTATAAGGCAAAAACGTTGAATAAAAGTTTCTCTACTACGGGTAGGTATAAAAATAAACCTGAATAAATAGTTATTGTCTACTTTTAAAATCGCTTCAATTCATTTCGCATTACGGATTCATCTCTAATGGTACACTTCTTTCGACCATAATTGTAACATTTTAACAAAATGTCAACCGAATTTTTTGTTCAATGAAATAGTAAATATCTTAAATTATTCTTAATCTTATTGCTTTTATTTTTGTATTCAATAAAATTATTAAGCCCGTGTTGTTTTAAATTTAAATTATTTAATATTATAATGATACACGGTGACGATGAATAAGATCGAGAAACAGGCTATACTGAAATTAATGATAAAGGGCTTATCATTATAAAGTTAATTGTAATTACTCACATATTAGACAAGTTAACGGATTCAACGGAACGTGTATAGAAATTTAATGAATATTTTAATAAAAAATCGTAAATCAATGGTATTGTCAAGTGATACACAATCAGTAACCATACGTTTCAAAGTAATAAAATTATAGATGCCCTTAAAATTATATTTTAAATTTGTACGTACAAGTAACTTGCTTGCATTTTAGACAGTACATAATATAATAATGTGTTTGTCCAACACTACGCTAAAAAATTTTCCACGTTTGCAACTGGTACAGACAATGCACGTTTATTTTTTTTTTAAGTCTACCCACACTGCGTATTTTTCAAAATAGTTTTTAAGATGACTTTTGCTATTTTTTAGTCCCGGAAACTCACGGAATTTTGGTAAGATTGGAAACCCTAGCAGCAGACTATTTTTCTTGCTGGTAACTGCTGGGTGGTTTTATTAAAATTTCAAATAAAAAGAATATAATAAGAAGTCATAATAATATTCTTCGCTTGCGTTTTTGACATACGGATTTCAAGGTGTCAGTATTTTTTAATTGATTAGAATATTAGATGATAACCAATTTTTTGCTCAAATCGCAGATCTGCCGTGAACAGGGACAGAGAAGAAACATGACAAACGCCCACGTTAACTGTACAATGTTTTACGTTAAAAAAAAAATTTACTTTGACCCTGATGCATAGAATGACACTAATTATTAAAAACTAAACACCCGTCGGGTAAATATTATTTAGTTTGTAAATATTGACTAGATTCTGCGAAAATGACAATTTTACGGATGGTTTCAGAGGTGAAAAAATAATAAAACCAATTTCATCAAATATATTTATGTAAGTAATTGTCGCGATGAATTATCGTCATATTATTTCGAAATAGAAAACATCCGTGACAAAAATGTTAATTAAAAATTGTAATTTTATTGATTAGCACCTACTTCTGTTTTTTTAATGTTTAAGAAATACTGGTATTAATACCGATATTCAATAAGAAATACCGAAAAACCGGTATTGACATTTTCATTCGGTATTGCAATCCCTAATGTAGCTGTATACTGTTTTACTCGTTTATTTTATAATGTACCTTTCCATATCTCAATATAAGGCATTCATGTACCTAGGTGTTTTTCGATATTTTTACAAAATATTTCAAGGGTCCAAACAAAAGGTTGGGAATTACTGATTTAAGCGATTAAAACACACAAACATCATTAACCCGATTTTATATCACATATATAACGAGCGCATATAAATCACAAACAAGACACTCGACACCCACTCGTTATATTTCTTATAGAACATCGCCAATATTGTTTCCGTGATAAAAGAAAGCACCCTAATTTCAAATTTGTTACATTGTTATCGCGTTTAATATCAATTATCTTGAAATTTAAAAAACGCCTCCGCTAATCTTCAACTCCCTTCCGCGCCCAAGCTTTTTTGCTTGAGCGTGAAAGCTTCCGTAAAGGGTGTGTGCTTTTAAATTTAATCTCGAATTTTCAATATGTGGCATAAAAAATATTTTGAAGAAATATGAAATAAAGTATGATGTTGGATTCAAATGTTTTTATGGCGACATGAAAGAGATATTCGTATAACATATTATTAGGTTTACAATTTAGGTGTTACCTACAGAAAAAATAATATACTTACCTAATAATATATATATATATATATTATTATACTGTTAGTCTTTCATGTGTACGTATATAATCGATACTCAAAATAATAGTCTATTTTCAAAAACATGTAGGAAACGACATTATAAACTATTTAGTCAAATTTTCAAGATATTCGTCGGGCGAGCAGATTCTTGTGCGCAAGTTTAGCGCGTATTATAGACGTTAAAGCTCGGCAACCGAGACATGAGATAGCAACCTGTATAATAATTACCATTATTAACAGTATTACCATAATATACAAACCTAGACACAACAATGACGTTTCGTACTCGGGCCGATTTTTTTTTTCTACCAATAGCACCAAATTCAAGTTTATATATTTTACCTATAATGAACATGACAAATTCAAAGTGTTCACAATATGACAAAAAGAGCGGGTACTGAATTGAATAAAAAAGGACATGGAAATAAGCCGAGGAACAAATTAGACCATATTTTATATGCATAAATTAATTAACGTCTACGTAAACACCCGCGTAAGTAGAATATATGAATATTCAAAGTGATTTTAATGAACACAGTCATTGGCATTAGTGGTTAGTTGTGCATATTGGAACAGGCACCCTGCCCCCTTCCTCTCTCTATGTATCAGTTTGTATAAGTATTTTTATTTATATCACACTGATTTTTTAAATACTTATGTATAATTATGTATTTTCATTGTTTTACTGTTAACATCATTTGTAATGTTCATCCATGTAAATAAATTAATAAATTGAATTTAATTACCATTAATTTTATAATTAAAATAATATTAAAAATAATTTATAATAAAATAAAAATTGCGGTAACCCTGGCCAATGCAATTAACAAAGTGTGGAGCGACAATTTTGAAACGCTGCCTTCTCTGTATTCATTAATAAACCTTCTTTCTTTCGACGTGATAATATTTTTATGCATAGCGTTATTACGATAAAAAATTTGAGATTTCAAATTGAAAGATAAATACTGAAAAGAAAAACGAAATTGAAAAATAACAGTTAAATGATTTTGTGTGTCGTCGGCATAGATTTTTAATTAATATCTAAAATTTTAAGCAATTAAAAAAAAATACACAACATTTACATCGAAAGATTCGAAAATATTTAATTATTTTCTTGAAAAATATCATGCATATATTATAGTGGTAGGTACCGCCTTACAATAATGTTATGTCTTCCCATGAGCAAGGAGTATAATAGTGTACGGACTAAAAATGGTCGCCATCACCGACAGTGTACAAAATCTCCTATATATTATTATCCTAAGAGATTTTGGAAAACTTTTATTTATTATTTTACATATTTTTTATTATTTTACATCTTCACTTCAATATGTGCGCTGCCGAATTATCTACCGATTGAATTGACTAAATTTGAGAAATATCCGATGATTTTCCAGAAACGTGACGTTTATAACCGATATTTTCTCATATACCGTATACAATTCGCCATATTTCTTTTAACGCACAGCAGAATGACGTCTTCGTCACTTAAGACCTTCTAATCCTTTATTGACAAACGGAATCGATTATTTTTATTCAAATATCGTAATGTAGGCATTGGCGCACTTTTTTCCGGCGAGAAAGCCATAATCTTGGTACAATTCACGATATTTATGTTAAAATGCATTTTGACAGACTATTCCTAATCGGATCGACTAATACACATACTTTATTTAATTTAATCATGTTCCCGAGAGATATTAAATGCGAATTAATTCATAACATCGCCTCAAAAATTAAATAGGTACTCATAACCTCAAAATAAATGTAACGTCATCATAAAATAATGTATACACACATAGTGGTCTTTTTTTGGTATGGCTATAAATACTATTTTTTTGAACCAATGAAAATTATTTAAAGCCTGGATATAAATACAATTTAAAATTAAAATTCATTTTTGACAAACATCGGATCGACTGATACACATACTTTATTTGATTTAATCATGTTCCCGAGAGATATTAAATGCGAATTAATTCATAACATCGTCTCAAAAAGTAAATAGGTACCCATAACCTCAAAATAAATGTAACGTCATCATAAAAATGTATACACACTGTTCTTTTTTTTTAAGTATGGCTATAAATACTATTTTTTTGAACCAATATATTATATTTATCAAAATTTATGATAATTATCTACTATTCATATCGTCATTATCATCATCATCTGGATTAATCCACTGTTGGATAAAGGTTATCCCAACTTGATTCTACTTTTCTTGGTCATAGAAATTGCTATATTATATATTTAAAAATCGTGTTTTTATATACCTACCCATTTATATCATCATTATCGTCATTAACCAGTATCAATCCACTGCTGGATGAAGGCTTCTCTAATCTGATTGAATCCCTGTCGGTCATATGAATTACTGTATTTATCAAAATCGGTGATATTATATTTATCATATCTACATATTCATATCATCATCATCAACCAGGATCAATCCACTGCTGGATGAAGTGTTCCGCAACCTGATTCTACTACTATCGGTTTAACGAATTTGTGATATTATACCTATTTCTATCATCCTTATCATCTTCGACCTGAACCAATCCACTGCTGGATAAAGGCCTCCCATAGCCTGATTATACTCCTTTCTGTCATTTGAATTGCTGTATTTATCAAAATCGGTGATATTATATTTATCTACATATTCATATCGTCATCATCATCATCATCATCATCATCATCAGCCAGGATCAATCCACTGCTGGATGAAGGGTTCCGCAACCTCTATTATACTACTATCGGTTTAACGAATTTGTGATAGTATACCTATTTCTATCGTCTTTATCATCATCGACCTGAACCAATACACTGCTGGGTAAAGGCCTCCCTAGCCTAATTCTACTCCTTTCTGTCATTTGAATTGCTATATTTATCAAAATCGGTTATATTATATTTATCTACATATTCATATCGTCATCATCATCATCATCATCAACCAGGATCAATCCACTGCTGGATGAAGGGTTCGGCAACCTGATTCTACTACTATCGGTTTAACGAATTTGTGATATTATACATATTTCTATCGTCCTTATCATCATCGACCTGAACCCATCCACTGCTGGATAAAGGCATCTTTAGCCTGATTCTACTCTTTTCTGTCATTTGAATTGCTGTATTTATCAAAATCGGTGATTTTATATTATATCTATTTTTATTGCCATTATCATCATGAGCCTGGATCAATCCACTGGTGGATGAAGGCCTCTCTAATTTATTTGTATTTCTGTCGGTCATATGAGTTGCTTTATTTATCAAAATTGCTGATATTATATTTACCCATTCATAATATTGTCATTATCATCATCATCTGGATTAATCCACTGCTGGATGAAGGCCTCTCTAAGGTGATTCCACACCTTTGGGTCTTATAAATTCCTATTCTAATCAGAATTGATTTATTCCTCTCAGATGTATATATTGCTTCATTATTTATCAACATTTCTTTCGATATGAATGTCCCGCACCGACATTGAAAGAAAATAATGTTAAAATTTATTAAGTATTAGTAAGTATATTGTTTGCATTGTCTTGCTTGGCTCCCTTCCTACTTTCCATACTTATGTATAATGATCAATGTGGTACATGTAGGTATGCATATACATACTAATTTCATATGGCTACATTTTATTGTTCGTATATATTTTATGGGGAAAACAATTATCAGTAAACAATTTTAGTTGTATGATATATAACATTACATGGGAAGCCTATCCAAAGATGTACGAAAAAATAATTTAATTCTTGTTAAACATTAGGAACTTTATAGTGACATACCTATATAATTTATGAACGTGTCTCGTGTGAAATAACAGAAAATATATTCTTATCACTAACAAGGGAAATGAAAAAGGCTTTATTAATTATTAAATGTGAAAAGTACTACTTACATAAGCCTTCATCGTTTCCTTAAAACCTTCCAATAAATCTTTTTCATTATATAATCCAAAATGTTTACCATTATTTTAAGGAACCGTCACAATACAATATGTACCTAGATACACAATGTACGTGTAATTTAATTAATAACAATAATATTGTTTAATAATTAATATTAATTTCAGTGCGCAATGCAAATGACAAAAACGCTATTTAAATCTATTTTGAACTGCACAGAAGATTCACTTTTTGGAAAATATAAAATAAAAATTATATTTTATAAGGCATGGTGACAAATATCAACAGTAGTAAAAAATCGGCGTGTGTACTTATGTACGCGCGTTAGAAGTTGTACTTCTTTGGCGTAACAAAACAAAATAAGCCGTTACCTGAGTCTATGAATATTACAGTGGATTACAAGTATATTTTCATAGCAAATAAAATCCACGGTCACATTGCATTTTATATAAATGTTTTATTAACCTTTGAATCATAACTGTGAGTATGTTAGAATGATATTGTCAAGGTTAGCGTGACATTCATTGCATTTTCATTGCTATCATGTGTTTAATATTATTAGCAATTCAATGACGATGTATTGTATCTTCTTATTTATGTGCTTGTGGTTTACCATGAGAGATAATGCAATATTAAAATTTGTTTATTATTGTCGACATTTGTTTCCACTTACACGCTAATTCGTTTATTTGCTCAGTATTTATTTTATTTATAAACTTTAGTTAGTTACGGTATTTGCGTAAGTAAGTAGTAGTAGTAGTAAGTAGCGGTAGTTGGTAATAACTAATACCAGAAAACTTTTGTAAATAGCATTGAAAAGTAATTACATAATAAAGCGTGCATTAAAACCACTAAGAATGAGAAAAATCTAGCGCATGAGTTATTCAGTGAGGGTTTAAGTGAAATCATATAAATATCCACGTACGACAACATCAAACCACAGTCACTAAAACAAAATCATGTTATAAATAAATACATCGTTTGCACTAGGCCTAGGGTGACAACGGTCAAGTTTCGATTTTGGTAGATGACAGAAAGCATCCCAGGAACAGGAAAGACATACAAAACGCATGTCTCAACGATATGATTAGAATTGTTGACACCCCGGATATATTATATTATTATACTATAATACACAATATCGAGTATTATATTAACGTCTGTGGCTTAGGCCTATCATATACATATTTGCGGGTGAATCAAGTACCTGAAAACTTTACTGTTGGGTCTAATATCAGATAGGAATTTCTTACCTTAGGTGTCTGCCATTCACGGTACCAGACCTTTCACCCACCTCCTCTTTTGCCTACTAGTTATATATGGGCAATAAGATCATAATAATATAAGCTTTACGCTTATATTACGGGAGATTAAAGTTTTTAAAAAAACCTCTTTATACTCTTTTATAGTCGCTGTGTCAGGCTTGAGCTTCCTAAGTGGGTTAAATAGAAACTGCTATAATAAATTATAACGTACTTACCCAATTAGAATAATAATATATCTGTCAGTTTCCGAAATAATTCGATTGAAAGTCGCTACTTTTCTTCCAATTGACAGCATCAGTGGCAAATGAGCTCTATATAAAAAGATAGCAAATAACAGTGAACTAATAATGGTAATAAATTGATCAGTTACACTACGCATGAGTCGGAAAAAATAAAGAACTCTTCTAACCTTTAAACTTTAACTAAAACGTCTCCCAGCTGCCTTCATATCAATAAGACACAGGATGGTATATATCTTGTGGTGTAAATATTTATATTTACGTACATACTACTAAGTATCGATTACTTTTGGAGAATCAGATAGCATCTAGACCAGTGATTCTCAAACTTGTTCATACTACGGACCCCTAAATCTGAAAAAAATATAAAAACAGTTCATAATATGAATATTATTCATACATGCGTATAAAATGAAAAAATTACGACGATATTAATTTACCATATAAATTAGCAAAAAAAAATGCTAACTTATCAAAAAAAATAATTGAAAACTTTAAACCATGTTGTAATTCATAAACACAATTTTCAAATATGAATAAATAAGTACCAAATATAATTGTACCGATTTTTGTCAAATTTTGTAAATAAAATCGATTTTTTGTGTTAAGTATATAAATATAAAAATAATAATATTATTCTTTTTCTTTGGAAAACAGACTCATGGAATTAAATTGTATTATAAAAAAAACAAATAATTGGCAAACATAGTTTCTACTTTACTATATACATGAACGATGTAAACCTATAGGTTTCAAATCAACTTACTATGTTTGTTTTTAAATATAGATATTAGTAGATTATTTTTAAATACACTATTTTTTCGAGGATCCCTGAAATACACTTCACGATGTCCCTCAGTTTGAGAAGCACTGAACTATGCTAAAAATAGTTGTATTGGTGAGTATGTAAAATAGATGATTCGAGATTTAATGTTTGCCATAATTCGTAGGCCGTTTCTATGACAACCGAGTTCGATCAAATGAGCTTGCAATTTTTTTAACAATGCCAAAAATGGGAATATCGTCACCGTTCAGGCAAAAGTCACCAACCCTAAAAATATAGTTTTGAGATATCGCAATTCGAAAGTTTGAAAATGCAGGAAAAATCAGATTTTAATGTTTTTAAGGTTTTATCTACATTAAATTATTTTCTCATGTCTTCTTAATAATTTCTTTAAGGTAATTTTACTTTTTGATGCTAATTAAAACATCTGGAAGATTTTGAAGGAGGCAAGGTAGCTCAATTATGGTTTGGTGACTTTTGCTTGTTAATAATCTGAACAATGTTAGCCAAAAGAAGGATCAGTAAAACTCACCATCCATAGTATAGTGACTTTTGCTTGTATATTTATAACGAAGGATTTATTTTTTTTGTATAGTAAATAATGTCTATTCACCTATAATGACTTTTGCTTGTTAAGATTTTATCGAAAGTCATTTAGTGAAAAACAAATAATTGGGATTTTAGCAAAATTTTACTAACTAATGTACCGTGGTGAGTTTTGCATCTTAAAGAACATAATTTTACGCTTCGGGTGACATACTCAACTCAAAACTGCCATTTTCAGGGTTGGTGACTTTTGCCTGAACGGTGACGATATCAAACATGCGGCCCGTAACCTTACTTAACGTTGTATTATGATTGGGTGATATATAAACATATCATCACGTGCTTTCTCTCCATCACCCACCACGTATATACATTGTTTTGAGTGTATACGGATTTTTAGTTTGAATATTCCAAATTTAATTTTGGTCGAACCTAGATCAGAAGAGACATTTTCTCTTGCCATAAGATTCTGCATATTTGTTAATAATGTCAAGTAATTAGCCCTCGTGTAAATAGCCGATCGGCCCAACTGAAGGTTAGACGATAATATTGTATAATATTGTCACAGTATTGATTGGTTTACGTTCAACCAACTCATGGGAATGTCATGGACATCCTCCGATTCGATGCTTAATTGAAAATGTCCGTTAGGAAGAAACCAACTTTGTTTAAAACCAAATTATAATCGTGGTAAAAAGTATATTCAAAAAAATTATAACTTTTATTCGTCTCCACCATGGCCGAGCGGCTTAAGCATCGGCTTATAATGTAGTGGGGTCCCAGGTTCAAATCTCGGGTCTGGAAAATACGTTTTCAATGTCTGTTTGGAGTAAGAGTATGGACCTAATAGGTTGAGCGAATAGCTAACATCCGTTTCTATATGATTACATATGCCCATATGATCTTCTTGGGATAGGACATGGTCAATAATATATATATATGTGTGTATATATTAATATTATCTTATCACTGTGTATGGCAGGAACTCTGAATGACTATTGTATTATCTGAATGAATGAAATTCATATACTGGTATTTAACTTTTTATCGTAGAGCAGATATTATAATAAGTTATAGGGTTTAAAACGCCATTCATAAATATGTAGTATTTGAGGTAATAAAAACAGTTTCGGGTACGAATACATTTCATCAAATTGCCCTATTTTTAAGACTTTGTACTGAACTAACGAGC
The DNA here is from genome assembly GCF_057557595.1 of Rhyacophila brunnea. Classification (NCBI taxonomy): domain Eukaryota; kingdom Metazoa; phylum Arthropoda; class Insecta; order Trichoptera; family Rhyacophilidae; genus Rhyacophila; species Rhyacophila brunnea. The sequence goes on from NW_028232752.1 coordinate 34,819,358, forward strand.
TACTTCGCGCAAACATTAATGCTTGGAAAATATATTATTGAGAAATATGTGTTCATGTTGAAGTATATTAATCATTTTTGGCACAGTCTAGTTCAGCGAACTTCAATCTTTTTTATTGATGTACCCACAAAGAACCTCGTTCTTATATTTTGTATCTCACATATATACGAGTAAGTATATTATAATAAAGTATGTCTAGTATATTTTTCTACGAGTGAACCTCTAAGTTGTGACCATACTGAAACTCAATTCAAAATAAATAAAAATGATTTCATTATAAACCCTCAACGAACGCTAATTTTATAGTTATACTTTTTTTTAATTGTCACTTTGAAATTTCTTGTATAACTGTCAATTATCGGTGGGAATACATTGAATTAATTAAAATAAAATACAATGTGTAGTGCTTATTCCACTTAGTTTAATACTCACAAGGATCGACTTCGCCCACTTCAAAAAGAACAGTGTCGACTGGTATAGAATAATATTATGCGATTCATTGGCGATAATAGATACTAATATTTATTGAAGATACGAACAACAATTGAATATTATGATTCTAAGAAGTTCTCTTTTAAAATAAGCAACGCAATTTAATTTACCGAGTTTTTCAAATAATATTAATACAATCGTATTTAGGTACTTAGGCTATATAAAGTGAATGTTGTAATATTTCAAAAATTAAACTCGCATTATTAAAATATTCTGATTATTGTTCAACTAAGTGGAATAAGTACTACATATTGTTTTTTTTGTTTTTATTAATATTACGCAGGATTTAAAAACATTCATGGTTTTATTTGTCAATCACCAGGTGAATTAATAATTTATCATTTTACTCCTACACGTTTATACAATATATAATAAATATAATATTATTATTTGTTTTTGCAAACAAACAGTTACATATTATATTAGATTGATACTATATAGAGAAAAAATAATAGTATTAAAAAATAAACGATATAAGTTCATATAATATATTATAACCCAATAAACTAATAATTATAAAATTATTGATATACTCTGTCTCCCCAAGAATATAAAATACCCTCTCCAGTCCCCTGGATACCTAAAACAGCGACTGCTCTTTAGATTTATATGCTTATTCGCTGTCTCATATACTCAGTTGAACGGCACTCACCTGTTTTATCAGTCAAGCAATGACCAATGCCACGTCTTCAAAGCAGAGGGTCTTCATGGTGCAAATGTTTTGAACCCCAGGGGACAGACGATATAATTGGGTGACAGATTCTCGGCTACCCGCGGTTGAATAATTCTGGTATAATTAATAGATTGTATTAGTATATTATTTTTTAAACTATCTGATGTCACTAATAATATCATGTATACTCATGTATAAAAAAGTTGTATATTTATTATATATAAGTATGTAAAAAAATCTTTCAGCATACTATTGTATTGTTAACAAATAAGGGCCTTCCTTGCGAAAAATTTAAGGGGCTTAAACCTGTCATAAAAATTCAAACAAATAATACTTGTAACATATTAATATGTGGAGTTATTTTCAAAAACCGATAAGTATATAATTCACTGTGTGTGGTAAACGACGATTTTGGGAATGAAGCCGTAAATCATTATATTTTTCATCCTTTTGTTTTTTCAATTAACAACATCCCTCCCATTTATTATCTACCCAACCTTTCTCTGCAATAAATATAAGCAAAATAAATTTGGACATATTGACATTTATTTGTATCATTTTAAATACTCGGTTTCTGTCTTTATGTTTAAATATATTCGTATAATTTTAGCGGGGCTTAGAAGTTAATGATCCTTACATATTGTGTGAACCGACCCTAGAATATAGATATATATGTATATACGAGTATTTTGACCATATGTGTCTCTTGTCTTTGTTTGAAAATAAGTGTTTCAAATACGTAATATATCATGTTGTCATTTTTAAATCGATACGCATGAAATTGGTTATTTTCTATATATCACTGCTAACCTTTTAATTGCCACATTTAAATAACACGTTAATTATATCTCATTTCCAACGACTCCAATCGCGGCAGTCGCTGTGTGAATACACAGTGTGAGTAAATACTTGTGTATTTATAAAACAAATGACGTTTTATTGCATATTATGCTAACTGCTATGTATTGTTAACTATTTTGATATTGAAACATTTACCGGCGTTAGTTTCGTTAATATAGTTTTAATGATTTCAAAATTCGTACATATATATATATATACACACAAATATTTTTTCATATATTTCTTTCCTTTGATTTTGCCTTACCCCATGTTGTCAGGAAATAGCATGAATTCAATCATCCGAAAAACATTTGACGAATATTTTATATAGCGGAAATAACAAATTACTTTCGAGTATCTTTTATAATTTTCACCCCAATTTGATTCTTAGTCAGTAAATTTATAATTTAGTTTCGTTGAACTTTCAAGTAATATTAAAAAAGCTGTTGTTCAGAGAAAATTCAGCCAATATGAGCTAACTTGCATTTTTTTATTTGTTCACACTATACGCAAGAAATTGAATAACTTGTATAAAGAGCTGTTTTTTTTTTATTAATTCTCTCATATAAAAGTTACATGAATTATTCTCCATCCAATATGTCTATGATGGAAGCACATATTTTTATTTCGTTGAATTTTCATGCAATATTAAAAAGTAATACGCGAGAACGGCTCTGCAAAAATTCCGTCGAAAAGAGCTTACTTGCATTTTTTGTTTGATCACACTATAAATAGGAAATTGAACAACTTTTATGAAAAGCTGTGCTATATTAATTTTCTCATATAAAAGTTATTTTATGAAATAAAAAATACTATCTCCCTGCAAATACCTAGTTTTATTATTATCGTTTACTTATTTCCTAAAAAGTATTCAAAGTGTTTAAATAGGGTGATATTTTTTAGAATGCGTCACTATCATTGGCTCAATTAGTCACCTATGGATCTTGTCCACCTCCACAATATTTATCCACGCATGCCTGTCCTGACCCAGTACGGTAGAATCTCTATTAATGCAGTCAAGTTATCTCAATGAATGCTTAATACTTAAATGCAACCAAATTGACCAGGTAGCACGATGCGACGGCCCCAACAGCTGGTTGAACTTACTTGAGCAGCTCTTCCTTTTCCATACGCATTTTAGCATATTCATCACAGGGTGTGGTGTTCATCTTGTATTTATCCGCCATATGGACATGTTGAACGGTTAATAAGACCGAGCTCATAGATCCTGGCACTCTGTCTAGTCCAGTTCCCCGTCAAAAATTTTGATATATTGTATACTATATTATAAATACGTCCACAACTCCAATATCGAATTTCATGGGAAAATTCTACGAAAATGTTTACATTGATTACAATATTTGGCTTCACTTGACAAAATGTTAAAATATTTACAAGAGTAGATAATAATATATTGGATAAAGGTGATTGGTTTCGCAATATGCTTTTAAATTGGAAATGAATTTATCAAATGACTGCCAGCACTTGAAAGATTTCAAAGCTTTATTGAAAAAATTTCTCCATCATATTCAATATATTGTTTGAGACGGGTGGAATATTTCATAATAACCAAAGATAGCGCTCTATAAAAAAACATTGCGAACTATATTGAAATCATAATTGTATTCATGAAACCGTACCTATTCTTCCGTGTATGAACGTAACATCGTTGAAAACTACTTTAAAATTCTTATTTTTAGTTTTAGTCATATTTTCTCAATCTGCTGCCTCTTTATATAAAGACGCTCCAATCTTTAAGAAGTCAGTGATATTTTTAAGTCTTCTTTTAAACATTCTTCTTCTGCCAAGATTATGAAAGAGCTTCTAGATTAAAATAATCTGGTTCAAATGCGTAAAATGTAACTTACGGCAATCGTTTAATAATTAGGGTTATAAATTAATAAGCTATGGTTACCAGGTGGTATCCAAAAGAAATACATGAATCCTTTTTCAATAATGTCCTCCATTCATTTTAGTAACGATCCTCCTTTGTTCTCTATTTTGAACTGGTCATCGGCCACCGATTAGAGAAAAATTAGCCATTTTTTATTTTGCATTTGCGGACATAATTTCAAATTAAAATTGTCATTGGTTCCACTTTTAAGTACATCAGAACCTGTGAGCTAACCAGTGCTCCGCAACCGATGTCAATACTCAACAAATAGTTATTATTGTTAACCCGACAACTAACCATAATTCAAGTGGATGTATTAATAAATACAATCGCTAAACATACAATCAATACCATTAATTTCACCTCGAACACCATTTGAAAAACGCTATTTTAGAGTATTACTAGGTAGGGGGACCCGCCAAGGATCCTGGCCTGTGGTACCTCTTCAGGATGTGGGGTCTATGTTTTGGTGTATAAATTGTTTTACGTGTGGTGTGCCATGGATTAGAAAAGGTTGCGGAGCACTGAGCTAAAGTATATGAACTCATCAGTTGCCCCAATGCATATTGTTTTGTTCATCGTGGAGTGACCCTGTGGCAAAATTTATTTAGTGTAACACACTATATTTTGTTTTTGGTAACTGTGCAATACCTACTGAAAATATCTGTTTACCCCAAAAGCTGTATAGATTTTATATTATTAAACTTACTATGATTTTCAGATCGTGGCATGTTCCTGGGAGCACCGTGTGAGTTCACGTGCAATCCGAAACTTCACCACGTGTTCTGCGACCCTGTCACCGGCCACTGCGAATGCGAGAAAACATTTCCGGTCAAACTGGGACCTTCAAAAGGATGTGGAAAACGTGAGAAAAAATTTATTGATCTATCCATATCAGACAGTATTTATCAAAAAATATGATAAGTATGTGTGTAAATTTTAAACTCATAGTTACTTTAATATTATGTAGTACAAACGCCCCACTTTGTAAATGCAATCATTAAATCGTTACAATATATTATAATATATTTTAAGTGAACTAATATTTAGGTACAATAATTTACTGATTACATCACTGTCTTGATATCTTGTGTACCTGCTTCCACTTTTTTTAAAACCTTACTTCAGCCCCGAGATTCATTTTCGGATTGTAATATTACAATCCAACAGTTTGCTCATTGAGATAACACTAATAACAATAAGTAGGTAGGTACAACGATTGGGCAATACTACTAAACCGTACCTAATTATTCTCATCACAATTGTTAAAAGTTTAAATATTTAACACTTTATTAAATCATTTTGGTATTACTTTTAAAGTATCGAGTATTGCTCTACTCCGTTTAACACAAGCGTATAGCGCAGCCATGTTATGTATGAGATTCTCATACAACGTAGGTAATTGCAAAGTCGAACCGTTAAATATTAGGTTCAGTAAATGAAAACCTAGTACCTCTATAGATCGGCGACACAGCAATCTCTTTTCAGCACTTATGTATGCATCAATATTTTACATAGCTCTTGATATTATGAAAGAACAGTGTAAGTAAAGACAACAAGATAAGAAACGTATATTATTAAAATATATTAAATAGGTAATCGATTGATTAAGTAGGACTCTAATAGTAGTGGCAGCTCGACGACGTTCTAGGTGGTGGAGTTTAGCCATTAGTTATTAAATATACATAACTATCTACTTTCTCATATTGTACATTATGTACCAAGACCAAACTACTTATAATAATATTATATTATTAATGAGGAAATGAGTAAATTTTCAGAATAAATAATATGATTATCTGAGGCATTACTAAATCACATCTATAAAGCATACTTAATGAACTTAATTAATAGTAATTATTATTATAGACTTACCATTATCAGTTTTAAATAACGACATACAGCAAGCATTTTTACTCACCTAGGGGTCATTTGATTCGCTCCCCAGTATGCGTATAGTACGCTAATGCATTCACATCCTTTGTAGAATGAAATTTGTACCGCGATAACGGGGTGAGACTGAGTGACCCCCCCCCTCCCCCGGTCAGCAAAAAATAGACGCCATAGCTTTGTATATAATTTAATTAATTATTTTACTACCGCTTAATCGTCATTATGTACGTTACATAATTTACAATCATTGCTTTATTTATTTATATAATAATAATAATAATTATCTCTATAAAATTGCGACGGGTGTAGATGGATAAAATAAATTAAATAGTTCATTTAATCATGTATTTAAGTAGGTATATTATGAGAATGATAAAAATATTTGATGTGTGTTTTCGACATGATAACGATGTGAGGATAGTCCCTACGAACTCTTAAAGTAGAGCCGCCCCTGTCTAATAGAATATAGCACCAATACGGGTAAAAATATAGTGCACTTTACATAACATGTATAATCTCGTATATCTGATATCCAAGCTAAGTAAATACTTCCTTCTCTACATAATAATTTGACGAGAATCTATTATTAGAGTCGTATTGTATTGCTATATATTTTCAAATACTTCTACTACTTCTACATAGAAAATATCGGCTGCAGTGCAATTTTGTTCAGGTTAATAATATACTTTACAATATTCAAGCAACTATCCGTATTTAGAGTTTGCTATTGTTTGATAGAAACGCTATTAGATGATCAATATTAGCACCAAAATGATTATGAACATCCCTGTTATATATTGTACTATTGATAAATAACCGTGTATCATGTATTATATTATGTTATGCTAGTGTATATTTTGGATATTACGTTTTCGGTATATTATTTTAAAACAACCATTTAAAAATACCTAATAATATTTCTGGCTATTTGCCATTTTTTATATATCTCCAGTATCGCTGAGTATAAAAAGTGTTTCAAACCGATAAGCTAAATTTTTTGAAATATTTTAATATAGATAGGTATGTACTTTCATTCTCTCTCTACTAAGCACTTAGGAACAGGTGTGCAGAACAGGCCTATAATCCATTATTTTTCACCCAATAAATAACCCGGCTAATTACATTTACTTTAATAATTTAATTTATGCTTTGTAAACTTTAAATTTCAGTATTAAAATAGAATTTTATAATTTATAGCGTCCCAATAAAGTCAATGATAGACTTCATTAAAATAACGCATGATTAATGAAAAACTATAATAAATATTCGCACAGTAAAACTTTAATTTTATTAGTATTTAGAGGTTTTTTTTAGTTAAAAAAATATTTTTTTTATTTCTGGTAGTTCATGACGCGTAGAAAATAAACTATACACATAATAGCATCCGTCCTAATCCAGATTTTATTCTGATAAGCAACGGATCTGGAGTTTCGCAAAGGGGGCTTATTATCCGAATTGGAATAACTGGAGCAACTTTCAATTCTATGCGGAATGTCTGGGTGTCAAGGCTGTACTATGTTACAACCAAATTCAGTAGCATTCTGACGATGCTGTTTTATGGTAATGCGTAGTGGCATCTTCCTAATACTCAAAGCAACTGTATGCCGGAATTCGAAAACAAATGTTTGCGGTGGATATTGAGTATATGCACAGTAAACCGATCATACAAATTCGTCTCGACTGCAAAACGTTTAATTTGTCGATGTTACCTTGTTATTCACAAAACCCATGTAAATTAATGTACTGCTGTACATAGCGTTGTTGTGATATTTTTGGTAGAAAAAAACATATGATTTCGTGACATCTTGCGTTTCTCTAGATTCTTGAATTCAATAATATGTTTTTTTTTCGAGAATAATTCGAGATTGGTTTATAGATTTCTCAATAATTTTGAGAATTCTCTAAAAATATCTTTAATTCGTTTTTAACTCATCTCGTTCAAATTTTCTGACAGCCAAGTTAATTTTAGCTCAAATTCGAGATTTTCTAAGCTATTCTTATGCCAAAAAGTATTCTCCGATAAATTTTAAATGATACGTTCCGGTTCAAAGACGAGGGTTTTTTTTAGCTTTCGTGCCAAAACATTTTTTATTGGCAAATTTCATAGATTCTATTCCGGTTGAAAGTTGAGAGCTTTATTTTTTTATTGCCTTTCTTGTGTCTAAGATAGAGAAGATACCCTATAAAAATTTTACCGGCGAATAAGAAATGCCGGTACGGTTCAAAGTCTAGTGCTTTTTTCCTCTAGGGAATTGCAAAGTTTCCATTTCATTCAAGGTCGGCAACATTCTTTTTCCGTTTCAAATTCCATTTTTTCTTAGTAATAATTTCTTGAATACTCAATGAGGTTCTCATTGATTATTTCTGATGAGAAATGATAATTTTCGAAATTTCGTAAAATTTATTTCTCGTGATTAGAGATTCACCTTTTCTGATTATTTCTCGGTCACAACCTCAAAATGCACAATGCAACATCTAATCACATTTAAGGTGAAGATGTGACGATAGCCATGGCTCGGCCAACACAGTCTGATTCTGACGTCCTAGAAGACCGCTAACATGGTGCATACGACGGAATTATGGAATGCTGGAATAGCCTGAGAAAATGAAGGAAATCGAGACAGTAACAGAGTCATAGAGAGACCGTGTGGTATTTATATGCTACACCTAAGGAGCGGAATGGACAAACAAATATATTTATGACAATTTATAAAATTTTTGTTGTAATTTGGGATATAGGCATATATTTAATTGAAATACAACTGAATATAACGTAGTACTAATTCCACTTAGATTAATAATAATCAACACCAGTTTCATATGCTTCAAATCGATATTATCAACTGTACAATACAATACAATCAAAAATCAATTTAATTTACCTAACTTTTCAGAAAACATTATTTACTCATATTCAGGTAAGTAATTAAACTTAATAAAACGAATATTAATATTTTAATATTGATGTGGGAAATTTTAGAAATCATCACAAATTAGAAGTGAATTAATTATCATTTACGAAAGAAACCCCTGATTTTTAACATTAAATTATATTAGCATAATTACAATAAAACCCACTTACTTACTAACCATAAATAAACTACGATTTTCTTTTATTTTATGCCGAAGGCAAAATGTTTCTAAAATAAACCGTATTTACTTATTTATTTAGCTGTTTATTTTGTGCTATTAAGCAGATAAATAATGTTATTTACTGTTATATTTGTAATTAATTAGCAATTAAGATTTACATCAAAACAAAAAGCGTTCAAGTGTTTATGATCTACCTAATTGGTAATAATATCTTCTGCAAATAACATATAACGTGATTATAATAATTAGGTAATAAAATAATCAAAATATTATTTGTGGTAAAATTAACAATTACATTAGAAACATATCAACTTGGGTCAATGTCAAGGTCTACCCTAGCTTCTTTCGGTACTTGTTTTTCGGTGTTGAGTAATAATTGTATTAAAAAAAATATAGTAATATTCTTATGTACAATACGACTATATGACAATATTTAACAAATCTAATCATATAGTGGCAGCCAAGAATCGACAATAAAAATACAACATAACTCACAGCTATTTGGAACAACTATTTGGAGCTTTGTATTATAGAGGTACCTTATCTAGTAGTAGATTGATTGATTACTAATTGTTAATTAGAGATTTAATAATGGTCTAATCCAATATTGGTCAATAAATTGTTAACATTTAAACGTAGAAATAATTCAATAAATATAAAATATTAATAACAGGCATCTTGTCATTTATTTAACTAAAATTTAAAGCTTTTGTTTTGTGTAAATTTAATAAAATTGCGGTATAAACAATACCATTTTACTGACTATCAAACAGCATAATAGTATTCTTGGACGTTTATCATTCCATCAAGTTTTAATTGCTGAATAATATTTTGTACATCATCTCATAAAGTAATCTGATCCACTCTGATATTTCGTATCCAATTAGTGCAGAGCATTCTGTATTCCAGTCACACAATCTTATTGTATCAACAGCCGTAGATCGTTAAATTGTATAGCGTTATATAACATCGCGTTGAGTTATGAGCTCGGAGCTACGAAACCATGATGCTACGAGCTACGACTGCTACGGCCGCTAAATTTGAAATAATGTAGACGCGTAGACCCTTCCAGAACAACGCTCCAGAACATTCAGCAAGCACCACTATAGTTTTTCAGCGAATTCCTTGAATGTGTAATTATATTGTTATATTTCTTCAAACATCATATGTGTGCATTTCTTAGTACAGCATCTATTTTCCATAGCCCGGGTTTATGATTTTAAAATCGGCGCACCAAGAAAGTATTTTCGCAATTAAAAACGATAATATTTTTATGTTACCACTTTTTAAATTTATAATTGTACGAGATATTTAAAAAATATTTACTGAGGATATATTATTATATCACTGAAATTACAGGCTTTCAACATATTATTCAACAATATCCTTCCATCTAGACCATGGGTTTTCAACACGGCTCCCATATGCGTAAGTCTGTATATGGAGATTTCTGATTGCGCCCATTGTAAAATACAAAATAATAGTAAAAAATATTTATTTTATTTTATTTTTAAATGTGATTTTTTTAAATAAAAATATATACATAAATATACTATGGTGTCTTTTTACGAATCCTTTTAATTTACAAATGGAGATAACAGAAATGGCGAAATCAATAGTTGATACCCATTGAAGCAGAAGTACAGAAAATTGAAGAGAAAAATTTGGAACTTCTTGTATTCAACGATGCATCGATACAACGATAGAAGCCTTGAAAAGTTTATTATTAATTAAAAATATGTTGTAGGTATTATTTTCCGATAAATCTAACTTTTTTTTTCTTTTATATTATCACTATTTGCTTTATAAGACATATCTGAATGCAAATACTGACCTTTTTTAGATTCGTTTGAATATTTTACTATTTGAAAAAAATATACAAAATTGACTTTTTATTAAATTGATTTTTTTCATACAAAAAAGTTTGTTTGCAATTATCAATTCTTCAAAAATAAAAAATGTTTTGCAGGTTTCAACTGTTTTTTTTTTATTCACTTGCCTAACACTTTCCAGCATAAATTAAGAAAGTTGTCGTCCGAGTTTCTACTTACCTCACATGGGTTGGTAAGTGTTAACGCTCTACCCTCAGATCAAAAAGAATTCATAACTTTTATATTAGTTAATGTACCAAAGTTTTTTTTTTCAAAATGAACTTTCCTATTTTCCATTGAAAAAATGTTGGTGCACGTCACTTTCTGCTCAATCTCAAATGCGCTCGCGACTATAAAGCTGGGTGTTGAGAGCCCTTAATCTAGAGCAGTGGTTCTCATGTGCGGCCACCAGAGGATTTTACTGCGGCTACCAGCGCTTTACAGAATATTATTTCAAAAATTGATTTATAAAATTATAAAAACGGTTGAATACAAAAACAAACTAAAAAAACATACTGAAAAGTCTTGTGTTAGAAGTTGAAAATGACAATTTTTCTATTTTATCTTCTTTTAGCGATTTCAAAGATAAAATTACGAACATAACTTCTAAATTAAAGTTAAAGCTTGAAATAATAGAGTGTTTTCAATCTCTAAATCTGGAACATGATAAAAGGTTCAAAAATTGATTTTTTTTACTCTTTCTTTCGTAACTTCGCCTTTTCAGATGATGGCAAATGAAAATTTCATGGGACTACAAACGAAATTAACATATTTTTCATTGTTTAATTTAATTTAAATTAATTTAAAAAAAGTGTTATTGGAAATGAGTCATGACCAAGTACTTAAAAACCATTTTAATAATACCACGGTTGAAAATTTTTGCTCGAAGTTATACGTTGAGCAAGAATCAAGTCAATTCAAAGAATTGGCAACAATAATTGCTTTATTAATATTGTCGATTTTTAATACTACTGTATACTGTGAAAGATCATTCAGTGTAATGCACTTCATAAAAATAAATATCTAAGCCAGTTGACAGAAGATGTAAACTTAGAAGCAGCCATTCAGCTCGCATTGGAAAGTAGTATTGAGGAAATTCCATTTGCATTATTTTTAAATAAATAGATATGTACCTATTAAAAAGGTCCAAATGTCTTTTATTAAATGGACTTTTCTATAAATAAATTAATCCATTTTTTTAGTAAATAAAAGTTAGCTTTAATTTTTTCCATCACAACAAAGGTGATATTTGGTGCGGCCACCAGAAGTTTCCATAGAACTGTCAATTTCGATTGTGCAGCCACAGTTAAATTTAACGTGAGAACCACTGATCTAGAGCGATCCTGCGCTGATCTTGTAACGTTAGTTATTGTCAATTCAGTCACTTACTTGATAGTAATTCTCCATCTAGAAGGCGCACGTCCTCGCAACCTCGCAACCTCCACCCTTCGACTCCATCAGAAATCACTCTTCCTTGGCTTACAGGATCACAGTTTTCACATCACCATGTATTATTTATTATCAAAGCGACACGTTTTCAGTGCGTTGTTTCTGTGAATGTCCACGTCTTCCCTCCATTTAGTAGGACCTAAAACACATAGCATCTCACCATTTCCATGTATAGGTCGTAGCTGCACTCTATTTTTTACAGTTATGTAAAAAAGCTTTAAGTTTATTTGCCCAATGCATTTCAATTTAATGGTAATCTCACAGTTATCATTCAGCATATATATAAGGGATCATGTACTTCATTCAAACCATGCTCTTTGTTAACTCATTCACGAATAATAATCAACCATTCTTTCTATGGAAATTTTCATATTGATTCAATTTTATGAAAATTCAGTAGGAACTAAAAGCATTATCAATATGTTCCTACAGTGGCGCCCTCAGGATTTAATATTAGGGGGAGCCAAGTAGGAGGGTTAAAAATATTTTTCATGAAAATGAAAAAAAAAACATTTAGTAGGATGAAAATTTTATTTACAGAACAAAACCAAGTTTTCTTTTTTTTACAAAGCTCTTCAATTACTTTAATCTCTCTGTTTATATAAATTAAGGCTAGTCCATTTAATCTTGACTGCGTCATAGTAGATCTTAGGTATGTTTTTAAAAGGCGTTAGGTTGAAAATGATCTTTCACTGACGCATGTTGTGACGGGAAGTGTTCTGAATATTTTAAGTAAATGAAAGATGTTGGGGTAAATCTTTTGTCGCATTCCGAAATGGCATTAATAGCATTTCTGCATGGAGTGACTGCATTTGATTTATCGAACTTTTTACACCATAATATCAATTCGGCGTTCAAAATTGCAAGATTTGTAGAAGGCATATCACGGTCATAAAATTCGCACAGCTCATGAAATTCTTCCAATGCCCTTTCTGTTGGAGCATCTTTTCCGTATGGAAGAGCTAAAAACTGCTTCAGTACTTTGCGATATAGCATGAAACGTTCATTGAGCTGATTTAATATTTAGTCAATAAATAAAACAAAGATAGTTCTTCTGAAATACTCTTCTACTGAATCAACTGGAACATTACACCTCAATGTTTGTTTCGATGTAGTTAGCGACTTTTGTATTTGAACATTAAAGTTATTGGCTTTTGCACACGCTTCATCATAAATTACTTTAAATGAAGATTGTGTTCTTTTTAAAACGGTATTTATTTCACCCACAACATCATCAACAAAAACTAGGGCAGTTAAAACGTCACTGTCTGACTTTTGCAATATTTTAGACAATGGCAAGGTGTACAAAAATTATTTGTCTAAGCCCAAGGTATATTTTATTGGCTTTCAATTTCAATCTTTAAATCATTCTGATAATTTTTATGTTTGGAGGTGCCAGGGTCCCTTGCCCCCCTGGGTGCGCCCTGGGTGCCTACAAAAAGTGTAGAATAATATTTGGTAAATATTTTGCATTTTGGAAAGTGTTTAAACCAACGTAGTGGACAAAATAATTAATTTATCACCCCATCACTTCAAATGGATTCGTTTTGTTTTTTTTCTCTCCTTTGTCCATTATGTATTGTTAGAGAAGAACAGAGAAGCAAAAATTGTTTTGTAATGTAATTTACATGTCACCAGCTAAGCCAGCACGAGTGACATAAAATAATTACTCATCTCTACCTGTGTATTTAATTTTGTAAATAATATATGTATATTTTATTTTAGATTATTGAACGCCCAGAATACATGCTATACCTACAGCGAAATTCAGGTCGTACGAACGGTTTTTTCGAATATCGAGTCAAAATTTGATTAAACCATGTATGCTAACGTTTATTTGTAACTACTGTCAATTGTCTTTAATTAGAACACATCGGAACTAGGTCATTTTGGCTCAATTAAGCGAATTCCACATAAAATTAAATATTGAATATTTATCTTAAAAAAAATATTTATTTAAATTCTAATGGATTTAAGTTTTGTACTATTCCATTTGAGTCGTTTTTTGCGACCCGGGTTTCGCCTTTAGACATCTTCAGGCACTGTGTACACTCACCAAAATCCATTAAAATTTAAATTCAAATTCCACCAAGTACCTTCGGTCGCTAGTATTAACATTATAAATATTTATTTCTATAGCCAGGAGAATAATAAATTCTAAAAGAAATATGTACTTACATACAATTTTAACAGCAAGAGTCATATCTTTTAAATTGACAAAAACCAAATTTACGCATATTTCGCACACATAAGGCGTGGTAACTGAATATGGTACGTTAACCAAATGGTAGTCGTAGACTCCTTGACGACTGGCACATCGCAACATTATTGTGATGTATAATGAAAAAGAACGTAGCTAACTGGTGTCCAAATTAAGCAGAATCATCTTATATAGCACATTTAGTTGTAACAATAATACAGTAAGCTTTTAGTTTATCGGTAACCTTAAAGTAGTTTGGCTTAGGAGTTAGATGTATGGGGACATTAAAGTTATAACATACTTACTTTGATACAGTTTTTTACTCATATTTTCGTAAATCATTTAGTAGGGATTTGAAATTAAAATTCAGTATACAAAGTAAGATAATGTACAAATAATGGTAACATTTAAAGGGAACCAACAGAAATACGTGACCGTAGGATTTAAGGACAATGAGGGAAATGGTTCTGGAATCTGTCACGTTCTATGGTGGTCGGTCGGGTGTTGCAATTTTCTAATGTAGTCGACGTTGAAATACAGTTTTAATGACATCAGGTTCAGTCGTTTAAAAGGCTATTAATCTATTTCTGGCAATATAAAATTGATAATATTAGTAGCAGGTATATACCTAATAATATATCGTTCACAAAATGATTGAATAGATTAAAAATAAAACACAAACAAATCTGAAATCATTTAACTACATCATACGCTATTCCTGTATCATGTGTCCGTATACGTTATATTTTAGTTTATGATTTTAGTCGTAAAATACTCCAACATGCATCAATAAGCCCATTAAAGGCAGCTTATATTTAGTAATACGGTAGGAGTAGCTTAAGTAGTTTTTGCATGGAGGGCCAATATTTCCAGCTATGCCACTATACCTGGGCACATAATACAACTACATATATGCCTGCAATATTTGACGTACAATGTAAACCCAACATACCCTTTGTGGATTTAGGATCAGCTATTTTAACCTTTACGTATGAATAAATTAATTCCTGTAAAAGGACAATGTGTCATTTGAAAAGTTATTCGATTTTTTTTTTTATTAAATACTTTTTTAACTTCAACCTTCAACTTTAACATAAATAATTTATTTAATCGCTTATCGTGAGCTAGTGAGTTTGTTCATCGGTAGAGTATTAAACTAGCATACATAATTAATCATGAACTTCAATACCAAATGATCTAAAGTCTCTTGATGGATGGGGCAAGAATTTTGTAAATTTTCCTCAGTTTTTTACAAGTGTGTATGGTTTTGTTCTATCTTTAGTATGAATGAAAGTCTTTAATGCCTGGAATTATATCCTATAAATATTTAATTAAGTGACAATTTTAGGTGGAAAGACATTTTTTCAAATAAAATAAAACGTAATTATTATGTTGTAGGTACTTATTCCACATAATTTATTTATAATCTTTGCCAATTTCATCCACTGACTGACAGTTGACAATATTCAATTTAGAAAACCGGTCCTGATTATTATGTAATTATGTGGAATAAGTACCTACTATAAATTCTGTTTTATTTTGTTTATAATCTATAATATATTAATCACATATATTTTAATTCTATCTTCAAATTAGTTTATTGAAACAAAATCGATAAAATATTAATCAACCATAGTAAAAACAATAAAATAATACAATATAAAATTTACATCAGATTGTGCCTGGTGGATTTTTGAAGGAGCTCAAATGTACACAGAGTTAAAGGACATGGCATTAAGAGCTTTTTATCAAAATAACTAAATACTTTTACTCTCTTTTCCAGCAAAAAGTTTAGGGGAGCAGTGCTTCTATCGACAGGCTTGCACATTTCTGGACCCGCATGCCTCCTGCGTCCAAGTGAACCACAATGCTCTGTGCCAATGTGAATCAGGATACCACAGTGTCTCGTATTCGAAGCCAGTCAGAAAAGTTTTTTGCACTGAAGGTAATATAATATTCTATCATTGTTTTCTTAATTATGTCGCCGTAATTATCTGTACTTTATACCTACTATGATAATTTATACCTTTTTCGAACAGATGAAAATTCAAGAGAAGTTTATTTAGTTTACCTTTAAGCATTGATTAAGGGCATTAGAGACATTGAATTACGCATTAACTGGATATTGGTTGACATCCTTTGTCTATGTCTGCTCCTTCTTCAGAGTTTATGGACACCACGTGACCTCTCCAAGAATCAATATTGCTCGCCAGTTTTCTTTGTCTCAATTACAAATGGTAGAAAATAAGGTCAAAGATCATCTTCAAAATTAAGATGGCAATGGGTCGTATCTTTAATAATAAATACTTCAATCTCATCGATCAGTACATATTTTATATTTTATATAACGATGAATAAAAAAAATATTTACTTTCTCATCAGCTATCGGAAAGACCGGAATCTGATTGAAAGTACTTATATGAAAATGCTAGAAGAATAATAGCGCTTATGCACATGCATGGATTTACTGGCAGCGATAGTGTGTAATTTAAACTATCGTGATAATAACTATTTACACGTATAAGTGCTGACTGTCTCTCCAATCTCATTACTCAAGATTAACTCATTTAGTACTAACACTGCGACTGGCGCATTTGGAGTCATTGACCATTAGATATAATTAACGTGTTATTTAAATGTGGTAATTAAAAGGTTAGCAGTGATTGTGTTAGCGAGACGCGATGTTGTCATTTTATGGTACTATTTCACAGGTCGTAAAAATCGGTTAACCTCAAAATGAGTCTCTCTGCGGTGTAGTTCGTTTTCTTGCCGGCAGGTTCGTCACTATCGTTCTACTGCGCAGGCGCAGATCGAAAAATCCCAACTGTCGCATGAAAATTCAGAAGCATTCAGAAGCTTCCTAACTTTTTTTATTCATGCATGCAATCTTGCAACTGCAGGATAATATTTTTTTACGCGTAAGTACATTTTCTTGTTATGGCCGCGATAATTCGTACTACCAGTAGTAAATCCATGTGCGTGTAAATGGTGTTTTATACTATAAAGAGAATGCTGTCCTACACAGATCCTATAAAAACGACGAATCAATTATTCTTTTATTGTTATCAGAAATAATTTTAAATAAAAAACTTGTAAACATAATAATGAGGACTATGCCGGTTTTTAATAACAGACAAAAATATTATTTATTAATAATATTGTTATTTGATTTCATTTCGTGATCAAAGGATAACAATGACAGTTAACTATCTCCCCTCTTTTTTTATTTTATTTTATTTTATTTATTAAGGAAAACAAACAGTTACATATTGATTACAGAAATTTAAAATATAACAATAAAAAGTTATTGCAACCAGCAAAGTTTCCATATATACATTATAATATAGTTGAGCCTAACAAGATAGAGAGTACAAATAACATAAATATAAAGAAATTACATAAGAAGATTGCATGAGAAAAATGAGGAATAATAATGAATAATTAAATGATATACAAAAGAAAAAAAGAAATATAAAAAAGTAACATAAAAAAGATAATATATATATATATATGTATAAGTAAATACATTATATATCTATTTATACAAAATTTTGGAGATCTTGCTATAATAATTATACTGAATCACAGAATTCTATGTGACCGTGTCTGATTATTCGTTATTCTTCAAAAAAAATTCTATTGAATATTTTATAATTAGAACACTGTGACTTAAATTCAGTTTTAATTTACTTAAATTCTCATATTTAACTGGTCGTTTATAAATACAATCATTTAATTCCAGATCTGGCTTTGCTGACAGCTGATGTCCCAACATTGTTAGGTGTCTGTTCCGGCATTGCTCTCTTGGCAGGTCTGCTTTGCCTTGTGTTGCACCTCTACACCCGTGGAAGAACACCTCATCACGCTGGACATTATGCAGATGCTAATCTGTCTCCGCCGATGCTCTTCTCGAGTGAAATAGGTACATTTTACCTGTCTATCGACTATTTCTTAACCTTTAAAGTTTGTATAGGTATTTGGTAAGTTTCATATAATTAATTAAATTATGTGCCTATCTACATCTTAAGTTTTTTATCGATATTTTTAATGGTGGCAAACAACCTAGTTGGCTATTAATTCTGCACTTTCTTCAGACATTCTTTTTCTACTTCTATTCTATCTGTCTGTCCAGGAAGATGAATTTCTATTCGACAATTTTATAATCACGTAAAAATGAAAATTACCATATCCGCTACAAGATAGAACGCATGATCCTTCATACTGTAAAACCATCGTTTTCTTGGACATACTTCTATTATATATTGTATGTGTTCCATTCGTTCATGGATCATAAGGGTTGTAGAAACGTAATGTTATGAATGACATAGCTGGATGATCTCATTTACAGGACAAACTTAACGGATGTGTTATTATAGTCCACAAAAGTCCAAACCCTTGATATACTATATATACGCCCTTACATACAATCTCTCAATAGTAAAATGAACACAATTGGCAGAATAGTTCAATGAAATCTGACGATAACCTGTAAAATAACCCTTATTGCTATGTATGTAGAGTTCATTTGCTATACAACATATGTATTTTTACAAATATATTTACTGGTTTACCGTAGACTGCGTTAGCATAATAGGACAATACATATATTGTGACAATTATTAACGCATATTTGGAATAATAACTCGAATTGCAATCTATGTAAAGTTCATTTTTCAACCACATTTATTGTTATAAAAATATATGTAAGTAAGTGCCTATATTATTTTATTTTTTTTCTTCGAAAAAACAAATTAAAAAGTTGGCCCTGGCAGACCCAGAATTCTAAAGGCAGACTAGTTTACGAGGAACCTTTTATTTTTGATACGGTTCATCCAGTTATTCAATCAATGGTTTCGACCGTCGTTGACCCTCGCAACTGCTATGCCCGCAGGCATTCCAATGGCTGTCCAAGGCAACCGGCCGTCCTCGAGGTCCTCTCAGCGCAGCTACAACGGCCGACGCTCGACTCCGTCTCCTCGGGACGCCAACTCGGCGCCCTCGTCGTCGTCGCGCGCAGGTGCGGCTCGCGCGGCGGCCATCTTGCTTATCTCTTGCCGCATGCCGGAGCGGCGTGCACTTAGCTTGCCCGCGGCAGGTGAACCCACTAACGTATCGACGTGTCGTGTCGTACCATATATCCATGTTTGACCGTTCGTTGCCTGCTGTTGGTGTTTGTCCCCAGATTGATGTGTTTATTTTTACGACCGCGAATTTTCAAAAGGGTTTCCGGAGTAGGCGGAAAGAACCTAGCTGAAATCTCTTTCGACAGAACCGAATCCATGATCCACCTTTAGTCTTTTACACAAACAATTTAAAAATACCTCAGATAAATACCTACCTACTAGAAAAATCTTTGAAAAAAATATCGACGGGACTCAAACCCGTATCCACTAGATTCGCGCCAATTTGCGTTACCAAGTAAGATACGTGCGTCCAAGAATATTACATTTCCAAATCTTATAAAAAAAAAAATTCGTTATTAAATTATTAGCAAGTGCAAGTACGTTAAACAAACAAAAAAGTAAAATTTGGAGATATTCTGACCTCGATTTGCAATTAAGGTAATTTATACATTGACTTAAAACACAAAAGATGATTGCCAAAAATGAATGCAATTTGCGCTTTACGGTGTACAAATTACCACTTAATTTCGCCGTAAATAGATAGGACGCACGTGGCTCAATTGGTAAAACATATTGTCCCGAATCCATTGGATACCATCGAGCGTCGTATTATTTTCAAAGATTTAATAGACATATTATATGTGAGGTGTTTTAAAATCATGTATGATCAATGAAAAGAATCTTACATTTTCAAATCTTGTGAATTATTCATTGAATGAAAAAAAAATATTTATTAAATTAGTCTTGTGTTCAACGTTTTAACATTTTATTAGTTTCTCGACTACTCTCTTCCTCCACTTAATCATAGCATTACTATGAGGAATGCTCACAGCGCGAGAGACGCTGTTAAATGCATGTAATCGACCTTTTATGTTTTGTAATACGATTAAGTAATTTTATGAACACGTTAGTTGAGTTTTCTGACGAAAATTTGACACATAATACGCTAAATGATCTTTCTAGTATGCTATCAAAATAATAAATCTACAAACGTTGCAATACTACTCACCAAAATTCAATTTTAATGTTACAAGCCCCTGATAAGATGGAATGCATATATTATAATATAGTATTTTCAACAGCATCGTTTACAAGAAAAGTCACCTCTAGTATCTCTATTATGTTTCGTTTTACTTCCACAACATGTCGATATCGCAAAATATAAGCACATTTTTTTATTTGTGTAAACTGTAAACGTAATTCAATTTTGTTGATACGCATTTTTTTACTGACGCTGCATACTTGCTATAGCTCCGGATCATTTGCATGCAGAAATGCGACGTGTTTACCTACCAGAGGCACCTAACGGAAAGATACGAAGCTAACAATTTGAAACATTTTTTTGATAATTTACAATTTCAACGGCACAGTTTTGGTACACGGGTACAGAGGACACTTCATGTCATTAAAGATAAATGACGGCAGAGCAAGTTATTTTTTTTTCTTAAACTCTTTCTTTAAGCACTAAGGTGCATGGTTGCTACATCGGTTCCATGCAGCATCGTTTCGAGACAAGGAAGTGTGGCACTGATTTTTTTCATTCTGACACGTTTATAGCGTCATGGAAGGCGGCTGTGCACAAACCGCGGCTGCATATACATGGCGGGTGGAGATCGGGCAACTGAAATCATTGTATTAAATAATAAATATGTAGATGCCTATCTGAAAACATTAAAAAGAAACATATTTTTTATTATAAGTCAAAGATAAACCTACAATAATTGTAAAAAAAAATTATAAAATGTGAATTTGTCAAAGGACCCAATCTTATTATTACATATTTTTTCCATTATTTTATATTTATCGAGCTTCAATATTGGACCACACCTAAATAAGATTTCATATAAATAAAAAGGATTTCAAGTTATACACATTTATATTACTATAAAAATCGATGTTTTTTAAATAAATATAAAAAGTATTAAAACTATGAATTAGTCAAAAACATCTTAGGTATAACATAGAAAACTTAATAAACTAAATTTTAATAATAAATATAACCACAGAATATAATATGTAATAATAAGATTGGGTCCTTTGACAAATTCTCATTTTATAACATTTTTTACAATGATTGTAGGTTTATTTTAGACTTTTTCTTTTTAATGTTTTCAGATACCTAAATATATATTAATTAATACAGTTGACATTGTAAATTATCAAAAAATGTCTCAAATTGCTAGCTTTGTATTTTTTTCACTAGGTGCTTCTGGTAAGTAAAGACATCGCCTTAAGGAAGCGCGGCGGTACGATGAAATTAATTAATATATAATAAGTTTGTATTTTTCCATATAAAACACGTATTGGTACCTATCTATATCATGAATTTATTGGGAAATTGTGTGACTTTGTTAGAATATTATATTTGATATTTTATTTTAATAATAATATGTTTTCTAAATTGAAAATATATAATATTGTTTTAACTTTACACGTCCCATGGTTAGGCAAATATAAGAGATTATTGAAAAAAGCTTCAAAAGCAATAAAATACCCAATACTAAAAAGCATAACGCAATGAACTAAAACTGTACTAAATTAACAATTAATCGTAGTTTTTAGCTTCATTTACATATTGTGCTTTTTATGTTGGATATTGTTTCAGCGGAAATAAGGCGATTTTAATGATCGTTTTATAAAATATCAAAATAATTCGATGTGCTATTATAGCAGCGTTTGAGTCTCAACGTCTCAACTTTTCACCTGGAAATAATATTTAATACACAAAGATTACCCTCGCACTCTTAGCGTAATGCGCTGGCCTTTCATCTGGGGGCTCCGAGTTCGATCTCGGTAAGGTCACAATATATTTATGTGATTTTATCAAAGCCTAGGTGTTTGTGATCGTTTCTCTTGACAAAATTGTAAATACACTACCGTTTCACTACACCACTGTCATTCGGCCTCGTAGCCTGTCGAAGTGTTAAAAAGAATAATATGTATACATATATACATATTATTCAAAAGAAACCTGGTGACGGTGCGTTAATATAAGAATATACATACAAAATAACACCACCCTCGCTTTCATTTTTAGATCTCGAGCGTCAAAAATATATAAAACAGAAATTTATTTGACTTCTTTACCCACTTTTTTAAAATCTCTGACAATTTCATAACCAAACAATCAGGTACCATAATTAATTGCGAATTTTACTAGTCGGGGCTCCCTATAGAAAAAAATACAATGTGAATATTGCAACGTTAATAAAATACACATTATAATATAATCTACTTACATGCATAAAATGGCAAATGATACGAAAAATGTAATTTAATCTATAATAATTTCTCAATTAGACATATAATAATTGTTTTGATTACATATTATATTAATATAAATTGGTATTCTTATAATATATACAGGAAAAAATATTTTCCGATAATGCATTAAAGCCACTATTCTCTTTGCTACGTCGAATTAATGAAGATTTGGATACAATAAATTTATGCAACTATTATTGGTATTTTTTTAATTTGGGGGCCCCTTGTAAACGCGGGGCTCTACTCCTGTGCTCAGTAAAAGTACTTGTAAATCTGCAGCTGCCCATAATAAACAATGGTATCTATTAACATATATATTGTGATATTATTAATTACTTAACTTAACCAAATTTTATATATTATACATATATATACAATTTACTGACAATAATCCTTGGCAAACATTTTATAACCCAACATATATTTTTTTTATTGTTGCTACAATATTTTAAATGCAATGGATAACATGTTATGACATACGTTTGTACATTTATATCAAAATAAAAATAAATATTATTATATTGATACAACGACTTGTACGCAGATATGCAAAAATAAATTGCGCGGAAATAGATACTGCAGAAATAAGGAAAACTTGGAAACCTGTCAAAGAGCTTTCAGCTTTGGTCTTTGAATCTAGAATACCCTTATAATAGATAAAAATCGATTGCATCTTCTTAACGTGAAATAAATCACCTTATCCACACTACCTATTTTTTCTACATCATTTTTTTGTTCAATTCATTCTTGAATCTAAATTTATATCATAAAATTTAATCTTAAAGGTTTCTTCATTGCCTAATTTACTCTCTTGGAGTCTTTCTATTCAACAAAAAACGGCTTTAAAAAGAATCGAGGATTGTGTACGTATTTTTAAAATACGTAAATATGTATATGACCTAGTCTACTTTATAAAGATTACCAATTAATAATCAATATACAATATATAGAATCTTTGATTTCTAAAAAAATCTTGGAAAAATCTTGTTACTACATTTATGCATTGTTGCACAAACTTACCTGAGTAGGTACAATAAGTAAGTATCCAATAATTATTGTAATAGTTAGAAATACAATTTAAATAGGATATCACACCATAGATGGCAACTCTAACAAATATTCTAATTGAAAAAAGTTTTCTAATACATATTTTATTACCACTCAGGCAAAGAATCCTCCAAGAGAAGCAAGATGGTCCAAGGCCTTTTATCAATGAAATATTTGTAGATAGAATTTTACCCTTTTTGCCGATTAAACTTTAAACTTCTTTCTTTTTATTGCTTTATATTTTTATAATATTATTCTCACAAACCTTAACTTCCACAATAACACACATTTTATTAATGGTAATTATAATTATACATATAATAAACACCTTCATTGAGTATTTCAAATGAATAAAAAAGATACTGAATTAAAAAATGAACCAGCTTTAAAGCATGAAAAAAATACTTAGTAAGTATGCATACAATTAAAATAATCCATATAGCATTTTGTCAAAAAACAAAATCACTGACTTAAAAAAATAATTACGTCTCAATAATGATAATATTTGTCATTATTTGTAAAAGAAATAATCATTATATTTAATTATCATATTGATTTATAATCATATCGATCAAATCTCTCAAATCAAAATGCTCAATTCAAAATTATTTACTTTTTTTATATAAAGGTGTAACGATATAATCATGGCCTTTCTGCTATCTCTGTTCTAAAATTTTAATGGTTTTTGATGGAGTATAATATATGCATACGAATACAAATTTAATATTATGAATGACTAAATTCACTACATAATAAACTATATTGACAAAATGTAATATGGTTGGTAGAGATTTATTAGGATAATTATTTATGTTGATATGAAAACGCACCAAAACGCAATGTGTGTAATGAATATTAAATGTGCACCTACCACACAACATATTTTTATGACTACTGTGCTTTTCACACTTTCCGGCGCTTTTTTTAACTTTTTGAATCCCATAATCTTATAGTTTTATTACTTACGTGCTTTCGATTAAAATTTGTGCGCCTTTTCCCATAGTTATTCATTTGTTTCGTCAATTATTATTTTCTCCCAATCTATTGATTGCGGTAATACTATAGTAAATATAAACACACTTTCCCAGAATATCGTTTAATATTCTTTTTTTTATATTGTCATCAAACAAATTTAATATTTATCATTCTTTATTATTTCTCATTTGGCATATAATTTATTAAAAATGAAATTTTTATAACAGTGTATTTATCAAATCATTTATAAAAATCAATTGCTGAACGTTTATAGCACCATTCCAAATAATAATCATAGTTTTTAGTAGGTAACTCACTTTTGAAATGATTTCGCATTTACGAATTAATCAACATAGAGGTATAAAAAATGTGACCAATAATTTAGGTCATAGGTAAGGTATGTAATCTCTAAATTGTAATTAAAGACATGCACAATTTATAAAATTATGTTTAAATACCCTACCATAATAATATTAAGTTACATTAAATTGTATGAACAAACGCTTTATTTGTTGGCAGTAACTTGTATGGCTTAAATATATTATATTTTAAGAACAAAACAATTTGATGAATATTGAAGATCATTTTGAATTAAATACTTTGTTTATTTATTAATCGGTGGCGGTTTTCCTTGAAGTGCAGAAAGTTGAAAAATTTTAAACAAATTTTTCACGATTTGTGGTTTTAAAGTGTACTAAATCTCTGCAATACTACTTGCTATATTACTTACTGTACGTACATATTTTTACCAGTTATTAACGATTTTTGCAAAAATTTAAATTTCGCATGGAGTCCTCCAAATCTGACATAAAATACGAAAAAAATAATAGTTGTCTACAAATGTAGATAATATACGTAAATCAATCTGTTTTATCCAAATTTCAAATGCGATAAATCTATTTATGTCGGTACATTGCATACAAAATGAAATAAATATTGTATTTTTTTTAATAAAATTTGATTAGTTTAATTTGTATTATAAGGGAACCTCCACCAATCTTAAACCGCCACTATTAATGTTAATGTTATTAGTTTATTTATGAACCTACTACTGTTTTGGTTAGCTTCTTTTATGTCCAAATGATGATATTTCGTCACTTTCCATTATAATTAGCCTCCATTGTCATCCCGTTATATTTTTTCTAATTTTATTTATTACACATTTATTGATAGAAATTTACTTCATATTTACACTTGTGAAGGTCAGCATGATAGAATGTCAGTGTAAACATAATTATAAGAATTTAATATTACAAAAATACAAACTTTTTTTATTATTTTATACTGGGTAAGTAAATTCATCAAATCTTTGTTAAAATAAATAATTCAAAATTAGGTACAATTTACATGTGCTATAATTAATAATCCGGTAAGTTTTTCATTTTTAAATCATAATATATCTACATTCTACACACAGTGGAAGTTGTGCCTATTAACAGATTTTTGTTTTCACGAGAAATGGATGTTAGCCACATGTTCAACCTATAAGGTCCGTATTTGCCAGATCCACGAAATTATAAGCCGACACGTTACCGCTCGGCCTCGTGGAGGGACTGTAATTAAAAGAATATTAGTCAAACGACCGTACAATATATTATATTTCGATAGTACGATTTAAAAGCGTTTGATTATCAATTATTATGAATTCATACATACCTATATGAAACTCAAATTTCGACGTTACGGGTAGTTTTTCAATGTTAACTACATCAAAATCACTCTATATATAATATAGTAAAAAAAGTTGCAAGACTTTAAATTGGATGATACATAAATGAGCATTCTATCGAACCGATCACTGGGACTTTCTGAAAAGTGTCACGAAAAATTAAGTTTACTACATTATATAATATAATATTTACCATTTTTTTTTAAGAATTCAAATTTTAAAGTTGTCACTCGAATCCATTATAATTAAACGATATTATTTGTGATCAACACACAATCATTATCTTGTAATGTCTTGGTGATTGTTAATTTAATTTAATATTGCAGTGGGAGGTCATTTTTTTAAACGGCTGTGAATCTTTTCGACAACATATAATATCGCCATAAAATGAATACAAAAAGCTACCGTGTACATTATATTATATTATAACGAATTTTCTAACACAGCCGCCAAGTAAACTCGTAATATCTTTGGGAAGTTCAAAGTAAATAAGTTTCAGGACGTTGTACATAACATATCGCTTCGGTTGAATGCTCGATCAGCAAGAAGTTATATAATTTGAATCCAGTGCTCGAAAAGGAAAAATTGCAGCTGCGTTCCGGTGTGCTCCGGCACATTTCGAGCCCTGCATTTGACATTATATGTAGAGCTATGAATCTATTTTGAAGTGGTCCGCTCTAATGTTCAGCGCTCGCGTGCCTTATTGGTTTCCAGGTTCAAGACGTCCAAGTATGACGTCGTTGCAGAGCACCTCTTCGTCCGTGCGCAGCTATAGTGCACGTCGCTTCGAGAAAGAGAGGGAGCAGAAGGAAAGGCGGCAACACCTGCAGATGCAGATGCGCTTTGCACAGTTTGCAACAGACTGTGATAATGGGATCAATAATGGAGACGGGAGAGGAGGTCCTACTCCGAGCCCTAGGACTCCTAATTCTACGGATGGTCTTCTTCCGTCTGTATGCGAGGGTAGAGAGGTAAATATATATTAAACCATTGTATATTATCAGGATTCATACATTTCGTACCTATGTAGTTCATAAGCGGTTGGCTACTCAAATATCAAATGGTGGCGTCACATACGTACCTTCAATCAGACCTAATCCAAAAGCGTATGCTAAAGGATCTTGAATTAGATTTCATGGGATATTTTTCAATTGGTCGCTCATAACAGTCATAACACTCATAACATAATTTTAAACATGTCCATGTGGTGGAGCATACAAGATGCAAACCACATCCTCCGGAAGCGTCCGAGAATGTGATCCGAAAGGGAAGAGATGAAATCGGTCCAACCAAAGGCAAATTTTATTGCGTTTAAAAACATTGCGCACGTGAAAATCTCTCCATATAGTTTTTTATCTACGTATTGTTTTAGCTTTGTTTTTTGTATAAGTACCTACTATATATTAATTAATTACAATCTTTGTTTTTGTTAGTTCACTATGCTCCTCTCTCCCATGAGTACTGTATAAGAAAGTCTCTTTCAACTAAAAAAAAAAACTAAAGTGCGTGGCGTCCTTAGTCTTGGGTATCTGCTCCTGAGACATTCTCAGGTGTAAAAAAACTACTGATGCCGCACATCCAAACGTAGGGCCTCGTGATACGCTCGATTAAGACTGAATGTGGTGCGGGGCGGTTTGGGTTCGAGGTGTCTATGTTTGTGTTGTCATAATAAATTAACTATTATATTTTAACTGATAGTTCTTTTTGTTTCAGCTGTCGTTATCGCGATCTCCAGGCATGCACGAATACGGTTCTTCTAGTATGGATGGCATTCTTGGGCCGTGCTCATCATCGGGGACTTCTTACTGACAGCTACGACCCCAACCCAACGCGTTGCCTTTCCTTCATTGGGGAAACAATACTATAAGACTTTTCACACAATGGCTGTTGCAAGTGGACACAATATATGACATTATTAATGCTATATATGTGGCGGAACTGGCCTGCGTTAAAGTATACAGCTCGAAAGATAAAATAATATGCTTTATGAAAATACTTAATATTCTGATGTTTGTTTTCAAGTTATAAGCATTTTACAATATTATGTCACTCACCTACGCTCACATGATACCGAATAAAAGTGTGCATTGACATTCACCGAATTGGTAAAACGTATTCATGCGATCAGAATACACAATATATTATATACTAGACTTGATTTCATCGGTATTTGATTTTCGATAAAAATAACTTAATCTAACAATAATCGTCATTTTATCGGTTTTTTTTACTTATAAATATGTTAAAATTGATAGCAACTGATTTTTTTTTCAGTTAGTGCCGCTCCTAAGCAGCGATGCAACGCGTAAAACGCCTGAGCATTATCTGATGATGACAATATGATGTTATCTACATATTCTACCAGTTTAATTTGGAATTAAAACTATTTCTCAAAAAACTGTCTTACATTTGCGTAATGCTAAATTATTATTAAATACAGATAACTTGTTTAAATATTAGATTTGAAAAACATTGTAAAGATTGTAATTACATACCAATTCGGCAATCCGTCAAGTCAGTTGTCGTGTGAATGAGGTGTTATTGATATTCTTTAAATGCCTAAATGATAAATATATTATCAGTCGCGATGAATTAATAGAATTGAAAAATAATTATGTTTGATGCTTTAACAACGTAATTTGCAAAATAATTTTTGGTTTTGTTACTTAAAAAATATCATTTATTGACGTGCCGTAATAAGAAAACTTAACAAGAAACCTAAGAAAAAATAAATAAATTTTTCATTTTACTGAAGTCATAGCCATTTCAATATGCTGATTCCATTAATAATGCACAAAACCTCTTAAAGAAACAACCGCAAACAATCGTAATACATGTATGTATTCACAACGTTCAGTACAGTTATTTTATATAAAAAGATGATATCATTAATGTTATTTAAAGGTTAGTTGCCTAATGATTTATAATACTTATAATATCATTTCACGAAACTGTTTTTTAAACAGAATATTCGTTTTAAAGCTTTTTTTAAATTTCTAAAAGCTACATGATTAAGTAATAACATTACGTTAGAACACGAATTAAAGAATAAAATTAAAATGAAATCATGCTTCCTAAAAAAAATTAAATAGTTGTGTCTAGTGCACAATTGTGTATGCTAATTGAATTAATGAGTCGACGTGCATTGTTATCGTTCAGAATGAATCTATGAAATTGAGCATCAAACTGTGAAACGTTAATAATAAATTACAATAAAATCTTAATAGAAATTAATTAATAATATGTTTGCTAAAAAAAACTTGAATTTCCTTACCGCATTGCACATGCGCATTGCAGTGGACTGACTAGATGTAACAATCACATGAAAACTAAAATATTTGGCCTACAATTAATAAAATTATACTGTAAGGATGCGACAGTAAACTAATTGAGAGTTTTTGTACTATTTATTAAAAAAAAAATTACGTGTTGTTTCACGTGATTTAATGGGTATGTAAGCAAGACAATTATTAAGTGATTATTTGTGAATGATTATTATTTATTGTGTGTACAACATCTTATAAAATCTCATAACTTAAACTTACAACTAAACATTTCACATAACTTATAAATTATCATGTAGCTAATATGAATCATCATTTCAGTGGTCTCGTTTCAAGGGTAGAACTGTCACGTCATATATTATAATAATGGGTATAATGTGACACTTCTACCTTTGATACCTGACAACTAATTCTTTCCTAGATGCTTTATCTATAAATACTATCTTGCAATATGTCACTTACTAGGTACCTACATACTATTTGAAATCCATTTTAGCCATCACATAATATTACATGAACATGGTCTGTAATCCAGCCACGATGCTATACATCATAATTGAATGGGTACCAAAATATATTTTAAGTACCTATCTAAATTAATATTAACTGAAAGCTAACAAATAATTACTTGAATGGGCTAATTAAACAATAAACGCAGATTGGTGGAGCGGACCATACAATTTTTCGGGGAATATTTTCAAAATTTGTTTTATCTTTTTTGGAAAGTTCTTAATTCATTGCGATTGGAATTCTATACGGTCAATCATACAGTATGTTTACTTAATAAAATCGAAATGTTCATATTAACTGTATCGTGTTAATAAACTACAGACTCTTATAACAGATTGTTAAATTTGACTTTGCAAGAAAAAGAGGGCCGCTACATGAGAGTGAATAGCGTTGTTCTGGATTACTGGCATTATAGGACTGCCTCTGAGATTTTTTTTTGATTAAGCTTTCATTTCATGGTTGTGTAACAAGAGAATGTGTGGATTTGAAGATGTGCAATTATAATAATTTATTGACGGTATCTATTTACAAAAACAAAGGTACACATTAGAAGTGGGAAAACTGGTCGATGTTGAAGACTAAGTATACTTACTACCAGTATAAAAAAGTACTTAGTAACAAAACTTGTTCCAAAATACTTATTAACATTTGAAATATCGGCTTTAATAGAATCGCTAAAAATACACAGAAAATGAATATACAATGATTTTTTTTAAATTCAAAACATATTTTGAGCTGTCATAACAAGCCTGTGCCCTCACCCGAGGGAATGTGCTGCCAATTACACAAATTATATGACCTATTGTTCATACATAAGATTATGTCATTCGAGTGCATAGACTAATAAATTAAAATGGTATACTTGAAAGGCTTTGGAACAAGTTTATTGGGCCACACGTACTGAGTATGAGTAGTTTCCATCCGATACTTGAGTACACAAACTGGTGACTGTATTTCCAACTCACCTCTAGTACACATAATGGATAGAAGATGAAGGTAAGTAGTACCAATATACCTAACCGACGAGATTATAGTGTAAAGTCAAATATTGAAAAATATTAATGCGCATAGTCGGGGCATAAAATAAGCCGTTTGAATGATTTTTTTTTAAATACAAGTACAAAATAGCCGCTTTACTCAAAATAATCAAGAACATTCTCAAAACACTGTCATAATTGTCACAAGCCATGAAAATGAAACCCGCAAGACATCAGCAGCATGAGCCCAAAACTCATGCTGCGATTTTTTTTAAACTGAGATATTATTATCACTTGATATTCACGACATATGAAATTATTTATATACATGTGTTTCATCCTCATCGTGAACTGCGATTATGCGAACTGTATGATTACTGTGTGACCTAAGCACGTGTCCTAGATGCATAGCAATACAACTATGCAAACGCGAAGCATGTAAGGAAGGGATGGCGAACCTATTACACGCTAGTCACTATGTGTGACCATTTGTGTGCGACACGGGGGCAATGTTTTGTTTTCGTGAGCAATTTTTTTTTATAGTTTTGTATACTTAATGTATCTCATATAAGCCAATTGCAAATTGAAAATTCAAATTTCTTGATCGTTTTATCGTGTTAAACAGAGTATGCGACAATTTAAATAATATTAGTTCTACTTTTAGCAAACAGGCAAAAAACAAATATCTTACTAAATTGTAAATAATGTACGTTTGCAAATTTATAAAATATATGATAACCCAATCTTTTTTTGTAAATTTCACAATAAACAAAATGATACTACAAAATAAAGGTAGGTACTCGTATGTAAAAACCTATCCAAGAATTTTCGTTTTTTCTTATTTTATTTATCTGGCACTAGCCAATATTTTTTTCATTTTTTGCATCAAATTTTACACACTCGTAGAAAAAGGTTCGCCATCTCTGGCTGACGAAAATCTTTAAAAAAAAAAAAAAAAGACATGTGTACACGCTGAATCCTCTGACAAGGCTATCCAGTGAGCTTTGCGGTTCATCAAATATTTGACATGCATTCAGTTCAGTAATAGAACGGTGTGAAATTCTTCTGGCAGCACAGGCGACTCATTTAGTTGATTATTACTTACTTTATTAATTACTTTCAAACGACACCGTTCCAAAGTGATTTTGCGTGGGCGCAATGCCAGAAGAATCTGTCCTTCCTTTACCATATAAAACGTGTATAAAAATATGGTAATCATAATTCAACATATTAATAATTGTTTTAACGGTTTTATGAAAAAAATAATATTGCAATATTCTTCCATTGGTAATATTTCTCAGAGGTGGGAATATATTCTTAAAAAAACTCTTGTATGACTGACTTAATCAATACAAATATCAATAATCGTTCATGGTGTTCAGCTCGAAATCAATAAATCGTCATTTAGATTGTATTCTAAATTAATTGAAAAACAGTGTAGAGTAAACTAGAAGAGAATATCAGTATTTTCTAAGCAATATATTTATAGACTGGTGGAACTCTTTATATCAATAGAAGTAATCCTTGAGACTTAGACATTCAGGGTAGAAAATTACAAGCCTGGCCGACGATAGGACTTTGGTCGTATAATTTCTAGTGGCGTAGCGCTGCTACGCCAAGCTGAATGGGCTAGCTGGAATAACTCACATTATTGTATGATAACCGGAACAGTTCGATAGAACTGCTCGCCTATTGGTCATGGATATTCACGGGGTCTTCTCTCCCGGAATATTCCTTTCACTTGTCCTGGTATAAACAGTTGCAGAATGATTTACTTTAGCACGATCGGATTTTGCCAGTCGGGCCCTACTGGGAGTTACGTAAAAAAATATATTTAACAAATATTCTTAATTATTACAACACAAAAGTGTTAAAACATAGAAATAGTGAATGTCATGAAACATTGCATTTCATAATATTTAATTCAAATAATTTTGATTTCACTTCTCTGATTCCACAGCACTGACGTATCGCATAGTGTGGTACATCGCTGTTTCCCTTTTAAATAGTTCAGTATCTTTGAATAATATATATGTAGGTTTTATTGTGCGTTTTATCTTTGGGTCGTAATCTATCAAGTATCAAATCTTGTGACAGTTAATTTGTAATGACATTGATACATTTACATTAAGAAAGAAATATGTATACATAGTCTCAATAAATAAAACGGCCAGCCCATCCAGCTAGACGTTCTAGAGGCGTTTCAAACATATTCTAAAAAATATATTGATTTACCTTAACTTAAATACTATAATACATTCTTCAAGTTCTAAAAGTTACGTTATGAGGTTTCGTAATTCAATTAGACAAAAAAAAATTGCTGATAATGTTATAAGTGTGTAATTAATTATTACGTGTTGTTTTAATGTTTAACGCGTAAAAAACAATGTAAGGTGTCATTTTTTTACTTTTTTAATGTAACGCACCCTTATATAATATTTTTTGGTAATATAATTAGTGAAAAATATATCATTTTGAAAGAAATACGTTATCAAAAGTCTTATGAAATTGTAAATATTCCACTGAACATTAATTAATGAGTAAAATAATTATTTGACTATTAATAAAATGACATGGATAGAATTAAGTTACTGATATAAAAAATGTATTTTTTTTCCACTCCATTGTAATAATTTATAATGCTGTTATTTTGCTTTCAGCTTTTGGTATTCTATATTTTATGACATTATTTTTGATTCATTCATTTGGAAATTTTGAGACCTTTGGTAATAAGTTAAACACATTATATAAATTTATAATTTTAATCAATCAAGTATGAAGAATTATATACCACAACAATTGTCTTCTTTAATTTTAGTTGAATTCCATATTGTACATACACCGTTTCTTCTCAGAAGACGTAATGTAATGAATTGGTTGTACTGATTGCGGAAATAAATTTCCACACACGTAAAATCAATGTCTATGGTGAAAAACATATTTTAATTGTTTACTTGGTGTCAGTATTACGCACTAAATACGATCGAACAGCCAAAGACAAGGCTCGTCGACTGTCGAATCCAAAAGAGACAATATTTTACTAGGCATACATCCCCATTCAGGCGTGGATTTGCCATAAAGGGGGTAAACGGACTATAGAACCCAGGTCACCCGAATTGAAAGGCTCCCAGGCCCTAGAAAATAAATTAATTGACGAGGGGAAAAGTCTTTTGAAAATTGTCAATAAGTCAACATCAATAATGTCCACTTCCCCTAATGGCAATATCGTCTGAAATCTTAAATTGATTAGATGTTGATTGAATAGTATAGGGTTATTAATTGTTTAATATGATATCTGTTGTAAATTAGTAACGTATACTTTAATAAATTTTTTTTGGAACCCCAGATATATAATATTTAGTATGTACCAAAGGCCCCTCCCCTCCTAGGGTAAATTTGGCCCAGTCTCAATTATTTACTCATAAGCAAGGTGTAATAATTAGTTTATTGTAGTAATTGTTTTTTTAATCTTGAATATTATTATACTTCTTTCAAGAAAACTTTTACCACCAATTAATAGATCATAATAATTGTGTTGTTGTTTTTTTTTTATTTCTCTGTGCTTTTCACAACCTCCACATAGTTCCCAAACGATATACTTAATAACTTAGATAATAATTAGACCGTGTTTAATTAATGTAATGTAGTGAAGGATAAATGACCAATTTTTAAAAGGAGTGATTGAGTTGGTATAAGAAAAAAATATCTCACAAAGGCACATCCCCGCCTCGCCAACAGAGTGCAGAGAGAAATAAAATTAGAATTTATTATTTAATTGAATTTTGCTACTGCGCATGTGGGGATGCGCTTTTGTGAAGTTAAAAATCTATACCCAATTATTATGTTGAACATTGCTACATTTCAACTAAATTAACGGTATATTTACTGGAAAAGGCTACAATGTTGTTTTCGCTCAATATCTCAATTTCAAATAATATAAACATAGGAAATCTTGCATATTATTATGAATTAAATATTATCGTTTCCCTATCCTCTGTACATACTACGTCATAGTAGTTTTATGACTGTATTGTCGTTCTGATAGATTACATATTATTATTATGTATGTAATAAAAATATAATATTTCAACATCTCATTGAATAAATGTGGTTAATTATTAAATCAAATTATTATTTTTAGGTAACACGATGTTATTATTGAATATCTTATAGCCAGTCTACTTAGGTGAGTGTATTTACTTTGAAATTCCATAATCACTTTATCATGTACTCCTAAGCCAGCGTTTCCCAAATATGATTTTGCGAAACCATGAAAAATTAAGTGTAACCCGATGATTGCTGATTTTTTGTTTGATATTGATAAAAATGTTGAACAGTGAGAGTAGCTCAAAATGTTTCCAACATACTCGAAACTGTGCTACACCAAGCGGTCCAAACGTTAACTTTATTAAAAATCTTGATTTTTCTTTTATATTTTAGATTTAAAAGCTCTTGAGCTGTCGGCATATTTTCTGGACCATAGAATACATTTCGTAAATATCAAAAATTACATATCTTACCGAGACGTTGACAAAATCAAATCAATATGTTAATGAATTCGAGGGGAAGTTCGCAGCAATCACATTATTCTCTACGATAATAATAAGTATGGGATTCCGTTGTGTTATACAAAATTTAAAAAGGTTGCCTGACTAAAATTAATTCGGAAACGCTGCTCTAGTTGGATGAAACCGGTCTTGATAATAATAATTGTTGTTTGATGAGGGTTAAGTACTACATATATTAATTTTGTTTTATTTAAATTACGCGAATAATACATTGTATTAATTAATAATAGTACGAGTATAAAAAATACAGAAAAGATGGGATTTTTATATATCTGGGTAGTATTTGTGCATAACCCATATAACTTGATAATCCATGGGCCCTCGAGAAAATGGAATAAAATACTTTGTGTCGCAAAGAGGGTCTTGCATTTCAGCTTATTTTGTACATATATATTATTAATTATTTATCACAATTATTCAAAAAATATGTAATACTTTTAATCTATGGGATGTAAGTAAATATTTACTTATATTCTTGAAACGTGGTATTTTATTTGATATCCTTCAATAAATTTTAAATAGGTGTCATTTAATATTAATTTAAGTTATTAAGCAAATTCTGTGTCATGGGATGCTTTGAGATGTGTACATAATGAAAAATGTAATGAATTATTATTGTTGTACCATTTGGCTTTGTTGAAAAAATATTACTATGGAAATAAAACATGACAAATGAAAAAAACGCTTTATTTTTATGAATCGTAGCATTTCAGATTGTAGTAAATAGTCCTTCTCGAGAGAACTTTCAACATGGCAGATCAATCACCACAAATCATCAAACTATAAAAAATACTAATTAAAATATGTGATTATCGCACAAGTAAAATCACTGCCATTTGAATGGACACGGTCAATTCGGTTGCGATCATCGATCGCTTAAGTAAAATCACACAATTATCTACTTAATTTTTTTTGTAATAAATGAGTTTTCTTACTTAGTTTGACGAAGACATCTAAAAAAACACGTCGACACAGTTTTGGACGGAAAAAATAGATTGATGAAACAGTTATTGATTTTTTCTCACACGTTGTATAAGGATGCGTAATTTTAACACCCACGATAGCCGCACGGCTTAAGCGTTGGACTACAGCGTCGTGGGTCCCAGGTTCGATCCCTGGGTCTGGCAATTATATATATTATTTTTCAATTTGTGTATTAGTCAAAGTATGGACCCAATAGGTTGAGCAAGTGGCTAACATCCATTTCTCGTAACAAAAAAATCTGTTAATACAAACTTCTACTATGTGGAGGCCCATATGATCTTATTAGGATCGGGCATGGTTAATATATATATATATATTTATTATTATTAAGCTGTATACGGAGGCATTGCACTGATATAACATGGGACGTGCCAAGTCTTATTATTTGTATATAAGTGTTACCAATGAATATGAATGAAAGACTGTTGAAATAAGAAACACAACTTAAATAAAAAATAAAAAATACTTAAATACCTGCAAGGTTTTTTTACAAAGTTATTTCAATGGGAAGGATGTATTTGTTTCTTATTTTTCTTCATTACAGTTTTAGCATCAACTTCAACTTTAGTTACTTTTAATCGCAGTGAGTTTGATATATCCAATTTATTTCGGTATTTAGTTTTAATGTTAACCATAGCCGAAAATCCGACCTCACATAGATATGACGTAGTAAAGAGGGGGAGGACTTTCATAGCTTCATCGAACAGGCAAGGATAATTATCAGCAACTGAGAACCAGAATTTCGTTAACTGTTTACGATTGAAACTATTTTTCAGTGACGTATCTTCTGATAAATCAATAAGTTCTTCACTTGCTTTTGTTGACATACTAGTTGGTAAGTCATCTTGAAATGGGTTACAAATCCAAAGCAACGAATCAAACTTTTTCATCGCTCCTCCAAAATAGTCGTCAAAGTTATTTATTAACAGTGATAAATGACTGGAAATTTCAGACAGTACGTTCATCTTAGGCTGCATTTGGTTTTTAATAATAAAAATTTCAAGTGTTTCAAAACAATCATACTTGCCATTCTCAATACAACTTTTCTACAACATAAGCTTTTTCATGAACGCTCGAATTTTATCGTGAACTGCAAAAATGTCTGATCCGTTTGATCCTTGCAAATACAAATTAAGTTCGTTTAATTTCAAAAAAATATCGGCCAAATAAGTGAGCTTGACAATGAATTCTTCGTCCTGTAGATGTTTAATATATTCAGTTTTTCCTTTCAAGTAAATTGTAACTTTATTACGCAATTCCACTAATCGTGTCAGTACTTTTCCCCTGGATAACCAGCGAACTTCTGTATGCAGAAGAAGAGATGTATGGCGGCTACCCATTTCTTCACATAGTGCATTGGCAATTCAAAATTATTATTATTTTATCACAATATTTTCCGTAACTTAAGTTTATTTAAATTTTTAGGAATTATAAATAGCTGAATGAAATATCAAATTTATCACTTCCTATTTTTTTTAAATTTATGTATACAGTGGCGAGGGCCCACTCAATATTCGCTCGCGACCCACTGGTGGGTCGCGACCCATAGTTTGGGAAACCATGGCTTAGAGTTTAAAATATCCGAACTATGGCAAATACACGACAGTTTGTTGTACAGACCTGTCCCAACTGACTCGGCCGCCTCTATTCAAAATTTGAAAAGTCGCTCTCTCTACTTTCATTACATTTTTTTAATATTATAATTTAGTATTTCTGTCCATATTCCCGTGTTTAAACTATTATGGATGACGGTAAGAAACGGTGGAAACATAGGTTGGTCCACAGGAGGCAGCGAAAATAAATTTAGTGAATATCCTGACCTGACCTGACAGAAAGAGATTCAACCTCTTTAACCTGACAACTTTTATTGTAGATGTCATATTACAAAACGACTACACTGAAACATGCCATGATTTACTTTTGGTGTATCCTGTATATAATATTTTATGATTGTTGTGGACTGGGAGGATTTCTTTGTAAAACGTGACGGTCATTAATTTTAAAGATTTTTTATAATCTTGACAGAAAATGTTTTGAAAAGAAAACCGGAAAGTTTTTGGGCGCTCTCTATGCAAATTCGGCCGCCCTGGCAATTTCGCGTGGTTAGACTGGGACGACTCTGCAATCGTTTACCTGATACCATAATATCAAAAAGAATTCTCTCAAAGTCGCAATAGAATGGGTTATAGTGTAAGCAATAAATTCCTTTATAGTAGCAGTATAAAGGAATTTATTGAAAGGGTAATTTTTCTTATGATTTTTTCACGTAAAGTAAAAACATCAGCTGTGATGCAATTTTCTATCAAATTGATAAACCTATAAATTATTATATTTATATGGTATTATATATACGAGTAACGCAACGTAGCATAGGACTGTGCATGTTGAACATAAAAGAAACCAATGAATAAGGAAGCAGACAAGAGTACGAGATGTAAAAGATGTCGCTAAGTAGGTGAAAAGCCAATTGGCTGGACAAGTTGATCGGCGTGTGGACAACCGCTGGACAAATGCCGTCATTCAGCGGTACCCAAGGGGGCACTAAACGCCCACATTGACACCCCAAAACCCGCTAGATAGATGAACTTATAAAGTTAGGTGGGTTTCCGGGGCAGCAAAGAACGAAGGATCGAGAAGACTGGAAGGAGCTAGGGGAGACCTTCACCCAGCAGTGGATCGACCCTGGCTGATGACGATATATTTTTAAGTGATCGAGTATTGTTTCTCAATGTATGCCTTATTTATTTAAATAGGTAATAATATGAATGCGGAGTTCAATTATTTTATAGAAATCCTTACTAAGTATATTTTTTAACCTGTTTGGTCCTTAATACTTTGGACGCGGAAGACGCACACGGCGCGTAATGAGCAGGCGGCCGATCGATGTAATTAACGTGCATTTTAAAGGGGGCAATTAAAATCTCATTAT
The DNA here is from genome assembly GCF_057557595.1 of Rhyacophila brunnea. Taxonomy (NCBI): domain Eukaryota; kingdom Metazoa; phylum Arthropoda; class Insecta; order Trichoptera; family Rhyacophilidae; genus Rhyacophila; species Rhyacophila brunnea. Next base: position 34,859,093 of record NW_028232752.1, read on the forward strand.
CTCTTCAGCAGCGAAAGCGTTAAAAGATCATAATGATTCTCCACAGAGTAGAGGTTATTTTAACAGATTTGTGTTTAGGATAAATGGGTGTTAGCCATTTACTCAACCTATTAGGAGCTCCAAACACACATTGAAAAACAATATGTGAATTTGCCAGATGCGAGATTCGACCTGGGACCCATTATAAGCGTAGGTATTAATAATACTGTATAGGTGATAATATCAATTATGTCTGCTATTTGCGGGATTTCTTTCGTATCCAGTGTATGGTAGTTATCAATTTTGCAAAAATGAGTAGGTACCCATTTTAAAAAAACTACATTTTAATGTTGTATTGGGGGGGGGTAATGTGTATTAACGCAGAGCCCCTTCAAGTATAAATGAAACCCTGATTATTAGGCATATCGCCCTTATGATATCCGAAAAATACTTAACATAATTTGATATTTTTGAATGATTATTCAGCGCTCCGGTTCGTAAGATTTTCTATTTCGAGCACCGCTGGTCGCGCACTTGGCAAGCCAGGCTGCGGAAGCCATAATAAGGTACCTAGGTAGTGCACATTTTAATAGTACTTATATCGAATTATTAAATTAATTATTATTAAAATCTTTATGTTTTCAGATGTTCAATAATAGAGTATTATGCTTCATAACTTTTTAATTCATAATTCTTAATTTCAACTTCATAATTTTTACTACACTAATACGCCTCTTTGCCTGATTACCTCGCATAAAATCTAATCTAGATCTAATGATATTCACTTGTATTAATATAATGTAGTAATAAATAAATAGATAATATTATGTAAAAAATATTTTTTTAGAATATATTATTATCATTATTGTTACCCTACACCGGAGTGCAAAGTTATAAAGCGTATCTCTACATAAAAAATATTAAATTATTATCCAAAATTGCAAGCATCGTCTTTTGCCGCTACATGCTTTGTGGGTCTATTCTATTATACCTACCTGTCGACCGCTAAAGTGTTAAAGTGATAAATATAATCAAACTTAGAGTAGGTTTGATTATATTTATCACTTTATCACTTTAGCGGTCGATAAAGTATAGAATAGACCCACTGGTAAGTTAAGCATTCACCGTTTCGGAAACAAAGGTTTTGAATAAATGGTGGCAGGAGTTGCATATGGAAATCAATAATATGAAATGAAAAAATGACATTTCAGCTTTTCTATAAAAATTAGTGACAGACCCAAACTTAGAATTACTGATGCCAATTTATGACCACGTTTTATAAAACATTGTATAAAATAATAAAATTTTATTTTATTTTAATTATACTTACTTTATGGAACCTACTTAAGAGCAAATAATATAAATATGTAAGCTTAAAAAATACGAATGCAAAATTAGATTTTCCAGATAGGTACCTAGCTGCTGACATATTTGCACTAGCAGAAGGTTTATCGATCTACGTACACAAGTAAAAAACAAGATATTCTAGTGATACTATTAATAAAGTTTTTCCTTCTGATGTACTTATACACTTCGAAAAAGATTGATTTCAATAACCCAAGGTTTGACTTTAGGCATATTCAGGCCATCAATATAGTTATTATATATAATATTATGCCCCATAGATATGTAGGTATAAAATTCCAAGGTGCCGAAGTGCGGAATTCAATAAATTCAATGAAAACAATATTCTCAGAAGGTTTGAGAGAAACCTATTTTGAGTTGCTTCATGAAATAAAAAATATTTGTTAATATTGTAATTTTCTATCAAGCCTTTAAATTGTGATATTATTGTTGTGTTATTTCTGAAATAGAAATAATAATTAATTCTGTTTTTTTTTTCAATATTCACCTTATTTAGTGGATACGTAAAATCTGAAAACATCGTAAATGACACTATGATTATATTAGTAGTAAATATCAATGGTAGTAAATAGGTAGAGCTTGACTCAGACTAACAGAGATTACAATAAAATTAAGTACTTAATTAATTAGTTGGTCCAATACAATAATTAAATTAGGTACAAATTATCATGTGCTATATGAGACACAGATGAATCGCGTACGTTTTCATCAACTTAATCCACTGTAATATTAATAGACTCAGGTAACCGCTTATTTTGTTTTGTTACGCCAAAGAAGTATAACTTCTAAAGCGCGTACATAAGTACACACGTCGATTATTTCCTATTGTTGATATTTGTCACCATGCACGCGCCAAACACGCACGTTAACATCATTTTACTCCCTACTTCAATTATAGTTTGTCAATTTATGGCTACGGCCGTATGTTGTAGCTTAACTACTGGGGAATACCAAAAGAAATGGCGTATTTCAAAAAAACACTACCTTATTCTTAGGTCAATAATTATTATAAAGCAATCATTATTCGTATGATGTTTATTACACTTGAATGGTCAAAGACATAGCTTATAATTAGTATCTTTAGAATATTGCTTCAAATGTGTTAATCTTGCCCATTTTTTGAATAATAAAATGCCTAATTCTTGTCAAATTTGGGATCACAGAGATTAGCAATATATTTTTTTATTGTAAATCTCTATATATATAAAAATCTCGTGTCACGATGTTTGTGGTCGAACTCCTCCGAAATGGCTCGACCGATTTTTATGATTTTTTTTATGTATATTTGTTAGGTATGAGAATAGGTCAACAAGTATATTTCATACCGCTAGGTGATTAGGGTATCTCTATCCAGAAAAATTTTCTTTTATTTTTTTTTTATTATTTGGCATAAAAAAACACCTATAACCTCAAATTTTCACTTTCCTACCCCCATCCTCCCATTTTTTAATCGCGATTTTATTATTTTTGTATGAACAAATTTAACCGTCGTTCGTATTTCCAACAGAACGAAATTATTTATGTGGTTGAATGACAGATGGCACTACGTCCGAGAAGAATTCAAGAGAAGCGTCGCGTCATTTTGACATTTCATTCGGCAAATCACAACGCAGTGCGTGCAAAATTTTGTACGATTTATTTTAATTTATCTATTTTTATGTGCGTGTACTACAGTGCACAATGCCAGCAAGACGCAAGGAGGGCCATTTGGGCCGTCGAACGAATAAAGCAACAAACATGCGAAATAGTAGAGTAGAAAGAAAAGACGAACAAATCCAACAAGATAACAAAAACGTGCGTGTAAGCATGTCACAATTGCGTGCATCTCAATCACAAGAGGCACGAGCTGAACGAAATCAACAACGACAATTGGAACGGAGCCAAGCGCGCCGGTTCGTAGTTAACACACGCAGAGCAAATGACCGACAACGCCAACAAGTACATCGAACATTTACATCCGCTTCGTTCCTTCGTCTTGCATTCGAGTACGAGCCAGATATTGAATATTCCGCTCATCCGAAAGTGCTGATTGGTGCTATGGACAAAGAATGTCCCCATTGTCATGCGCTCAAATTCAAACATGAGTCAGCCGGGATGTGTTGCGCATCAGGAAAAGTGCAACTACCAGAAATTGAGATACCACCAGAACCATTGAACAGCTTGCTCATCGGCACGGTTCCAGATTCAAACCTGTTCCTGAAGTCCATTCGCACATTCAATTCATGCTTCCAAATGACTTCGTCCGGAGCAAGAGAAATAGTTCACAATACTGCGGCAAATGGTCAACAATTCCATTCTACGTTCAAAATCAAAGGTCAAGTATACCACAAAGTAGGCGCATTGCTGCTAATGCCAAACGAACCACATACATTTTTACAAATCTACTTCATGGGCGCGGCGGTGAGGACATCAATCATGTGGATGCACGTTGCGGCTACAATAGCCTCAATTCGCCTAATGCCAGGCGCATCGTCGGCGAACTGGACGCCCTGTTGAATGAGCACAATGAATTATTGAAATTCTTCAAAGCACACGTGCACGAATTGCAAAGTGACAATCACGCTATTGTCATCAATCCTGATAAAACACCAGCTGGAGAGCACGTACGTCGATTCAATGCGACTGTTGTTGACGACATTGCTGGAATCATGGTTGGCGACCGCACATCGACGCGATAAATCGTGATTCGAAGAAGAAACAATAATCTGGAGTTCATCGTTGACACACACCGTTCATACGACGCTCTCCAATATCCGTTAATTTTCTGGAAGGGACAAGACGTATATTGCATAAACATTAAACAACGAGATCCTGTCACAGGTAATTCATTCATTATGAACATCATTACTCATTTTGAATTGAGAAAATGAATGGTTGATGTTTTTTTGTTTTTATCGGCGGTCATCGTCTACAGTGCTCTATTCCTCTTTCTGTCATAGATCCCATCCCCACACACTTACGATACATTCGTTACTTTTTATTTAACAACCAAAATATTCACTAGAAATAATTTATATGGCAGAACAACGTTTGCCTGGTCAGCTAGTATACTATAATAATGTCGACATAAATTATACTAATGGGTTTATAAATGCGTTTAAAAATTAATAAATATAAAAAAATCTTAACACCACTGCACATGCATGTACTGAAATATGACTATATTCTAAAACATTAGTGCGAGAGGTTTAAAAGAATACTATTTTATGTTATAAAAATATTTTATGCAGTCATCAAATGTTTAAAATAAATACAAAGGATAATAAGGCTTCAAAATTATATAAATAGATTATCTACAACGTTTAAGGAATGTCCAGGATCATGCTTTGAAAATGCAATAAAAGCTCCATTTTGACCTACGCTGAGCATGTCCGCCCTTAATCTTCAGACCAATTTCACTTTATTATTTATTTTGTGAACGTTATTTTACTTTATTATTTGTGAACTTAATTACTTTTGTGATCGGCATCTTTTCTGTAGAAATAAACTTTCCTAAAGGTGTACTTTTTTCCAATCTTGGTTTACCAAAAAAAAGAAAAAATTCTTTAACACACATAAGAAAAAATAGTTGACTGGAACTTCATTCAGGCTTGCAGAACGTTGGCAAAACATGCGCTTTTTATATCCCGAGCAGTGATGCCAACCGTATATAGTTATAGTACAATACTATAATATTAATTCTGCGAAAAATGTAAAATACTATATTTTTACGCCAAATATACCAAAATACTATATTTTTGAAGGATTCAAGACGAAAAATGTTCCTGTACTATATATTTTTTAGAAATACTATATTTTTTACGCATTTGTACTATAATCAGCATAGAAAAAGATGGCAACACTGATCCCGAGTGCGGCCGTTTGGAAAAATTGTGAGATTGACTTGTGGCTGAATTATTTCATAATAATAATAAAATGTAAACCATTAGCATTTTTTTTTCGTTTCATTACAAGGGGGAGACCCATCGAAATTTATTGTCAAATTAAAGCTTTAAACACATTTCAATAATTGACCAATCTCTATCTAAATATAATTGAGAAAATAAAATATATATTTTTTATTTAAAAGAGAAAGCGACAATTTCGACAAAAAAACTGCTAAAATAAGGTTCGACTGTTAAATTGTTCCGAGTCGCTTATGAAAAAAATATAGTTTTCTACATTGTAATGAAGAGATTTTTGACCACTTCATAGTTTTATTATTTTTAAACTTTATATTAAAAAACATCGATTTTTTATAAAAAATATAAATGGGTATAACTTGAAATCCTTTTTAATTATCATAATATTGAAGCTCGATGTAATATAAATAAAAAGGATTTCAAGTTATACACATTTATATTTTTATAATAATCAATGTTTTTTAAAATAAATATAAAACATTAAAACTATGAATTAGTTAAAAATCTCTTCATTACAATATAGTAAACTTAATAAACTAAATTTTAATAAGATCAATCTAGGTTGCTTAAACCGATAGGTATTTGAAGAAAAGTAGGCATGTATGTAAGTACAATATTCCTATAATTTACAACAGTAAATAATATCTCCATTATCAGATGTTTTTGTCTACCGCAATATGGCACGGGCATGATTTAAAAAACCATCTTAATACGTCAATATTTAAATTCTGAATGATTTAAGGGAGGACATGCTCGTCGTAGGTCAAAATTGAGTTTTTATTGTATTTTCAAACCATGATCCTGGACACTCCTTAAACGTTGTAGATAATCTATTTATATAATTTTGAAGCCTTATTATCCCTCATATTTATTTTAAACATTTGATGACTGCATCAAGTATTTTTGTTACATAAAATAGTATTCTTTTAAACCTCTCGCTCTAATGTTTTAGAGTATAGTCATATTTCGGTACATAACTGTGCAGTGGTGTTAAGATTTTTTACATTTATTAATTTTTAAACGCATTTATAAAACCATTAGTATAATTTATGACGAGATTTTTGTAAAATATTCACGATAAAAAATTATATTGATAATCTCTGTGATCCCAAATTTGACAAGAATTAGGCATTTTATTATTCAAAAATCGGCAATATTAACACATTTGAAGATAATTCTAATGATACTCATTATAACCTATGTTTTTGACCATTCAAGTGTGATAAACATCCTACGAATAATGATTGCTTTATAATAATTATTGACCTAAGAATAAGGTAGTAAGTGTTTTTTTGAAATACGCCATTTCTTTTGGCATTCCCCAGTAGTTAAGCTACAACATACGGCCGTAGCCATAAATTGACAATCTATAATTAAAGTAGGGAGTAAAATTATGTTAACGCGCGTGTTTGAACATGTACCTAACCGATTTTTTTTTTAAACGGTACATGTTCAAACACGCGCGTCAATATCATTTTACTCCCTACTTCAATTATAGTTTGTCAATTTATGGCTACGGCCGTATGTTGTAGCTTAACTACTGGGGAATGCCAAAAGAAATGGCGTATTTCAAAAAAACACTACCTTATTCTTAGGTCAATAATTATTATAAAGCAATCATTATTCATAAGATGTTTATCACACTTGAATGGTCAAAGACATAGCTAATAATAAGTATCTTTAAGATCATCTTCAAAATGTGTTAATCTTGCCGATTTTTTGAATAATAAAATGCCTAATTCTTGTCAAATTTGGGATCACAGAGATTATCAATATAATTTTTTATCGTGAATATTTTACAAAAATTATCTCGTCATAAATTATACTAATGGTTTTATAAATGCGTTTAAAAATTAATAAATGTAAAAAATCTTAACACCACTGCACAGTTATGTACTGAAATATGACTATATTCTAAAACATTAGAGCGAGAGGTTTAAAAGAATACTTACTATTTTATGTAACAAAAGTACTTTATGCAATCAAATGTTTAAAATAACTATAAAGGATAATAAGGCTTCAAAATTATATAAATAGATTATCTACAACGTTTAAGGAGTGTCCAGGATCATGGTTTGAAAATACAATAAAAACTCAATTTTGACCCACGACGAGCATGTGGGCCGTTAAGTCTTGTATGTACTATTTCGAGCTATTCCAGCCCATCTCCATTTTAGGCTTTTAATGAACTCTATTACATCATAAACCCTTGTCTGCTTCCTTATCCACTCATTCCTTTTTGTTCTTTCGCGTTATGCCCAGCATGCACCTCTCCATACCACGTTGTGCTACTTTCTGGATCTTTCTTTTACATAGGGTCCATGTTTCACACGCATGTGATTACGGTAAGCACACACTGGTTGAACATTTTGCGCTTAAACTAAATTATTTTAATAAAAAATATAAAAATGTGACCCTGCAACAAATCCACATTTTATTACAATTATTGTAAGTGTATCTGACTTAAAAAAAACCTTTTTAATGTTTTCAGAACTGTAAATTATCAAAAAAATCTCAAATTGCAAGCTACGTATTTTTCGGCTAGGTTCTGTGGGCATAAGGATCCCATGGACATCTCCGTAATCATCATCGCCAATATGCCAAAATATAAAGGCTGATTGAAATAAAATACACGATATACTATTATCATTGTTTAAAAATAATTATTTAATGTAACATTGATTTTTTAAATATTGTTATTAATATTATATTGTAATGTAATTATGATAATTAGTGACATCTAGGTAGGATGGCTGAAAGATAATATATAAATGGATGCATAACTTATATTTGAATTTTTTTGAAACTTCCTGAAATTAATTTTTAGTGTATTGATGGAAAAAATGGTGCCACAAATGTTTCAAAAAAACTGGAAAATATTTCAAATGCAATTAATACTTCCAGCTGACAAACCATAAAAAAATATAAATTTGTCCATTTTTCTTTTTAAAATTTAGTGCTAGTTTTGTCTAAACAGATTTTTGACTCAGAATTCAGTTTTAATATTTTTTGCATTTATTTACATTATATTAACACAGCTTCAAAAAACCAAAAGTACAAAATATCTTAATCCATGAAAATAAAAGACAGGTTTGCAGTGTGGTAAATTTTATTGCTATCAAAAGATACTCAGCCACTGCAAGCACCCAATGGGGCAGTTCAGTCACTAGGACAAAGGGTGCAGAGGAACAAAAGTTAAATGTTTCAGGTGTACAACTGGTTTGAATTATTTAATACTGAGTAATGAGGATTGCAGGTTGCAGGAATGAAAAGTGAAGAAGGCGATCCGTTTAATCGACCTCCTCGATGGTGGGTCCAGCGCCTCCGGCACCGGGTGGGGGTCCGCCAGCCCCAGCTCCGGGGAAACCAGGGGGCATTCCTCCGGCTCCGGGAGCGCCTCCAGCGCTCTGGTACATCTTGGTGATGATTGGATTGCAGACGGCCTCTAGTTCTTTCTGCTTCTCCTCATATTCTTCCTTCTCAGCCAGCTGGTTGGAGTCCAACCATTTGATAGTCTCGTTGCACTTATCCATGATACTTGTTTTTTCGGCATCAGTAAGCTTATCTTTGATCTTCTCCTCCTCCATGGTTGACTTCATATTGAAACAGTATGATTCAAGTGCATTCTTAGCAGTGATGGTGGTCTTCTGCTTCTCATCCTCGCTGCGGTACTTCTCAGCCTCATTGACCATGCGCTCAATGTCCTCCTTGGAGAGACGACCTTTATCATTGGTGATGGTGATCTTGTTCTCCTTGTTGGTAGTCTTCTCAAGGGCTGATACGTTAAGGATGCCATTGGCGTCAATGTCGAAAGTCACCTCGATCTGAGGCACGCCGCGGGGCGCCGGGGGAATACCTGTCAACTCGAACTTGCCCAACAGGTTGTTGTCTTTGGTCATGGCACGCTCGCCTTCGAACACTTGGATGAGCACTCCGGGCTGGTTGTCCGAGTAAGTGGTGAAGGTTTGAGTCTGCTTAGTGGGAATGGTGGTGTTACGCTTGATGAGGGTGGTCATCATGCCTCCGGCGGTCTCAATACCCAGGGACAGAGGGGTGACATCAAGAAGGAGCAGATCCTGCACCTCCTCAGACTTGTCTCCGTGGAGGATAGCAGCCTGGACGGCAGCGCCATAGGCCACAGCCTCATCGGGGTTGATTGACTTGTTCAGCTCCTTTCCATTGAAAAAGTCTTGAAGGAGCTTCTGGACCTTAGGAATGCGGGTGGATCCTCCGACGAGAACGATATCATGCACCTGCGCTTTATCCATCTTGGCGTCACGGAGAGACTTCTCAACAGGCTCCATGGTGGAACGGAACAGATCAGCGTTAAGTTCTTCGAAGCGGGCTCGAGTGATGGAGGTGTAGAAATCAATGCCTTCAAAGAGAGAATCGATCTCAATGCTGGCCTGGGTGGAGGAAGACAGGGTTCTCTTCGCCCTCTCGCATGCCGTCCTCAACCTTCTCAAAGACCTCTTGTTTGACCCCAGCTCCTTCTTGTGTTTTCGCTTGAACTCTTGGACGAAATGGTCTACCATTCTGTTGTCGAAGTCCTCACCTCCGAGATGGGTATCCCCAGCTGTCGACTTCACCTCGAAGATTCCGTCCTCGATGGTGAGGATGGAAACGTCAAAGGTGCCACCGCCCAGATCGAAGATGAGTACGTTGCGCTCACCGACTCCTTTCTTATCCAGACCGTACGCGATGGCGGCGGCCGTGGGCTCATTGATGATTCTGAGGACATTCAGACCGGAGATAGTACCGGCATCTTTGGTAGCCTGTCTCTGGGAATCATTGAAGTAGGCGGGCACAGTGATGACTGCGTTCTGGACGGTCTTTCCTAAGTAAGCTTCAGCGGTCTCCTTCATTTTGGTGAGGACCATCGAGCTGACCTCCTCGGGGAAGAAAGTCTTGTCCTCTCCTTTGTAGTTGACCTTAATCTTTGGTTTCGTTGCATCGTCTACGACATCAAACGGCCAATGTTTCATATCTGCTTGGACCGTTGTGTCTTCGAACTTGCGACCGATGAGACGTTTTGCATCTGCAGACAAAGAAAAAAAATATCAATAAAGGGAAATTCATTTATTCACCGAATTCGGCAAACCAATTTGTATTAAAACCTTCAGATTGAAACTTCAAATCAAACAATTTGTAATTGTCAGAAACTCTAGTCTAAATGTATTGTCATCATGTAAACGGCACCAGATAATTATGTGTATTTAATCATAAAATTGTTTTTTTTTTTTTTTTAAATAAAAGATGATTCAAGTTGCTCTCACCGAAAATAGTGTTGTTTGGGTTCATGGCGACCTGGTTCTTGGCGGCATCCCCAATGAGACGCTCGGTTTCTGTGAAGGCCACATAGGAAGGTGTGGTGCGGTTGCCCTGGTCGTTGGCGATGATTTCGACCTTTCCATGCTGGAAGACTCCAACACAGGAGTAGGTGGTACCCAAATCAATACCGATTGCTGGAGCTTTAGCCATCTGTGGACAAATAATAAAATCATTAAAAACTAGAAAACTTACTCGTGATAAAACAAAATAAATTGCTAACTATACACCTTTAGTATTACATTGTGGCTGTGGTATGTCTTAGCGGCGATGAGCTACCTGCTCTTTCGTATTTATCTAGATTTATGCCTTTACGGCAAACAGTTTTGTCCTTTACATAGGTATGTACATCACCATGAAATTGCAACCATTACGTCTCAGATTATAGAAAAATATAGGTAGCTATTGCATGAGTTTGTCCTTCAAAACATGACGAATTTAATCATGCACTTGCCTCGCCCCCTTCACGCTTCCTCCGCAACCCTTTCCTGGATTATTCGAAAATATGTGTGACAGTGTGCGTGTCGTAGTGTTACCAGAATCGAATATTTATTCCAATGTTATAATTTTACAAGCGATGTTTTTATAAATTATATTATGGCAACACTGGTGTAACATGCACTTGGTAAAACATTACTCACTAAAATCGGCTCATGCGGAGAGCTTGCATTACATATTGGCAGCTGTTCATGCTCATCATAAACATCATTATAGGTATACCTATTACCTTCCTAACCAAGCTTAGAAGAATTAAATCCAAAGCATGTAATAGTGAATGTATAAATCTCATGGTAAAGATAAGGTAGGTATGTATGTACTCAAAATCATTCTGTGATTGATGTGTTCAGAGACCAATTTCCAAACCAAAACCTAATGTAACCTGCTTTAGGTTAAAATAAGTCATTAAGTTTTCGGTCCCAAATGACCTAAACCGCATATCTTTACTATTTTAATTACTAATCTACCAGGATAAAGAAAAAAATTAATAAGTGTAGCTTCAGTCAGCAATACAATGATTCAACAAAAAAAAATGTCATCCAAATAGCACAAAATAATGGTTTCGTGTTTATAATAAGATGGTTGATGCAATAATTATATTAATAATAGTAGGTAGGTATTAGAATTTCAATGCAGTGTAGGTGAAAATCGCAATGGGAATGACATACCTAGCTAGTTCTAGTAATATTTCGCAGACAAGTCACGGAAAAAACCATGGTCGTACAATCGGATCAAGGTTCGCGGCCTCACAAAGTATGACGCACGTGCTCATTTACAGGAAAAACCAATATTCGCGGAAACACTTCCATAAAAAAAAAAAAAACGTGATAACATCGACTGATCGCCTCCATAAAACAGTGACTATTGTAAATGCAAATCAACGTAGATATTTGGGCGCGTCGACAAGAAACACCAACGCTTCTACAATTTCCACGCAAGACATAATAAAGTAGGTAGATCGAAACAAAAGTATTCATACAAAGATAAATTACACAGAAAACGAGTAAGTGTATAGACTATAGTGCGTACCATCAAATCGACGACGCGTGAGAGCTCATGATTATTCTGAAATACCGCGTTGAAAATAATTTGTAGCTCGATACTACAGAGAAACATACATGTCGGAATTCCTAGTTAGATAACCGCCATGCCATCATGGCGGCCGGCGGGAAAGATGCATAATTTTCACCAAAACATGGCCAATTTAAATGATGAATCTTTTAAACGCCAGCCATGTCATGCCACCAATATTATGAAGAACACGAGGTCAACATGGATGGGACCTTATGTGGCTATACACAGGCCACCACACGTGGTTGGGTAACAGGCGGCATTTCTAACAAAGACGATAAGTTTCTAGCTAAATATTTAATTACAATAATATAGCATAACGGTGATAAGTTAAACACAAAAAAAACATTTAGGACACGATATTGATGCAGTAAAAAAGTACTGAATCTTGGATACACCCCGAATACAACCTAAAAATTAATTCGAATCCAGCGAGACAAAACCAAACGGTTTACCCGGAATATGACGAATAGAATAATATTAAAATAATGGAATAAAACAATAAATTAATAAAATACATACCTTGGGATAAAATGTGTTACTTCTAGTTGCAGATAAAACCGGAAGAAATCCCTATATGTTTCTCGTGCGGATGGCTATTCTTAATTGAAAACCAAAATGGCGGGTAGCAGTATTTATATGTCAGATGACGTCACGACGCTTCGAGAATAGTCTAGAAAACTGAAGTGGTTGATAACCATTGAAAAAATGTGGCAGTAATAAATTGGTCTATGGTCAAATCCAAAACAAAATGATGAAACAGCACTAATTTTGATAATTCAATAAATAAACAAGGCATAGGTGATCGCTACAAATACTATGCCTTCTCAGTGATAGAATGCAAGTCGTTTCAATCTGCAACGGTTAGGATGACAAACTCCTGTTGACTCGTAATCCCTCAAAGCGTCCACATACAGCACGTGGACAATAAATAATTAGTTACCGTGCAAAATTAATGAACGTTTCATCTCGCTATAGCGAAACTAATATAATATATTCATGAATATGTGCATATAAGATTTATTCTCGTGCACAGTAGAAAGCGCTAATATGATTGTATTTATGGTTGCTATCGTCGACTGTACTAAGTATGTAAATCTAGCGATTGAACCTATGGTAGATATGTGGTATGACCAATGACATTAATATGGACGAAGCATCTGGAAAAAATGGCCGAATGGCATAATCTGTTCTAACGCCATTACAATAAAGGTGATATTGCTATAAATTCCCGATGCTTTTTGTCGGGTCTGCCGAATGGTTCGGTTCGAACGGGTTCGCTCAAATGAACATTGACACTAGAAACACTGTTCTAACGCCATTAGAACAAAGGTGATATGACTATAAATTCCCGATGCGTGATATCGCATAGTTGAAATTGCATGACATTTACCTGTACATGTGCGAATGTTGCTATGCGCGAATTTACTTGCTAGCTACTGTATTGAGTGGGTTGTCCATTAATGATGTCATTGGGTATGGCTCTCTCTCGCTATGCGCTCCTCCGACTTAGTTACAAGAAAACCTTTACTATATTTTTTCATATTTTAATTTTGTCCTATCATAAAAATCGTAAAATGCCACATACTTACGTATTACATAAGTAGTAGGTACCATTACTCTGGAAGTGCTCAGCTCTGAGCTATTATTACATTTCTATTATTATATTCTTATTCTATTACTCTTATTATTCTATTATTATTCTAGTTTTCATACTACCTGGGAATTTCAGTTTAAAAACATAAATCTAAGGTGTTCAATGTACCTAACAAGCATAATATTACAGTATTATAATTAAATGGGTACACGTGCCTCAAAAAATCATCTGCTTAAAATTTATTTTTAAATGATGTCAATATTAATTACTCATTTTTTTTGAATATTAGAAACTGTACTTTCAAGAATCCAGATCGAATAAAAATAGTCTACGATCACTGCACATGTGGAATCTTCCAGTGTGCTATGCGTCAACGTTTTTCTATTGGCTGGAGTATAATGCGTCAATCTTTACAACGCATTGCAACACTGACCGGATATTACATACTAAAATATTGTTTTTGAAGTATAAAAGTATCTAAAAAATGTATAATGCCAATATCATAGAGGATATTAAAATATTCGAATATAATAAAACAGTATTGTTGTTTAATTTCATTTACTCTTACATATGTCATTCAGGAATTATTATAATAATGATATATTACAAATACTTAATAAAACACCATTTTTTGTCGCTTAGAGCACTGGCAGTGTTGCCAGCCGTATTATAATAAATTATAGTACAATACCATTAAACCCGGGAAAAATGTAAAATACTATAATTTTGCGCCAAATATGCCAAAATACTATAATTTTAAAGGATTCGAGATGGAAAATGTTCCTGTACTATATTTTATACAGAAATACTATAATTTTTTCGCCTTTGTCCTTCAGCATAGAAAAAGATGGCAGCACTGGGCAGTGGTAAAACTATAACGTAAATTACCATCTATAGGTAAAACACGGTGACCATTTCGTCGTATTGTATTTTTATAAATATATAAATATCATACAAAATGTGAACGGTCACAAAAGACAAAAATTGCCAACCGTATGTACTATAATTATTAAGCCGGCGCTGCATTGGCACGCAAGTCAAACGATTTACAGTCTTCGGACTTTTTTTTCACGTGGAGTACCCCAGGCCTGCGGACTTTTTAATCCGCAGACCAGGCTCGTTGGATTTCAAACATGTTTGATATTTTTGCCAGACTTCGTCAGTCGATCACTATGCAAATTCGATTTGAGATTAGTATGCAATCATTCGGACCGAAAAAAAATCTGTAATCGTTTTAAACATTTTCATTGATTTATTTGTTAATTTACACATTAGAAAATGAGAGATTTACCAATTATTTTTTTATTTGTATTTATGAAATTCATAAAAGAAATCGTAAAACTTGTATTGTTTTCACTGCTTTATTATTTTATGCAAGTCTACATATAAATAAAACAAACTTATAGGATTATCGGAAGACATTACGAGAATCTTAACTTTTCACTTTTGACAGCTCGACTTTTTTATTCGTTCGTTGATCAGTAGCAGAGCATAGACAAATCGGACGATTTATTGTCCTCGGACTTTTGGCTCGCCAATGGAGCGCTGGCATTATAGTAGGTATTGTATTATATCTTTGGGCCGCATACTATATGGTATAGGTATAGGTATGCAGCTATACATAGGTAGGTAGGTACCTCTAGTCCACTCTACTGTCCAACAAGATCTTCTTGGCTATGTGATAAAACTGTGAAGTAAACAAGCTCCTCCTTATCAACGCCAGCGACTTTCGACTTGTGCCTAAATTTAATCTTCTTGTTGGACAGTACCTAGTCAAAAAGATTGGACGGTGCCTATAGTACTAGGTACCTAGTATTTTTTTTACATTAAAAAATATGCCGAAAGTATTATAATTTCGATATTTCCGTACCTACTATAGTTAAGTGCAAAGTACTTGTAATAGAGGAACATTTTTGGTGAATACCTACTCATAATGGGAAAAAAATGTTCAGAAAGGTAAAAAAGCCGTTGACTGATTTAAAATGGAATTTCTCAAATTCCCCATTATTGTTTTGTATGAAACAAAAAAATCTATAGGTACATTTTTAATCGAAGACTATAGTTTTTGCCGATATAATATGCTATAATAATTTCTTGGTCCCAAAGAGATTAGACTGTGAATCTCTTTGCTTGGACCGCATACTATAAATTTTAGTGACAAAAGGGTGGTAGCACTGAAAATAATTTCAAGTACAGACCAGTGCTGCCATGTCTACTGAAATTTCAGTAGATCTACTGATATTTTTTGCCAATATACTGAATTTTTGATTTTTTTTCGAAATTCATGAAATCTACTGATATTTTTGGTTTTCCATAATTGTAAGTAAACTGATGATCAGTTTAAAAAAAACTTTAAATGATTTACGCACGCCGTTTTTTGATGTGTGACACTTCTACATTGACAAAAAAAACATTGTAACTCTACCCAAGAGCGCCATTTTACCCACTAACATAATCATTGTTTATAAAAAAATGAATATTATTAGTTATTGTTATTCTTATTAGTCTTAAATCATACCTAATATAAGACATTTTCTAAAATCTACTGATATTTTATGGAATCTACTGAATTATTTTTTGTCAAAATCTACTGAAATTTTAAATTTTGACTTGGCAGCACTGGTACAGGCCTACAAACTTAATGTAGAATGAGATAGGGAGCCACTGTCGAAAACTTCCCAATCACGACTCATAACTGGCAAAATCTGACATTCGAATGATGTTTTTCAATATGGCGTCCTATGGTAGTTTGTAGTTACATTTTTGGCCATTCTCCAGATAAGTTGGTAGGTCTGTAGGTACCTACCAGTGGCATGCGGTAGCTTTCATCAGTGACTTCCCGTGGGGGTAGGCAGATTGAGCGTCGCTTGGGGGCGGCAGTTACTCGAAGGGCGCAAATCGAAGAAAATCATTTGGAATATTTAGAAATAGCTAGGTACTTAAACTTAGTAATAACGAAAATATCTTTCCATTAAAAAAATTAGCTCACTGGTTTTGTCGGGTTCGCGATATCTAGTTTACTTCCGTTGCCCTTCGACGTCCTTGGTGACCAGAAACGATACGTGCAGATTTGCGAATAATTAGTCTGATATTTTGTTAGTAATGTATCCTTAGTCCTTACCAGTGGCGCACCCGGGGGGGGGGGGGGGGCAAGGGGCCCTGCCATTACACTTCATGGCCATGAACATTTTCAATTACTTATATAATTGTGCAATATATTTTTTTGATTATTATGTGTCGATACTCGACAGCTCCATTATTAAAGTAGATGTATTAAAAATCGCCAATAATTCACTGCACAAGTACCCTTAATTTGAACTAAAACACAATTTGAAAAACGTTAATGTAGTGTTTCACATTGCATTTAATATTAGCGATAAGTAGGGGGCCCACCAAATAACCTAGCCTGAGGGCCCGTTTCAAGATGTGGGGACGATGGTATAGATACACCGAGTGCAATAGACAAAAGACCGATAAACGATAAATTAGCCTGTGGAGAAGAAAAAGAGCCTATGGGACTAATTTACATTCGCTTCCTTGACCCCCCCCAATATTAAATCCTGGGTGCGCCACTGGTCCTTACAACACATTTCTTAGATATTGGACTCATGCAAGGATGATAAAAAATGAGGCGGCATTTTATATAAGGACGTCAGTGGCTTTCATGCTTGAGGAGGAAACCAAAATTCAGAGAAAACAGAACAGAGAAATTCCAGGTCATTGTTAGCTCTTTTACTACTAACTGTGACAATGTACTTTAGCAATTGAGCCATATGCATCCTACTTATACATCTAAAGCACATTGCTGCGAATCCAATGCATGCGCTTTCAAGTCCCGCCCGGTGTCGTATTTTTTTGAAAGATTTTTTCCAGTAGGTACATACCTAGGTCTATCTATATCTGGGCTGCTTTCAAATCATATTTATATTCAATAAAGAATGTTACATTCACAGAACAGCGTCCAATTAAAAGTCCATTTTTTTCGGTTTTTTAAAAATGTATATTTGTCACATCTTGATTAAAATATAAGTAATATATTATTAATTCTGTATAACCGTATACCAGTTTTAACATATTTTCCTTGTAGCTCTTAGATAGATACCTACATACTACTAATAATTTAATAAACTCTACTTCAATACAGTTTTCTTCAGAAATTCTAAAATCCATTATTTCCTTTAAAACCTCTCTTTTTGACAACAACAAGCCACAAATGAATTAAACCTGTCAAATGTAATGTAACACGTTCGTCTCGTCTCACTACGACTGTATGCGACTGCGACTGCGACTATTACATCACATACAGTGAGTATCAGGAGTATCTATTGTTTTGTTCTTTGTCCACATTCTTTCAGGCAGCGCCATTGGTCGTAAAGAGTGTGGAATAAACCAATATGAATTAATAGCGCCTGTACATGTGCACGTAGTTACTTGCACCAGTAGTGTGTATTTTAAACTATCGCGATAATAACTGTTGACACGTAAAAGTGCTGACTCATTCTTCAAGAGTAAGCGAGACGCGATGTTGTCATTGTTTGGTACTATTTGACTGGTCGTGAAAATTGGTTAGTCTCAAAATAAGTCTGCGCGGTGTAGCTTATTTTTTACCGGCAGGGTCACCACTAACGTTCTACTGCGCCGCCATAGATATCGCACAGTCCAATTGTGGCATAAAAATTCAGAATCTTATGAACTTTTTAATCCATGCATGCAATCTTGCAATTTGTACGATAATATGTGTTTACACGACCATTTTTTTGTGATGGCCACGATAATACGTACTGTCAGCAGTAAATACATGCACGTGTAAACGGGGTATTAAACATGTACAGAATTATTACCATTGGTTTGTTCTATATTCGGATATCGAACAAACCTCACAGTAATAATATAAAGAGAGTGTGTATTGTTTGGAACAAACAAAAATACTTGTATTTTAAGCATGGATACATGCTTTTGTCTTGACATCCCGGGCGGATTCGTCATAAAAAATCGCACAGGCGCTTCGGGAATGACGTGTAAACCCGCGCCCCGCAATTTATTTTATTTTCTTTCGAATTTGGACAACCGGCATACAGAGAATCAGTAGGCAAAGCATGTTCCATGTTTAATAATTTTATTTTTAAATGTAATAGTTCCTGAATCCTTTTCACTGGATATATAGGTACTTACCAAAATAATACACACGATTTTCATTTTGAACGGGGATATGTTCCAGAGGTTAACGTGAAAAAAAAAAGATGCGCATATTATAATATATAATATCACACCAACACACGTACCGACAACACCTCTCTGCAACCGCTCCGATCTCAGCCTTCACTACTGAATTAATTTGCAAAAATTATTCTGTACTGTTATCGCACCGGAATCCAGATACCATCGACTCGCCGCTATCATCGCCAGCCTGAGGATTTCTAGCAGCCATCGACCTGCCGCTGAATAGTCTTTTTTAAGATAATCGCCGACAGCCGACTAACCTAGTATCTTCGCCCGGGCCTTCATAGTGGAGAATCGACCCGTCTTACGTGTCCAGACCTGAATTGCGCCTCTCTCGCCTACCCGCCCACCCAATCACATACCTACCTACTATCCACCGCCCAGTGAAGTGCTTGGCCGCGGGCCACCGCTTTCGTGTTCTCCAAAGTGCTGTGTTTCGTGTGTACCCGTGGAGTGCAACGCTGTCAGTTCCGTGCAGTTCTGTGTTTTTGTCGTGTGCGATCCGAGCATATCTTCATCTCACCAGAGTTGTCGCTATCCCGGATTGCATAAATCGACGGCGGCCCCGTTCAGCTCGGTCCAGCCAGCGCAAGTGCCCCAGGGAGACCACCGGACCACCGCGCCTCAGGAGACGAGGCTGCAGCTAAGCAATCTTTCACACTGTTTATTCTATTTAATTAAATTTCACGCTCGCCCATACCAATTTTACTATAAATTCATCAGCTCACATAGAAAATTAAATACCTACTAACGTTAAAATTTTTACAAAACTGCAAAAAGCACAGAGGCTTCACCTACCTGCTCGTATAACAATAGATCCGCTCGGTCCGTCTGACCCTTTTACGCCGCGTACCTTTTTACCTCAGCTCGCCGGCGAGACCCTTTCACAGCCCCTTTTCTCAGCCCCTAAAACTAGTACTTAAAAACTTCCACCTTACCTACCAACCACCCATCCAACCCTCCCCCCCTACCTACCCAGACCCCCCCACCCACCGTGCAACAGCATTGCGCAATTTTTTCAAATTTATTCTCGCGCCCTTTTTAATAAAAATAAATTACTTTCTACATATTGCACAAATTTGATTGCGCAATACTAACCCTCCCCCCCTACCTACCGCGCACTTATATTGCGCAACTTCTCTCTACTCTTCTAAACTTTTCAAATTTAATTTTCGCGCCCTTTTAGTACTATTTATTTACTAACTATTGCACAAACTTAGATTGCGCAATACTAACCCTCCCCCCCTACCTACTTCGACCCCCCTACCTACCGTACAATAACTTTGCGCAATAACCTCAAACTCATTTTCGCGCCGTACAATTACAACTTACAAACATTGCACAAATCTGAATTGCGCAATTTTCAATTTTCAATTTTCACTCTTCAATTTTTTATCCCTCTAATTTCTAATTTCTATCGTTTAATTATTGAATCTTTGTCTTTTACTTTTCCTCAAAATTTTTTAACCACTACTAACAATCTTACTTTCCATAAACATTGCACAAACTCGGATTGCGCAATTTTCTAATTTTGAATCTTTTTAAATCTAAATTTTTTTATTTTTTTTTTTTTTTTTTTTTTTATTTTTTATTTTTTCTTCTTAATTAGTTTTTAAATTCTAATTTCCTTTGATTTTTAACTTTATACTTTTCTCTTCCCAATTTCTACCTATCTATACAATGGCACCATCAAATAAAAATAAAAAAACCCCCCTAAACAAGGACTCATTCCTCCAACTATTCAGAACGCTAATGACCGCCCTCGCGAACATGAAACCGGACGAGGTACCGCCCGAGTGCCAGTTTCTATATCAAGCGACGACAAACTCAACCGATCTAATCACTAACCCCAATTCGCCCACAGGTACCCCAACGACAGGACGGCAAACGAGGAGCACCTCCCGTAATAAACAACCCGCCCCCCCCCAGCTCCCCGACTCCCAAGCAACCATCACCCCGGACGAAGTCCACTACTTAGACTCCGACGAAGAAGACAGCCTTAACAACTCCTCCAGCTCCTCACTCTCCACCCTCACGAAAGTGATCACGAAAGAAATCTCCAATAATATAACCCTCAAACCTCCCAATGGTCTGGAGACAATTGCAGAGGAAAACAAAACCACCCCGCTCAACCACTCCACCCCTATAGCTCCCAGTAAAAAAGCGCGCAAAAGAATGGAGCACAATGAGAGCAGGAGAAACGCCTCAAGCTCCTCAACCAGCTCACCCAAGGCTCCCACAAACCCCACCACCGTTCCACCTCCGACACCAACTCAAACTCCCATACCGGACTCTCCACCAGGATTCTCTAGCGCCAGCTCCAGCGCCAGCTCCAGCGCCAGCTCGCAGCCGAACACGCCCCCTCCTAACCCTCCCCCGACAACCACCAACAAATCTATCAAGATCCCGCCCATTGTCATTCATGACAAAGCAGTTTACAGGAGATTCCAACACGACCTGTTCCGGTCAGGAATACCCATAGGAGACGCTGTAGACACCCGAGAAGGCATAAAAATCACCTTCCCAACCATTGAGGCATACCGATACGCCCAAAACAAACTCCAAAACGATAAGACTGCATACAACTCTTACCAAATGCAATCCAACAAACCATATAAAATCGTCCTCAGAGGACTCGACCCAATCTACACCGAGCAGGAGATTCTAGACGAACTCCTCCTGCTCAACTACCCAGTCCAAAAAGTTCACAGAATGAACAAAGGACAAAACAGGACCCCCATGCCCCTAGTCCTCCTGGACGTCGAGAAGTCAGAAAAAGGAAAGGAAGTCTACAACCTGACCTCACTATGGCAACTCCGCATCCAGGCGGAACCCCTCAGGAGGAAAGCAGCTGCTGGGCAGTGTCACAACTGCCAAGGCTTCCACCATTCGGCAATGCACTGCCATGCCCCTCCGAAATGTGTCAAATGTGCAGGAAGCCACAAAACTGACACCTGCTCTCACACCCGAGAAATGGGCCCGGCCACTTGCGCCAATTGCCATGGCCCGCACCCCGCAAATTTCAAGGGCTGCCCTAGACGCCCAGGCAACCAAGGTTTCCCCAGACGCCAGCCCCCGCAGCCTCTGATGAGCCTGCCGGCTCAACGTCCGAACGCCTGGTCCGCAAGAGCGGCCTCCCAGCGTAACAACGCCCCCCAATCTCAGGTCCCACCCACAACTACCACCACATTCATCACCCTCCCGCAGGAGCATCCCCAGATTCAGCACCTTTTACAGCTGTCTCAGAGGATAAAGTCCATATCGGAGGATGTCCAATCCACACTTCAGACCATCTGCCCAACCCTCTATGGCCGGTAAAATAAAACCGACATCACTACAGACCGCGATATGGAACACCCGTGGATCACTCCTCAACGACAAACACGAAGTCCGACACTTCCTGCGCGAGCACGACATTGACATACTTCTTGTCAATGAAACATGGCTCAAACCCTCGCATCGTATTAACATACCAAATTATACTATACATAGAACCGACAGACTCACTAAAGGTGGCGGAACAGCCATCATCGTAAAATCACATATCGAGCACTGTTCAACACACTCTCAGCCAACCGCGCGCGTCACACGTCCGGCTATAGAATCCACCTCGATATTAGTAACCACTAAGAATTACGGCTTAGTTAAATTCATAGCTATCTACTGTCCTCCGAAACAGAAACCCACCAGGTCAGATTTTGATAAATTATTGGACACCAACAATACCCCCACAGTCATAGCCGGAGACTTCAACGCCAAGCATTCCGCTTGGAACAATCGTAGGTCAAACGCACGTGGAGTATTGCTATACGATTTCATTCAATCTAGCCAATCAGTGATAGTCGCACCTCTGTCGCCCACCAACTTTCCAACCAGAGGCTTGCCTAGTATTCTCGACTTTGCCATCATCCGTAATACTAATTACATCCCCATCATTCGTACGGTAGATGAACTCAACTCCGATCATAAACCGGTCCTAATGTACCTCGGGGATGCATTAGACCCATTAACTACGACACCAGACTCCCAAAGATATAAAGTATCCTGGGAAGACTTTGCCATTCACCTGGAGGAACACCACACGATTCCATTAGATCTCTCTTCAACACCTAAAATAGACGCCGCAATAGTGGAACTGACAGCCTCTATAAACGAGGCGATCAAATCCGCTTCAACTTTGATCAGTCAGACTGATACCCACAGAATGGATATGCCTAAATCCACCAGACTTAAAATCACGGCGAGAAACCGCGCCAGGAAAATCTCCCAAATCTTGGGGGACCAGCCCTCTTTCCTCAAGTTTAAAAAACTAAGGAAAGAGGTTCGCAAACTAAACGCCACACACGCTAGTGAGACCTGGAACTCCAAACTCACAGAGTTACTTAAGGGCAGTGACCCCTTCTGGAAACTCTCTAAAGCCTTGAGGATAAAGAAATGTCCTATCACTCCCCTGAAAGCCCATAATAAAATGGTCTACACGACTGGAGAAAAACTCGAGGTATTTGCGGACAGCCTCCAAAATCAATTTAGACCCAACGACATAGACACATCTAAAAGGTCCAACAGACGACACCTAAAATCAATTGAAGACAGGGCCAGCGCAATCATACACGATAGAATAGATCCTCCCCCACCTCCGATCATTCCAACCTCCACCCAGGAAGTTGAATATTTAATCACACGACTTAAAAATCGTTCAGCGCCAGGCAACGACGGAGTGAGCAACCTCTCCCTCAAGAATTTACCAGAGAAAGGCGTTCTTGCCTTAACAGGGATCTTAAATGCCTGTCTAGAGCTGCAATACTTTCCAGATGCCTGGAAACTTGCAGACATCATCCTCCTGCCAAAACCGGGCAAGGATCACACCCTCCCCGAAAGTCACCGGCCAATCAGCCTCCTCCCTACGATGAGCAAACTCTTAGAAAGACTCATAAATGCCAGACTTCAAATCATTATCCATGAGAAGAAACTCATACCAGACGTCCAGCACGGGTTCAGAGCCGGTCACGCCACGAACCATCAACTGCTGCGCGTAACAGAATACATAACAGACGGTTTCAATCACCATAAATCTACAGTTGGCTTGTTCCTAGATATTGCTAAGGCCTTCGATAAAGTATGGATCGAAGGCCTCATAGTTAAACTCTCAGAGGCCGAAATCGAGCAGCCAATTATTCAAATCCTACACTCGTTCATCACCGATAGACACTTCGCAGTCAAACTGTTCGGAGAAAGATCCTCAATCAGACCCGCAAGCGCCGGAGTCCCACAAGGCTCCGTTCTCGCTCCGTCTCTGTATAACCTCTATACAAGAGACATTCCGATCCCATCAGACACCCCACTAGCTTCATGCATAATAGCACAATATGCAGACGATACAGCGATCCTCTCCCGATCGATGAAACAAGACAGAGCTACAGAACTAGTCCAAAAAGCGGCCGACCAGGTCTCCGCCTGGTGCGACAAATGGCGCATAAAGATAAACGCAGACAAGAGTAACGCCATTTGCTTCAAGCGCAACTTTAGGAAGAGACCACCTCCTAAACGAAAGCCCAAATTTCCGCACCTGGTAATGCATAAAACTAAAATCCCTTGGACCAATACGGTCAAATATCTAGGTCTAACGCTAGACAAAGCACTAAACTTTTCAAAACACATTAGCGATAAAAGACGCCAAGCCGACATAGTATTAGCCAAGCTCAAACCCATGATAGGACATAGAAGCAAACTAGCCTATCGCAGCAAGTTGCTATTATACACAGCTATCGTTCGCCCCATTATGACCTACGCGTGCCCCGTCTGGGCATTTGCCGG
Source organism: Rhyacophila brunnea (assembly GCF_057557595.1). NCBI lineage: Eukaryota > Metazoa > Arthropoda > Insecta > Trichoptera > Rhyacophilidae > Rhyacophila > Rhyacophila brunnea. The sequence goes on from NW_028232752.1 coordinate 34,883,867, forward strand.
CTTAAAATTCATCAACAGACTACAAATCGTACAGAACAAAACTCTCAGAGCAATCACCAACGCCCCCTGGTTCGTCAGGAACTCCACACTCCACAGCGATCTTAACTTGGAAACCCTCCAAACCCACATCCTCAAGCTCACGAAGCAATTCTACAGCTCCATCAACAACCATCCCAACACGACAATTAAAGACTTATTACATTACGACATACACGCTCACTATGATTTTGACCGACCAAGAAGGGTACTTCTACTAATGCCCCCCTCCCCTAAATAAATAAATATCCCTTTTTTTTCTCTCTCTTCTCTTTCTGTATACGCTTTTCTTCTTGTACTTTTCTATATGATTACAGATCCTATGCCACTCAACCTAGACAGATCAACACCCAGGACGTCCGGATAACCCAGGAGGGTACCTCTATTAATTCCCCCCTCCCCTAATAAAATATCCTTTTCCTCACATAATTCTCTCTTTGTTTACTCTCTACTTCTTGTACTTCTCCATGATTACAGATCCCATGCCAATCAACCAAGACCGACCACCACCCAAGATGACCGGATAACCCAGGAGGGTATTTCTAATAAATCCCCCCCTCCCCTAAATAAATATCCTTTTTCCTTCACTCTCACCAATCTACCATTTTTGTATCTTTTTCTTCCCTACAGATTAAAACCACAGCGGAGGGGTTTTTGGCCGGTTGTGGGCTTGCTCACCTCCGGAGTTTTTCCCCCCTCTGCGGCTCAAATTTTGATGAGCAAACGGGCTAGACCCGCAGTAACACACGATAAAGATGCGATTATGAATGCTGATCTTGTTTGGCCTTCTCTCAGTCTTCAAGGGAGCACTCACCTGGTGCAGAAGAAGACGACCCCGGCTCTGGATTCGGACTAGACGAACGCCAGACCCCATGACTGAACGCTGGACTCTGCAAAGCTGGACAGAAGCGAGATGTGGGGTGGGGAGTTGCTGGAGGCCTGTGAGGGCGGCGGTCATTGTTGTTGTTTGCTCGAAAGAAACACTTTTTAAATATACTTACTAGAGATTCCTTCACCCAGATCCCAAACCTGGTCTCGGTCGGTCGCGAAACCGCCGAAACCAGGTCCTCTCACACCAATCATGCTTCACTCCAGATAGATACTACATATAAAGGGGATAGACGCTAAAAACCGTCTAGGTGGCCCAAATGTATAAGCATATATCCTAAGTAAGTAAGTATTCAATATCAGTCTACGCCCGCATTTACGACCCTGAACCTGCGAAGGTCAGCGGCGTAATTTTCTCTACATTTTCACATACAAGTCGCCAGGACTTGTGAGGAGGTACTCGCCCAGGTCCTGATACCTACAGGCAGATACCTACCTCTCCACCTACTGTCACTTTGACAGATAGGAGTGAAGTGTCACCCAGCGACTTAGTCGTTTTATTCGCGAGTTTATCTTTTCATTACCGGACCCGGTCCCCAACCTTTTATCGCGGTGCCCCGTGTTCGCGTAATCTCGCTTACGGATAAAAATAGATTAATTCTCAAATAACTGAATAATAATTGTGTTAGTTATGTAATTAGTGTTATATCTTAAATAAGACTTTTTAATAATTTTGTGGTTTCGGACTTAGACAATTTGTACTTTGTGACCTTTGTGGACGCGGAACCTAATAAATTGTTTTAATATCGTAATAAGTTCTTTTATTGGACTAGACATAGTGCCTACCTGTTCTTCCTACAATTTGAATGTACCTCCACTCCAGGCCCGGAGCTAGCCGAGGATTCGGAGGCCTACATCGTGGCGCCCAACTGTATGGTGCTGTCCAGGTCGCATGAACCTGGTCGGATCCCAACCCTGAGATCCACTACAGCATCAAATATACAAATAAAATAGTGAGTACCATTGGTAAAATAACATTTGGTGTACCAAGCTCACAGGAAGAGCAGCGTAGTGCGAAAGGAACTTTTGTCGCTAATAAAAACTATATATAAAATAAAAAAATATATAATTATAAACACTTGTAAAATTTTCGTGAATTTTCAAAACACTTAGTGAAATTTTTGCGATAAAATAAAAAGACTTGTGAAATTTTTCGAAATTATCTAAACACTTATAAAAATTTGGTGTTGAAAACACTTGTAAAATTTTCGTGAATGTTCAAAAACACTTAGTGAAATTTTTGCGATAAAATAAAAAGACTTGTGAAATTTTTCGAAATTATCTCGTCCCGAATGAGGACGCACCCCGACGCCGGCGACCCATTGTCGGCTCCAAGAAGGACGTCGGTCCGACGGGCCCCGACGAAAAGTGAGCAGTGTCAAGTGTAAGGACGACCACCATACGCCTACGCAAGACATTGCTCGCGACTTGCAAACACTGGCGGTGATAAACAATAACCGTGCCGGTGTAATTAATAGTATTAGAACAGCGAAAGCTAAGGTGTTTAAGTCAAAAGACAATTCAATTGCTAAGATACCGCATAAGACCGAATCTGGTCGCGGTACTATTAATTTGTGTATAAACGATGAACATGTTGTCGTTCCAGTGGCCCGGAGGGACGCGCGATCGAATGCCAATTATGCCCCTACACATGTGAGCACGCCACTACCAGGTGCGGGCGACGTACGTGTGGGGGCTGAAGTGAACGCGTCGGATGCCAACCCTGGAACCATGTGCCATCTGGTTCGAGCCGTAAGAAGCCCGAACCCCAAGACCTTCGGGTCTGACCAGTGGGAGGCATTGCCCCCTGGTCACGATGATGGCCACATCGACACTGTATATTTTTATAATAAGACCGCTTTATTAGGATTAGGATATGTTAACAGCACAGAGTGGGACGATGGGCACGGTAAGTATCGTATGCCCATCCCGAGCGAACGCGGCCGGCGAGACTCCAGCACTACACGAGCCAACCAGAGTTCGACCGGAACGGCAAGTAGCTCGGGTCGCGTCAAAGTTGACGACGGCCCCTTTGTGTTGTTTAACCCCAGTAATTATAGCGCCGATTCTGGCAACCCTTGTTTAACCCGCACTAGAACTTGCAAGGCTGAGGCTGGCCAACTAAAAACTAAAATCCGTAGCCCTAACACTGTATATAATAACCCCATGCATAGTAGTCGAATAAATGCCGAACCATCCGTTACTGCCTCCACACCGCTCGATTCGGACATCGCGACACCCATCGGTAGGTGTGCGAATGACGACGAAAAGTGTGGAATAAATTGTGTAAAATGTATTGTAATTAATGATGTGTATTATAATAAGTGTGAATTAACTAGTGTAAATGTAAATAATGTGAATGTGTCCAATAATGTTAGTGATGTAAATAAAATATGTGATATAAATAGTGTTATTAGTGTAAATAATCGTACCGACGTGGAAGGGGAGCTATTCGATGGCGAGTCAGCAGTGCGGAACGCCACCGTAGTCGACGACGAGGCTTCGGCGGGGGTTTATAGTGTCTGGGGGGCCACTCCCGAACTAAAGGGAGGGCACCTCCTCACACTACCCTTCCGCATCGAAGGAAATGAACGGGAGTATGAAGCCGTCATTGACACGGGAGCTACGCACACTTTGCTGCGTAGCGATCTGTATCCCCATAAAATAGTGCCGTGCGCGAAACCGCAAACGTTAGTAACGGCCGGGGGCGGATCGCTGCGTACCGAAGGGGTCGTTACCGTAAAGGGCTACCTTAGGGATAGCCCGATAGTGGTGCAGGCCCTTCTGGTCAGAAACCTACATGTCCCATTTTTGATGGGACTGGACTGGCTGGAGGCGCAGCAGGCAGTGGTGGATATGAAGCGCCGCTGCATCCACTATGGTGACGACCTGCGACAGACGCTATATAGCAGGACGCTTCGGAAGCCCTTACCGGGGGGTCCGATCCAGACCGCGGAACTAGCGCCCGGAATTCCCGATTCGGCCCGCATCGCCTTGACGAAAGTCTTGGAGGACTTCGCGGACCGTTTCGCAGAGACCGGTCCCTTGTGTCGTACAACGGAAGTGAGGGTCTTCCTGAAGAACCCTACTCCGTTCCGTCTTGGTCCCTTCCGTCAGTCGGAAGAAAAGAAGCGACAGATCCAGGAGGACGTTGAGCAGATGATGGCAGACGGGGTCATTGAGCCGAGCTCCAGTCCATATCTGAGCCCAGTGGTACTGGTACCAAAGAAGGACGGGTCCACAAGGTTTTGTGTGGATTATCGGCGGCTGAATTCGCAGACGGAGGATGAAGCGACCACGCTACCGTTAATCCTAGAGACCTTGAAGGACCTAGGAACCGCTAAGGTATTCAGTTCACTGGATCTCCGCCATGGTTACTGGCAGCTCAAGTTACACCCGGAAACCAAGCCTTTGACGGCCTTTGCGACAGCTGATGGAGGCTGCTACCAGTTTCGTGTTCTCCCCTTTGGGTTGAAGCAGGCTGTGGGAGCTTTTCAGCGGTTGATGTCGCAGGAGGTCCTGATCGGTTTGGTCAACAAGATCTGTCTCGTCTACCTCGACGACATAATTGTCTATAGTCGCAACTGGGAAGAACACGCGCAGCATTTGAGGCTCGTGTTCGAAAGACTGCAATTCCACGAATTGCGAGTCGCCCCAAAGAAATGCCAGATTGGGAGGCAGGCTGTGGATTACCTGGGGCACCATATCACGGAGACGGGTAATGAGCCCCAGGAGCACCACCTTGCCGAAGTGGAATCGGCTGCGGTGCCAAAAACGAGGCGAGATGTGCGCGCTTTTCTGGGCCTGTGTAACTGGCTCAGAGAATACGTGCCGCATTTTGCTGAGATGGCGGTGCCTCTGACGAAACTACTTCGCTCAACTGTGCGATTTCAATGGGGAGACGAAGCGGAGGTCGCCTTTCGTCGAATAAAGGACGCTTTAAAGCAGCCTTTGAGATTGGCTAGACCTGATTTTGAGAGGCCCTTCTGCCTCCAGACGGACGCCAGTGGGCATGGCATCGCGGCCGTATTGTTCCAACCACGGGACGATGGCGGGCGCGATGTCATCTCCTACGCGAGCAAGCGCGTCAACGAAACGGAAGCTCGTTATCATATTAACGAACTGGAAGCCATGGCCGCCGTATGGGGTATAACCAAATACCGCGGCTACTTGGAAGACAGGAAGTTCAAATTGATAACGGACAACCAGGCGTTGACGTGGTTGAACACCGCCAAGAACCAGAAGGGTAAACTCGCTAGGTGGGCGATTCTGCTCTCGGAATACAATTTCGAGACAGAACACTGCCCCGGCAGTGAGAACCACTTAGCGGATCACCTCTCGAGATTTCCGCAAGGACCAGCGGGTGCAACTCTTAGTCCGGAAGAGGAATGCGCCCGTATTGAAGCACCGACGAGACGACCGGAAGCTACGGCAATGTTGCTTATCATGGTAAACATCCGGGAGGCAGTAATTGAGAAGCAGAAGACCGACCCACGCATTATGGCGACAGTCGCGCTTTTCAATTCTCCCGACAATGCGGGAAGACGACCCGCCGGACTAGCCGTAAGGGACGGAATGCTGGTAAGGATTAGCAGTCGGATGGATCCGCAGCTAGTCGTACCAGCCGGCACAAGGGAGGATGTGATGAAAGTATACCACGACCAGAGCGGGCACCCAGGTGCCGCGGAAACCGACCGCTCTATCAGGGAGTGGTATCACTGGAAGAAGAGACGGCGTGACGTCGAAAGACACGTCCGTAGTTGCGAGGTGTGCGCCACTCGGAAGAGGGCTGCCCCGCAACCTCCGGCACCTCAGACGTCGCATATGGAAGCGGTGAGGCCATGGGAGATCCTGGCGTTAGATCTGATGGGACCATACCCAACGACCAGTCGTCGCAACAAGTACTTGCTTGTGATGACTGACATGTTCTCCCGATGGGTGGAAGCCTTCGTGATGCGATCCGCGACGGTGTCGGCGATCTTACCGTATGTGGAAAATCAGATCCTGAAACGTTATGGTTATCCGCGAGCGATTTTGACGGATAACGGGACTCAATTTGATCATCCTAGGTGGCGTATGGCTTTGGAAAAATGGGGTATTAAACACTGGACGACGGCGATTTATATGCCGCGCTGTAACCCCACCGAACGCCGAAACCAGGAGATCAAAAAGGGTCTCCGTGTCCGTCTAGCGAGCGATGACCATGACAAATGGGATCTGCACGTTCCAGACATCATGTATGATCTCCGATGCCGGAGGAACGCCGCGACTGGGTTTTCACCCGCGGAAGTGCTATGGGGGTTCCCGATCTGCCGACCGGGACACTTCAGCAACCCACTGCGGACAGAACTCGACGATGAGGTCCGGTTAGACAGAGAAGAGATGAACGCGGCGGTATCGGCCAACCAAGCGGCGTACTTCAGAAGGCGAGGTACCGAGCCGACCACCGGTCCGCTGACGTTCGAGACAGGTGACCAGGTGTACACGAAGGAACACCCGAAGAAGAGGCCAGGCGCATGCGCCGGCCTAGATGCAAAGTGGAGTGGTCCGCACACTATATTGATGAAAGTCAGACGCACTCAATACTTTGTAAATCGACGTGGCAGGCCCTATAAATTCCACGTCGATCAACTCCGACGTTACCTACCTCCTGTGGCCACGGGAGCCGAGGTAACTGACGAGGGGGCAGACGATTCGGTGACGCCCCCAGCGCCACCGGACGTCACTTCCGCGAGCTTGGGTGACGGTACCGAACCGGTCGGGCCGTCAAGCATCCCAACGGCGGAAGAAGGAGTCAACTATGACTCCGAAACGGAAGACGAGATTGGGGAAACCCAAGGAGTGGATGGCGGGGTTCATACAATCGATCCCGCGCCATCAGGGGAGTATCGCCCGTGGGAGTTGGAGGACGATACAGGGGGACGCACGCCACCAGGACGGGCGTCTCCAGAAAACCCCGAGACTGACGGCCGCACTACGGTGCCCGGCGTCAGCGGGGGCCTTGAATACCGGAAGAGTGTGTTAGAGGACGTCCTAGACGACACACCTTTCAGGACAAGGCCTCCCAGACGAGAGTTCCGCTTGGCGGGACGCACGGGAAAACGGCGCCAAAAAGGGTCCGTTCTACCGGCGTCCGAAGGCGTACGGTAGGAGCCCAGAACTATGCGTCGTTGTTTACTACCGCTACCCGGATGCGCGCAAGAAGAGTCACGCACGTAAGGCAACTAGTTGTGGGCCAAAGGAGTGCACGCCTTAGCCCAATAAAACTCTCAAACAGAAGGCCCTTACGTGGCGTGACAGCAAAGACGCCGCGCGCGTAGATGGGACAGAGGCCCAGGGTAGCGGAGTACTCACACGGGTATGAGTTGGGTTCCACCGCGTCGAAAGGGAGTAGGCGGAACGGCGATATTTTTTTTTGTTGTTTGTTTTTGTTTTTTTCGGTACTAATATATTGCGCATGTAAATTTTGTCTCTTGTTGTAAATAAAAAAAAAAATACCATGTATGTACCAGCGACGTCGAGGATACGACCGGGGGAATCTCCCTGGCGTATGATTCTGCAAGTCCCAGAACGGGCTGCCTGGCTCACACCGGGAAACCTGTACACCCACCCCTGACGATGGACTGGTGGAAAGGTACTTTCTTAAGACCTTGTCCTAGTAAACACTCCACGTCAGGAGGGTGACAGGCAGACTATTTCGTCACCAGCAGCCCGGGAATGAACTACTTAAAATCCCATTTTTTGCCTTATATAAAATTTCGTTTTCTTTTTTCTATATTCTGTACCCGACTCTGGGCCAATAAATAAATAATAATTACCCTTTCCTTGTCATGTGCATGCCGTAGCGTGTAGGATTATTTTAGATATTTTTTTTACGTTGATAATTGTCTGTTTTGTCTTGTGCATGTATTGTTTTGTCTTGTGAGGCGGAGCCAAGGGGGGCCGGTGGCTAATTGAGGTCAGATCCTGGCGGTGGTTTTGCTTTGGTTGGGGGGATTTGTCACCGACAGGTTTTTCCGCCCCTGTGGGGGGCGCTCCCATAAGGAGTAGTGCCACCCAGCCGCTCGGTCTGACCCTGGTAGTCAATGCGCCACCGATGAAATGATGATGACCCTTGGCAAAGCTGAACAAAATATTTCATATGTAAAGTCCCGCAGTTTGCTCTGACAGGCCCCACGGCTTCTCAGAGTGAACTGTGGATGGTTAAGTCGGTCGCCACTGACCATGTAAATAATAGGTAATAGGTAATATAGTATAAGATTAAATTTTTGTTTGGTTGTCAAATATGGTAAAGGGTAATTAAATTAAATATGATTTGTTTATAATAATGTATAGTGTAAATTGTAAAATATTATATGTAAGGCAAAGGATTAAATAGTAATAAAGGGGGACTTATGGATGGGCGTTGAGGGTATGTAATTAGATAGCTAAGATGTACGTAGTGATAAGTGCATATAGATCGATGTCGCTGCGCGTCGCACGTACACGGCACAGTAATTGTTAATATATGCTCATAGGCCTGTTGCGAAGGCTCCCTTTTGCACGTATGTGCAATCACAAAGCGTAGCAACACCTAGGCAATCATCGATCCGATTATAATCACGATCCCGCGCAATTAATTTTCATTTCAATTTCGATTATTAATATCCGCGGTCATTCCGCGCGCGGCGTTTCCGAATCGGTATTCTGGCAGCTTTCCTGCTCGCACATACGACGGCGTCTCTGTCGTATGTGTAGAAACCGATTTCGAGATACGAATTTGCTCGCTTTGCAGTGACAGAGCCCCTCTCGCTCGCGTGTATGACGGCATCACGCTCACGCGCGACGGGAGAATCGGATCAATGATTTTGGTCGATCAAGGAGACCACGTACTGGAATAAAGTGCGGGAAATCTTTGATCGGCTAGGTATGAGTATGTACTAAGCAATTATTACTGCCTATATGTTTGGTTGACGGAATGACATCCGTCAACTAGTCGTAAGTATGTGCCTGTGGCGACACCGAGCTATATTAGTTGTTAACGTGAGAAAGATTGCGCGACCAATACGTTTATATATTAGAATCGAGTAACTTCCCCGCGTAATATGGGTTTATATTAAGCTTTTATTTTGTAATTAAATTACCAATCTACCGAGTTCATATTCTTAGACCAACGTCAAGTAGGTATTCAGGCCGTCGGGGCGCCTCAAAGTTGAGCCCCCCAACGGTAGTTGGCCGAAGGATTGATATGCGCTGTCGAAGGCCTGGTGCCGCAAATATGCCCAGTTAACCACTGGCATATGACGCCTTATCATTCAGGCTAACTTTGTAGTACTCTTGTTTCTGGGTGAGAGGTACCTTCGCGCCGCTAGGGCCCGTAAAGCCGGCCGCCGCGGGAACGCCCCTCCCTCAGCCATGAAGAGCGTTACCACGCGGGGGGTGTGCTGTATCGATAGGTAATTCAACCACAAATCCGTCGATGCCTCGCACGCCTTCGTAGGTGCGGTTTTCGTGGGGCTGGCCCAGAAACACTGCGGTACTGCTTCTTCAATTACACGATCTCAGTACTCCTAGGTACTCGAAGGACGTACGTGACGAGTGAGCGACGCTGCCCAGCGGCGAGCGCCGACTCGCGCCTATAATTTTTCTTAGTCGGCCCTTACGTAGATGTCGCGGGTAATTAGTCATTGCACAATTTCCGCCACTCTCGTAAGGAAACCGTTAATTAATTTTGTCACCCGAAAAACGTTGAGCTAAGGGATGAAATCGGCCAGATTTGCATATAAACCCAATATTTTTAAATTCAATATCAGTCTACGCCCGCATTTACGACCCTGAACCTGCGAAGGTCAGCGGCGTAATTTTCTCTACATTTTCACATACAAGTCGCCAGGACTTGTGAGGAGGTACTCGCCCAGGTCCTGATACCTACAGGCAGATACCTACCTCTCCACCTACTGTCACTTTGACAGATAGGAGTGAAGTGTCACCCAGCGACTTAGTCGTTTTATTCGCGAGTTTATCTTTTCATTACCGGACCCGGTCCCCAACCTTTTATCGCGGTGCCCCGTGTTCGCGTAATCTCGCTTACGGATAAAAATAGATTAATTCTCAAATAACTGAATAATAATTGTGTTAGTTATGTAATTAGTGTTATATCTTAAATAAGACTTTTTAATAATTTTGTGGTTTCGGACTTAGACAATTTGTACTTTGTGACCTTTGTGGACGCGGAACCTAATAAATTGTTTTAATATCGTAATAAGTTCTTTTATTGGACTAGACATAGTGCCTACCTGTTCTTCCTACAATTTGAATGTACCTCCACTCCAGGCCCGGAGCTAGCCGAGGATTCGGAGGCCTACACTAACCTAACCTAACCTAACCTAACCTAACCTAACCTAACCTAACCTAACCCAACCTAACCTAACCTAACCTACCCCAACCTAATATTAGGTACCTAATAATATAATCTTAGATTGTGATAATGAAGTATCAAAATCTATGAGCATTTCAAATTTTAAATTAACAATTATTGGATCGAAAAACCTATGTGCCGACAGAAAAAGGTATTTATTATAATTGTCTACTGGAATAAACTGTTTTCGTAAAAAAAATCATAAAAGCTCATGACGGCATCTGCGGCACAATTATCTAAGTTTTAATTAACGTCACTTTCTAAATAGGTATTTATAGTATTATTTGAATCTGAAAGTAGGTGCCTAATACATACTTATGTTTTGCCAAAATATTGTTTAAAATCATTAAACCTAATTTTCATAGTGTTTGTATTCTTTTACGATTAATTGGTTACAATAGTATATTGATACGTGAAGACTACTTTTTCCTTAGTGCAAATCGATCATTTGAGTGTTGTAGTTGATTTGTGAATATCATCCATTTCCGATGTGACGAACATCTTTTTAAATGTTGTCAGCGCTTTGTGAAAACAGTCTATTCAATTGTGCGAATATATATTCCCCTTTAATTTTTAATACAAGAAAATATAATTCTTTCAGTGTTGCTACTTTGATAATAAACGCACTACGCTGTAAGCAATTCGAGAGAGGGAATAAAGTTGAAACAGAAGAGCAATATAAATGTGTCATAACAATAACAAGTTATGCACGAGTCATGAACACAAAAATGATGATTCCAATATTCACATATAAATATTTAATAATTCTTTTTATTTTTTTTGTAAGCAAAAAACCCAATGTTTAAAAACAGTTGGTCCGTTTTCTTGGACCGTGCAACAAGACAATCAAAGATCTGTCAATATTGCCTCCACAAAGAATAGGTACTCCACTTAGGAGCCAGCATGGTAATTTACTTTATTTTCCATTTCATCTAAAATGGTGCTAGCAGCAAGTCGAGCTATACTGCACATTCCATGGCTGACTTGCACCACACGAGATCTAAAGATACTTTTGAAGATAATTGGAAAGCCATAGTAGTGGATCGTCCGGGATGAAAAAGAGATTCTGGATCCGACCAAGACCAGCCAAAGGTTGTAGAGTCAAGAATGATGATGACGACCTACCTAATTTTTTTATTTGTATACAGTATCAGCTATTGAAGAACCGTCTATGGAGTCGACTGTCAGTTTTGAAATAAAATTTATACTATGTTATATTGGAGAGATGTTCACAATTGTCTTGAAACAGAATAAATTGTCTGTCTTAGTGTAGCCCCTGTAACTAACTTAACCAGTGGCGCACCCAAGATTTAATATTGGGGGGGGCCCAAAGATGAGAATGTAAATTAGTCTCATAGGCTCTTTTTCCTCTTCACAGCCTAATTTTTCGTTTATCGGCATTTTGTCTATTGCACTCGGTGTACCTACACCATGGCCCCCACATCCTGAAACGGGCCCTCAGGCTAGGATATTTGGCGGCCCCCCTACCTACCGCTAAGATTAAAGGCAATGTGAAAGACTACATTAACGTTTTTCAAATTGTGTTTTAGTTCAAATTAAAGGTACTCATACAGTGAATTATTGGCGATTTTTAATACATCTACTTTAATAATGGAGCTGTCGAGTATCGACACATAATAATCAAAAAGTATATTGGCAAATTTTTTTAATATTAAAGCTAGTTTATGATGTGTGTTTATCTCACTTATCTGGTCAACCCGACACGCCGGGCCCCCCACAGGCCGGGCCCCCAGGCTAGAGCCCTATCAGCCCTCCCCAGCCATGACCTACATCACTCCGGAATTCGGGTGGACACCGACAGTTTTTTGACAGTTCCATTAGGGATTGGGTTTCTAAATAAACCCGACATTAGTGTTTCGAAATTTTTGTGTTAGAAATTAAAATCTAAGAAATTTTTCTAAAAAGGGTGCTGGAGAATAATTACAAATCATTTTTTTTGCCGTGTTTTTATTTGTCTAAGCCCAAGGTATAGTTTATTGCCTTACAATGTTTAAAATCATTCAGATCATTTTCATTTTTGGGGGGTGCCAGGGCCCCTTGCCCCCCCCCCCTGGGTGCGCCACTGAACTTAACTAACTTATATTTCCCATAAAATTGCAGTTTGGTTTCATAAATGGACAAATCTATTACCATGTGGGTAAATCCCTGAAAAAACAAAAAAAGATTAGATGATGTATCATTCAAAAATAAATATAGTAAATCTTTCTGAACAATATTATTGCATGTGAACTCCCGATTATCCGTATGCAGATTATCCGTGCATGAAAACCAAGAAGTTAAGGGAACAGAAATAAGAAATCTCCCTGTTGATTATTACATCCAGGACTAAATGGGTTCCAGAAGTGAGAGATTTTTGATAAGTAAGGGATTGCACAGAAAGCAGTGCTGTTATTAGATGATACTCATTCTCATCCAAATGAAAGCATATTGAAAACGGACGACGGCCAAATGGGTGCAAAATTTTTACCACCAATGTTCCATTTAACACAATGCTTACGGGCCCTTTTAATTAACGTGTTAATTTGCATTTGAAAAGTAATTAGCACAATTTTGTGCGGCCCGTAAGCTATGGGTTAATTCAACACATGGATCAAGGGGTTATATCATCAATGAAACGATATTGCCGTAATGGCCTTCTTAAAAGTCTTTGTAGCGAAGATGATGATTTGAATAAATTCTGGAAAAAATCACAATACTGGATGCGATACATGAAGTAACGCAATCTTATACAGAAAATATTGAGGAGTGGTTAAAATATGATTCATGTGATCAAATAATAACGCAGATATTATTTCCAATCTCATTCAACCAGAAGAGAAAGAGAATGAGGCGGACAGTGAGGAATGAGGAAGCGAGCATTAGTCACAATTCGGCATTGACTTCTGTTGACACTTTATTGGAGTACATCAACAAATGGGATTTCGAATATAACAATATAATAGCTCTTAGGAAAATTTGAACTGATATTAGAAAATCGTTAAAAAAATTCCTGCAAACAAACCAAAAGCACAGATTTTCTTAATAAATAATGAGTAATAATTAGAAATAATGTATAATAATAATATATGTAGTATTTCAAAAGGAAAAGTACTATCACGATTATAGTAAGGTAGGTAGGTACTATCGCAACAAGGCGAGCAGAAATAATTTCTTTCTTTGCTGCTGAGGATATGTTATGATTTTCTTCACGAGGACAATTAGTGGCTGGAAGTAACATTTCTTAATGATCTTTTTGAGAAATTAAACATTTTAAATTTAAGCCTGCCTTTCCAAGTATTTTCCATCACTTGATTATAGAAATAATGTACCAGTGGGCCATCAATCCATTCGCAAGATTCGACGGTACACACCTGACACTAACAGAGGAGGAAATTTTAATAGATCTAAAAAACGGCCCTGTCCACAAAGCCTCATTTTCTGAGCTAGAGTTGTCAGCATTTTGGATATCGCTTTGGAGTCAATATCCTCGATTGGCTACAACACCAATTAAATCTCTGTTATTGTTTGGATCGTCGTATCTTTGCGAATTTGGTTTTTCAGCGCTCGTGGAAATGAAATCAAAAAACCAGAGCGGTTACAGATGGTAGACGACGAGTTACGTATTTGTTTATCTAATTTAGATCAGCGTTTTGACAGAATTCTTTCTAAAATTCAATTGCATCCATCTCACTAAAAAAAGTATTACCACATGTACATATGTGTTGATAAAATATTTAAGATATTTGTTACCTACACTATGATTTCTTTTATTCATATTAATAAGGTGCATTTCCTTTTTTAAGGCATTTTTAGTTGGTGTGCCGCGGAACAAATCCCATTTACCAGTGTGCCGTGAAGTAAAAAAGTTTGGCAGATACTGATGTAGACGGTCAACTGACTGACGCGTAGCATGGATTTCGATCTGCTCGGTCAACAGCTACAAACCTTATGACGTATACTGAGTATATAATATCTCATTCGCTGAATGTAAATTGTCAAGTGGATGCAATTTATACAGATATGTCAAAAGCTTTTGACCGGGTAGATCATGCTATTCTCATTAATAAATTATGTGCAGTAGGTGGATCTATAAATTTTATAAACTTTTTCAAATCCTACTTTTCGCATCGCTGTCAATATGTGGAGTATGCGAGACGTGTATCTGATATCTTTCAAACTTATTCAGGTGTGCCCCAAGGATCAAATCTTGGCCCAATTATGTTCCTTATATTCATTAATGACAGTGTCAATGTTATAAATGGACTCCAGTTTTTACTCTTTGCAGACGATTTAAAATTATATGCGACAATTCGCAGCGAATTAGATTGTCACATATTACAAAATAAACTCAATTCAATTGAAATTTGGTCGAAAACAAATAAACTCGAATTTAATACTGACAAATGTGTTTGTATTAGCTTTTCGAAATCAAGATCTCCAATTATATTCAATGTCAAATAGATTACTGAAGCTTCAATCAGAAATTAAAGATCTTGGCATATTGTTTGACTCACGTTTATCATTTCGCTCATACATCACTCCTACGGCATTGCGTGCGAGCAAGCTTCTAGGATTCGTCATGAGACAAGTCTAGCCATTCAAGAATCCAAATGTTCTATGTACACTCTATGTGTCATTAGTACGGAGTATTCTTGAATGTGGGTCCATTATCTGGAGTCCTTATGATGTTTCCTATAAGCTTGTTTTAGAGCGTGTTCAGAAGAAATTTCTTCAACATCTTTATTTTAATGTATATAAATATTTTCCTTTTGACAGTTTCTCAAACGAGTATTTTCCGACTAACTTTCTTCAAGGCATGCTCACCTTTTATTCTCTTGAAGCTCGTAGGTCACTTCTGCTCCTAATGCATTTTTCCCTGCCTCACGTGGACTAGTTTCCAATTCCGATATTCTGGAAAATTTGAATTTTTTGCACCTATCAGTTACAAGCGAGGTCGCAGCCATGACCTATTTTGGGTGAAAGCTGTTTCCTCATGTCAGGCTCACCAGGCACCGATTGCGAGGGCTGCGCGGCTGGTCAATAAACTCCCTAAAGATGTAGACATTTTTAGCGATGCATTATGTATTCTGTTTTTTAAATTTTATTTTATTGTTTAATTTGTAAAATTCTTGAATTATTGTTTTTTTTTAATTTTATTTCCTTTGCTATGACATTATTTTTTGCTTTGTTTTTTTCTTGTTTAAGGTGTTTACCTGTATTTTTTATTCTAAATGTCATGTTATCACGCATTGAATTAATAATTTGTTATGTGCTCAATGTGTCTTTTTAAAATAAATAAATAATTTGTATAACTATAAATACCTTTTTAAACTGACAATTTTTATCGAAAGGTAAAACATTTTTTAAGAAGGCACCCCATGTGGTGCAAATATCATCATCAAAAACGTTGACTACGTAAGTATACCTTCCATTTGTCCATTTGTAAAATTTGGTTTTTATCTTTTAAAAAAATTACAAATAAATAATAGGTACTTGAATATTTTTCAATGATGGCTGACAAAGAGATCACATATTTGTCAATTACCAACCATAATATGAGTAATTTCAATCTTCCCGACCCACGTGTGGTATAACAGGGTATAGATCTTGAGAGGAGAAATATGGGATAAACTTAAACGTACCTATGTCAAACAATATGTAATTTTCAATTTCAGTCTGTAGGTATAATATGCATTAAAGTTTGTCTCGTAAAAATAATGCGCATTTAATATTTGGTGATAATCTTTGAGTCCCTTGTTTTTATGGCCTAAAATAATAAAGCGAGCCCTGCTTCAAAACTGCTACCATACCTGGCAGGGTAAGCCAGCTCCCATTAATTTTTACAAGATTTTTGCATAAAATTTGACACACTTGTATAAAAGATTTGGTATCACTACCCTAACCCTATTTTCACAAATCATCATAATATATTACATCAAACCCCCACTACCCACCCCTTAAGATGTAATATTATCATGGGTTACTGCCAAAAATTGGTAAGTTTCGAAATCATGTTATGGAGTAGCTAATTGGAATTTGAATTTTGACATGCCTTCTAAAATCAGGCACAATGCTAATTTCTTTGTACTGGGTGTGCATATTCTATATCATAATATCTCGGATGACCTCAATTTTTTTTTTGTAGCATACATATGTATAGGCATATAATCCTTTGTTAACTCTAAATAGGTACCTAAATTATCGACTTACCAACTTTTGACAAAAACACCATGAATTAGGTATACGGAAAACCATTTATCACCTAGAACAGTGGTCGGCAAACTCATTAGTCAACAGAGCCAAACATCAACAGTAGGTACAGCGATTGAGATTTCTTTTGAGAGCCAAATTTCTTAAACTTACTTTGTCGGTTAACGTGATATCATTCTAATGATCTTATTTATTTTCTAAAAAATAAATTGTAAGTAAGGTATCCATAAAATTAAATCATGACAATGACTGACAAACACTTAAGACGGTACTTCAGTGAAATGGCAAATAATTTTCAACTATAGGTGCGACGAAATTTCGGACTGCCTGTTAATCGGAGAGCGAAAGTAGAGCTGTGAACACGTCAATTTGTTTTGTGATGGTGACAGGGGAATTAATTATTAAATCGTGTAAAGATGAATAAAAAACGTTACCCATTTACTTGAAAATGAAAACATGTCAATGAATATATTATTATTATTAGTAATAGAACAATAAACATAACATTAAATTGACGCATGTTGACTTTTTATGACAAATAATGTTTTGTTCTGCATGCGTCATTTGCACAATCTTCGCGTCGCGTAGTCACGATCGTTTTAGACCGTGCACCAGCAGAAGTATATAGCCTTAATGTGAACCAATGACCTTGCATCTCCTTGAAAAGTTTGGGGAAGTCAGGTATGTATGTTGTTTTTTTAAAATTTCAGGCACGATTCCAGGTTCACATCAGTAAGACGACTTCTCAATTTACTTTTGATAAGGTTCATGCTTGAAAAAGATTATTCGCATGAATATGTAGAACCGGAAAGGGAAAGAACAGCAAACGCTAGTTTTTTCAACTGGTCATATGAGTCACGAATACTATTCCAGGTATTAAAAATCATCATGTCTTCCGGGAATGGGACGATTTGGCACCGCGAACTTGCCTCCGCCGATTGGCCTCCGGTAATTGGCCGCCGGTACAATCGGACGCCGGCCCAATTGGACGCCGACCCAATTCGACGCCGACCCAATTGGCCTCCGGGAGGATTGGACGCCGCACAGTTGAATTAAATGCGCAAAGGAATAGACGTGCGTTACGATTTGTTGGAGTAAATAAGCAAGTCAGTTTAATATGCTTCTATCTTCTCAGTGGTTGTACCTTATACATTTTGCGCTTGACACATTTTTAATATAGATTGAGAATAATTATTATGCATTATGATGTTTATTAAAAAAAAAAAATTCTTCCTTCGCTAAAACTTAAAGATGTGCATAATCAATTAATTTATTGTCTATACATGGGTACTTATTTATATTTACATCAAATATTAAAAATAATGTTAGATGTTAGAATTAAAATAACATTATATTTTAGCGTTTTATCGACTTAATATTATAATAGAGCTTAAACATGTATATTATTATGCATAAATGCGTATTTTAAGATAGTATGAAATTACAAACAAAATATTAAGTAAGTTATCTGCTAAGTATAAATGTTTCAGTAGTTTGATTGATAAACTACTTAGGTACTGGGTGCCGGACGAAATCTTGAAGGCCGAAATCCCGAATGCTGAAATTCCGAATGGCTGAAATCCCGAAAAATAAAAAAATACAAACATCAATAATTGCGCAATATTTGCAAGAGAGACAAAAACCCATTTTTTGTGGAAATATAAAAAAATGTAAAATACAAACATCAATAATTGCGCAATCGTGAGCGCAATTTTTGTAAGAGAGACAAATCCCATTTTTGCGGAATGGATTTTGTGTCTCTTGCAAAAATTGCGCAATTCACGATTGCGCAATTATTGATATTTGTATTTTATATTTTTTTATATTTCCACAAAAAATGGGTGTTTGTGTCTCTTGCAAAAATTGCGCAATTATTGATGTTTGTATTTTTTTTATTTTTCGGGATTTCAGCCTTCGGGATTCCGGCCATTCGGGATTTCAGCGTTCGGGATTTCGGCTTTCGGGATTTAGGCTTTCGGGATTTCGGCCATTCGGGATTTCAGCATTCGGGATTTCGGCCTTCGGGACTTCGTCCGGCACCCAGTACCTAAGTAGTTTATCAATCAAACTACTGAAACATTTATACTTGGCAGATAACTTACTTAATATTTTGTTTGCAATTTCATACTATCTTAAAATACGCATTTATGCATAATAATATACATGTTTAAGCTTTATTATAATATTAAATCGATAAAACGCTGAAATATAATGTAATTTTCATTCTAACATCTAACATAATTTTTAATATTTGTTGTAAATATAAATAAGTACCCATGTATAGACAATAAATTAATTGATTATGCACATCTTTAAGTTTTAACGAGGGAAGAATTATTTTCTTTTAATAAACATCATAAGGCATAATAATTATTCTCAATCTATATTAAAAATGTGTCAAGCGCAAAATGTATAAGGTACAACTACTGAGAAGATAGAAGCATATTAAACTGACTTGCTTATTTACTCCAACAAATCGTAACGTATGTCTATTCCTTTGCGCATTTAATTCAACTGTGCGGCGTCCAATCCTCCCGGAGGCCAATTGGGTCGGCGTCGAATTGGGTCGGCGTCCAATTGGGCCGGCGTCCGATTGTACCGGCGGCCAATTACCGGAGGCCAATCGGCGGAGGCCAGTTCGCGGTGCCAAATCGTCCTATCTTCCTTATCCAGGTCTTTGAAAGCAGACTAATAAACTTGTGCTGTGAAACATGTTCACATTTGTTTTTCTCCAATATGTCCATATCAGCACAGAGATGTTCAAATTTTTAGCTCCATAATTCTTTATCCGTAAGCTTTATCTATAATAGAGTTGATGATCTTAATACTTTGGACGCGGAAGACGCACCCGGCGCGTAATGACCAGGCGGCCGATCGATGTAATTAACGTGCATTTTAAAGGTGCTAATTAAAAAATCATTATCTACTCAGCACTGAACCGATTCCATAACTTTGCAAATGTCTGCGCACAAAGCTCTTCTTGACGAATTATGCAATTGTAAGCAAGTATCTCGTGATTTTTTTTCTTTCAAAATAGCAACAACCTCTTTTCTTACGCCGGTCTGTTGAAATTGACACAATTTTATCGAGTGGAATACAATGTTTTTCCATACACTCAATTATAGCATTTGCAATATCCTCTCCACTTGTTTAACATTTGAGTGGCAATAATCCTACAAGTTCTTCTTTAGGACCTATAGATGAAATAAATCGTTAATTGTTATTGATAAAGCTGAAACCAATTAAAGATCTTCGACTTACTGGTTGCTTATATTCTAGGACATTTTGACTGTTCTATCTTTCACTGTTTTAGGCCGTACGTGGTCATTTGTGGCAGAGCCACACCCAAGGGGCCAAAGAGCCACACGTGGCTCGTGAGCCGCGGTTTGCCGTCACGGACCTAGAATATGGCATACCATACACCCTGAATTGGTCGGGATTGTCCCGATGTAATGAATGTCGTTTAGTTTTTTTACATGTGCCACATTAGTGCCATTAGCTGATTTGTATTCAATATTTATGCAGTTTCATGAAAAGGAAGTTCATTATTTCGTCCATTTCTAGAGCAAGAACTTCTGGACTTTGGCATAATAAAATTTGGTGGAAACATTGTGAAACATTAAAAAATAAACATTACCATAACACCTTTCACATCTTTAAATAATGTTGAGTTAATTTCCCATAATTCGTGATTGTCAGCGGTTTTATATAATCTATGACTGATTTCAGTGACATTAGTCCATTTTGTTCCAGAACATGATTTTTAGCTAACGATATTGTGTTTATAGGGTCCCTGAAAATAGTTGAAATTGAATAATATTTTTAAATTTGATAAAGCGGTGGTCTCAGTGATAGAGCGTTTGTCTCTGGGACCGTGAGTCGCTAATTCGATCCCACAGCTGACAAAAAAAATAATTATTATAATGCCATAATGGATTAGATATGACAAATGGTTAATAACCATTTCTTGTAAAAAATCTCGGCCTATGGTCATGGCCTTCATTCCGTGGAAACCCATAATATGGGCTTATTAATATAAGCATATTATGATCCGTACATAGATATAGGTACATAAACCTCCATAAGTAGGTAGCTCAATGTCCAAGGTGTTAATGATCTGATGCAACTGGCCCAGTATGGGGGGAAATACTAAAATTTGGTTAGACATAAATCAAATTTTCGGCCAAATTGGGTTTTACAAATTTTACAAGATAAACCAATGATTTTTATTTCTTTTACAGTAAATATGTTATGACTAGGGAGCGGATTTATATGCAACAAAAAACATGATTATATGCATGCACATTATTCACATAAAATCATTGAAATATGTACTAAAACCAAAGAAATATGCAGTTAAAATTTGACATTTTTATGGAAAAATATTGTAAATAGCCACTTCAACGATAAAAAAACGAATAACAAATTAATAATCTTAAGCAATATAATACAATAACATAAAACACAAATACTCAATATAAAGTTAATCAATTACAATTTTCAAAATAGTTTGTTTACAAGTAGGTAGGTACAAATAATTGAACAAGAAATGCAAAATGTAAATGTAAACCATGGAAACTAAACACAACTTAAAAAAAACAAAAACGACACACTTAACTATTCCTAAATCTTGATGCTATTTGCTGTTTTTTTTGTCCGAAAAAATAAGTTACAATATTTTTTTCAATATTCTCTGGCATTAAATTTTCCGCATATCTTTCAGTATTTTGTTTATATGCGGAACATGAGCTTTCAAAGTCCACAGATGTGATAGCGCAAAATTTAAATAAAGGTGCCCGAGTTGACTTCACTTTTCTGATAATTTCTGATAAATTAATGAAATTCTCGGGGATTCCATTAAAAGTGCAAGTGCATTTACCTGATTTAGTTATGTTTCGATAAAATTATAAATGCCAAAGCCCTAAAATATGCATATATTAGTGAAATATGCACTAATATCTCAAATATGCTCTAACGTCGCAAATATGCATTTAAGTGCACAATAAAATTTTATTTTTGGATTCTGCGTCTTTCGAAACGGATTTCTGTGCGACTCCCATAGCTGTGCATACTCTAAAAAAACCTACACTAGCATATAAATCCGGGCCCTAGTTATGAAATTTCAACAAGACGGCCAACAACATTAACTGCTGTTTTCAGTGACTATTACACGTCATAATAATATACAATATTACATTTGTGTTTTTACTTCACAATATATTCTTTAGACGATGTATACGAACATTCAGTACCTTAACAGACTTTCTTACGATATTTACCTGTAAGCTATTGTCAAGGAAGAATGAAAAATATGAAACCACGCCACTTACAATAGCACCACCAAGTAGACCTGTCTTTGTAAATACATATGAACACATTGAAATGTTGTAAATCACTAAAATAAAAAGTCCCCACTTCATAATAAATTTGATTTGATATGAATTGTTCATGATGTTGGACACGAAATAAATTAAAACAACGGAAAATGGTTTCTTTATTATAAAATTGAATTCAAGTATAAAAATATATATATATTATACACAAAACTAATGACAATTATAATATGTTTGCAGCAAAACTCAAGGCTTCTAAAATTTTAAATAATTAATTAACAAAAAAAAAACTATTTATAAATACTAATTTGAATGCCTAGGGATATTGAATTATTCCTGAATATATTACATACATTTTATTGTGGAGTTAAAGCTGTTGTAATATTAAATTTGGTTTAAAAAAATTAAATCAGTAGAAATGGCTAGTTGTTCATAGGATTTACATTACCAACGGATTCCAATGGCTTGAAACATTCAACACAATTTGGAAAAAAATCTCGATTGATTTCATATGTCGTAGTCATTATTATAATATTCATCAACTAGCATTAATCTTTGTGGCTGTTCAAGAAAGTGGCATTCAGAGGTCAAGGTATAATGAGGAGCTTTACTGTCCAATAGGATCTTCTTGGCTACGTGTTAAAACTGTGAACTAACAAGCTCCTCCCATTTTTAACCGCACTAGCGACTTCCGGTTATTGCCTAGATCTTCTTGGCGGACAGTACATACTTTATGGCGGCAAAAAGATATCGTGGCATATGAAAATGCAGAGACTGCGCTGGATCGGCCACGTGCATGGAATGTCAGAGGATATAGGCGAGACGGGCTATATATGCAACTCCCGATTGCAAGAGAAGACCTAGACAGCCAAAATTGAGATGGCTGGTCTGCACCACGGGAGATTTAAAAATACTCAGTCAAAGCAACTGGAGAGTGTCGGCGCTGGATCATCCAGGATGGAAAAAAAAATCAAGGAGACCAAGACCCGCCAAGGGTTGTAGTGCCATAAATGAAGATTAGCAAGGATGGCTGCCTCTTGTCATCTCTCTGCACCGGCAGGCCATTGTACATGAAATTTGTACGTATGCAGTTCTTCGTGGAACACTTATTCGTGTGCCGCAGTACGTGAAACATGAGTTCGTGCAACATTTAATCAAATGACGAGTTCTTCGTTGAACATTTCACCGTGGAATACATTTCACCGTGGAATACGTATTCTACAACATGTGGCACTAGTTTGCTCTTCCAATTAGATTCAATACGAATTTTATGAGATGTCTTTATTGGTTTTAAATAATTTAATGTTGAAACTACATAAATAATATACCTATACGATGTGATTGTATTTATAATCTACTTACCTACCTATTTTCTAATGTGTGTGTCTTGTATTACGATGGTTTTATTACGTATTTTTAAGTGTTTCATTTAGACATTAATATTGCAACTTACAGAAATAGCAATATTTTGTTAAATATTATAAATAAATAATATTATATTATATTTATAATTCCCTGTGTAATATATTAGTATTAGCTAGAAAAGTATATTAGTAAGTAATATTGCACTTAAATGGTATAAATTATCAACAGCTATTGGTGGTAATTGGTAAAATATTATATTAGGAGATTGTCTTTATTATTAGAATATTATGGTTTCAAATGTTTTATTCAGATTTCTATATCTTACCAAAACATTTGAATAAAAAAATTATGTGAAAAATGTTCTCTTATTGTATTAATATGTGTATTTATATTTGTGTATAAAAACAAATTAAATGTTTCTTATACACAAACATTTTGCGTGTGGACAATGGACTAGTTGATTTGAAACCTTTTGTAAGTATGCATAATTGAAAATAAAAAGATGGCAATACCTACCTATTTTAATTTAAAAAATAAATGTATATAGGTACATAGGTAGGTATATGTAAATGCTGTTGTTTAATTCATTTAGGATATTATTGATTTTTATAGATAAGTACGTAGTACCTACTTTAATTTTAAATATATGTGCCCGAGTTGGGGGAGCGGTCGTTTATGAAGAGTGTGTTAGTTCGATCCCGCGGATATACAAAAATACACGTTGTTTTTTAAATGTGTCTATTGTGGCTTATTGCGTTTTATTTTAATTAACTACCAAATATGTTGAAAATTTATTATAGTATTATAGAAAATGTGTGTTCTTATTATTATTTAAAATAATATTATGGACAATGTTGATTTGAAACTTTTTGTAAATGGATATTATTGAAAATACGAACGTGTTAATAGCTGCATACTTTTATTTAAAAATAAATATACCTACTTATATAGATGACTGCATTTATTGAATTCATTTTGGATATGATTGATCTTTGCAACTTTAAACATAGGTACTACTACGTAGGTACTTTAACTTTTGCATATCCTGATAATACAGCCATGGTATCCGACTTGGCAGAGCGGTTCCATATAAAAAGTGGGTTCAATCCTGTGACTTAATAAAAAATACATGTTGTTTTTTAAATGTGTGTTAATCCAACGAGAGACCAAGATTGGCTAACAAGTAACAACCGTTATTCGTAAAAAGTCTGTTAATATAATCTCCATTCTATGGAGCCAATTTATGTTCCGGATTGCAGAAAAAATATTAATTACCTATTCTACACTCGTATAATACACTCCGTTTCATTATAGGTTATTTTTGTTATAGTAAGGTAGGTACGTAATAATGTTGACTTTTTATTAATACTTATTAATTTTTAGATTTGATCAGAACTCCGGATATTAGGTATGTTACAGTGGCCAAATGTTTTTTGTGCACTAGAAGCACGTGAAAGTTAAAGGACCTACCTACACAATAAACTGCAAAATACAACGGATTTGTAATTGATTTATTTCAAGATTTTTTAATTATATTTAGGATATGTTGATAGGTACTGCGTACTTTATACATATATGTATAAATATAAAAACCTTTTTATTTCTTACAAACAAAAAAAGTAAATGACAGTGAATTGACTATATCTAATGTACGAGTATAACCTCTGATTATATCTATGATTGTATTATCTACTTATTATCTAGTTTATATAATATTAATTCAGTATTATTATTTTTATATTTTTTGTATAATACATATATATATTAAGATACTTAAGTACTTACTTTATATATTATAAAGATCAATAATATCCTAAATGAATTAAATATGTATACCTAGGTTAAAACATTTATTTTTTAAATAAATTAGGTATTGCCATCTTTGTATTTTCAATAATACCTACTTACAATAAGTTTTAATTCAATTAGTCCACTCAGATTATAATAATCTAATTAAAACATTTGAAACCATTGTGTGTTAATACAGCGTAAAGACCCAATGGGTTGGGCGAATGGCTAACAAGTGAAAACATTCTTCGTAAAAAGTTTATTTGGTACTGTTCGGTTATACGGAATACAGCGGAAAACGCATTTTGAAAATAGGCGATAAACTGGATTATTTGTTAGTTTGGGTTAGTTTAGGTTAGGTTTGGTTAGGTTAACCTAACAAATAATCCAGTTTATCGGCTATTTTCAAAATGCGTTTTCCGCTGTATTCCGTATAACCGAACAGTGCCGTTTATTTATTAATATAATTTCTATTCAATGCAGCTCAATGTATTGCGCTTTGGAGCAAAAATGTTAATTATTTAGCCAGGTACATACTGTATTCTGTTTACTAAGTATTCACACATACATGATTTATAAATAATATGTAATGTTTAATACGCTTACGTTATAGGTTACTTTTGTTACAGTTGCATAATAGTGCATTTTAAATATCTATAGGTCATACCACAGAACTGATTACTAAGATAGAAATGCTAAAGCCAGTCACCATCGACCCAGAATTTGAAGCCAGCAACGCAAGAAATACTACGCCCGTTTAGTGTCTTCGAATATTGCCAATATTGAATGCGCGTTTCATTTATGTTAGAAACTTTAATGCATATTATGATATTGTTGTTTTAATTTAATAAAACGCATTTTTTGTAGTAGTTATTCCACTTTTAATTAGGACCTGTTTCGTCCGCCTCAGAGGGACATTTTCAACCGAGTACATTTTTTTAAAACAATATTTATCAAACAAATTCCAAAGCGACAGAAATAATATAACAACAATGCAGTTCCACCATGAATTGACAGTTAACAAATTAAAACATATTATGATACTTACGTAATGTAAATAACATATTCTTTATCACGTGGTAAATAGCTATAAGAACATTGTAGTCAATTTCAAGAATGTATGTTTTGAAACACACGTTGGTTCCGTAGCCATGACAATCTTTATCTATCTACACTTCTGATGCATTCTTAATTACCTGCATTATGATGGAGTACACAAGTTAAGTTATTATAAAAATAATATAAAATGTACGTTCATAGATAAAACGGAAATAGATTTAAATTAGCATTAGGTATATTTGTAATTTCAGTTAACTTATCTGTACATATATATATATACCTGTCTAAATTGTGAAATAAACATTAGGTACTTACCTAAATAGTATTGTTGTGTTATAGGTATTTAAATTAATGATATACTTAATATTTTCTCATCAATACTAAACTTGATAGTTAATACCATTAATGTGCATTACGTAGGTATTACCATAGACAAATATACTATGTATATGGTTATTACTTATAAATAGCTCCCCTTATCTATACAAAATACCAATAAACATATAATAACATAATATAATATTATTTATTTACAATATATAATGAAATTTTAAATATTCATGTAAAAATATAATACTTACTTAAAAGTACGTAATAAAACCATTATAATACAAGGGACACAGCAGAAAATAGGTAGATAAGTATATTATAATTACAACCATATCGTACGTAATAATGTTTTTTTTTTAATAATATTAATTTCTAAAACGGTCTTTTTTGTGCACACAATAATGAACAAGGGAACTCTCGAGAAAGGGCCAACCCAATAAATTGACCATAATACAAAAAAAAATTACCATCTGGACACATTTGTCTTGAATGAATGTATTGTTTAGTTTAGACTTTAGTCAGTGTCACTTACTAGATTCCACCAAAATAAAACGGATTTGTAATTAGGTAATATCATTTCAAAACACTTACTACATTTCGTTATTGGTTTTTTAATTATATTTAGGACATGTTTCCCACAGTAAACTGAATGTATTATTAAATAAATACATAGGTATTATAAAAATTATAATAAACCATTTTTTTTTCAACCAATAAGACCCTAGATTTGAGAATGTAACATTCTATATATTGATTGACACACTAGAAATACACGACACCAGTGGCGCACCCAGGATTTAATATTGGGGGGGGGGGGGGCAAGGAGGAAAATGTAAATTAGTCCCATAGGATCTATTTCTTCTTCACAGCCTAATTTCTCGTTTATCGGTCTTTTGTCTATTGCGCTCGGTGTACCTACACCATGGTCCCCACATCCTGAAACGGGCCCTCAGGCTACGATATTAGATTAAAGGCAGTGTGAAACACTACATTAACATTCTTCAAATTGTGTTTTAGTTCAAATTAAGGGTACTTATACAGTGAATTATTGGCGATTTTTAATACATCTACTTTAATAATGGAGCTGTCGAGTATCGACACATTATAATCAAAAACTATATTGCACAATTATATAAGTAATTGAAAATGTTCATGACCATGAAGTATACTTTTTTTACTATTAAAGCTAATTTATGATGTGTGTTTATCTCACTTATCTGGTCAACCCGACACGCCGGGCCCCCCACAGCCCGGGCCCCCAGGCTAGAGCTCTGTCAGCCCTCCCCAGCCATGACCGACACTACTCCGGAATTCGGGTGGACATCGAGAATTTTTGACATTTCCATTAGGGATTGTGTTTCTAAAAAAACCTGACATTAGTGTTTCGAAATTTTTGTGTTAAAAATTAAAATCTACGAAATTTTTCTAAAAAGGGTGCTGGAGAATTATTACAAATCATTTTTTGTGTCTTTATTTGTCTAAGCCCAAAGGTATAGTTTATTGGCTTTCAATTTAAATGTTTAAAATCATTCTGATAATTTTCATTTTTGGGGGGTGCCAGGGCCCCTTGCCCCCCTCCCCCTGGTTGCGCCACTGCACGACACATTGGGTCTTTACGCTGGATTGATCGATCCCACTTCTTGATAGACGACCACTTTACCAACTCAGCAACCATGGGTGTATTATTAGTTTTACTTATTACTTATAAGTACAATACATAATAAACGGTACTGAAATGATACCAATATCTCAGGATTATAGGTTAACCTATAATATCCATGTGTTAATTGTGGAATAAACACTAACTACTAATTTTTGTGTTTTATTTTAATTAACTACCTAATAAAATGTTTTCCTAATTCCAACCAATAAATAGCTGTTTTTATAGTTACCATTAAGTGCACTTCATAATATTAAGTACTTATAAAAATCATCAATTATTAATACTTACACGATAATATCTATATTACACAAGGAATTATAAATCTGGATCTTGGTAAAATAAGTGCCAATATCAAAATTTGCCAATACTAAGTTAAGTGTTGAAAAGTTCCTAAAAATGTTCAAAAATTGCTTTATTTTTTGGTCTTTTCCAAATTATTTACTTGTATTAAAAACAACATAAAAATCTATCGTGCATATTATTATTTATATTATCAATTAATGACTTTGAAAGGCATTAAAGAATCGTTTGTACTGGAAAAAATGACATATCGACATAACCACTTCTTTTACGAAGGTAAAGAAATATAATATTATTTACTTACAATTTTGAAGAAAATAATGCTATTTTGGTAACGTATAATAATCATGTAAAATTATAACACTTAAACCATCGGAGTATATGGAAAAGACGGAAGAAAATAAGTAGGTAACTAAATTAGAAATAGTTTCATATTGTAATTATATGTATGTAGTTTCAACATTAAATTATTTAAAACCAATAAAGACATCTCATAAAATTCGTATTGAATCTAATTGGAACTGCAAACCAGCGCCACATGTTGTAGAATACGCATTCCACGGTGAAATGTATTCCACGGTGAAATGTTCAACGAAGAACTCGTCATTTGATTAAATGTTGCACGAACTCATGTTTCACGTACTGCGGCACACGAATAAGTGTTCTACGTTGAACTGTTTACGTACAAATTTCCGGATACGTTGATTTGGTGGTCTTCAGGAGTGAATGAAATTTTATTTTGTTTTACAGATGTTAGAAGTAGGTATCATTTAACCAATACATGTGCAAATGTGTTACCTAGTGTATTTAATTTTGTGAAACGATACTGCGTGAAATAGGTATATAGTATGTCAGTGTGAATATAAATAACATAATATGCATTATTGAACTGTGCAACATTAATACTTGGTAATTTATGATTTTAATTTATGTAAGAAAATCATTTTGTGTGCGGAACGTGATGAAATGCATGACTGATAAATGAGTATGATTTTTTTGATTTGTATATTCAGCACTACAATTTAAATGCATCTAGCCTCTGTCTTTCTTTCATCTTCACCATCCAAGTCTCAGAAACACATATGCAAATTGGAAAGACAAGATATGCATTTTACTCGTATGATTTTGTGCTCTTTTAAATTGGTAGCGGTTTCGACATATACTTTTTTGTAATTATTCTTATCATCCGGTTCTGTGCCAAAGCGAACATGTTCGCGGATATGGCCGGGCATATAGTGCCGGCCATACAAAAAACGCTGACTTATACGCCTGTCTTTGAAGACAGAATGCCAGTCTCATGCGTTTGTTTTGAATAATTTAAAATTCGGAAGAATATTTATTTATTTATAAAAAAGAGTATTACGGCATTACAGCTTTTGGCCAATGCGCCATAATACATAATACATACAAATATATAAAAATATCTTAAGTAATTACAAATAACAACTAATATGACAAGAAAGTGGAAAAGACAGCATGTGTAAATATTAAAGAAATATGATAATATATACAATTATAAATTTATCCTATTTAAAACGTCTACAAACATTATATAATTAATAAAAAACAAATCAACCTTTATGGTGCCATCAAATAAGCTAATTGCACGATACACAGCATCATGAAACATAACATCTGTCCTGCGACGAGGTATCTTGAAGACCATGGAGCTGCGAGTGATATTGGTGGGAACATGAAAATTAATATTTGCCAGTATATGCGGATTGTAAATGAACCCACGAAGAAGTAAAAAGAAATGCTTTAAAAGAACAATCACTCTTCGGGTAGACAGGGATTGCATTGATAGCATACCCAGAAGAAAACGAGTCGGGAAATTCATTTTATTGTCATTATCATAAGGAAAGAACCCGTATGTTCTTAAGTAGAGAAATCTAAGAAATCTATTGTGGACTCGATCCAGCTTAATTGTGTGCATGAACCTATTAGGACTCCAAATAATGCTGGCATATTCAAGAATACTCAACACAAATGATACGTATAATGTACGTAGCACTCGGACGTTTTCGAATGATTTTGAAACCCTCATAACAAAACCAAGCATTTTGCTAGATCTAGTACTGATGTTAAGAATATGCTGATTGAAAGTGAACTTTGTATCATACAATACTCCCAAATCTTTTATCTCCGTTACCCTACTCAATATTATACCAAACAATGTGTATGGGAACAATAAGGTGTGCCTTGAACGATTGAATGAAATAATATTACATTTGGAGGTAGCGAATTCAAGTTTATTTAAGATAGACCATTGCGAGATAGCATCTAGGTCAGACTGCAACATCGCACAGCATAATGGGGTTTCAATAGTTCGAAAAAGTTTAAGATCATCTGCAAATAGCAAACAAGAAGAATTGGTTATAACTTTGACAATATCATCAAAAAATATTAAAAACAAAATTGGGCCAAGATTTGAACCTTGAGGAACACCAGAGTTTGTTCTAAAAATCCGCGATTCATTCCCATGGTAATCAACAAATTGACGGCGATTTTTCAAATAAGAAGCAAAAAAACATATTATACTATATGACGCGCCAAATGTACAAAGCTTTTGTAATAAAATATCGTGATCAACACGATCAAATGCCTTGGAAATATCTGTGTACACAGAATCAACTTGAATTGACTTATCCATAGAATTTGAAATAAATTTATTATACACTATAAGATTTGTTACTGTGGACCGCCTAAGTCGAAAACCATGCTGCGAATCGGAGAGGCGAGAGTCTATTTGACGGTTGATGTTTATATGTAATATCGATTCAAATAATTGACATGAAGCCGAAAGAACTGCTATTGGCCTATAGTTAGAGATCTCTGATCTAGATCCCTTTTTATGAAGCGGCCTTAGGCGGGTTATTTTCCATGCACCAGGAAAAGTGCTGGATGCTATGATTAAATTAAATATATGTTTAAGCGGAAAGGATATATGTTCGTAACAGCCCTTAACCACATAAGGTGGCAAGCCATCTGGACCAAATGAACTTTTGGGAGACAAATTTGAAAACCCATATTCCATATCTTTCTCGTCAAAAGCTGAGATTTGAATATCTTGCGTTGCAGACGAAGGACCAGCAGAATCGGGGTCAAGTAGCGGTTCTATTGAGCTATAAAGTGATTCAAAATGCTTAGCAAATGCATCAGATATAACATGGTTCTCTATAGGATCATTATTCAACGTCATCATGGCATTGTCTTTTGTAGTACTACTGGAACTAAGCGAATGAATATATTTCCAAAAACAATTAGGATCTGAGACAATATTTCGACCAATCGACGTTAGATATGATTTGTGAGCCGAAGAGATGTCACACTTCAATGAGTTTCTAAGACAGGACAATTTACTATAATCTGCAGTCCGTCTATGTTTTTTCCACAGTGCATGATAATATGCCTTTGACCTTAGATTATAAATAATTTCTGGCGTAAACCACTTAGGATATGAGTACTTCGGTAGATGAACGAGCCGGCGAGGGAAACAGGAGTCCAGACTATTATAAAATTTATTTTAAAAAATAGCTAATGCCGTGTTTACATCAATTTGTTCATATAAAGAGGTCCAATCTGTAGTACTCAAAGAATTATACAGCGCTAAAAAAATTCCATTGCGGATTATGCCTATTCAGTGGAGGAATCGACGAATCATTTCTGTGCGATACATGCTTAAAAGATAAAATTGTGCAAGTAGAGGGATGATAGACATCTTCAGGAACGAGAGGCTCATCACACGCGCTGACCACCGTGCAACCAACGTTAGATAGCACCAAATCAAGCGTCCGACCGAGACTATTTTTCACAGAAGAAAATTGTTTTAAATTAAATAAATTATTAAAGCTGGTATAATCAGATTCAATTATACCAGCGGAATACAAATTAAAATCTCCCAAAATAATTAGTTTTTTGTTGGGCAGTACCAAATTTTCTATTATGTGGAAAAAGTCACTGTATGTAGTCGCTGAGCTGCCGGGAGGGAAGTATACAGCGGCCAAGTACAGTGAACAAAAGTTAAAATTAACTTTACACAAATTAAAATCAAAATCATATTCAGTTAAATTTGATCTGGTTGGATATAAAGTTTGTGTGGATAATGCTACCCCATTTCTAATTGCCAGCAAAACGCCCCCACCTCGTCTACCATTTCGACGGTCTGTTCTATGCACAGAATATTCACTTCCGAACAGCTCATTGGCCGATATGGTGTCGTCGAGCCATGTTTCGCTTAGAGCAATTATCGATGGTCGGGCACACAATATACCCTCTTTAAATGTATTTACTTTAGTTTTTAGGCCTCTTACATTTTGATAATAAATCTCGCATGACCGAGGTGCGGAAGTTGTTGAATGATGCTTATTATAAGCGAGTCATGCTGAGGATGGGTGAGGGATTTCAATTGAGTAGTCCGTCATTGATCGCTCCCTCTGCTCCGCATACAGGCGAGCCGGACATGTTGCACTATGGGTCGGGTGGTCATATGGCCGCTTGTGACGGCGGCAGGCAACGCATTTTGGTGAAGCTTTCTTCACGGGGCAGTCCGCACGGTCGTGGCCTGGTTCGGCACAGTAAGAACAGGTGACGTCTTTTGCCGAGCATGATTTGGCCATGTGCCCATATAAGTGGCATTTATTGCACTTGGTTACCCCTAGATAGTTCTGGAGTGGGAAAGAGTCCCACCCCATGTACAGTCTGTCATCTGCAATGAGAGCAGACCACACCGCGGCAGGTACATACGTGATATAATGGCATCTGCCAGTCCTGGGACCCGCCTTGTGGCTGAGGCGTACGGCCTGGTAGGCCTCCTCAGATAGACCCGTTTGCTCTCTTGTAGAGTTGTAAATTGCCTCCCGAAGCTGGGGTTCTGTAGTGGAAGCCGGCATATTAAAAATAATAATGCGAGGCTGCTTTTTTCCTGCAAGTTTAACACTCAGAGCAGTCTCTGAGGTCTCCAGAGCGCTGACGAGACGCTTGGCCTCGTCCTCAGAGCGGGGGTGTACGATAACACCTCCGTTTCTGACGTTTCTAATTTCCGTTATTTGTACCCCAATATCCCTGGGGTTAAGGGACTTCTTGATGAGCTCTCTTGTCGTTTCCGATCGTTTTTCTCCTTCTCCCGTAGGGAAAAAGAGGACTCCAGGCCTTGGTGCTAGCGGCAACAGCGAAGGAAATGCTGACCCGGTGACAGCAGGTGCCGTGAATGGCGCCGCTGCCGGACGCTGCCGGACGCTGCCGGACGCTGCCGCCTTCCTAACGCAGTAGCCCAGGTGGTATCAATAGGGGGGGGCAGTGATGGTAGGCTCCTTGTTGATTTGTAATGTGGCAGTTTTGAGAGTTTTCGTCTGCTCTCTTAAATCAGCAATGGCCAGGTTTTGATTTTCAATGCTTAATTGCCTATCACGAAGTTGAATCTGCAGGCCCTTAATCTCGCATTCCTGCGCTACGACTTTTATCTCCAGCTTGGCCATGCACAAATTCTGCCTTCCAACAGCCTCGGAAAGGCTTAGTAGGGCATTATGTAGCTTATCTTTAGAGTCAGCC
Source organism: Rhyacophila brunnea (assembly GCF_057557595.1). Classification (NCBI taxonomy): domain Eukaryota; kingdom Metazoa; phylum Arthropoda; class Insecta; order Trichoptera; family Rhyacophilidae; genus Rhyacophila; species Rhyacophila brunnea. Next base: position 34,917,786 of record NW_028232752.1, read on the forward strand.
CTAAGGGAGGAGTGCACTTCATGTAAGCACGTTTGTATGTCATCATAGATGACATTATTTTCAGGCTCGGTTGTGGTGTCCGATACTGCTGAATCTATAACGACGTTGCAGTCGCTTTCGACATCCGACGTACTCGGGGGTGCAGGCTGGTGGCTTCTTTGTTTGGTTTTCTTTTGCTTTGGCTCTCTTTCTCCATCTTCAGCAGTAGAGGCCTTATCTTGTTGTGATTTGGGGCTCTTCGGCGAGCGTTCCTTTTTTGACCGCTCGCGTACGCGTGTTCCGATTCCTGAAGCAGTTTTTGCAGGGCCTGGAATGTCCGGTAGCGATTCCCCACGAGGAGGCGTCCGTTTGAGCGGCATATTACTATGCCTTTGCTGCCAATATGATTTAAATGTCTGAACGGTTGCTACCTTAGGATTTTGCAAGATCACTTAGTTTTACCGGAGTGTAGGTCATTATAACTAAACACTAAGTACGATATTAAATTGTTGCCTTAATCCATAATAATAATAAGAAATTACAAAATTACAATATTAATCTATCCCGTTTATTTATTAACTACAAAATCGTTATTATTAATAATTATTATAAATATAAGATGAACTAAATCGAAACAATTTGTACAACGTTAACAAATTTTTATGAAACACCAAATTTAATTACTAGCTTAACACTAATTTAACGATTTATAATGATCGTTTATGAGCGAAATAACTAATTAAGCAAAGCAATTATTTGTAATTGGACGGCGACATAAATTTATTGAAAACACGTCTGTTCACGCCGAAGACTCAACACCTCTATCAAATACTGGTCCAATAATGAGACATTTAGCAAATGATTGGTTAGTGTTTATGATAAACTTTCAATATACTAAAAAAAAATGCTAAAAAATTCGAGGCCTCTCACTTGCCGCCATACCAAGTCCTCACCCGCCTTTGTCAGAAATATTCGACTCAAGGAATTTGCTGACTTACCTAATGTTTTCCAGCAGCAGTCTGGGTTGCGGTATGCTCCTCTCAGTGGCCTTGCGTATTTTCGTGAAAAGATGACATTCTAAATGCGCACTATTCTTTCCATATACCGATTGTTTTCTTTCCTCCAACAAGTAGTATTCAACACTTGGGACTCTTCTCATAATGTTTGGAGATCTCTGGTGGAATATTTTATGACTGTTGATAATAGTTGATTCATTTGAGAGATAGCAAAGCAGTAACAATTTTTGACATTTATTTACTAATTACGTATAATAAATTTAAAAGAGTTATGAGGATGCAGTGCATTATAAAATGACGCCATGATTTGCCATATTGAAGTCATTTAAATTTAATGATTTATTTTAGGTTATCACTCAACCATCATAATTATATTTTTTTATGAAGATTTGTTATCAGTTTTAAACTTTTATCTATCTTGAATGTCAAAAAAACAATTTTGGAAATAAAACAACTTGAAAAAGCTAAAATTATAAAAGTAGATAGGTATTCATTAAAATGAAATATATACCAAACAGATGACCACCCCCACTTCTTGGCTAATTATCAGTGTCACGGTCCGCTTAATTCGCCTAGACAGCTAAAGGCCGGTGACAGTATTTAAAGAATTTATTAATAAGATGTATTAAAATTTAAGTTCTTAACTATGGAATAAACTTAGAGAGTCAGGAGATGAAAATACAATTTCGAGCTGTACGTTTCGTACAAGGGCACAGTGTACAAGACGGACGAGTCACGCATGACAAAGAAATTGAAATTCGGGAAGCCGGAAGTCAGACAAAGACCCGGTCGACCTCGTATAAAACGGAGGGATAGCGTCAGTTGAGGCTTTATAATTTAATAAAAAAGGGTGAGTTGTAAACTAGCTGTAAATAGTTGGTACCTCTACATCATAATTTCCCATATTGGCACTGAATGGATCTGGAGGGGCATTGAGGAGCAAGTGAGCGATACGAAGTGCTAAAAAAATCGTCGCAATTTTTGATAAGCAAACATTAACATTTCCACCTGACTATTATTGGACAACATCAGGCTTATCTTTCCCATTAGTTATAACTTTGGATGTAGGTATGTGGGGTGGGTGGATGAGGAGTGTGATGTGTGAAGTATAAAGAACTTTTAGTTGCTGGCGGAGATAGTGAGTTTATTTATTATATATTGACAGGTACAGTTTACATAGGTAGATACAGACAATATTATAAGATAGGTAGAGTGACAGTTACACGATTAAGATACAATGAGGAATAAGATAGTTTAGCCTTCGGCGCGACGACACGGAGTGATATTTGTTCCATTTTGATAGCCTTTTTTATTGATCCCATCACAATGAAAAATGCTTACACCAAGTATCTCAATCCTCGGTGAGAAAATACATTTTTAATATAATAAACATTAATAGATGTTACTGAGGTGAAAAAGTGCTTACTAAGTAGTAATTCGATTATGTGAAAAAATTATGCAAGGAAAATGCACGTACTAAACAACATTTAATAAATAATAATTGACTGCAGAGCTTTTAATTACTATTTAATTACCGCATTCAAATAACATGCGAATTATATCGATTAATTAGTGTACAACAGGTGTGCCGTCCGCGTTGAAAGGATTAATTTGAGTCGTATGTCATGGATGCTTGGCTGTCAGTTTTAAAATAAAATTTATACTAAGTTATATTGGAGAGATGACCAAAATTGTGTTGAAACAAAATAAATTGTCTTCCTTAGTGTAGCCCCTGTATACAACCTTATATTTCCCATAAAATTGTAGTTTGGTTTTCCAAATGGATAAATCTGTAACTGTGTGGAAAAATCCCTGAAAAAACAGAAAAAGATTAGATGACGTATCATTCAAAAATAAATATAGTAAATCTTCCTGAGAAATATTTTTTCATAAACACACCACATTTCTCGATGTAGGTACCTACACAAAAATGATGAGTCTGTACTAAATAATTTGACCACATTTTCGAGAGGGACTCTTGTGAACTTTACATTGATAGCAGTCCCAAAACGGTTTATTGTATGGGTAGTTCAATAGAAAAATCTGTTATCTCTGTTGGCGGCATTGTTTATATAAAAAAGAAAATGTTGGCCTGTTTTGATCTTTTGCTTTGCTTACCTACCTACTTACATTTTGTTATTTGCGAATTTATGTGATTGCTCATCTTGATAACGATGATTCATCATTTAAAAAAAAATCTCTTTTTACGCTTGTAACACCAATGCAAGGTATTTGTATCTAAGTTTGGTACTGCCAAATAAATTTGAGAGCACAAAGCACAAAACGAAGCCTGCTACAAAATAATCTGCAATGCGAAATGATTTGCAGATCATTTAACAGCCTTAATTAACCATTTCATTTTTATATATAAGTTCAAAAGAAAGTTTTCTTCAACAACTTTTGATTAGAAGATAATTGCAGGACCATAGACAAGGTTAATATTATCATTTTTTTGTGTTCCTACACTTTGCACAAACAGAATACGTCGGATATTGCTCGGGCTATCTGCAACTTTGGATAATATCAATTATTCTGTGTTTTATTTGCGTAATGAAATAACAGTAGGTATATAATTTGTATAACTAATAAATACCTTTTTAAATTGACAATTTTTATCGACATTGAAAACGTTTTTTATGATGTCATACCATATGGCACAAATATCATTATCAATAATTTTGGTCACGTAAGTATACCTTCGTTTGTCCATTTGTAAATTTCTGTTTTTAGCTTTAAAAAAAAATACCAATAAATTATAGGTGGGTAGGTACTAGAACATATTTTTCAATTTATGGCTGATAAATAGATCACATCTTTGTTATTAATTATCAACCATTAAAAATGAGTAATTTCAATATTACAGACCAGGGAACCCAACATTAATGGGAACTGACTTACTAGTTGTGGTATAAAAGGGTATAGATCTCGAGTGATTAAAATATTTGATAAACTTCAACGCATATTAATGAATATTATCTTAAGGTTCAAATAGACTATATGACGATCGGGCACATATATGCTAAGAGCGTTTTAGTGTCTATGATCAAATCTATGCCATTCCGACATTTATACATACATATTGTATGACAGCTATGACATCGTATTTACACTCTGTGACACCCTATGACACAGGACGCCAACATAAGAAACGGTTTTTTTGACATATATATGACCGATCGTCATAGAGTGTATTTGAAGCATTATTTAATAATTTACCTTAAAGTTTGTCACATAAACATCCTTGAAATCAATCCCATAAAGTCCAACGATTTTATGGCCTAACATAATAAAGTAAGCCCTGCTTCAAACTGCTCCTATACCTGGCAGCGTAAGCCAGTTCCCATTAATTTTGTGTTCCCTGTTACAGACTCATATTATTGAAATTCATATAGTTAGGTAAAATTTATTAGGTTTGATATACTAATATCTACTTAACAATTACTATGCTGTTGACATAGTAATATTTTTTTCGCAAGACTCAGAAGACCTCCAAAGCAGAATGCAGGAACTCGCTGAAGCAAGCAACAAAGTAGGCTTGAAAATAAATGTAATAAAGACGAAAGTCATGTTCAACTCAGGGATCGAAATGGACCGGAGCGCACCGGAGCGCCGTTCCGGTTCGTAAAATCGATAAAATTATCTCTCCGTCTCGTGGAAAAAATATTTTGACCGTCTGAGCTAGATGTAACATATTTATTTTTATGAAGTACACATAAAATTTGATAACTATGTAAATATCTTCAGAAAATTGTCGAGCGCTCCGGTTCGTAAACTTTTCCATTTCGAGCGCTGGTTCAACTGCTTTGCGGGCCAAAAAGAGATCCTCATCAATGACACTCAGCTCGAACAAGTGAAAAACTACATTTATTTTATCTGGGACAACAAGTGTCTATAGATGGGTGTATATTTGATGAAATTGTTCGAAGAGTAAAGCTGGGCTGGAGTGCTTATGGTCATCTCAATAATGTCTTTAAAAATGACCTCCCACTGTGCCTAAAGCGCAAAGTGTTCAACCAGTAATCCCGTAATCATGAAACATGGACCTTAAGTAAAATAGAGATCCAGAAACTTAGAGTAGCACAGCGTGGTATGGAGAGGTGCATGCTGGGCATAACGCAAAAGTACAAAAAGCGGAATGATTGGATAAGAAAACAGACAAGGGGTTTGCGATGTAATAGAGCTCGCTAAAAACCTCAAATGGAAATGGGCTGGACACATAACTCGAAGAAGAGAAAATCGCTGGACAAATCTAGTCATCCAGTGGTACCCAAGAGGTACAAAACGTCCGCATGGTGGACCTAGAGGCCGCTGGATCAAAGTTCTGCGGAAGTACATGGCGACGCAACGCTCAGGACGCGAAAAAAGTGGAATCAGCTTGGAGAGGCCTTCATCCAGCAGTGGATAGATCCAGGCTGATGATGATGATATACTTATAAGCGTTATTTTTTTATCTGATATGTGACATTTTTTACAAGATCTTTGCATACAACTTGACACTTGTAGAAATGGTTCAAATGTTATATATGGACCTAATTTGATCGGTATAGTCCCATTAATCATTTTGTCTCGGTTTATAATATTATAGTATGTATTTTCTGATCTGTGAGATCAATGATTTATTTGAACCCTAAACACCATTTATTGTGTTTTCAATCATGAACAATGTTTGGTCAGAAGATTAAGGTAGAATGGCTGAATCAACAGTCAAAGGTATCTTGGTGTGTAAAATCAACATAGATCTATTGTGTGCTAGATCTAGAATTTTTTGAAAAAAATAAAATTAATGATTGGATGATTACATCATTAATAATTGTTTCTGATTTTAATTTTGACATGATTGGCCATTGAAGGTCATATCGTCTAAATCATGCCAAAGTCACCAATGTGCAAAATGACACTTGCCAGACAGATAATTATTGGTCATTGAAGGTCATGTCTAGAGCTTCCAAACCGCCGAAACCGGCTAACCGTGTAACTGCATGTTTTTTAAATAACTGAAACCGGGTAATTTTACTCGCCTGATATGTTAACTTCCATTTCTTGTAAAAACAAAAAAATGTTAATACAAACCTCCACCAAGTGGAGGCCCATATGAAGCATTTATGAGCTTATTAGAATCGGAAATTGTCAAAAGATAAAAATATTTTGTCTATATAGGTACAGTCGAACTCGGTTATTAGAATCTCGGACATAGCGAGATCTCGGATGTAATGAGGTAACATTCGTTGACATTTGGTTTATGATTTTCTCTATACATTTATTCACTATTAGCAACTTATCGGATATACCGAGCTAAAATACTGTTAATGTGTCGATCGTTTAAAAAGATTTCGATCCTAAGCAATAAAATCCGATCGGACAGGATGCCGCCGGGGACGGATTACGTTTATGACACTAGTTCAGTATCTTTTGTTGTTTTCGTCGACAATAATGAAAAAGTATCAACGCACATGGTTGAAAAATCCAAGGTTTGTGAAGTCCGTAGGTACCTACCAGCGTTCATTACAATAAACAACTTCTTTTGTAGTTTAGAAGGCCATGCTTGTTTTGGGGATTTTTACGATGGTTTTCAGATTTCTCGACTTTTTTTGTTATGTGTCATCTTCCTCGTAATAACCAAGTTCGACTGTATATCTTTTGGCACATATTATAATATATACACAATAGGTATGTTGTGTAATAATATTGATATTTTGTGTTGAATTATAATGTTTGTCTACTTATATCAATTATGATGTAGATATTAGCGGTAAATGGTAATATTAATTGCTTGTGGAGATACTCTATGAACAATACATACATTAGGTATATATATGTACACCAACAATTTGATAAATTATGTATGAAACAAATATCTAATAAAACATATTATCAAATTAGGTTTATGAAACTGATTGAATCTTTGCAGGCAATAAGTACCTACATGGTATGTGGTATGCGGTAGTGCAAAGTAGACTTCGATTTTTATAAGCTGGCGTACACGTCATCGCGTTGCATTGACGATGGGGTTGGCGGGGGGGGGGAGGGGGTGGACGTAATGCAGTGTTAAGATGCTGAAGCGGGGAGAATTTAGGAATTTAGTTCTGTAAGTTCATAAAAGAACCACGATGACGTATACGCCAGCTTATAGAAATCGGTCTCTAGTAACTATGAAATATTATAAACATATTGCAGAGTTACACCAACATATTTATAATATAGAAGTATAGTTAAGTCAAATTTTGTATACGCTTGCGCAATAAATATAAGATTATCAAATTAGTGCTGATTTTTAAAGGTGGCAGCAATTTTTTTCCGATTCCCACCAATATTGACATTTGTGTTCAATATTGTTTGGCTAATCATCATGGAAAGATATACAGTTGTACAGCGTTTACAAATTGTAATTACAGCAATAATGAATCTATTCGAGCTACGTTTCGGGCTTTACGTGAAATTTATGGTCAAAATAATCGAACAAATCCAGAACAATCAATTACACATCGTTCTCAAGAACTTGGACTTTCTAATGAACCTACTTGGAATATTCTTCAAAAAGATTTGCATTTGAAAGCGTATAAAATATAGTTAACAAAAGAACTTAAATGACTGACCATTTGGTGCGTCGAAATTTTGCTGATTTGGCTTTAGAGCAACTTGAAACAGACCCATTTCATGAAGAAATCATCTTCCAGAAAATGGAAGTCGAGGTGGTCGTAAGTCGAGAACTCACTGTATTTTAAAACTTTTTTCGTTTAAACCGGTTAGCTGCCATTTCTTCCAGAATAAACTAAAAACCGGATAGTATTTTTACCCTGGTTCATTGGATACCCTAGTCATATCATCTGAATCATGCCAAAGTCACCAATGTGCAAAATGACACTTCTGAGATCATTGGCCATTGAAAGTTATTGTGCTTTACATAATATTGTGAAACATAAAAAAAACGTTTAAAACATTACCGTAATATCTTTCACATCTTTTCAAAACGTTACGTTAACTTCCCATAGTTCGCGATTGTCAGCAGTTTTATATAATTTATGACTAACTTCAGTGGCATTAGTTTTTTTTGCTCCATAACATATTTTTAAGCTTATAATATTTTGTTTATAGGGTCCCTGAAAACAGTTAAATTGAATAATATTTTTTAATTTGATAAAGTGGTGGTCCGATTGGTAGAGCGCTTGTCTCTGAGAGAGTGGGTCGCTAATTCGATTGCATGGCTGCCAAACAAATGCATTTCAATAATGTTTGGAAAACAATTTTCAATACCTACTGTTTGAACCATTGCAGAGGCCCAACGGGCTTGGCAAATGGCTGATAACCATTTATCATAAAAAATCTTAGCCTATGGTCAAATAACCTTCATTTAGTGGAAGCCCATATGCTCCACCTAGGAGGCTAATTATTTTCTATTATTATAATTATTAATTAGTTTTGCCAATGTTTTTATTAATAATATACTGCTTGTTGTAAAATGTAATTCTACCATGTAAATACTTTCTCAATGCCTCCGGCAGAATACCAAAAAAAATTGGCCTGGTTTCAAAACGTTAATTTTGGTGATCTCTAAAAAATAATTTACATAATAGTGTTATAAATAAACCTCCATAAATAGCTCAATGTCAAAGGTATTAGTGATCCGATACAACTTGCCTAGTATGAAGAAAAATACTAAAATTTGGTTCTCCAAACCTTCAGGCCAAATAGGGTTTTACAAATTTTACAAGATAAAGCAATGATGTTTATTTCTTTTACAGAAAATATGTTATGGCATTCCACCAAGACTTTGGGCTAGCAACATTAACAGCTGTTTTTCAATAACTATTACATTATATTATATAAATTTTTGTGTTTTTATTTCAAAATATTTTCTTTAGCGCAGCGCTGTACAACTGGCGGCCCGCCAAATTTTTTTTGTGGACCGCGAGCTGTACAGCAAATTTTTCATTAAACATTGGGGAGAGAATTACCCACCATAGATTAAAATATGAAAACATTTCATTATAATACTGAATATTAAAAATACTTTTTCAAAACAATGAATACTGCTTAATTTTTCCAGCTTGAAAAAAGCATAAATTTGTTGATGGGAATTAAAATATTGCGTTACAAATAAATAAATATGACTAATTAAAATTTTTACAAAAAAAATGAATAACTTAATAATATTATTGTTTTTATTATTATTAGTTATGTGTTATTTTTATTTTTTAAAAAAAAATAACTTTTGAGTGGACATTAACTGACTTTTTATTTACCTATCCTCTTTGGCCCCGAAATTTTTGCTAAAGAAAATATGGCCCGCGGCCTAAAGGAAGTTTGACAGCGCTGCTCTAGAGGATGGATACTGGCATTTAGTACATTAACAGAATTTCTTTACAATATTTTACTTGTAAAGGCTCGATGAAATTGAGCTACTTTACAAGCTGCTAGTCGGCGAGTTTGAAAGCGGTCGAGTCAGCTAGTGCGATCGTGATGATGACACACAAAACTTTCCACTCGCTCAGAAGCCAACAAGCTAGCGAGTTGAAACCATATGTTGCTTCTCTAATTTGCGGTGAATGTAAATAAAAAATGTTAATAAAAGTTCATTGGGATTTACGCCAGACCCCAATATTGAAAGGGTACATACGATATTATACTTTATGTATCTTAAAACGTCATTTTTGGTACTACTTGACAGGATGCATTGAGCAGTTCGTTTTTTTACCGGCAGGCCACTATCGCTCTACTGCGCAGACGCAGATCGGCCCACACGCCAGCGAGTGGCGAGTAAAGTAGCCTGGCTTTCAACTTTTATCGGTAGATTGTTTACAATCTGCTTGTTAGCTAATTCGACGAGGGCAAGTTTACAAGCAGATTGTAAATTCGCCGGCTTGTAGCTTGTAAAGTATCTCAATGTCATCGACGCGTTAGCTATTTTCAAGGAAGAATGAATAATATAAAACAACGCAACATACAACGATACCATCAAGTAGACCACCTCTCTTTGCGAATACATATGAACACATTAAAATATTGTAAATCACTAAAATAAAAAGTCCCCACTTCATAATAAATTTGATTCGATATGAATTGTTCATGATGTCGGACACGAAATAAATTTAAATAATGGAAAATGGTTTCTTTATAATAAAATTTAATTCACATAGTTCAATTTTAATTCATATAGGTATGTATAAAAAATATATATACCTACTTATTATAATATTACAGACAAAACTAATGACAATAATTGTATGTTTCGCAATAAAAATCAATGATTCTAAAACTCCCTAGAGAGATTAGAAGGCAAATATTTAATCAACAAAAAAAAACTATTTATAAATACCTCCTTGAATGCCTAGGAATATTGAATTAATCCTGAGTATATAACATACATTTTATTGTGGAGTTAAAGCTTTGTTGCAATAATAAATTTGTTTTAAAAAAATATAACCAGTAGAAATGACAAGTCAGAAATATTCGACTCAAGATGTCGCTGACTAACCCAATGTTTTCCAGCAGCAGTCTGGGTTGCGGTATACCCGTCACAGTCGCCTTGCGTATTCTCGTGTGAATAATATGACAGTCAAAGTGTACACTATTCTTTTCACTTACCGATTACAGTAAACTCCCGATTATCCGTGTGGGGATTATCCGGTTTGTGGATTATCCGTAGACGATACGGTGTATACAACTATACAATAGCTCTTAGGAAAATTCGAACTGATGTTAGAAAATCATTAAAAGATTCCTGCAAACAAACCAAAATCACAGATTTTTTAATTAAATATTGAGTATTAAACATGTTAAAATAATTGTCTGCTTTAGAAATGTATAATAATATGTAATATTTTAAAAAGAATAAACCATAGTTTGGATTATCCGTGTTTTTTTTTATCCGGGCCACCGCCCCCCACCATTAGCCCGGATAATCGGGAGTCTACTGCATTTCCTTTTCTCCAATGAGTAGTCTTCAGCACTTGGGACTCTTCTCATAATGTTTGGAGATCTCTGGTGGTATATTTTAATGACTGTTTATAATAGTTGATTCATTTGAGAAAAAGCAAAGCAGTAACCATTTTAGACATTTATTTACTAATTAAGTACTTATAATAAATTTAAAAGAGTTATGAGGATACAGTGCTGTGTTGCCAACCGTAATATAATTTTGGTCCGCGTACTATGTATGATATAAAACAGGTATAGTACGCCCAAAATACTATAATTTTGAATATAGGAAAAAATATGTAAATGTACTAAAATTTCGATATTTCTGTTCGATAATTGGTGCAAAGTACTATTATTTTCGCAATATTAAAAGATTTGGAGAACGTAAAAAAATCCCTTGACTGGTGTAAAATTAATTTTTATGAATTCTTCGGGAAGCATTTTTGGTCGGAAGAGGTAGATACCTAAATAAAAAGGTGTCTCGAAGTTTCTCAAATTCTCCGTTATTTTTTTCTGAGAAACAAAAAACCTATAAGTACATTTTTCAACAGCTGATGACAACGCGTACTATATTTTTTCCCCAAATACTATAATTTTATAATATAGTACTACTAAACTATAACTACTAGAACTATAATTCCACTTTGAAAATATGGAATTATAAAATGACGCCATAATTTGCCATATTGAAATTATGAGTCATTTAAATTTAACGATTTATTTTAGGTTATCGCTTAAGGGGACGCTCTACAGAATTGCCCTTGAGAATTGAAAATATGATTTTTTTACATGTGGTCCGGAATTGTTGCTCTACTGGTAATATGCAAAGGTCGCCGATAATGCTTTGGTCTAAAGTAATAATAATGATCTCTTATTTAATTTAAATCATAACACTGTCAAAGTGTATAAAATATGGGGTGACCAAAAAATGATATCTTCTAATATACGTAAATGTTACTAAATTCAATTTGTTAATCAGGTGTTTGGTGGAAAACATTGCAACCAATATGATGGATAGCCACGATATAAACTTAATAATAATATATTAATAACGTTTTAACCTGAAATTGTCCGAGAGGATGTTGAAATACATATCTACCTACATCTTTATTTCATGTGCTATCCAAAAAACATTATTAATGAATAGTATTTATTTTGAATATGTAAGACCTATTACATAACTATTTAAAAAAAAATGGGTACATATTGTTTAATTCTAATGCATATTTAAAAAAAAATTAATATAGTGATGTCTGTTTATTATAAAAGAAAGTGACTTTTTATTAAAAGAAATGGAAATATAATTAATTATATTTTCATTTCTTTTAAAATGGAATTCTACCAAGTAAATGCTAACTCAATTAATGACTTTTTATTACTTACCCGATTAGTTTAATTAATTTAGTCTGACACTTTTACAAACAAGTAACGCAACTTTACTTTCAGTTGGTAGGTACAATAATTATTAATTAATAAAAGCCAATGCAAGAAATAATTTATACTCATAAAAAATGGTCACCCATAGATTTTTTTTATTCAAAGCTAGCGATCGCAGAGAACAAGACAAAAAAAACTGCCGACTTTATCGAATCAATCACCCAGGGATGTCGAAGACGTCTTACTTGTTTTTATGATAAATTGTTTTTAATTGTGTGCAATTTGGCGGGAAAATATAATATATACAGTTGCTTACCATTCGGTTATCCCATGAGCTGGGTTTTGTTTACTCTTTTGCTGACATCCTACAGTTTTATCTGATATTATAAAAGTCACACAGTACAACAGTGTTTAAATCTAATATGTAATTGCACCGGTTTAATTAAAAACTATAACGAAATTAACATTTTAATGATTTACAGATTTTCCTATGTTATATCAACTTAATAGCAATTTTAATGAGACCAGATACATATTACGATATATCCAAAATACACATCATCAGATAATGTGTGAAATATTTTGATAAGCAAAAAAATAAGAACAATACAAAAATAACATAACATAATCAGCTAGTCTTTTCATAATTATTTTAGATGAATGTTGTATGCCGTTTGACGCTTGGAAGTATGTAATTATTCCATCTGTACAGTAAGCTATTTTTAACTTTAAATTTTTTGACAGCCCTGTATTCGTTCGGCGGGCTTCAGGTTACGTCGCATACATGTTATGTTTGAAGGGAATAATAATAATGATATTCGTTCGACCGAGAATTGTAATTAATAATTATTGCGTTTCTTAAAATAAATCCCCGATGGTTAGAGGTTTTTGAGGTTAGACTGAATTAAAATGACGTCCTTTCAACGCTGAGGTTTATTTCTGACTAAACTATGAATGACCTTGTTCCTGTTCAGCTGAGTCTTAAGCATCATAATAATATTTTGGGAGGATTTTTTGTTATAAAAGTATTCATTAAGGGGGGACATGCTCGTCGAAGGTCAAAATTGAGTTTTTATTGTATTTTCAAACCATGATCCTGGACACTCCTTAAACGTTGTAGATAATCTATTTATATAATTTTTAAGCCTTATTATCCTTTATAGTTATTTTAAACATTTGATGACTGCATGAAGTATTTTTGTTACATAAAATAGTATTCTTTTAAACCTCTCGCTCTAATGTTTTAGAATATAGTCATATTTCGGTACATAACTGTGCAGTGGTGTTAAGATTTTTTAAATTTATTAATTTTTAAACGCATTTATAAAACCATTAGTATAATTTATTATCAGATAATTTTTGTAAAATATTCACGATAAAAAATTATTTTGATAATCTCTCTGATCCCAAATTTGACAAGAATTAGGCATTTTATTTTTCAAAAAATCGGCAAGATTAACACATTTGAAGATGATTCTAAAGATATTTATTATAAACTATGTCTTTGACCATTCAAGTGTGATACACATCTTATGAATAATGATTGCTTTATAATAATTATTGACCTAAGAATAAGGTAGTGTTTTTTTGAAATACGCCATTTCTTTTGTCATTCCCTAGTAGTTAAGCTACAACATACGACCGTAGCCATAAATTGACAAACTTTAATTAAAGTAGGGAGTAAAATTATGTTAACTCGCGTGTTTGAACATGTACCTAACCGAATTAATTTTTTATTTTTTTTAAACGGTACATGTTCAAACACGCGCGTTAATATCATTTTACTCCCTACTTCAATTATAGTTTGTAAATGTATGGCTACGGCCGTATGTTGTAGCTTAACCACTGGGGAATGACATAAGAAATGGCGTATTTCAAAAAAACACTACCTTATTCTTAGGTCAATAATTATTATAAAGCAATCATTATTCATAAGATGTTTATCACACTTGAATGGTCAAAGACATAGCTTATAATAAGTATCTTTAGAATCATCTTCAAATGTGTTAATCTTGCCGATTTTTTTAATAATAAAATGCCGAATTCTTGTCAAATTTGGGATCACAGAGATTATCAATATAATTTTTTATCGTGAATATTTTACAAAAATTATCTCGTAATAAATTATGCTAATGGTTTTATAAATGCGTTTAAAAATTAATAAATGTAAAAAATCTTAACACCACTGCACAGTTATGTACCAAAATATGACTATATTCTAAAACATTAGAGCGAGAGGTTTAAAAGAATACTATTTTATGTAACAAAAATACTTCATGCAGTCATCAAATGTTTAAAATAACTATAAAGGATAATAAGGCTTCAAAATTATATAAATAGATTATCTACAATGTTTAAGGAGTGTCCAGGATCATGGTTTGAAAATACAATAAAAACTCAATTTTGACCTTCGACGAGCATGCCCCCCCTTAAAATGAAATTCCTAACTCAAATGAAATTGCAAATAAACTTACTAGATTGCTTACTGTTATTAGCAACCAAATCAGTAAAAGTTATAACTAACGAGAAAAATGAGCCTGGTGCTGTCCTAACAATTTGTCAAGCTTGAAATGTCAATATGTCAAAGTATCAAGAGTCAGGTGAAAATATTAATGTTTGCTTAAAAAATATTAATGTGACGATTTTTTTAGCACTTCGTATTGCTCACTTGCTCCTCAGTGCCCCTCCATATCCATTCAGTACCAATTTGGGAAACCACGATGTAGAAGGTACTAACTGTGTAACTATTTACAACTCGCCTTTTTTTTTATTAAATTATAAAATTATAAAGTCTCAACTGAAGCCTATTATTTCATTTTCTTCCTGACGCAACAACCCTGTGGGTCTTGGCCTCCTCCAATATCTGCCTCTGTCCAGGTCTGTCCAAAGCTGCTTCCCTTCAGTCTAGAACGCCCAATGTTATTAAAGCCAACTCGACACTATCCCTCCGTTTTGTACCAGGTCGACCGGGTTTTTGTCTGCCTTCCGGCTTCCCAAATGTCAATTTCTTTGTCATGCGTGACTCGTCCATCTTGTCCAAATGGCCCAGCCATCTAAGGCGGTTCAATTTGATAGCATGTAGGTACAATGTGGCCTTGTACAAAGCGTACAGCTCAAAATTGTATTTTCGTCTCCTGACTCTCTAAGTTTATTCCATTATTAAGAACTTGAATTTTAATAAATCTTATTAATAAATTCTTTAAATACCTACCTATCTCAATATTGTCATATAAAACTTATTTGATCATACTATTATTTATACTATTGCTTAGAATTTAATGTAATTGACAATGACGTCGTTCCCTTAAATTCCCTACCTGGTCACAATATGCATTTTAACTATTTTAGTTAGGTAATATTTTCTCTAGAATAATCTCTCTATACGTATTTTACATTTGCTACCAATATATCTAGCATATTTTATTATATATCACAATTACGGTTTAATGTTTCCTGAATATTTTGACTAGGTTCGTCCACTGATAGTCTTTTCTTTGAGCTATATTTTTTTTTCGACCATGTCCGATCCTAATATGATCATATGGGCCTACACAGAGTGGAGGTTTGTATTGACAGATTTTTTTTTATTTTTAGGAGAAATGGATGTTAGTCACATGCTCAACCTAATAGGTCCATACTATGACTCAAAACACAAATTGAAAAACAATACATACTGTACATAATGTGTATTTGCCAGACCCAGGATTTGAATCTGGGACCTACGACAATATAAGCCGACGCGTAAACCGCTCATATTTGATATCAGTCCCAAAACGATTTTAGTGTATTTGAATAATAATTGGTACTAATTATAGAAAAATCTATAATTTCTGTTGGCAGCACTGTGCATATAAAAAAAGGAAATGGTGGACTGTTCTGATCTTTTGATTTGGTTACAGACTTACGTACATGTTGTTATTTGCGAATTCATGCGATTGCACATATAGATAACAATAATTATCGAGAACGATGACATCGTTTAAAAAAATCTCGTTTTAGACATGTACACCAGTGCAAAGCATTTTTATGTAAGAGCGGTCCTGCCAAATATAGTTGAGAGCATAGTATGTGTGAAGCTTGCTATAAATGAATCTGCAATGCGAAATGAGTTGCAGATCACTGATCATTAGCCTTTATTAACCATTTTTTAGTTTTTCAATTAGATGAAAGTTTTGTGTGTACCTATCAACCCACAGTGGCCGAGCGGCATAAGCGTTGGACTATCACGCTGTGGGTCTCAGGTTCGAATCCTGGGTCTGGCAAGTACACATATTGTTTTTCAGTTTGTGTGTGAGTCAGGGTATGGACCTAATAGGTTGAGCAAGTGGCTGACATCCATTTCTCGTAAAAAAACAAAATCTGTTAATACAAACCTCTACTCTGTGGAGGCCCATATGATCCTATTAGGATCGGACATGGTCAAAAAAAAAAAAAAATCAATTAGAAGATATTATGCAGAACCATAGATAAGGTTAATATTCTCATTTTTCTGTGTTCCTATACTTTGTACAAACAGAATATATTGGACATTACTCTGGCAGCTTTGGATAATATTATCATTTCAGTAATTACAATAGGTATATAATTTGTATAACTAAGAAATACCTTTTTAAATTGACAATTTTTATCGACATTCATAACAGTTTTTAAAATGTCATACCATATGGCACAAATATCATCATCAAAAATGTTGGTCACGTAAGTATACCTTCCATTTATCCATTTGTAAATTTTGGTTTTTATCTTTAAAAAAAAAATACAAATAAATAATAGGCACAGTACTCTCTCAGTAATACGCCACCCTAAAAACCAGACAAGTGTCCAATTAGTAAAAGCGACGGATTATAGTGCATACATACAAAATAAAGTAAAAATTAAAACAGGTATTTCGTAAAAATAGTTTTTTTTTTTGAGAAATTTGTATTTACTAAATTATACATATTTATAAACTAAATATTAAACAAAAAATCACTTGACACAACAAGTTGTTCAGTGGGGCAGATATTCTGAATGGCTTAGGATTCCTGGCTTTCCCTATGACCAAAAGCTTCATTTTGTGTGTCCCGGTTGCATTGGCGTAATCGTGATGCGGTCTTTGGGCACTTTCCTTCCTGGTACATTACTTTCTTCGTGATGAGCATACGTTTTACGAAGAAGTTTCCAAAATACCATCTCATCTGTGTTGTACATTTGTACGCTATGGACTACTAAATTTGACAATCGAATACCGGCCAATTATAGAGCTTGATTTTGTGCTTTCAACTAGTAAAAATAACGGCGGATTATAGTAGTTGACGGATAATCGAGCGGCAGATTACTGAGAGTGTACTGTACTTGAATATTTTCAATGACAGCTGACAAAAAGATCACATATTTTTTGTCAATTACCAACCATAATATGAGTAATTTCAATGTTTCAGACCTAGGTGTGGTATAACAGGGCACAGATCTTGGGTGAGGAAAAATATGGGAGAACCTTAAATGTATGTTAAAGAATATGTTACTTTCAATACTCTATATAGGCGGCTCTCGTGGTGCAGTGCGTAAGGCGTTTGCCTTCCACCCGAGAGTTCCTGGGTTCGATTCCCGGTCAAGACACACAATATTTATGTGTTTTTCTCAAAGCCTGGGTGTTTGTGATTGTTCAAAATTACTAACAACCACCTTGTACGAAAAAGCAAGGACATGGTTATTAATAATTCTAAAAAAAAAAATAGTCTGTATATTAATAATACATATGCATTAAAGTTTGCAAGTAAAAATAACGCGAATTTTATGTTTGGGGATAGTCAGCACGCTTCGAGTCCCTTAGTTTAAAACTGCTAACATACCTGGCAGGGTAAAACAGTTCCCATTAATTTTGTGTTCCCTATTATAGACTCATATTTGAAATTCGTATAGTAAGGTAAATTTTAAATGGTTTGACATATTAATATCTAAGATGAAATGAGCGTTTTTTTTATTTATCTGATCTTTTTACAAGATTTTTGCATAAAATTTGACACACGTGTATAAAAGATTCGCCATCCCTGCCCTATTTTCACAAATCATCAATCTCCCACTACCCACCCCCTTAAGATGTCATATTATATATGGACGGCCATTTATCACCTAGAACAAGCATGCCCAATCCGCGGCCCAAATGAACTTTTTGCGGCCCAAGGCCTAATTGAAGTGTTCAGCTTTCTATGTTTTGCATTTTGGTATTCATACAATACAAAAAAAATCTGTTAAATTTACCACGTTTATATTAATATTTTGTAAAATTAGAACTTTCTTGTTGTGATGCGTGCTAGTACCTATTTTTATCCTTATGCTGGCTCCACACATACGGAGTGTGTATGATATACACTGATACCGCCTAAACCATGGCATCCTCAGAAGATCCAAGGCCACGAGGCCTGAATCATCATTGGGCTGATTCATGCAAACATGAACAGATCGACTGCGAGGCAAATTTCTAGCCCGTAAGCAAATAGTAATTATTAATATCATTTTTTTAATATTATTACCTACATTTCATCCAATTTTGACCAATATTGGAAGCAAAGTTCCCAGCCATACAATGTACCTAGCACCTAGAATATCTGATTTGAGATTACTTTGAAAAAATATGTATTTGTACCAGTGGCGATTCTCCCTTGAGAGCGCTGGAGCGGTGCACACCCACCCACTCAATTTATGCGAAAAGACTTTTTTTAAATGAGTATTTAATTTATATTTGATTAATTAAAAGTGTTCTGATCTATTACCGTAGTCATTAATTCATATACAAAAACAAATTCTAATATGTGTTTTTAACCGGCTATTTTAAATAATAATATTATATGTTGATGGGAGCGATATTCGCCATCGCTTGACCAAAGCGCCCAGTAATCTTATTTCGATTTCTTTGCAATGAGAAAGAGCGTCGTCTGTCGCGTGGAATTGCAATGCGTAAATATTTTTTCTATGTGCTCGGGAGCGACAGTTTCAGTCGCTCTCGGCCCGAACGCAGATTCATCGGTTTTAAAACAATACAGCCCGTATCACACATACAATTATTGTTTGACAATTTTTATTCAATATTATTATAAAAATAAATTTTTTTCACAGTAACGCATTTAAATTTCCGCACATGTTGACAACATTTCTCAAATTTAGGCGAAGTACAATTTAAAAATAAACTTCAAGTTTTTTTTCAGTTTGAAAACTAAATTCACAATGTTTATCAATTATGATATCTCTCCAAACTAGCTCTGTAATACGTCTGACTTTTTAGATAAAAATAAACTCAAAAATGAATTGTCTGTTATTTACAGCTTGGATAATTTTTATAATGCTGACACATTTACGGAAACGGTTTTACTATTAAATTTAATTTTTACTATTCCGATGACATCAGTGGAAAGCGAAAGATGTTTTTTCACACTCAAACGGATCAAGTGTTTTAGTAGAAACACCATCGCGCAATCAAGATTGAACGCATTATGTATACTCAGTATCGAAAAAAGAATGATACAAGAGATTCCTGACTTCAACAAACGCGTAATTGAAAAATTTGTGTCGATGAAAAACAGAAGAATGGATTTCTCATACAAATGAACAATAAATCCCGGTCACTGCCAGATACGAGATATTTCGGTAGTACTAATAATTCGGTCAAAACAAAATAGTTCGTGTCAACCAGTTTGTGTTAAAGTTTAAAATCCATTTTTTTCAAGAAAAACTGTTTTAAGAGGTACAACAAATAATAAATAGTGAGTTATTTATGATTTCTTTTAAATGTACTAAATTAAATAAACCAATAGTTTTTTTTTTTTTTTGGTGAAGTTTTGATGAAGGCAAATGCCTTTTTTTTACGGCAGTCAAAAGGTGAAAAAAGTGAACTCCCAGTAAAATAGCTCACCATCGCCACTGATTTGTACCTAGTTCAAATATTTCAAAATATGTAGCTAACAAGCAAAGAAATGCAGAAGGTAGTAATAATTCCAAGAAATTCACAGCCCCTTTCCAAAGCATGTACCTAGAAAAGGTCTGAAATATGAGACCTGAGGTACCTACTTACAAGCCAGGTACATATGCCAGAGGCTGTTTTTGTCATTTTTCAGAGATAGAATAATTGTGAATTGTTTGTTGGGTATTATTACTACCTACTCTGCCCTACCAGCCCCTATTAGGGTCATTCGGTTTTCGGACTCTCGAGCGTGACGTCGGCTGTGGCGCCGCGCTCGCCGGCGTCACCGCCATTTTAAATTTTTTTTTTTTTTTTTAAATATTTTGTACGCTGTACTTTACTGTATTTATATTCCGAACAATAAACGCCCTGTTTTCGCCTGTACTTCCGCGTTGTCAATCAACATAAACATGTCCCCGGAAGAAGAAGCAGACGATACCATAGTGACATGATATGCCGTTACATCATCACGGGGGGTCCAGCGCTCATCCATCACCCCCCCCCCCCCCCTTTCGGAGGTGACAACACGACCATTCAACTGCGATGCGCGTCGGCTAAATTACCAGTCAATATGAAAAAGATATCAAATAATATACAAAAACAAGTTGTAAGGTAATAAAATATTTTGAAAAAGTTCTTTGTTTTTTTTTTATATGTGTGGCCCATCTAAGCTCAGAATATTTTTTTAGGCCCACCAAACGATTTGGGTTGGGCTGATTTGGCCGAGATTGTCGTTTAGTTTTTTTACACGAATGTGCCACATTTTGGCTCATTTTTATTCAGTATTTACGCAGTTTCGTGAAAAGTAAGATCATTACTTCACCCATTTCTAGAGCCAGTAGCACTTCTGGTCTGTGGATAATAAAATTTGATGGATTTCTAGCACATCCATGCACTTAAATCAAATTAGCCAAGAAATCAGGTTCATGCCTTTGGCTCCATTGGAACGTTATGTTTTACATAATATTGTGAAACATTAAAAAATAAACATTACCATAACCCCCCTTTCACACCTTTAAATAGTGTTGAGTTAATTTCCCACATTTCGCGATTGTCAGCAGTTTTATATAATCTATGACTGATTTCAGTGGCACTAGTCCTTTTTGTTCCAGAACATGATTCTAAGCTAATAATCTTTTGTTTATAGGGTCCCTGAAAACAGTTAAAATTGAATATTATATTTAAATTTGTGGTGGTTTCATTGATAGTGTTTGTTTCTGAGACCGTGAGTTGCTAATTCGATCCCACAGCTGACAAAAAAATGCAATTATTATAATGGATATGGCAAATGGCTAATAACCATTTCTTGTAAAAATTTCAGCCTATGGCCATATAGCTTTCATTCCGTGGAAGCCCATAATATGAGCTTATTAATATAAGCATATTATGATCCGTACATAGGTATAAATAAACCTCCATAAGTAGCTCAATGTCCAAGGTGTTAGTGCAACTGGCCCAGTTTTGCGAAAGATACTAAAATTTTGGGTAGACATAAATCAAATTTTTGGCCAAATTAGGTTTTACGAATTCTACAAGATAAACCAATGATTTTTATTTCTTTTACAGAAAATATGTTATGACTAGAGACCGGATTATATGCATTTGCATATTTAGCCCATTCTCACCGTTTATTGCATATTTTACCTAAAATCTAGTGATGATGCATATTTTCACTATATTTTATATTTAGAGGCCATCAAAATTGTAGTAAATGACATCGATAGTGCAGAGGCTATGGCTGAAATAAATAAATACACTGAAAAATCCAAGACAATTGAGAGTCATCTATCGTCAGAATTTAGAAGTAGTTTTATTTTATTTAGTTAGGTTTATAACCAGGGACGGCTCTTGTATAGGAGCAAATGTGCACTGATCTCCCAAATTATTATGTAATAATATGCACGTATTCAAATACCTACATATTGTAATAATTAATTATTGTAAAATATCTTTAATTTGTCACCCGTCCGCTACGCGCATCACTGTACGTATTTCTAGCGTATTTTTAACCGGCCGCTGAGCTGGATGTATGTATACATGTACGTCTTTCATAGTATTTGTTGATTGTTCGAAAGAGCATCTGTAGACGATTTTTTTGCATGCTGCCGATATGTACCTCACTGAACGTACAATTTTTACCTTGCATTGTGCAATGTGCTCCCTCCTAGTGCTTCACGTATAACCGATAGATGTCGCGATTGACTGGCGCGTTTATAATAATATTATTGTACGTACGTATGAAGTAGGTAAAAGGTTCCCGCGCAGTATTTAAAAATACTAGGTATATTATTATTTCATACGTTATGACGTTATGAGGTAAATGCTCCGTTGTTTGATGCGCCATATTAATATTGAATCAATGAACATATCGATTAGAGTAATATTATGATAATTAAGTAAGGAACAGCCATCTCACCATACAAATACGATTTTATAATTATTTTACATTTCAAAATTAAACACTAAATAATTTTAATATAAATCTACAGCAAAGTAAGTCAGTAACATAATACATATTATCTCTGTTCTGGCAGAACACACTAACTGGAGAATACTAGTTTTGAGTAATTTGACTTTGAAGTTGTTAAAATGTTTGAAATGGTCTATCATGTGAGTTTATTAAGTAATTGTAAAAAGGATGCTTTAAAATAAAGACTGTTTATTTATTAAAAAGGTTTCCAGACGGTAAAGTTTGAAATAAGGAACATTTTGGTATAACCAACTCAATATGTAATTTTTCGAATTAGTGTCTTCTGCCAGAACAGTGACGATATAATATACCTACTTATACTAACTATTATTTTTGACGTTGAATGTCTTTCAAATCAGTCCCATTTGGAGTGCAATTCTGGAATTGGGGTGTACAAAAGTAGCAAATTTTTAATATAAGTGATATCCCGTTGTAAAATTAATGATCCATGCCTAGTATTTATAAAAATGATACAGCGCGTATATGAGAATAATGTGGGATGACAAATGAGGATTTTGCGGCTTATTCTCAATGAGACATGTCTAAAATACTTACATCAGTTACGATTTATGGAAGTTACGAGTGAAAAACGTGGTAAATATGTCAGCACGTCATATGAAGTGTAATTAGGTACAATAAAAATCGAAAAACGTGTGTACCTATTGCCTTTTGCATCGTACTTATCATACCAGAGGCTTGAACTTTGTAACTTGGCAACAAATAAATGCTGTCCGTGAATGTAAGCGTCGTTTAGCATACGCCTACCTCCACCACGAAGGCTATTGCAGATTTTTTTCCAATACCATGAAAAGAAAAATGCATGTCTTTATTTGCACTCCCTAATTTTATTATCACCGGCCGCCACTGTTTATAACCATAACTAGTGCGAGTAGTGCCGTCTGGATTCAACTATATTATGAAATATTTCGATGGGAATTTAAGATGTGTTTTGTATGTGTTTCAGTCACGTGACGCCAGTCACTGTCTGGCTTTTTATTCTGAAATCATAGGTTGTTTAGTTACCGCCTACATTCCCAAGAGCATAGAGATAATTTAAAAAATAACTTCTATGGGATTCAATCACATATAAATATTGATTGTTGTTAAAAATATAAAATAATTTATCCCGCAATTTTTATTTATCAGTTATTGATCAGTTATCTGATATTGTACCTAAGTCTGTGTTTTAAATATAGAAGTATTTTAAAATGTTTAGTTTTACGGGTTAAATTATTAATTGTTATGGAACATAATTATTATACACAACAACGGATATTTTCAAAGATGACAGGTAATATATTTTGAGCGTATGTTACGTTTATAAATGTTTAGGAAAATACATACATAATTTAAACTAATTGCTTATTTATAAACTAATTATATCAAACTAATTGAGCTTTTAAAATTTCATCGATTTAGTGTACCTATTCATCAGTAGTAATATTGGGTTATCTTCTTATTTCCCATAAATATATCTGACAGGCATGGTTACTCCACAGCCTACCTCTTTCCAAAAGTCACCCTTCGCTACTGTAACACACCACCCAAATTCAATGGAACAGTACCTGATTGTTAACGTTTACAAGAGTAACAAAATGTTAAACAATTCTTAATTAATCCCTTCCCCTAACCCTTTCCACGCGGACGGCACAACTTTTGTACACTAATTAATTGGCCATTCGATATCATTAGCATGTTATTTAAATGCAGTAATTAATTAAATGCTCCGCAGTCAACAAGTTAATAATTAATTAATTACATACTTACTAATTGTATGCTGATTTTGAAATAAAAAATTACTATTTTTTTATTATTTAATATTTTGACACTTTTCACGCATATTTCAAGCTTTTTATGTTGCATACAATCCGGTCTCTAGTTATGACATTCCAACAAAACTTTGCGGCTAACATTAACAACTGTTTTCAGTAACTATTACATGTCATAATATACATTAAATTTGTGTTTTTACTTTACAATATATTCTTAGACGATGGATATGGACATTCAGTACCTTAACAGACTTTCTTTACGATATTTACCTGTAAGCTATTTTCAAGGAAGAATGACAAATATGAAACGCAGCTTACCAAAACACCATCAAATATATCTCTCTTTGCCACTACATACGAGCACATTAAAATGTTGTAAATCAATAACATAAAAAGTCCCCACTTCATAAATTTCATTTGATATGAATTGTTCATGATGTTGGACACGAAATAAACTAAAATAGTGGAAAATGGTTTCTTTATTGTAAAATTCAATTCACATACGTATAAATATAATATATTATACACAAAACTAATGACAATTATATGTTTTGCAGCAAAACTCAAGGCTTCTAAAATTTTTAATATTTAATTAACAAAAAAAACTATTTATAAATAATAATTTGAATACCTAGGGATATTGAATTAATCCTGAGTATATTACATACATTTTATTGTGGAGTTAAAACTTTGTTACAATAATAAATTTGTTTTAAAACAATAAAATCAGTAGAAATGGCTAGTTGTTCATAGGATTTACATCACCAACGGATTCCAATGGCTTGAAACATTCAATACGATTTGGAAAAAAGTCTCGATTAACGTCATATGTCGTCGTCATTATTATGTATTCATCAATTATTAGCATTAGCAAGGATAAGGCTTTGAGAGAAGAGTTATAAGAATCTTTGGGGCTGTTCAAGAAAGTGGCATTTGGAAGTCAAGGTATAATGACGAGCTGGATCGGCCACGTGCATGGAATGCCAAAGGATATTAAAAGAAGGCGAGACGGGCTATATATGCAACTCCCGATAGCAAGAGAAGACCTGGACGGCCGAAATTGCGATGGCTGGACTGCGGCACGGGAGATTTAAAAATACTCAGTCAATGCAACTGAAGAATGTGGGCGCTGGATCGTCTAGGATGGAAAAAAATTTTGAAGGAGGCCAAGACCCGCCAAGGGTTGTGCCATAATTGATGATTAGCAAGGATGGCTGCCTCTTGTTATCTCTCTGTACCGGCAGGCTATTGATTTGGTGGTCTTCACGAGTGAATGAAGTCTTATAATATTATTTTGTTTTACAGATATTAATTAAGCAGGTACCATTTAACTAATACATAATATGCAAATGTGTTACCTAGTGTATTTAATTTTGTGAAAAGATGCTACGTGAAATATATAATAAATATGATGTCAGTGTGAATATAAATAACATAATAATATGCACTATTGAACTGTGCAATATTAATGCTCGGTAATTTACGATTTTAATTTATGTGACAAAATTGTTTTGTGTGCGGAACGTGATGAAATGCGTGACTGATAAATGAGGATGATTTTATTGATTTGTAGCACTACAGTTCAAATGCATCTAGCCTCTCTTTCTTTCATCTTTACCATCCAAGTCTCAGAGACACTTATACAAATTGGGAAGATAAGAAATGCATTTTACTTGTTTGGTTTTATGCTCTTTTAAATTGGTGGCAGTTTCGACATATAATTTTTTACAATTGTTATTATCATTTTCATATTAGTCTCTCACCCGCCTTTGTCAGAAATATTCGACTCAAGGTAATTCGCTGACTTAAATAATGTTTTCCACCAGTGGTCTTGGTTGCGGTATACTCCTCGCAGTGGCCTTGCGTAAAGATGACAGTCAAAGTGCGCACTATTGTTTCCACTTAAGCGTCAATTACATTGAACTTCTTTACGAGCTGTTTATTGGCGAATTTACAATCTGCCTGTAAAGTCGCCCAGTGTAATCATCGAATAAGCTAATAAGCAGGTTGTAAACACTCTACCGAGAAAAGTTGAAAGCCGGTCAACTTTACACGCTACACGCCGGAGTGTGGGCCTACTGCGTCTGCGCAGTACCAACCTCCCGGTAAAAAAACGAACTATGTTCTGTCAAAATAGTCGCTGGCTTGTGGCTTCTCAGCGAATGGAAAGTTTTGTGTGTAATCATCAAATCGCAGTAGCTGAATCGCCCGCTTTTAAATTCGCCAATAAACAGCTCATAAAGAAGCTCAATGTAATTGAGGCTTTACCAATTGTTTTCTTTCCTCCAACAAGTAGTGTTTAACACTTGGGACTCTTCTCATAACGTTTGGAGATATCTGGTGACATATTCAATGACTGTTGATAATAGTTGATTCATTTGAGAGATAGCAAAGCAGTAAACATTTTAGACATTTATTTACTAATTACGTATAATAAATTAAAAAGAGTTATGAGGATGCAATGCGTTATAAAATGACGCCATGATTTGCCATATTGAAATTATGAGTCATTTAAATTTAACCCTTTCGCTGCGAGCCATTTTCGCGGGAATTTATTTTCAGTCAACTGATCTGTTAAAACGGTCACTACAGATAAAACAGATCGATTCCAAAATTAAAAAATAAATTACTAGATGAACTATATATCAGTTATTCCAAATGCACCAAGAAATAAACTATATTCGTGACATTCTCACTAAAATAAATCGAAGAAAATGAAGACGCTAAAAAAATCCAAGCTTTGATCGCGCTTTCAAAATGGCGGCCGTCCACTCTTCACATACACGGTTTCAACACATACTACCGAGCAATTCGCTGCGTTAGTATTTGTTATGCACAGGGCTGAGTAAAGTCTATGGCATGTTTACATGCCATACGCAGTCTAAGGGTTAATGATTTATTTTTGGTTATCACTCAACTATCATAATATTTTTTTGGGAAGATTTGTTATCAGTTTTAAACTCTCTATCTATCTTGAATTTCCAAAAAACAGGTTTGGAAATTAAACAACTTGGCAGAGCTGAAATTATACAAGTAGGTAGGTATTCATTAAAATGAAATACCTAACAGATGAAATTGTAAATAAAATTTATGATTACTAGTAATCTAATCAGTAAATGTTATGTGGCGATCAATGGTTCCGTGAGATCCTAGCAGTGTTAGCAGAATCCATGTCAAATTAATATTATTTATTTAAATATTGTTTAGTACATGCATTTTCCTTGCATATTAAAACGAGTGTGAGTATATAAATAAACATCTTCAACATATTAACAATTCTGTAAATTTATGTAGCCATTTTCTCTACATGGCAGAAAAGAAATTTTTTGCTATCTCAAAAATAGGGTTTTGAACATAGAACTTTTTGTACTTACGAGTGATGATATTTAATATCTTTTTCTAAATAATATGTTGAATTTTCTTCAAGTGCCTTCTGTGGTTTACTTATAAAAATCAGTGAAGGCAATTCCAGTTTGACGTAAGTACCATTTCTATGTGGAAGAAAGAAGCAACAAGCAGAGTAATAATGACAGTTTCTATGAGAATCAGTGGTCATTTTTCCTTCATCACTTTCATACGTTTAGGCTCCATCTCTATACAAGAAGGTTTTCTTCAACGTATTTGGGTTTATCCCTTTTATTTTCAGTGATGATGGAAACCATGATGGTGAAACACTTATGAATCGGGAGGTAAGTACTGAAATCATATTTTGAAAACTTCATGTTTATTAACAAATTTCAAACATAAAACACATAATATTTGAGTTCCATATTAAAATAAAATGTAAATGATATCATTTTAATTCAGTCATGGAAGACTTTTATAATACGAGAGTTGTCCAAGAATTAAAGACCTTTATTCATTTTTGGCGACACGGATGGTATTTCTCAAAAGATGGCAGGAATGGCGTGTGGCGTAGGCTTCCCTCTCCAGAACGAGTGGTGAGCCGGCTTGGTAGCTGCTTCAGTATGACCTTTGCATCCGTTTGAGATGGACGCTGCGCTGTCAAATCCTGCCGCCTGCGAGGTGCATTCAATCAATCGGTTTCTCAACCAGGAGGGAGTTCACCCTGTTGAAATTCATCGTCGTCTCACATCCAATTATGGTAATGTGATGAACCAGCGGAATGTCAGGAAGTGGTGTCCTGAGTTTTTGAGTGGTAGAACGAGTATTCACGATGAGGAGGAGAGAAGAAGGAGGTTCTCAATTGGTGACATTTTGTTGAAGAAAATCAATGATAAAGTTCATAAAGATCACCGTCTGACAGTCCGTGAGCTCGCAATTTTTATCCCAGACGTCAGCAAGTCTACCATACAAACGATTTTGAGGGGAAAATTAGGGTATGCAAAGGTATGCTCGTTGGGTGCCCAAAATGCTGACGGAAGCTTACAAACAAAATCGTGTGTAGAGCGCTTAGGTCTTTTTGAAGCTTTTGGTACTCGTTCAAATGGGATTCCCTACATCATCCTGCTCATAACCCGGACCTGGCGCTGAGTTATTTCCTTCTTTTTCTTCACCTGAAGCAACATTTGGCCGGAAAATGACTGACGATGACGTGGAGGAAGAGATGAAAACATTTATGAGGTCGGCGGGGCCGGAGTTCTACTAGAGAACCGAGAACCTAGTGCCACGGATCACTAAGTGCATCGATCATAACGCGGACTACGTCAAAAAATAGTGTATACCTAAAATTTCATATGCTTTTTTTGTAAAAATAAAATTTTCCTGATTTTTAAAATAATAAAGGTCTTTAATTCTTGGACAACCCTCGTAATACCTACTTACATACAAGTATATATATTATTTTTGCGAAAATTCTTTTAAAAATTAAAATCCATACAAGTGAGCATTAAGACTATTGAAACATCATGCGGTATTTAATAACATAATAAAATTTTAGAAATTTCATTAAACTAAAACTATGGGTAGGTAACGAATAAGTGTTTGAGGATGTAATAGGTAGTTTAATATTATATAGATACTGTTGGGGTAAACAAAATAACAGCGTAATTATTGATATTTCACTGGAGAGCCCTTGAAGCCTCACAAAAGGCAAAATTATTCTTTTCTGACGCTACAGCCTGGAGTATACCTCGGCTGCTTTACATAGATAGACCCTTCCATTCTGCCCGGTCCCCAGCTCTCTTTCTCCAGTTGATGAGTCCCAGGGATTGTATTTTTGTATACTATAAAATGACCATAGTCACGGTCTTCCTGCAACCTGTCTTTCTTCTTGTTCATCATCGCAGGTTGAGTTTTGATAAATCTGAAGAATTTGGGGTCATCAAATAGCTGATAGAACACATAATTGCGGCGATGTCACGGAGAATGAACATCTCGCAAGATTCCACACTTGAATGGTTGTAGCTTTTGAGAATCGCTGACGGTTCAGTCAAGTTAATGTATCTAAACTGTATGCACAGATGCATACTTTTTGATAAATTTAACCAACAATAAAAGTTAACTTCTTCTGTTGTGTCTGTGTGAGTGATGTGCCTAAACTCTTCCCAACCACGCCTTAGCCACCGTGGTGACCGCATCATAGACTATATGGTGCAATTAGATGAAGCAAGAGGACAGACCATCACATTCGGAGTTTAAAGAATCATCGGAATATCCAGACTTCTTCATATCATTCAGATGTGATTGCGCCATTGTGGTCTTTCATTAGTGCGATGTACATTGGCGGCTACTTCTTTGTGAACGTCAGATGATGCGATTCCAGTCAGAATGTTCACTTTTGCCACAGGAGTAGATTTCAAGTACTCCGTTAGTATATGCAGCACGCCATTCAGAGATGTATCCACCTTTCTCATATTGACTGAACAGTTCCACACAGGGCATGCAAAAGCAGAGAAAGCAATGTCAGAGCAGTTGTTCTTAGAACATAGGGGTTGTTACCTCAACCATTTTTCAAGTGTTATTCCTTGAGATGACTCATTTTTGTTTTTTGCAGTGGGCCTTGAAAGTTAGGCTTCTGTCCAGTGTGACCTCCAAATATACTGGCTCTTGTGCATGGCCCAATCGTATCCTTCTACATACTACATTCAGCACAATATAATTAGAAATAATTTATATAACTATTAGGTACATGAAAAACATAGCTAAATTATCAATTATGTTTTTTTCCCAAAACAAATCAGTTGTGTTTTAAACGGCATTTTATGTAGGCACTCATTACATTATTTTATGTGAAATCCATTACAAAATTGCAGAATATCAAAATAAAATACCATGTATTAAATAAATTTATTGACATCCTGCATATTTTGGATGGTAACATAATGCAAATACTAAGTTTGCAATATTTCAGTACACTAATGTAACAATATTAATTCATAGGGATGCTGTCGATTTTAACATAAATAAAAATTTCCATTAACAAAAAGAAGGCATTATTTATTTAATACCCAAAAATAAATAACTTAACATTATAACAATGTAATATTATGTATCAT
The DNA here is from genome assembly GCF_057557595.1 of Rhyacophila brunnea. NCBI lineage: Eukaryota > Metazoa > Arthropoda > Insecta > Trichoptera > Rhyacophilidae > Rhyacophila > Rhyacophila brunnea. The sequence continues at coordinate 34,948,709 of NW_028232752.1, forward strand.
GTATATTTTCTCTCAGATAAATGAGTCAATGGCTTCGACGTCAAATGAAACATTTTATTATGTCAAAAATTACTGCTACACAAATCATTTCAGACAATAGATCACAAAGCAATCGAACTGTTACTCTTCTAACCCTTTATATATGATTAATTTATTGCATATTTTTATAGCCAATATGACCTTAAAAAAATATGATAAAAATACCTTGCAGAATTGTTGGTTAATCTAATGGTAAAATTTTTTTTATCCGCAGCCATGATGAAATTATTTTTTGTCCCGATACTGGGCCAAAGTGTCTTTTAGAGTATGTTTTTTGTAGTCAAAAAATGTTAAGATTTTCTAAAGTACGACTGATAGACCATTCCCATAGATGTAGTCGCAAACCACGCAAAGCAACTCCACCAAGTAGCAAAGCCGAGTAGACCTCTGAACACGTCCGTAGTAAATACCTGAAATAATAAACAAATCAAATAAAATATTAGGTTAAATTCTAATGGATTCAAGTACCTTCAGTCGAAAGTATTAATATTATAAATATTAGGTTATTTTACCATTGCATCCCACAATGGTCAAGCGGCCTACGCATTGGCTTATAATCTCGTGGGTCCCAGATTCGAATCCTGGGTCTGGCAAATACACATACTGTTTTTCAATTTGTGTTTGGGGTCAGAGTATGGACTTAATAGGTTGAGCTAGTGGCTAACATCCATTTCTCGTAAAAAGAAAAATCTGTTAATATAAACCTCCACTCTGTGGAGGCCCATATGATCCTATTAGGATCGGACATGGTCAAATATATTATATAGTTTTAATTTTGCATCTATGTGGTCATATCTCACATGGGTACTCAAAACTAAAAGTCATATAAATTTAGTCAAAGCACACTCGAATCCATGGTGACCCCAGTATCGGGTAACCTACTGAGACATTTTCACTACTTCACATCAAACATAAGGTCTCATGATACGTCCGATTAATACAGCTTGTGGTTTGGGGTGACCATTAACTCCAATGTACCAAATTATTGCAATATAGCCAACATGTGAATTTTTGTGGTAAATTGTGAAAAACTGGTGACATTATTCTATTCATATTTTTTGTGTATATGGCATAAAGCCCACCAAAGCGGGCGAGCAGGGCGCAGTCGGCATGAGAAGCGTATATACATAACCATAATCACACGCCTCTTGCCGCGCATTACCTCTCACCTATGTAAAAAGCGGCGCCGATCACATTTCGCTTCGTGTTTCTTTGCAAAGCTATAAAATTTAGTAATTTATTTGTCCGCTCTAAATTCATTTTCACAATGATGTCATTGTGCTAGCTAGTATGTTATCATTTGCAATAACAATAAGCGATGTAAGCGCACGGTGTAGAATAAATTATAATATGTATGCGGAATAAGCGCGCGCCTGTACGACGACGCTCCCGCCACCGACTAAATTAGAGACCGTCGCGCCGCTTTTGCTGGTCATATTTAATGGGCCCTGACGTATTTGAATACATGGTATTTTCGTTTTATTGTCGTGTTATGACGTCAAAGGACGCCGCGCTCAATTCTGTGTGCGTTGAAATAGAAGGCGCGCGAGGCGTTATATTCGTCATACGCTGTGTACCTTCTATTGTATTCCTGGTGATTCGCCCGCTTTGGTGGGCTTTATGCCTATAGGTGATAAATTTTATTTTAACAGTAAACATAACTGCTAGAATAGGACTACACGGCTCTCATTACTCATGATTATATATATGTTTACCATGTATTATAATGTGCATACACAGGGCTTTTTTTAACAAACAAAGGTGCTGGAACTCCTTACCTACTAAAGAAAATTATAGTCAAATATCATTTAAATCAACTTTTCCTATGCCACGAAAAAAATTAAGCAAACAAACAAATAATACAAATAATAAACATCTAAAGTTGTCAAAAATAAAATTTTACATGCATCATAAGTATAGGTATTTGAATAAAAGTAGGTATATAGTGATTTCCATGGTCCCCACATCCTGAAGCGGGTCCCCAGTCCAGAATCTTTGGCGGGCCCCCTACCTATCACTAAGGTTAAAGGCAGTGTGACGCTCTATCGTAGCGTTTTTCAAATGGTGTTCGAGGTAAAATTTAAGGTATTCAGTGGATCAACAAACATTAACAAAAAAATTCAATTAATTACACAACCACCTATTTTAAAATGTTAATATGGCTGAAGGAAATCAACGCTGCAGACGATTTTTTTTAACGATTACAGCAAATTTGTGATGTGCGTTTATCTCACTTATCTAGTCGATTCCCCAGGCTAGAGCCCTATTAGCCCCGCCCCCTCTTTGTGGGGGCCTTGGTGATTTCTAAAGTTCAGTCGAATTTTCGTCTGGCAAATCGTCTCGATTCCTTTTCTTAGTATTAGTATTTAGTATATGGCCGAATGTTTTCCACTGAGTAACCACTGATCAAAGTATTTTCAAGGATCGAAAAGTGTCAAAGGTTATCCGATGAGTTTGATGAACAAAAGTGCAGAAATTGTTTTGGTCTTCAACGAAGCTCTTATTGGGGTAATAATTAGATTCATTTGCGAAAATTCGTGTTCACATTCACTTGAAGAAAGGGTAGTAGTATCAAACGCGATAGTTTTTCTGGAAATGTCTTTGATATGAGATGATTCAGGAAAATTAACCTGTGCTATGTAAGCGCGAACATTGTTTCGTCTAATTGCTTTTGAAACATTAATAATACCTAGAAAAAAGGTGCCGGAACGCCGTTCCACCGCGTTACATGGCAAAAAAAGCCCTGTGCATACATATTAAATATTCGACATGCCAAAGATACCTGAAGGAAGATTGAAGCTATATGGAAAGGCTTGGGAACTGGAGGGTAATGATGAGGGATTGGAATTGTGTGGAGAATGCCAAATCCCGCCATGGGATGTAGTGCCAGAAGAAGTATGACTTGAATAGTTTTATGATAAAGAGATTGGAAACAAACCATTTTTAAGCTTTCCATAGCCATGTGAAACTGTTGAGCGGATTGTATGATGGTTTGCTCATCACTGTCCGCATCCGGTGGCATGAGATTGGCTGGGGGGTCCAAGCTGCATTCCTCAGGAAGGGAAGGGTCTGTGAACAATCCACTCCAAGTATAATCGCCCAATGTCTTATACATTAGCGCAAAATACAGGCAGAGTATCAAAGGGGCGACATATTGCAACGTAACTACACACATGTAATAGAAGACAGCAGCTATCTGAAATCAGACACAGTATTTATGCATTAATTGGAAGGCTGATTACAGAATATAAGCAAAGACAAGATGTTGAAAACCTCTATAGAAAATAGAGCCAAATGTATGAAATTGAAGTGAAAGAAGGACCACTGGTTCACAACACAATATGTTAGCTACAAATGAGGGATCTGGAAACAAAAATGGCAGTCTTCATTTTCGCAATAATTATGTTGGTGAGTCATTAAAAATGTCTTATATCTTTCTTATATTGCGAAAATGGAGACTGCCGTTTTTGTCTCCAGAGTCCTCAAATGTACTTCACACTACTGCTATGACATTTATTTGATAATTTTCAGGGTGTATAAAAAAATAATCAGTCGTGATGAGTGGATAAGCAGTCAATAATACTACACTTCAGCATTATTATTTAGTTGAAAAATCCTGTAAAATTCGTGTAACACTGTTTATAACTAACTGCACTCGAGTAATTGATCACACTGAACATACAAAATGGTCACTTGATACGATACAAACGGTCACGTGATATTCTTATTCACGCATTACGTGAATAAGAATATCAGAATGGTAATTGTGAGATGTTTTATTTGTTAAAATTACCAAATTAACCGTGCTTCATGTATTTGCTAAATAATTTCAAATGTCATAACAGAAATAACGTATAAGTAAGTGTAAGGCCACAGTGGCAGCATTTTGCGGAGCGGGGCATGCAGTGTGCATGTTAAACAAGTGCCCACAATATGCATGCTGCACGCTCGAAATCTATCATTGTGATCGTGCATTGATTGCAAGATTCTTTGGGAGAAAAAAAATTTGTACGGCTTGCGGAACCGCTTTCAATATCAGTGATGTAAAACCAATGTAGAATTACCTTTTTCTGTAAATCTACATTTGTTATTCTGCCAGCTTCTTTCTTCTGTTCTTCCAAACGATTGTAGGCCATGTTCAAGTATGCCTGCAGGTATATTGGCATGAGAACTATCCTCAGGATTACAGCAATCACTACAGCCAGAATCCGAAGAGTATCAAAGGCATGCTCTGTCATTCTGAAAGTAAAAAAGTCACGGGATTTACGAAAATGCTACTAAACGCTCCACGCGGACGGAACACCTGTTGTACACTAATTAATTGGCCATTCGATATAATTAGCATGTTATCTAAATGCGGTAATTAAAAAGTATTTAAATGCTCCACGGTCAACAAGTTAAGTACGTTGTATAATAATTATGAATAATATGGACACAGTTTTCTAATGACTGCTTTGGCAATATCGTATAAATCATTTAAAACAGTTTAACCATGAGCCTAGTTACAATCAGTCTTAGCTTTTAATATTACAAAAATGTGATACATGGCCGGTTTCATTGTAATATTATCTGTGATCAGTGTATTGAAAATATTTCCCTACAGTTTTGTTGGGTCATAAATAATTTTAAATTATAAATACAGAATTATATAAAATGTGTGTAAGTGGCGAAAATTTGAATTACAGGAAATTTAGAATTATGAATTATTATTACTGAACTATACTTACATTGGTCCTGTCATTCCCGAAAAGACTCTGCCCGTCAGATAGTCCCTGGAAACTGGCTTAATCCAAAATGTTACTAATATGAACGGCAAAGCAAAACTAAAGTTTAGAAGTACTTGTAAGAGTTTGTTTCCTTTGCAATATCTGAAAATAACAACGAATATCATTATAAATGACCAGCGGTAATAATGTAACGATGGCCGCGCGCCTTAAGCGTCGGCCTATAGTGTCGTGGGTCCCAGGTTCGAATCCTGGGTCTGACAAGTAGGTACCTACACATATTGTTTTACAATTTGTGTAGTCAGAGTCAGAGACCTAATAGGTTGAGCAAGTGGCTGACATCCATTTCTCGTAAAAATAAAATCTGTTAATACAAACCGCCACTTTGTGGAAACCCATATGATCTTATCAGGATCGAACATGGTCAAAAAATTTTTTTTTAATTAAATTAATGAAACGTGTTAATTATGAGAATTTTTGTCAATATTTTTATATTGCATGGCTACATATGTTTACTATTCACATCAAATTTTAATTAAAATCCTATCAGGCATTTGTATTTAAGAAGTTAAAATATAATTGCACTTGCTATAACCAGAGCTAGAACATGGAACTGGAAACGAATCTTGGAACCCTGAGAACCCCTTACTCATTTTGAAACTGGAGCCGAGACCGAAACCCTTATTTTCGATTCTTGCGAACCTCAGACCAGAACCCTTTAAAAAACATTGCAAAAGCTTCACTGTCCCAAAATTTTGAAATACATAATATTTTTATTCCATTGTTTTTTTTTTGTCATTGTTCACTCATTCTGAAGCCAGTTATTCCAAAAAAATATTAATCAATATATTATAATCACAAATTTTGATGTTCATATGCTCTACCTACTTCATAAAGATATCTTAAAATATAGTATAGATGCCCAGTTTTAAAATTTTAAAATTAAGAATTAAATTAAGATATTACTCACGATAGAGAGTCCCAATGCATCCTTGCCATACGAAGACCCGGGAAAGTGAAAAGACATCCAATCAGGCCGCACCACACAGCAATGAAGAACTTTATAATTAATTTAGATGCAGGACCCCTAAAAGAAAATGACACACTCAATGTTATATTCTGTAAACAATAATAATTTTTAATATAATTTACGAGAATGGTTCGATGTGAACATAAAATCGCCAAAATATAAGCTACAAATTACAATTCAATTTTCAATATTCAATTCGAAAAACAGGAATTAAAAGAATATATGTAAAGGAAAATATTTAAATTATTTCTAAAGTCACTTGAACAAATGCAGATTGACGTATCGAAAAATAGCGAACATTATGAAATCAGCGTGTAAATACTGCACTAATCAAACACCTTGCACTGATTATTTGTGTTTATAACTTTCTGTATAAGGTGCAATGATTTGAGTTACCCCATCTCCACCCGTCACGTATATTCAGCCGCGGTTTGCGCACGGCCACCTTCCATGATGCTATAAACGTGTCAGAATGAAGAGATTTTATTGCAACACTTCCCTGTCCCAAAACGAAAGCTGCACAGGACTGATGTAGCAACCATGTACTTTGATGCTTAAAGAAAGAATTTTAAAAATAAAAAAAGAATCTTGACTTGCTCTGCCATCATTTATCTTTAGTGACATCCATGACACCCATCTACTGAAACTCTACAGAAACAGAGAAGTCAGGAGTTGAAAAATCTAAGAAGGGATAAGGTACAGTGGGGAAAAACTAATAAAGTTTGAAATTTCATGTTTGACTGACCAGCAATTTTGGAAATATGAAATTTGTCAAAATTTACTCATGGGGCAAATGCGACGGCTAAACTGTTTTGGTATGTATGACGGACACAACATATTTATAATCCAAATGAAAAATCAAAGAAAATCGAGCAATATTTCAGGCGCTGAGTATTGAACTAATACAAGTGCACAAGTAAATCGACTTCAATGATCAATATGCGATTGTAAAATATACAAAAAAATGTTTTTTAATATTCTGTAATTAATGGGATCTCCTTCTCAAATAATCCTTTATGACAATTTAATGAAGAAAGAAAAAATCTTTATGTCCATTAAAGCCAAAACATTAGAGTTTTATTAAACATTTTATAAAACATGTTCATGGGATAATATATTCCAATGTTAATGGGAATAAATATCTCTCCATACAAAGCAGTTACACAATATTTAAATCCTGTTTCTATAAATAGGTATGTATGTGGTGATGTTAAAACTACTTCCAACTGGTTTTTTTAAAATATGTCTCTTGTTTAGTTCTCAGCACCTTATTCTCTGTATATGTTACGCCGAATGTGCGAAATTGAGTATTACATGAAATGGGCAAAATTTTGGCTAATTCATGTAATAGTCGAGCCTGTTGCCTTATTCATGAATTAGGAAAAATTTCTGCCGAGTACGTGAATTCGCCAGGGTATGGATTCTTAAACTGTCAAGATGACAGTAGAAAAAGTAAATTTAATACGGATGGTTTTATTAGTTATAATTCGACATAATATAATATTATTATTATAAGGTTAGGTTGGGTTAGGTTAGGTTAGGTTTTGTAATTCTGAATTATTCAACTGAATGTCCATTTTGAGGTTAGCTAACAAGTGTCAACAAACTATCACAAACATACAATCGACCATTGCACGATTGATACCCAAGCACGAATCAAATCGCGAAAATACCTTTCAATAAAATTCTTCCGTTATCATATCGTCGGTCCCAATTAAAAAAGTCGGATCTGAATTTTTGTCATTTTCGGATTATTACGTAAAAGTTTTTTTAAAAAAAAAACACTTTAAACATTTATACCACAATCACAGTTTTTTTTGTTTGTTTGAAAAATTCTGAAATACTCAAGATAAAAATGACGGATCTACCGACAGGGTCCGAATAACAATGTCGGTTCTTACCAACCGACATTGTTGGCTGGTCGCGGTTGAGCAAGATGCGTCGGATCTGACAGTTGCTGCTATGTTCAAGGGACAGACGGATATTTTTATAAAAGTTTAGAAAAGTTTCTATAATCCGTATTTTTATTCATCATGGCAAGCAATAGGTCACAGAGGATATTAAAGAATGCTTTAGGCTCAAAGTATAGTGACAAATTCCCGGAGAAAAAGAAAGAAATGGACACTGAAAATTCAAATCTCAACGGTCATTCTGACAGGAAAGGTAGGTTAAGTAAAATATTATTTTTAACTGGCATTCTTATAAAATTAAATAAGTGGATATTTTACAATTGTCATATTTTTACATTTCATTTTACATTTTTACAGTTCACAACTAGGTGTTTCAATGGATTAGTTTGATCTGAATAAATATTCTAACAAGTCACTAACCAAAGGGTAATACGGAGATATTGTAAATGAAAAGTTCAATATAGCATTTCACCGGCCAAAAAAAGATTGCTTTTGTCATGCATTTTCGGTCAAGACCAGTCCAACAGACGAAGACAAAAAAAGATAGGGAAAACATTCAGCCCTTTAAAAGTATTGTAATCGTTATATTTGACTTTCAAAAAGTAGTAACGACTCTTCATGGGGAAGTATGACGTACCTATTTTTTATTACAAACGAAAATTACCAACTTTAAATGTTACTGTGTATAATATGGCAATGAAAATCGGAACTTTTTATATGTGGCACGAAGGAATTGCAAAACGGGGGCAAATGAGGTTTCTAGTAAGTTGTCTGTACAATTTTATAAAAGAACCGCATTATTTATCGGTGTAAAAGAATTCGATTTTGGTGGTCAGAATAGAAACCGCATCGTATTTACCCATTATATGCTTGCAGCCAAGGAGTTCAATGTCACCATTACTCATAGATTTATGGAAAAGGACCAAACTCAGAATGAGAATGGCAGCGTCCACTCAACCATTGAAAGAGCTAGTGATCGCAAAATGTTTGTACCTGAGAAGTGGTAGGTATTGCTTAATCCGTTGGGCAAAAGCTGAAGGTGAACCATAGATAGTAAAGAAAGTGTTTACAATGATGATGAGGATTTTAAATCATTACTCGCAAACAAAAATTGGTCAAAAAATACTTCGTGAATTTATGTAATTGACTCGTGTAACAGAACTAAAGGTAAATGCATAACAATGCTGTATTTGATTGAGTATAAATATGATTTAAGTGAACCTGTAAAAGCTATAGTTGTGCTAAGATGTGCAACACGAAACACTTTCAGATTTTCAAGAGAATTTGATCTGAAGGAAGCTTATGATGGCTCACTTCCTGTCAGTTACTATAAGTATAAAGATTTGCAAGATATGTGTAAGAGTAATCTTATTCCAGAAAAATATCACAACTTTTACATGGAGCTCGCCCATATTGAAAGATTCTAAAAAATACAAGCGGAGTATGATATCATTGATAGTAATAGTGACAAAAAACAAAGTTAACTATTACTAACTATAGTCTTTGGGGATTTTTAAGTTAAAAAAAATACTTAAATATATAGGAATTTTATTAAGCTACGACAATGTCCAGTTTTTATGATTTTAAGGTATATTTAATATGTTTACAGTGTAAATTTTTTGATTATGTTTTCTTTTTTGTAAGTAGCTACTTTTATATCTATCTGTGATTTCGATTTTATACACACATTCTTTAAATTAAGTACTTGGAATTGCTTTATTCGACTGATCCGACATAAAATTTTCATCAAATTCCAGTTAAAATAGTCGGAACTGACACATTCGACATATTAATTTTAACATAGTCCCATTAAAATTGTCATAACTGACACTTCTGACAAAATTACTTAATTTATTCCAGTTAAAAATGTCGCATGTGACTTTTCTCGAGTTTTTATAAGTAATTCTCAAAAATTGTATTATATATATTTGAAACACCTAAAAATAAGTGTTTTTGCCAAATTTGGTAAGAATATTTTATTAATTAACGATTTTATGGATAAAAACATCTTTGATTGCTCGTACTGAAAAGTAGCATTTTGCAGATCCGACTTTTTTAATTGGGACCGACGATATTATAGTTCTAGATTTTTTTTGCGCATAGTAAATGGATATGAACGTCATTGTAGTTATTGATTGGTATATTTTTATATTATAATCAATGACATTTGACACATTTGGTTAGTTTGATTAGTTGCAAAAAACACCACCGGAGCGCGACCATCTATTTTGACCATAGATAATATACGTACTTTTTGACCAATGCATGAGCATTTCACACATTTAGTTTAGTTGGAAAAAATGCCACCATAGCGCTACTATCTAATTTGTCCAATGCATGAACTAGGCAGAAAAATTACTTCCGAATTCACGCACTCGCCAGATATTTTGTCTAATTCATGAATAAGGCAACGGGCTTGCGTTTTTCATGTAATAGTCAATTTCGCACATTCGGCGTAACATATACAAATATATCTAAGTATGTACTATAAACTTATGGTTTTACAATAAATGTTATCTGTAAATACAACTAATTTAATTGATTTTAAGCTGTGCATGGTATTTTCCCCACTGTACCATACCTACGTTTTCAATTATATTTTTACTGGAGACATTGTATTAGAAAAAATAAGAACATAACTGTGTTAGTTATATATTTTTATTTTTCTTACTTATTTCCACAATTATAATAAAGTCGGGTTTGTCCTTAGGACATACTCAATTGTTATAAATGATTGTAGAAATAAGTATGAAAAATTAAAATATATAACTAACATAATTGAGCGTTTGTTATTTCTAATGCTATTGAGATTAAACTCAATATTTATTTTGAATTTGGTCTTTTCAGTAATTTTTGAGATACAGCTCAGAAATGGCGCTGTTTTAGCGGAAATAGTCTTGTACGTTTCTTGCGAATCAATTTACGTATTTATTATCTATGGTCAAAAATTTGTTAAAAATGTTAGCTTCTAAAGTTTATAAAAGTTAGTGAAACTATATACAAATATAAAATGCTTTATTTTATATAGAATAGTTACGTTGAAGATAGTCCTTGGTTGTCCAAGAAGAGTGAAGCACTTTCATTGAAGCTGGAATACGCCTTCTCCAAATTGACTTCGAGCGTTCTCTCGTCCACTATGAGGACCATCATGGCAATCAATAAATAAACACATCCGGTCACGATGCACGTTGATCTCTCACCAATTGATTCTTGTCCTTGGAAGTATTGAAGGGTCAATGACACTAAAATTTTACTGTGAATACTGTCACGGATTATATTATTCTTTTAGTATTGATGGAATTAAAAAAGATATAATTGAATAAATTGCATGAATGATAACATATTTTTAAAAACCTAAATTACTCTCACAATGAATGTCATTATAACTGCTATTACTATTAAAAAAAACCACTATTGAATTATATTTCAATACTGTAGTATCATTAATCAAGCCTGCCTCTTGATTGTGTAATTTAATTGTATTAAGAGATCCATAATTTCTAAAATCAATTTATCGCAGCAATTATCAATTAGCATGACCAGTCTATATCGGGAAAACTTAACCGGTTTTCAACATCAGGGTTAATGAATGTACTAGATGCTTAAAAGGTTACAAATTTTCAGAATTTGCAAACCACTTGATTCAAAATCAACACAATTTTGTTCAAAACGGAAATTTCAATCATTGCATGAGCAAAGTAATCAGGTTTAAAAATTAATACAGGTGGACCTCGATTTTTGAATCTTGAACGTAGGAAAGTACAGTAATGTACAAAAAACATCAAAAAGTGTATTTTAAAATATTTATTTATCGATGGGATCATGGGTATAATAAATGTAACCTTATCACTGCCAACTAATTTTTACTAGGTGGACACTTCCAGCTATTTTCGGAATAAAATAAATCCTTTAAAAAATATGAAATAGGAACGGAATGATAAATATTTATGAAAACTTACAAATACATGTTTATCGAGTTTATCGTGAATATTTTCACACTAAAATGATAAATATTGTTTTGAAAATATACACAGAATGTTTATTCAGAAGTTATGGCATTTGTAAGAACCCGCGAGTTAATTAGTCCGTGGCCTGACGCGACATACATGCTTTGGTGAGTTAATTCGTCCGTGGCACGGATCAGGAGGAGAGGCATATTAGCACTCAGGTGTTTTCTTTATAAACTTGTAAAGAGAGGGAACGCAGACGAAGGGAGTGGCTGCATGGAAGCATATAGTTTTTGCATTATCAACAAAAAACTAAATTTAAAAAAAATGTATGGACTAGCGAATTGTACGAAAGTTGAGGACCGCCTGTAGTTTAGACTGGTCAGTGTTTCCAGAAATATTAACAGCAATAAGGCATTAACACCATTTTTAACCCTAACTCTCCCCACTCCACCAAAAATTACACATTAGATAGTTCCTTTTCTACTCCCACCACACAGTATTGACATTAATAATAAAATTGTAACATTACCATTACATAAACAAAAACCAAAAAAAATAAGTACTCATACTTTTTAATTTGTCACTGCGGAGTAGTGCGAGTGCGAGAGTGTCCGCCTGCATTGTGCAAAAATTATAATACAGTAAGTTCTCGAGTTACGTGATTAATTCTTCCTGAAGGTTTTCATGTAAGTCGAAAAATCGCGTAAGTCGAATAAAACTTAAAATCATGCCATTTTTTAAATAATATATGTTAGTTTCAAAGGATACGTGAAAATAAAATGGACCTACATCCATACATTTAAGAAAACATTATTGATTGATAAAGTGGTTTGATTTTTCAATCCCCAGCAGCATTTCCACCAAGTAAAAAGATTAGCATATCTTTAGCCACATTGAAACCTGGCATAGATATTTCTAGTTGGGATACATTATATTACAGATCTGGCATTTTTTCCAACAAGCCCAGTTTCGTCCACATTAAAAATTTGTTGGGCAGGTAATCCTCATTTTTATGATTTCTGCTAGACTCTTGATGAAATTAGTAGGTTCCTGATACACCCCTGTTACAGGCGGGCTTCTCCCGGTGTAAATTAATCATTTAGTAGCTATAAGTCGAAACGTAACCCTGACCTCTAGAAACGGCTTCATAAAACATCTAATCTGATTCCTTGCTCAACCACGTAAGTATTTTTTATTCATAGGTAAAGGCCTTCGTCCGGTGTGTGAAAATCGCATATTGGGCGGAGGTGTAATTAAGATAAATTTAATTTAATTTAAAAAGTAAAAATGATGATGGATGAAAGAGATAATTTTAAGACTAAATATAAGGATTCAAAAATAATAAATTTTGCCGCACTTGCCGGCTACGTCGAAATATCTGCGCGCCTGGTCTGATCTGGCCCGATCTGGTCCTCGTGATTCGTCAAATCAAAATCATGCGATAAAATTTGGCCAATCACGAGAGTCCTTTTTGTAGAATGGCGTGGGTACGCGAAGTTTGAAAAAGAAAAAAAAAAGGTTAGTAAGCGTCCCTTTTCCAATAGGATAGGACCTGCGACTATAATCGTAAAAAACCAGATAAATTTGTGAAACTAAAAATCATAAGAAAATATAAGACCACGTCACGAACACGAAAGACCGAGTTTTATTTATACTCCAACCGTTTAATTTTTTTTTTTTGTGAATCCGGGGTTCGATGGACACCTGAGCTAGCCGCTGGAGCCCCGGGTATCTCATTCCTCTATATCTGCACAAGTCGGCAGCCTCACCTGTTAATTTGATGTTGTGTAGTTTATTACGGCTTTTAAATTTTTGAAACCGTCCGTGGCTTGCAGTGAATGTATTAGTATCACACTATTATCATTTTTACACTTTATGTCTTCAAAACGACTCCAGGCTTTATCCTGTATGAGTATAAGACTTTTTGGAATTTGTTGTTGCTGCATATCTTCAGCTTATTACATTACTACTATTTTTTTTACATGATCCATAATATATAACATAATATTTTATGTAAACACAAGCGCAGAAAAATAAATTGCAGCAAAAAAACGTATTTTTAAAAATCGCATAAGTCTAGGACTTACTGTATTATGTTGTTTTCTAATATGTGACTGTCCCAGCTCAAGGGCTCAGTGAGTTGGGCGAATGATAAAAAACAATTATTCCTGTTAATATCACCATCACTCGAGGTCAATATGCTTTATTTAAGAGTGAAATTAGTAATTTAGTAAAGGATGTTGAAGAACATTTTCTTCTATTGAAATGGAGCCGAAACATGTGAAAGTGGACCCACGGTCTACTAATTTTCATATAAACTTGGAAAAGGGAGGAAGAAGGTCATTGTTTATTGCATATGACAAACTGGAATTTGCTTCAGTGATTTTAACACGCTCGGTACCGCAAACGAGAATCCTCGTTATATCAATAATTACGCTGAGTACCGCACATGAGGATCCTCGTTTTGTTGCGCGTTTTTAAATAAATATGTTTACTGTGACATCTATGTATTTTCAACGAAAACATTTGACATATCCTGTTAGATTATAAAATTCAGTACCGACTGGTATAGATAAAATATCGATATCTGTTTTACCTTCTTTGATATTATTATATAAAAATCACAATTTTATTATTGTGAGACGCCATTTTTGATCATTCTCTCGTGTGACTTTACCGAATTATGTACTGATTTTGAGGACGAAAATTACAGTAATAAGCAATAAAGGAATTCAATAAGGTAAGAGAAATAATTTATATATGATATTTTATATAATTATTTATGGTTTCTGGCAATATAGATTAATTTTACGTGTTTCTTAGTGCACGCTGCTTTACTGTCGAAATTTCCGAATGCAAAGTTTTAATGTTCTCATTATTTACCAATCCCTTGATAATGTGCCGATATATTTCTTTATAAGCTTAGAATATTGAATTATTATGAATATTCTATATATTATAATTATATGTGTTTGACGAGTATTTAGTTAATTCCACGTGTTTTCCAAACATTCAAAATTCGTTTACTAATGGCGATTTTTTTGTTGTTTACAACTAATCCAAACCAACCGATTTGCCTCTGATATTCAGATAATTGAATGACCAGATACGTCACAAGGTAATAATTTATACGCAAAATATAATTTATATAAGATAATCGAACATTTTGATAAAGCCACATGTTTCCCAAGAATTAAATTCTGTTTACTAATGTGTCCCAGAGGCAGCCGAGGAGGACATGCAAGGTTTAGTGCCAGTGTTACTGAACCGTGGTCAACAGAAGACTACACTCCAGCACCTGGACCGTTTACTGCTGACCCAGGTGTAAAAGTGAATGTTGACGTTCAGTCTGTTCAATGATTTTTTTTAAATGTAACCCTAGTCGTAAGTTCAATTTCTTTAATGTCTTTTGGTACCGATGTCTCGTCTTCTCCGGCTCTGAGGCATCATGTGACGCTGGATTCGCCTGTAAGATTATCTGGAGACATGTCCAGACATACCTTACAGGCGATTCTAGCGACGCAGAAAAAGGCATATCCAACAAGGCTATGCAAGTTATGTGCCAAAAATAAAAAAGGGGTGAGACTCGGTACATGTGTAAAGAGTGTGATGTTCCTCTTCACAAAAGCATCTTCTGGCAGAAATATCACACTATTCGTAATTATTAAACTGTTTTTGATTGTTCCTGAAAGTTTTAGTTAAATATTCCTACAAATAAGCCAATAAACCAAGATTATATCATTTACTAGAAAAAACCAATTTCACTCAAATTTGTCCGGGAATAGGGGTAAATTTTATAAAAACCTGCCGGGGCTGAAAGTGTTAATAGAGAAACCACGAAAAGCTCGATCAACTAGTAAAAATGGCAATGTAAAAGTGGATTGACCCCCAGTATGTTTTTCCAATTCCACTTCATTATATGCATATAGCTCCGTGAGATCTTAACTTATCTGATGTTAATGTTGTAGTTTTTAAACCATTCATTCATTCAATGCAAAAGACATTCAAAAAATGTTTTTATCATAATTTCCTATAGAACCCCTTTGCTGATAAACATAGTTCTGTCCTTCTGTCAT
Source organism: Rhyacophila brunnea (assembly GCF_057557595.1). Taxonomy (NCBI): domain Eukaryota; kingdom Metazoa; phylum Arthropoda; class Insecta; order Trichoptera; family Rhyacophilidae; genus Rhyacophila; species Rhyacophila brunnea. Next base: position 34,964,438 of record NW_028232752.1, read on the forward strand.
TTTCAGCAGTGAGCTACTGAAATTTTTAATATTATAATTTTGTTAAAAGGATACAATGAAAATCCTAAAACTAAGAGGCACCACATCATACTGAGATTCACTTCGTCTTTAATGGGGAAATATGACAAATATATCTGGAAAATAAGAATAGGCACGTTAATAAACAAATAATGTTATGCAATAATATAATACAATATACAATATTTTTATATTATGTTTGCAGTTCAAAATGAACAATATATGAACTTAGTAATTAATCAAGTTGTATTGCCTAGTCCAGGAGGGCAATTCACGAATGAAGCAGTGAAAAACACGTCACTGAACCGCTTTAACTGAAGCACGTAAAATTTTTAGTTTTACAGGAGATATTGTGTGTATAGAGCTTCGAACGAAATGGATACGTGCGAGTGAGAAAGCATTCAGCATGCTTATACCTCATGTCCATGCGTTAGAGTAAGATAGAAAGTAAACATGCCATGACCATGACGGAACGCTTGTGAATTTCATGGAAATTAAATAATGTTTTTATCCATTTTGGTAATGACTTCATATTCAATCAGTACTTACCGTTAACGTTGCATGATTAAATCATTCATTGTTGAAGTACGTAGCCAATTAATCTTTAAACAAGCTAGTTACGTCTCCAATATAACAATATTACAACACGGAATTTCCGTTGTATTTTGCAAACAAACATGTGTGTTTCTGTATTACAAAATCACAATAAATATTTAAGTGAGAATTTTAACACAAAATAATACTTTCAGCGGTAATAGTTATGTAAAAGATGGAAAAAAATAGAATAACAGCCTGTTCACTACGTACGAATTTTTGACGTTTAATATTATGTCAAACGGAGAGTTGCTAGCGCCTCTACCGCCAAAGCGTGTATACTTCAATTGCATACTGTACTCGACACTACCGGTCGACTTTTAATATACTTCATTGATGAAGGCTTGCGCTTACGTTGTGCAACCGGTCATACTGCTTCATTCGTGAATCGCCCTCCAGACCGAGAACAACTGTATGTGAACAATATTTTACTTCACAGCAGAACACAAAAAATATGGACATCTGCGTCAGAACATTTTATTATGTGTAACTGGACTAGGACTGCATGAAATTGATCGACTAAATGAATCTAAAATAATTGTGTTAAAAAGACATTGTTAAGTTTGAAAAATGACTTGCAGCCAAAGATGTCGATAAAATCCCTCTACACACTATAACAATGAAATCAAGATGTATGAAATTGAGGCAAAAAAGGAGCACTGGTCCACAACACAAGTTAGCTACAAATGATTTCGTACTGCAGGTTCATTTGCAGAGAACTTCACACTACTGCGATGACATTTATTTGGCAATTTGCAGAGTGTATAAAAAGACAATCAGTTACGATGAGTAGATAAGTAGCCAATAATACTACACTCGAGTGAGTAATTACAATGAACATAAAAAATGGCAGCCATTTTGCATGAATGAGAATATAGGAATGGCAACTAGGCGATGTTAATATTTGTGGAGTTTACCAACTTAACTATGCTTCTAAAACTCCTACTTATAATCCAAATTTTCTGCTTGCAGCTGATTTAACCATTAGTAATCTTTATTCAGCTTCACTTTTATATATTTATGCTCTGCACACTTATATACTTAATATATAGAGACTTTCATCAACGTTATTGATTGTAAACATAATTCAAAAAAAAAAAAAATTATAACATTGGAGGAAAATAATTTAAACTTACTTCGGTGAGCGTATAAACAATGGAGGAATAAAGTGAAAAATCAACAAGCCACTGGTATTCAGTGTAATATCTTAAATGGACCACATCAAGCGGCGAAACTTTCGTAGTTTCTAGCTGAATATCCAAGCTGCGTGGCACATGAAATGTATCCACTTTTCCATTTGATTCAAAGCTTTTGTGATTTCTTTTTGGTTTTGATTTTTCTTTTGGTACGCCTGCGAGAGTTCTCAGTTCATCATCCGTCGGGTAAAGATATCTCACAAGACCCGTCGAACAAAGCAACCATCTTGCGAACGAGTAATGCGATCCAATCTTTTGTATTACAGATACCATCACAAGGGTTATCACAAGCTGCGCTCCTAAAAGTGCCTGTTGTGAAAAAAAAGAATGATTATTTTATAATCCAATCCATGTGATATCTATTTAAACTTTAAATCAAGAGTCCAACTTATTGGAAAGTGCAACTTTCAAAAGTTTTTGAATTCTAAAGAATATTTTTCAGTTTCAAATCTTAGTTGTGAGATTCCTAGCCATACAAATTAGAAATACTATGCGCGAAAAGGGTCGTAGATGTCGATTCATATCAATGTGTACTATTTTAAGTCATATTATAAGTGCAGTTTGTGGATATAATATCATAGTTAGATAATTTCTGTCATGTTAATGTTGTCTGAGTATTTTTAATAGGTAGTTGTGTTCGAATATTCGTAAAAAATAATATTAAGGATCGGCTAATAATTATTAAATATATAATTGGGATATACGCCTAAGTAAATTGGGCTAAAGAAATGTGGTCAGCTATTAATAATAATGTAGATAACTATAAATAGGTACTTAACCTAGATAATCTTGTACAAAGTCATATTTTTAAATGAAAGATAAGAAGTGCGTACCATTGTAATAAATAAATACTTTAGGATGAGATAAACGGTTTGTAAGATTAGATTGTCATCACATATTATTTTCCATTGACATTTTTACAAGTCTACAAAAATTATAACTTCCAAAATTTTCAGGTACTGCAAAATGCAGATTGACAGCAAGGGCCTGTACCATAGACTAATATTACTGACGGGTGCTGCCCAGTGCTGCCATCTTTTCAAAGTGGAATTAAAGTACAGCGCCTCCAAAATTATAGTATAGGGGTGGGAATTAATCGCACAATGCAATAATCAAAATTCACAAAAAAAAAATAACTTTAACATTTAGAAAGTAGTTTTCACATATATTAAATGATTTCACAAATAAATAGATGAAATCACATAAAATAGTTTGTTTCACAAAACAAAAATCATAAATAACTCATTGTAAATATAAATTCACTCAATTTTGACAACTGCACACATTTGTAAAATTGTTCATCACAACGTCGCTATAGGATTTGTTTCCCGAATATCCATTTTTGTCGAAATCGACATTTTAATGCAGTTCAATTTCTTTTATCGAACTCTACCGAAATCATTTATAAAAAAAATATTTTTTTATCTAGGAACAGAGATATTTTTTTGAAAAACCCGAATACGCCATGTTAAGTTACAATTACTCCGTGTTGTTCTCCCGAATGTCCAACTATTCGTACCTGAATATCCAATTTAATTTCGGTCGAAATAAATCTCTGGCTGAGTTTTTATTTCCCGAATATGAATTTTAGCCAATCAAACCGCGCTGACGCCGTGCATCTCGCTCCCACATTCACGCTGTCTAGCTCTAAAACAATCACGCCCACTTTCATATTTTTCGGCCGTCTGGAATCCTCTTTCAAATTTCGTCTTATTGATATTGTTTTTAAAGTTACTATTGTTTTAATAGTGAATTCATCTAATTTGAAGAGATCGTTTATAGCTGATACATCACCAGTTTGCCCTGAACTTATAGTAAAGTTTTGGAAGTGAGTATTTTAACCAAAATAACTGCATTTTGTTTTGATAAATGACACAAAATCCCAACGGTTATATGAATTCTACAGTATGACCCGGCAACTACTATGACGTAAAAAATAATTATTATTTCAAATTATTATTAATCAAACATTGTTTGTCTTTATTTTACTTTTAATCTAGGTATTTCTATGAAAATAAAGGCGATGCTATGATTTATTTTTGAATGCGCTGAAAGTTAATTTAATTTAATATGTATGTTAGTAACTATTTATTTGGTGAATATTATATACTTAGGATATTGGTACCTACCTAATATTAGCAGCCAATGGTAATTAATTTATAGATGCTATTATTTTGTGTTGTCATTCCAATAGTAAATATATAATATTTATTTGGTGGTTTGTAATAAGTTTAATTGTTAATTATAGAAATATATAGGTTTAATAATATACAGTTATATATACATAGTTTTTTTTTTTTTTTTTGAAAAAGAATTAATATAAAATTGTTAGCAAGTACGAGTAAGTACCATCATAAAATATTGGAGAAATCCGTGACGTCGGTTAGTAATTGAAGTAGTAGATACCTACTTTTATTTAATAAACAAAAACCGATCGCCAATAGTCGCATGATTTTGAAGAATACTGATGAGCAGGTATTAACAGGCCAATAGTTAAAGTTTGTCGTCATAAGTATGTCACCTCGTAGCATAGTGGATAATTCGTGGACTTGGTCGTAAACCCAGGAGATGCAGGGACGATTCCTGCCGGGTGTCTTACTTTTTTCAAAAAGATTTTTTCTATTGGTTTTAATATATTTTCTCAGAAGTGATTTTCAAAATTATGTATGTTCAATAATTAGAATGGTACATTCTTAAATCTTGTGAATTATTGGTTGAATAAAAAAAGATTATTAAAAACTATTTTATTACTTATTACGAAAAAAACCGAAAAAAGCGAATGCCGCATGTTATTATTACCTATGAACTTGGGTTATTACGATCATTAGGTATTTAAATAGTAAAAGTAATCATTACCAATTATCGTATAAATAAATATAACATTTGAGGTGCGTACTTTTTAACCACTCAGTAATCCGTGGGCCGTGCAGCAATACACTACGGTCTTAAGTCCCGAACGTCCATGTTTTGTCCCGAATATCCATTATTCTGAGAGAGCGCTAAAAATTTCCCGAATATCCACAACGAGTACTTGTAAATAAAACGCATTTTCTGTGCATTTACTGATTTATACCAGTATATTATTCTTGGAATCTATTCTTAGATAATGTTGCAATCATACAGTGTAGAAAGAATGATTGATACATCTACTGATATTTCAATATACGACAATGAAATTTGTTTTTCGTCTCCTGAAAAATTGACATTTGGTCTATTCGGGAAACAAATCCTATAGCGACGACAAAGAAAAGGTAGAAATTCACAAATTTCAAACTAATAATTGTAGCAGCAATACAATTTATTAGAAGGCAATCGCAAAAATGATGCTTAGGTGTATATATAATTAATGTTTAACGCAGTAATATAAATATGTGTATATTCGTGCTGCTGTCGTTCATATATTATTTGATGTAAATCTACAACCAAATAACACCACCTAGGTATATCTTTTTCGGTTCATCGATATAAATTTTGGTAAATGTGGCGCAGATGCCGTTATGAGATTGTATAAGTATCATTTTTGAACTAAACCTAACCTAACCTATTCTAACGTAATCTAACCTAATATAACTTAACCTTACCTAACCCAACTTAACCTTACCTAACCCAACCTAACCTGACCTGACCTAACCTAACCTAACCTAACCTAACCTAACCTACCCCAACCTAATATTAGGTACCTAATAATATAATCTTAGATTGTGATAATGAAGTATCAAAATCTATGAGCATTTCAAATTTTAAATTAACAATTATTGGATCGAAAAACCTATGTGCCGACAGAAAAAGGTATTTATTATAATTGTCTACTGGAATAAACTGTTTTCGTAAAAAAAATCATAAAAGCTCATGACGGCATCTGCGGCACAATTACCTAAGTTTTAATTAACGTCACTTTCTAAATAGGTATTTATAGTATTATTTGAATCTGAAAGTAGGTGCCTAAAACATACTTATGTTTTGCCAAAATATTGTTTAAAATCATTAAACCTAATTTTCATAGTGTTTGTATTCTTTTATGGTTACAATAGTATATTGATACGTGAAGACTACTTTTTCCTTAGTGCAAATCGATCATTTGAGTGTTGTAGTTGATTTGTGAATATCATCCATTTCCGATGTGACGAACATCTTTTTAAATGTTGTCAGCGCTTTGTGAAAACAGTCTATTCAATTGTGCGAATATATATTCCCCAAAATATAGTACGCGCTGTCATCTGTTGAAATTGTATAGGTTTTTTGTCTCAGAAAAAAATAACGGAGAATTTGAGAAACTCCGAAACCCATTTTTATTTAGGTACCTACCGCTGTTGTATTATAATTACACTTTCAAAATATGGCAACACTGATGACTAGCCTAGGCAGTGTTGCCAACCGTACTATAATTATAGTATTTGTACTATAATTTTCGTCTGCGTACTATGTACGATATAAAACAGGTATAGTACGCCTAAAATACTATAATTTTGAGAAATCGGAAAAAAAGTTGCCAATAGAAGAAAAACAACGCCAAAATATACCGTGAGAAGCAAAAAAAATACCCATGTCTAAAAAAAGGTTATTAACTTAATATAATGCTAATACTTAACACAGCGATTTCCAAACTGGATGGCGGGAGTGTTGCATAGGGAGGCGCGAAAAGTTTAACACAATTAATGTAGCCACAGGTTTCCAGTTTTCAAATGCATAGTTTATAAAATGGCCGCTAGCTATAAACTACACAAAAAACAGTCCTATAAAAGGTGGTTTACAAACCTTTCTACAAATATGGAGACTAATTTTATAATCCCTTACTTGGTTGGTGTGTTTCATGTGTATTTGGTTGAAATTTTAAAAAAATTGAGCGAATAAATCAATCCAAGGACCACTAATACATTCACTGATTTAAAATGACAAAGTGAAGGCATTCATAAAAAATTGGAGCATAGGAAATCAAAATGACAAAAAAAAAAGTTCGCCATGTCTCCACTTTTAAATTATTTCTATATAGATATATTGAAGCAAACAAAAATCTATTTACTGAGTTCTTAGTTAGTTTGCTAATGCATTTTCACATTATTTTATTAATAGCAAAAAAAGGCGCTGCTTTGCTTCGGAACTATTAAATATTTTCAATATGTGGTGGAAAAATCTTGCCCCGGGATGTCCGCTTCAGGATGTGGGTTCCATGATAGAACCCATTTGTCAATGAACGAAGATGAATTTGGATTGACTACTATTGAAATTGATTTTTCTAATAAACAAGCACATTCGTAATATAGTAAGTAATATAATAAGTATTATAAGTAGTAAGACCTTGTTTTTTTCCATTTTTGTATTCGTAAGTAGGTACATTGTTGACTATTTAAAAAGGTGTTTTTTTTAAAGGGAGGCGTAGTAACATAAAGTTTGGAAACCACTGACTTAACATTTGAATTTTGTCTAAAAAAAAGAGACGTTAATTACCCTTCATGGATATATTGTCTGAAAAAACAAGACGTAAATTACCCCACGTTTAATTTTTTGAAAATGCAGAAAATTATTGGTCAATCAACGCGTACTATATTTTTTGCCGAAATACTATAATTTTGAAGGCACTGTACTATAATTCCACTTTCAAAATATGGCAACACTGAGCCTAGGCGAGCCTAGGCACAGCGTTGCCATGTCTACTGAAATTTCAGTAGATCTACTGATATTTTTGGCAATATATTGAATCTACGGATATTTCTCCATTTCACAAAATTCCCACCAGCCGGGAAAAAAATTAGCCATCTTTGAAAACTTGGGAACTTCAAAATTTTTCTCCTAAAATGCCGGCGCTCCATTGGCACGCAAGTCAGACGATTTACAGTCTTCGGACTTTTTTTTCGCGTGGAGCACCCCAGGTCTGCGGACTTTTTAATCCGCAGACCAGGCTCGTTGGATTTCAAACATGTTTGATATTTTACTCGCCGAGCCGCTGAAATTCGTACGTTCACCACGCTTTACCGTCACATTATTTATATCTATGCCGACGGACGACAGCGCCATATATTAGTCTATGAGCGCCATCATTATTTTACTGTCATTCAAAGTGTTCGGACATCGAAAACAACAATGGTAGATCTACGAGTGCATTCGAAAAGTTTCTTGGAAGATTTTATTAGTTGTTTTAAAGACAACCCGTCGTTGTGGAAGACGACAAGAATCGTGATGCCAAGTCCTTGGCGTATGCGGAACTTTTGGAAATATTAATCAAGGTGGAGCCGCAGGCAACGGTCAACGATGTCAAAAAGAAAATACAGACATTGAGGTCGGGTTACAGAAAGGAGAGAAATAAAGTAAGGACATCATATCGAAGCGAAGCCGGCACAGACGCAGTATATCTACCCAAACTGTGGTACTATAAAAATTTGGAGTTCTTGAACGACCAAATGGAAGGTAC